>NW_022436946.1:58204461-58204894 GCF_009761245.1 Sapajus apella
TAAAGGAGATATCACCACCAATTCCACAGAAACACAAACTACCATCAGAGATTACTACAACTCTATGCACATAAACCAATAAGCCTGGAAGAAATGGATAAATTCCTGGACACTTGTACTCTCCCAAGACTAAACCAGGAAGAAGTTGAATCCCTGAATAGACCAATAACAAGGTCTGAAGCTGAGGCAGCAATTAATAGCCTACGAACCAAAAAAGTTCAGGTCCAAATGGGTTTACACCTGAATTCTACCAGATGTACAAAGAAGAGCTGGTACCATTCCTTCTGAAACTATTTTGAACAATACAAAAAGAGGGAATCCTCCCTTACTCATTTTGTGATACCAATATCATCTTGATAAAAAAAAAAAAAAGAAGCAGCAGCAGCAGAAGGAGAAGGGGGGAAGGGAGAAGGGGGGGGAAGGGAGCAGAGGG
>NW_022436946.1:58204994-58309974 GCF_009761245.1 Sapajus apella
GGGGAGAGGGAAGGGGTTTTGCCACTCTGAACTGGTAAGAATTCTGTGACTTTTTTCCCTGACTTATAAACTCAAGCCTTTATCCTTTGGTACTCATCACTTTATTTCCTCACTTCCTTATGCAAACACACACACACACACACACACACACACACACAAACACACACTAAGAGAGGTTATCTTTGCATTATGCATATATTTATATGGGAAGGGAAGACATATATACCTTGCATTGCATTCTAGTCCTCAGAGGTACAACACCTACCAGTCCTTTAGTAATTCATTGAAGAAGAGACCAACTGATCCTGCTGAACATCCCTTGTCTTAATCCATTTGGGCTGCTATAACATAATACCATAAGCCAGGTCATTTATAAACAATGTATTTCCTACAGTTCTGGAAGTTAGGAGGTCCATAATCAAGGCGTAGGCAGATTCGGGGTCTGGTGAAGGCCCACTTTCTGATTCATAGATGGTGCTTTCTCACTGGTCCTAACATGGTGGAAGGGGCAAAACAGCTCTCCGGAGCCTTTTTTAATGAAATCACTAATCCCATTCATGAGTCCTCTACCCTGAGAATCTAATCACCTCCCAGAGGTCCCACCTCCCTAACACCATCACCTTGGTGTTAGGATTGGGAGGACACAGGCATTCAGACCACAGGACCCCTCCTTGCACACCAAAAGAAACAGCACTCTCTGCTTCCTCCACTCTACCATCCCCCCTGTGCCCTCAGCTCTGCCACTGCAGTCAGAGGATGGGGCTAAAACATCACACACTGGCCTGTCTGTGGGTCCCTGGATCACTGAGGACACGGGTGTTCCTGTGTCCTACTGCTTCTTTATTCTGGGAGCCCAGAGCAAAAGGGTGGCTCTGTGACCAGGATGCTGAAAAGCAGAACTCCCAAGATATAATTCACAAGTATCTTTACTTCTGCCACCCACTGTATTTATAAAATTCATTCAGTGGAGAAAATTTCTTCCACTCTCCAGATGTAAGCTTGGGAAGTCTTATAACTATTTGGCTCATGGTGAGATTACAAAATGCCCTGGCCAATTTAGGTCACAAACACAGGTTTAAATCACCTTGCCCCCTACTCCTGTGCCTGTCTTATACGTCCAAAACCTTGTCCCCCATCTTATTGTCCTGTCATAGTCATATTGTGGAAGGCAGGAGAGGAAAGGGAGGAAGGGAAGTTTTCATTTGATAGGTAGCATTGCAAGTTGACTTTGTGCTCTCTAAGCCTGCCAGGTGTTTAAACATCTTATTTTAGGGGCACATTTGAAAGCTCCTTGGGGATTCTCAAGCACTGCAATTCTCTGCTGCCACTTCATAGACTCAGGCAATGCATCTCCAGGCTAGCTGGTCACCTGGCATTTTCTGCAGCTGCTGGGATGCTCTCAGTGACCTCCAGCTCGCTCTGTCTGCTGAAGTGCCTTTGCTCTCTGCAATTAGAGAATCAACATTATTGAACAGGACCTCTTACATTCATTTTTCATATCAATCATAGGAAATACCCACTAATCCTTTATCTAAATAAATTCAGGGATATAAGCTATCCCAGTGTATCATATGATGCTGACCAGATGGGGCACATTCAGAGTGATATGGCCGTAGACACACCCCTCATATTCTGGATTCCCCAGAGAAAAAGGCAGATGCTGTCCGTGATGCCTGGTTAACTGCTGAGGACACCTTTCAAGACTTCAGGGGGTCTTGTTGAAGGCCAATGCAAGAGGTAGGCACCATCTACCCATCTTCCTGGATAACAGAGGAGGCATAACTCACAATTCAGCCAGTACCTTCCTTCAAAGAATTCCTTTACCAACAAATTCTTTGTCCACAGATAGCTAGACTTTTAACTCTTTTCTATACTTTTTGGGGGTTTGGGGTTTTTGTTTGTTTTTTGAGACAGACTCTCTCTCTGTCGCCTGGCTGGAGTGCAGTGGCACAATCTCAGCTCACTGCAACCTTTGCCTCTCAGGTTCAAGCAATTCTCCTGCCTCTGCCTCCTGAGTAGCTGGGATTACAGGCATGTGCCACCATACCCAACTAATTTTTGTATTTTTAGTAGAGACAGGGTTTCCATGTTGGTCAGGCTGGTCTCGAACTCCTGACCTTGTGATTCACCCGCTTCAGCCTCCCAATGTGCCGGGATTGCAGGCATGAGCCACTGCACCTGACCCTCATTTCTATGTTCAAGGTGACTATAGAATTGAAAAGTCATAAAGCCACGTGTTTTTAAAAAATATTTTAGATTTAGGGGGTACATGTGCAGGTTTGCTACCTGGGTATATCGTATAATGCTGGGGTTTAGGCTTCTATTGGACCCATCACCCAAATTGTGAACATAATACCCAATGGGTAGTTTTTCAACCCCTTCCCCCTTCTCTTCCTCCCCACTTTTGGAGTTCCCAGTGTCTATTGTTGCCATTTTTATATCCATATGTACCCATTGTTTAGCTCCCACTCATAAGTGAAAATGCAGTATTTGAGTTTCTGTTTCTACATTAATTCACTTAGGATAATGACCTGCATTACCATAATGACTACATACATGTTGCTGCAATGGACATAATTTTATTCTTCTTTATGGCTATGTAGTATTCCATGGGGTTTGTGTACCACATTTTCTTTACCCAGTCTACCATTGATGGGCACATAGGTTGATTCTGTGACTTTGCTATTATGAGCAGTGCTGTGCTAAACATATGAGTGCAGGTGTCTTTTTGGTAGAATGATTTCTTAATATTTTTCTTTAGGCAAATTGCTGGGTAGAGCAGTAGTTCTATTTGTAGCTCTTTGGGAAACCTCCATACTGTTTTCTACAGGGGGTTAACCGATTTGCATTTCCACCAATGGTGTGTAAGTGATTCCTATTCTCCACATCCCTGCTAACATCTGTTATTTTTTGACTTTTTAACAATAGCCATTCTGAGTAGTGTGAGATAGTATCCCGTTGTGGTTCTAATTTTCATTTATCTGATGATTGGTGATGCTGTGCATTTTTTTCATGTTTGTTGACTGCATCTATGTCTTCTTTTGAGACGTGTCCATGTCCTTTGCCCACTTTTTAATGTTTTTTTTCTTGTCGATTTGATAAAATTGAGTTTTAATCATCAACTTTGAAATTCCCAACAGATGCTCTGTCTCACAATTCTTTCCAGTGTCTGATATCCATCACACCTTGGTACCTTAGCTAGGATTTCAATTTAACATTCCATGTATATACATTCCTTTTCCCAAGACAAAACAAAAAAATGTATTTTCCAACCACTCAAGAATTTGGAAGGTGTGGTTCTAGATGTGGATACTGTAAGCCACTTGCAGCTACTCAGAGTGTTCTCTATAATTTCTAATTTACTTGTGTCCCCTAAACTCACACAATTATAGTAATGGGAAAAATTATGAAATGAAGCAACAAAGTTTTTACATAATTATTTCCCAAATAGATAGTGAAAATTCTCCTCTCAAAAGTAATTCTGCAGGCTTAACAAGGGATGAAGTCCCCCGTGTACTGGGTTACATGCTCTGTGAAATAAACTAGCACAGCACTTTTATCCAAATTACTATTAAATTTCACCTAGCTAGGTTTTGTTTTGACAACTTCTATTTCTCAGGGACCAACTCCATTTTTTTCTCTCCTTGTTTCAAGGTCAGTGGCTAGTTCTTTATCTTTGTCTTCTTATATTAAGAAAAAAAAACAAGAATTTTTCATTAGGGCTTAAAAGGGGCATAACTTCTCAAGCAACTCTTAACCTAGAGTCATTTCTCATGTTTTGTATTCTTCTTCCTCTTTTTTATTTTAATATGGAGTCAGAGCTAATCATTTTTTCTCTTAATTCTTCAGTTTTAATAGGGTCACAAAAAGCATTTGCCCAATCTGTTGCAGAACACAACTGTTCTTCTTTCCACATTGAGGTAGTTAGGTCACCTCAGTCGTCTCCTTATACCCAAAGCGCCTTATTGTCCAACCTAAAGGGCAGAGGCTCTAGAACTATCAAAGAATTTTAGAGGGCATGGAGATACTAATGAGGCTAGTCAGGTCTCCACGAAGCTCAGAGTGACTGCCTATTCTGAAGAAGTTGGGATAATATGGTGTAAAACCAACTAATTTATTTGAATACCACATAAGAAAAACTTTAGAGGAATACTTAAAGTGCCTAGACTCAAAGCCACAAATGCAATCCCAAAGACAAATTGAGCTTCATAATTTCACTTGTCCTCCCATTAAATAACTTGTGGTTTGCTTTCTAGTACTCAAAGCAGTGGTCTCTGAAATAAGATGTGGGTGCCCAGGGGATTAGCAAGATGAGTTATTGAGGTGTGGAAATAAAATGTTATGACTTCTATTTGTCATAACATTTTATCTAAAAAATAAGAAAGTAGGTAAGGATTTTTAATATTTGATATACACATTAATTTAGATCCCTTAGTTATTCATTTGCTTGAGCATGTTAGGACAGTTTACATATGCCAGTACTCTGGATTTAGAGATTACAGTTTTAACTAAACCAACCATCACAAAATGGACAAATGATGTAAAGAGACCTTTCAAAGAAGCTATGGAGTAAAGAAAATGGTAATGATACCAACAAATAACAAGAAAATGGTAAGACAAACATTTCTCCCATTTCCAGTATGTGCTCTCAGTCAGCCACAAGAGGAGTTGAAATCATCAATGACATAATCAGACATGTCACTGGGATGCATTTATTTTAAAAAACAAATGTCACAAAATCTGTTCCTTCTTGGTACAGGAGACAGTAAAGGGGGTGCAGTAACCTCTTTAAGGGAGAAACCTATGCTTCAGAGACAGCATTTCAAAAACAATGTTTTTGTTGTTATACAATTTTTGTTGCTGGAAATGGTGTGCATCACCTTCAAGAACTGCCAAATATAGGTTCTTAACTTACAATTTTCTAACCTGTTTTAAAATGTCCAGGTGAACAGTTTGAACAGTTTCAATGACTTGTGAACACACTGTGTAAAATATGAGAACAAATAATCTTCACATTTATTTTCATATTGATAAGCAATTGACAGCAGGGAAGATGTAAACATACTGGGTGAGTTAAGACAAAAACTTTTGCTTAATTGGTGGATGGATTTGAAAATAATTATCATAATTCGTAAGTGAAACCAACAGTGTACTTCTTCCACTTGAATCCATGTCATCTTTGAGTTCTTTCCAGCAGTGACACCATTTGAAGCCATATATTTAAAAAAGCTAATCTTGAAATGATATGTTCATACAGCTGCATTGCTAAGTGTTAAGCCAAAATGTTCAAATATAATTAAGCACGTTACTCCCATGAAACATTATCATTATTAAAAGGCAGTCAAAATATATTTTGAAGCATTAACAACTAAAATAAAAATTATTTTAAATATTCATTTTACCTTGAGCTTATCTTTTAAAAATGTCTAAGTGTTTATGTTTTATACTGTATGCAATATAGTATTAACATAGTGATATATATAGATAATTTCTGGAAAATAAAGATATTGGAACAAAAGCTGGAACTTTGACTAAGAGAGAAAATGTGCAAGCAAGGCATAGATTACAGGCTTGGAAGCTCAAATTCAGGCTTCCTGGTCTGTCAGGTTCCTCCTGCTCTAACCTCCTTCCCTGTCAACTTCCCCACACTTCCCCCATGACCACCATCACCATGTTTTGATCAGTCTGATGAGCTATCTCATAAACCGACCACACTGTCTTATACCTCTGCATCTCAGCCTAGAATATTTTGTCCTCTCTTGTCCATTGCAGAATTCCCACTTTTCCTTTAAGACCTAGACCAAATGTCACCTCCCCTGTGGAAATTTAGTCTTCTAAAAAATATCTGTCAGCAAAAAGGTCTTGTTTGTGGAGAAAAATGATAAAAGAAGATATGGTGATTTTGAATCTGAGTTCTACCATTTGAAATCAAGGTATGAGGAAGTTACTGAAACTTATTGATCCTCCGTTTCCTCATCCAGAAAATGGAGATTCTGCATTACCTCATAACAGGGACCACGTGGCAAATATTTTCAGCTTTGCAAACAAAATGGTCCTTATTGTAACAATTCAATTCTGCCTTTGGAGGACAAAAGTTGGCATAGACAATGCATAAACAAATTGACACAACCGTGTTCTAATAAAACTTTGTTGACAAAAACAGGTGATGGGTCAGATTTGGCCTGTGGATAGCAGTTTGCCAATTGCTGACTGACGGAATTATGGTAGAAACTGAAGTAACCCACATAAACATAAGTAAAGCACCTGGTGTATAGTGAGTACTTGGTTCATTATGTGCTAGGCTTGGGAAAGCATTGGTATACAAAAACAAGCATGATTCCCACAGTCACATTGTGGGGGGGATGGATAGTAAAGAACCACACAAATTATGTCAATAAACCACCCACCCACCCCTACCTCCCACCAAAGCTTACATGCTCAGAGTTAGATGAATCTCTGTCATCATTGATCCATGCAAGGATTATCTGTTACTTTGTTTTATTTGTCATTTGTCATGACTTCCATGAAGAAAATGCAGATGGTGTTATGAAAGTGTACTGAAATAGTCTATGAAAATGACACTGCAACCTGAGAAATAAGTCAGCCAGGTGAAGGGACCCAGGGCCTGGGGGGAAGCTTGCTCCAGGCAGTGGCCAACATGTGCAAAGGTCCTGAAGAGGAAAACAGTTGGGCCAGCTTTGCAAAACACACGGAAGGCAAGGTTGAGAGGTAGAGAGAGAATATGAAGATCATGCTGAATAGGGAGGGAGGAGCTGGGGGTCTTGTACAACAGGTAAAGGATTTGAGATTTGATTTTAAATCACAAAGAAAGCCTCAAATATTTTGCATATATGTTGGATATACATGTGATTATAGTGATTATATAATTATTATTTATAAGGCAACAAAAATGTTTTGTGAACCACTAATTAATAACACCTCTGAAAACAGTGCCTCCTTCAAATTCTACCCAACAACCTCTTTTGCTCATGCCATCTCTTTCCTGTGGGACCTTACTAGATGCACTCAGAACATTCCTCCAGTCCTGGAATAAAAAGTGTGGGCCAAGGCAGGGCATGGGACATTCTCCCTACTTCTGAGGAGGACCCAGCACACTGGCAGCCACAAAGCCCCTGCACCACCCAGGTGCACCAGCCACTCACAGCCTCCAGAGCTGGTACCTGGTGTCGGGGTCAGCACTGATGGCATGGGCAGCAGTGGAAGTGGAGTTCTGTTCTCAGAGAACTCCACAGCAAGCTGTGGAGCTCAAGGAGAGCCCAGCAGGGGACCACAAGGGTGCCAAGCTCAGGTGAGGCATTGTTCCTCGCCTTTCAAAATCAGACTTATACAGAAACAATTGGCTTGGTTTTGGTTGGAGGAGCCAGGGGTCTTATGGAGCAGCTGAAACGCAAGCCATGGAACTGTGGTGAATAGCACCCACAGTACTTCAGTTTTAACAGTGGGGAAAGACAAATAAATGTTGGGGCACAGGGACAGAAGAAAAGGATGAAGAACGAAAAGCAAAGAAAATAAGATGAGAGGAAAAAAAGGAAAAGGGGACCCAAAGGAAAGAAATACTGATAGTCCTATCTGCATGACAGTTACTAAAAAGGAAGAGCAGCCAGGGGGACCAGACAGCAACATGGGTTACCAAAAAACAAAACCCAAAGAAGGGACCAACACAGGAACTAAAAGGGGCAGATGAAGATGGACAGACAGAGCCCGAGGGAGACAAAATAAGTTCAATAGATTTCTGAAGTGTATTTATCAAGATAAATTGCTCTTGTCACTTCCTGCTATTTTCAAACATGAGTATGTTTTTGCCTGTTATCACTGACCTTTACAATTCTGATTAGCTGCTCAGCAATTAACCAGTATTCGTTAGATGATCTTAGCTCTGTACTAGAGGAGATAGCCACAACCGGCCCCTGGGGTGGAGGAGGAAGAGAAGAAAACCTGCAGAGAAGGAAATTACTGCACCAGCTGCAGAACCAGGGAGCCTCCTCGGGTTCTTGCCTGTAGTTCTACAAACTAAGATCATTACACACATTTTTAAACTTAAAAAAGGCCTTCTATCATTTGCAACACAGCAACTTTTCCCCTCCACTTGCTGTACTGCAAACTTAAGGCAGAGTTGGTTTTAGTTACACACAAAACACCCAACAGGCTACAAGAAATGAAGGTGTGAAGTGAATGCCTGTCACCTGGCTTGAGCCGTGGGCACTTTATTCTCAGAAACCAGGCGGAAGGCCTGATGCTGATACCTTGCCCAGGTGTCAGTCCGGATGCATTTGTTCTTCTGAACCTTTGTTTGGGAACACCTTTGGTTCTGGTTTCATATGATGAGATTGGTGGAAGATTTCTTCACCACAAAGCTCAGATTTTGGCAACTCTTTCAAGCACCATCTTTAGGTTGTCCCCCTTTTCCCCCCTCATTTATTTATTTTATTGCATTTTAGGCTTTAGGGTACATGTGAATAACATGCAAGATTGTTGCATAGGTACACACGTGGCAGTGTGATTTGCTGCCTTTCTCCCCATCACCTACATCTGGCATCTCTCCCCTTGCTATCTCTCAGCAATCCCATTACTGAGTATATATCCAAAGGATTACAAATCGTTCTACTATAAGGACACATGCACACGAATGTTCATTGCAGCACTGTTTACAATAGCAAAGACCTGGAACCAACCCAAATGCCCATCGATGATAGACTGGACAGGGAAAATGTGGCATATATACACCATGGAATATTATGCTGCCATCAAAAATGATGAGTTTGTGTCCTTTGTAGGGACATGGATGAACCTAGAAACCATCATTCTCAGCAAACTGACAGAAGAGCAGAAGGTTGTCCCTTTTTTAAAGCAAGAGGAATTTGAGGCAGAGTGTGTAGGCTTACACAAAGAGCTTCCATGCAGGGCCTAACAGAGATCTGAAATCACTCAGCACTCTTCCTCTGTCTCTGTCATACTTAAAATACCCTACGCGGAGCACACAGGGTACCGTTGCATCTCATCCCTCTGAGAATTAAACAGGTCCATGATGATGATGAAGATGTAGGCCCAGGGTAACAGTATAAACATGTACTAAGGATGGAATATCACATAATTATCCTAATTATACATCAAGACTAATCATGCTTTGTCTTACTGATAAGAAGAGAAGCTTGAATTTTTGTCTTTATCCACATGGATGCATTATACTACCTTCTTACTAGGTTTTGGGGGGGGATTGGGGGTATTGTTGTTGTTATTGTTGTTTGTTTGTTTTTGAGATGGAATTTTGTTCTTTCACCCAGGCTGGAGTGAAATGGGATGATCTTGGCTCACTACAACTTCCACTCCCCAAGGTTCAGCAATTCCCCTGCCTCAGCCTCCTGACTAGCTGAGATTATAGGCACCCACCACTACACCTGGCTAATTTTTGTATTTTTAGTAGAGAGAGGGTTTTGCCATGTTGGCCAGGCTGGTCTCAAACTCCTGACCTCAGCTGATCCACCCACCTCAGCCTCCCAAAGTGCTCGAATTACAGTCATGAGCCACCACACCTGGCCTTAGATGGTTCTTTATCAGGACAAAAAAAGTGAGGTAGAACAGGAGGTAGGCTACAGTCAGTATTTTTTCATATCAAGCAATGATGCTAATACAATAGCTCTAAAACTGAGACAGCTCCAGGACAGATTTCATGGAAGTGCAGTACAAAATGTGAAGAGTGTTTGGACCCAAGTGCGAGTATCCCAATGTAAGCTGATCTTGGAGAATCGTACTAGGTTACTGCCCCTCTTTCCAGATATCATGCTGAAACAGCTGGGCCAACCACAGTCTTATTACTAAGTCCTTGTGGAATGCAACTCTGATCAGCGTTCAGTCTGAAAGAGGAGAATTTTTTAAATGTCATCTACTATATCTAACATACTTGGAAGGTAATTAAAATCTTGCTCTTGCATTTATTTTTCACCCCACTGTGGGATGGGGATAGAAATAAGTTTATACACATGAGAGCTATAGTCAGCAAGGTCAGGTTGAGCCAGGAGGATGAATCATTGGTCCTCAATGTCTGGCAAAAAGCCACCACCCAGCAAAAACACAGTACCAGACTTATCACCATGCATTTCACTGTCCCTCATTCCCTAGTTTCCCAGTCACAGTTCTCTAAAGGTAGAGGTGGAAATAACAAGAAGGACATGTAAAATCCTTGAGCTACATGTCAAGGGAAGGGTATGTATCTAAATGGGGGGAGAGAGGACATAGTTCTTCTTACACATCTTCTAACTTAAACACAGCATGAGAAACCATCACCTGACTTCCTAGAGCAAAAACAACAAAAACAAAAAGGCCAGTTGGATCAATCTCTATTTGGCCTGGTCATAAGTAAAAGGAAGATTACAGAAATTAGTGATGTCACAGTTTCCTCCTTCTGCATAGCGGAGCCATGGATATACACGGTAACAACTGTATGAGGTTTGGCACTGTTACCAGCCCCATGGTATGGAATGGGAAGCGGGCTTGGAGGGGTGAAGCACCTTAGCCAAGTCAGGCAGCAAAGGGGCAGGTAGCAGACTAGAACACAGATGTACCTGATTCCAGAACCATGTGTCTTAACCTGTCTAGATTGTCACACAGCAGCCCTGCTCTAGTAAGACAGCAGCGACATGTTTCCTAGGGGTACATTTGATTACTGAGCTTCGGTGACTATGCAGCCCAGTGTATCTCCTGATTACAATGGCAGGTCAGATTCTGTTGTAACACATAATCACTTTTTGTTCATTTTACAGAAAATCCACAGTGCTGTGCTAAATTTATGCATATTAAATTTTTAAAAATTTAGTCCTTGACCTAAAAGACCCTCACGTTAAGACACAATGAGTTTTGCCTGTCAGTTGTACTCAGGATTAAGATTCCCTTTGCAGGAAACTAAGCCTGAGCACAGAAGTTGCTGCTAGTAAAAAACACATTGCCAGCAGTTTTATGGGGGTCTCTGAAAATGATCATGTTGACTTACAAGATAAACGTTTGCCGGACTGATATCCTTGGCAATGCACAGCTCCTTGTCTAAATTTCCACAAAACATATGAAAATAGAAAGTTTGTGGGACTATAACTTATTTAATAGATCAAACCAACTTATTTGGGATAACATAGTTAATAAAATATGTTTTCAGGCAGCTGCTCTCTGTTATATTCTATTACAGAGCAAATTGTTACAGTTACAAGGCAAACCCCTTGAAAAAAAAAAGCAAAAAGAGTCAGTATGTGCTCCCAGAATCATTGACATAACCTTAGCTGTAACAGTCCAAGTATATGGTTTCTATTCACAATTACAGACTCTCAGAGACATCTAGGTACTCCACATCTATGTTTCTGGAAGAAAAAACCTCTTCTTAAATTGATTTGCCCTTTGTCACTGTCACAGATATGTTTTTCTTGTTTTGACAGGTAGTTGTAATTCTATTAGCAGTCCATCGACTTCCCTGTGAAATCGATCTCTGTTGGGTTGGCTGGGTCTTCCTAAACTGGCTGATTTATTGCTTCTGCATGATTTTAGAAAGAGAGAGCACATGCATGCTCTCAAGCGAGCTAAAGAGTCAAGGTGTGGGAGAGAATGAGGAGAGGAAATGAGACACTCCTCTGTCACCAAACAGTATGAAGTATCTAAACAATATTTGAAAACAAATTATTTGTAGTCTCACTGTTGGCTGTCTCCATGGCAGATGAGCTGCGACCTTTGGTCAGCAGCCTAGCTGAGATGGCTGCTGATGCCTGCAGGTATAAGTGACTGTCAATTTTCCTTATTCTTTTATCTTGCTGTCTCATGTTTAAACTAGAAGAAGTTGCTCATCCCGAATGTCCTCAATGTCAATCTGTCATGTTTGCCTAATTTTGCTCTTGTACATCACAGCTCACAGTCACCAGAACATAAGTAGCTGCCTCCAGGTACCTCTGTCTCTGTTATCTGGCCACTGAAGGGAGAGCACTTAAGCCAATTTGCAGGAGACCACAGTTTTCCAGAGGTCAGAGACAGAAACCACCAAGGCATCTTGTTTAAAGAATTACATCAAAAAATAAAAGAAAGAACAGGGAGGGAAGGGAAGGGAAACCTAATAAACACGCCCATCCTAAAGCTTGATTCCAAGATTTATGACAGAATCAGACAAAACTAAATTGAAATAGTACATGTGAAAACTGGGCAGCCTGAAAATAAGTTGACTTTTCTAGAGACTAAAGAACAAATCATTGCACAAACACATATCTTTTTAAACTGAAAATCATTCCAGAATTAACTTCATGGACATAAATACGAATATTAGCATCTCATAAATACTATTTGTAATTTTATCCTTGAGCAATATAGTGAAGAGACGAATTCTAAGCAAAATTATTAGTAGGAATTAAAGTTAAGTGGGCGTATTCCACTTTGACATCCTTCCTTCTCCAGTTATTTACCACCTATATGATTAGGGGCTTCCACCACCCTTATTCTCTGGAATAACACAGAGATCTTGCCATTTTCTTTACCCAAAACTTCTCAGATGTTGGACCAGTTAGGTGACCAAGTATTATTATTATTAACTTTTTTTTTTTTTTTTTGGAGACAGGATCTTACTCTGTCACCCAGGCTGGAATGCAGTGGTGCAATCTCAGCTCACTGCAGCCTCCACCACCCAGGTTCAAGCTATCCTCCTTCCTCAGCCTCCTGAGTAGGCCTCCTCACTCAGCTGGGATTGCAGGTATGTGCCACCATGCTTGGCTAATTTTTGTATTTTTAGTAGAGACAGGGTTTCACCATGTTAGCCAGGCTGGTCTCAAATTCCTGACCTCTGGTGATCCACCTGCCTCGGCCTCCCAAAGAGCTGGGATTACAGGTGTGACCACCACACCCGACTGGTGATCAAGTATTTTAATATATCATGAACTAATAGGTTTTATGTATTAACTCTCTCAGTGAGGTTTTCATTTTTACTGGGAATTTTTATGAACATAATACCCTAATTTAAAATAGAGACTCATGGTGAGAGCTGTGGGCACCAGCAAAGACAGCTCAGAAGATATTTGTTAGCAGGGGTACCACAGGGCAGAGGATATTTGTTAGCAGGCGTACCTTTCAATGACCCTCAAATGATAGCCCTAGAATGATGCAGATGCTAAACCACAAGCAACATCTCCTCTGTCTACAGAGCCCTGTAGAAATTGATAGCCTTGTGCTGTGCTGTGCTGTACTATGTCAATTTGGGTAAGCTGAGAACTCTGAAGCTTCCAAGTCAAAGTTAGCCAAAAGAGGAACTTGTATAGGATTTGGAAGACAGAGGTGCAGCCGCAGTCTTGACTCTTGGAAAGTAGTTGCACACTTCTCCCTGGTCCTACTGCGGCATCTGGGTGTCCTTGCCTTCTCAGATTAGGCAACACGGATTTCCCTGCCAGCTCTCCCTTACCCATCATGGCCAGTACTTCAAACACACTGGCTAGTGACTCCTTCTCTGATCCTCCAACTCCTCCTCTGGACCTTACTTGCCCAGTTCCTCCCACATTTGTGACCTATAAGAAGTCTCCTATTTCCATGATACTCATAGGGCCTCTGCTTGCTGGCTGAACCCTGACTGATACAGTTCCCAGCAGAGAGCTTCAGAGAAGCCATATCCTGCAAGGCTGTGCACAGGTGCATGAATCATAGCCAAAAGTTATCTCCTGGTACAAGTACTAGAATCAAACTTAAACCTACATTATTTGTCTGACTCTTTGATTTGTATTGTGCATGTAAAAGGTAATTTACAATTTATATTTTCAAATTGTTTATTTTATCATTTTTAAAGCTGAACTTGATTTTCAATATGTGCTCTCTATATATCAGCTAAATTAATGAGGTTACAGACGCAAGTTTCAAAAAACAAATCACTAATAGAGCAACCATCAACAATCACCTTGAAACCCCAAGCTAGACAGACCATATCAAATATCCTGTTAAGTGAGGGTACTAGGTCATGAATATTTACAGTTTCTGAACAAAATCAATATTATTCCTAAGTCAGAGATTGAAATACTCTAGATCTCAGGACAGAGTGCTCAGGACAGATGCAGACCCCAAAGTTTATCCAACATAAGATTTTGAACAAGTGTGTTTAACTTAATTACCTAGCACATATGAACTATGGGCCAAAGGTCTAATCATATTCCCACTAAAATCAGTGTTTAACTTACAGCCTCCACGTGTCATGATAACAGGATTGAATCAATTATGTATCAACATTGATGCTGATCAGAATTAAGTATACCATTTTGAGTTGTTCACTAGTTCCACTAAAATCATGTTTTGAAACTCAAGCCTTAAATAAGTATATTAGTCTGCTAAGACTGCCATACAAATACCACAGACTAGTGGCTTAAATAATAAAATTTATTTTATCACAGATCTGGAAGATAAAAGTCCAAGATACCAGCAGGGTAGGTTTCTGGCAAGTCCTCTCTTCCTGGCTTACAGGTGATGTCCTCTCACTGTGTCCTCACATAGCCTTTTCCCCGTACATGCATGCTCCTGATGTCTCATTTTCTTCTTATGGCACCAGTCCTGTTAGATTAGGGCCCAACCCTTATGATCTCATTTAGCTTTCATTACTTCCTTGAAGGCACTATCCCAAATATAGTTACAATAGGAGTTAGCGCTTCCACATATGAACTTGGAGAGGATACAATTCAATCCACAATGGCAAGAGATACTGACAAAAAGAAAATTTATTTGAATACATGCCTTATATGTTCATGACTCAAGCTTGAGTCATATCTAATGCTCATATGCCAAGCAGAGATACTGTCTACTCACAACTGCTATTATACTTGGAAATGACTTGCACAGATACCAAGTTGTAATTTTTTTTTTAATTTGGAAATACTTGTGATGGGTGAACGGAGGGGCTGAGAAAAGGGCGAAAGCATACACAATGCAGCAGGAAGCAAATTTGCAAAGAAAAGTAGAAAGTCAGGCACTGGCTAGTACATGGATGGCACAGGATTACAAATAGATAATAAGGAGGACCTGGAGATAAAGGAAAAGTAATCATGTATGTGTGCGTGTGTGCACGAATGCTGCTTATGAAGCACTAGTGTCAGGGAATTGAGAGGTAAACATCCAAAGATGTAGACTAATCTGCCTATAGATGCTGCCTTTGGGCCTGATGCTTGTAACAGGTCCATTCAGATTTGGATGGGGGCAGGGTCACAAGTTACAATGGAAAGGTAACCCACTCATAAGAAAGCTGTGAAGACTACAAGTACTCTTAAAGGGACACCTGTTTCCAGCATTTGCCATGCATGACCACAAACTGGAACTTCAGAAGGGAAAAAAAAGTTTTGCCACGAATTTTATCCCATTTACTATAAGACTGAAAAAAATAATATCAAAGAAATGCATCAGTATATACCGTAATGAGAGAATTCCAGCTGCAATTTTTTCTTCATAGTAAACTGATTTTTTTATCCCATCTTTAAAATATTTGAAGCTAGAAAAATAACGGTAATATGCAGAGCATTTCTTGTTTGCTGTTAATATCAAGTGGTTATAGAGTGCTCAAAATTGCACAAGCCATGCAGACAAAGAACAATTTCCACCTTTGGAAAAGCAAAAACATTTTTAAGAACATAATTGAATAGCACAAATAAAAGAAGCAAACTTATCTCAAGTTGCTCAGGAGTCAGATTACATCTGCAAAATCAAAATTATATTACAATTTTCTTGTCTGATTTTTAATTTGCTCTAAGCCAAATAAACATGAATAATGAGAAAGAAATCTCAGCTTAGGAGCTGATGACATCGTAAACCATACAAAGGACACTTGGTTGGTTTCTGTCATAAAATTCCATCATAAAATCACACCTGCATGAAAAAAGTTTTCTTGCCAGTTTCTGTCTTTTCCCCTCAAAATAGCCATCCCTGCCAATAGACATTCAGTTAAGTGCCTGGGACTATCTATTGTTAGGGCATGTCAGCAGTCAAAAATCATTCAAATGTATTTCCTGCACCTTTCCAAAGCTATAAACAAAAGTTTTACGCTAGCTCCTACTAAACAAAAGGATTTGGGCTCAAATAACAGCAGTCAGGATTTAGGTTAGATAGAAGATAGTATTTGGTGGCTGGGCACGTTGGCTCACATCTGTAATCCTAGCACTTTGGGAGGTTGAGGCAGGCAGATCACAAGGTCAGGAGTTCGAGAACAGTCTGGCCGATATGGTGAAACCCTGTCTCTACTAAAAATACAAAAATTAGCTGAGCATGGTGGCCCATGCCTGTAATCCCAGCTACTTGAGGGGCTGAGGCAGGAGAATCACTTGAACCCGGGAGGCGGAGGTTGCAGTGAGCCGAGATCATGCCATTGCACTCCAGCCTGGGCAACAAGAGCAAAACTCTGTCTCAAAAAAAAAATAAAAAAAGAAAGAAATAAATTAGTGTTTGGTGATAAAGGAAGTTAAGAACAGAAAGGGTTATACTGAGAGAAACTAGAGCCCATCTCTGAAACTGTTTGGAAACGATATGTATTTTTCTCCAGGATCTCCTAAATCAAGAGCATGGTAAGTGTAGGGCTTTGTATATTAAAAAACATAACTACTTATTGGTTTACTAATTATCAAATCCTACAATTCTGTGATTAAATTAGAAAAGGACCACAGGGGGAGGACTCTCAGTCTTCATTCCTATTATTTCATGAAATGCAAGTCCTTTCACATCTTTATTACCATTTTTCCATTAATCAAAGCCACCCATAAATGTCATCATTACCAAGTTGGTAATAGAACTTAAAGAATAATAGAAAGATTTTGGGTTTCAGTTCCAACATAATTCTGTAAGCTCTGTGATCTTGGACACAATAAATCAAGTACTCTGAGCTTCAAATCATTTGTGAGTAAAATAATGTCTTTCCTACCTACATCATAAGCTTACCATAAGGGTCACATGCAATAACATCTGTAAAAGTGCTTTGACGACTGTAAAACATTAATCAATGGTGGTGTTATTATCATTTATGTCAAGTAGGCTGTAGAATTGCATTCAATTCACAGAAAAGAAGGTTTCTTTCAGTTAGTAGGAATATAGAATACAGATGCCCAAAATGGTATACAAACACCAAGATGGGGCAGGGAATGGAAACCAACTAAAATGTTTACTCAAGTTTTTCTTGAACAGATGTAAACCACAAGGTCTCTGCCATACTTCATCTTCTCTGGGTCTCCTGTGTTTTAGGAGACAGCTTTTTCGCCCTCAGTATTTTTAGTCCTTGAGGTGGCTTTCTGCCACTTTTGCTACACTGAGAATCACTGTGTTAAAGCCTGCTGACATCCAGCTCTCAGGAGTCTAGACACTTGTTCTACCTTAGAGAACATAGAATATGAATCATGATTCTCTTTAGTATCCTGTCTTAGGCCCATGAGAGTTTAAATTTAAATTCTGAATGTAGGCTGGCCTGTCATTGCTCTGTGGTGCATTGTTAATGTAGGAGACTTTTAACTTTTTGAAGGCAGTGACATGGCAAAATAAACTTTCTTTTAAGTAGGAGATAAACAAAAACTCAAAGATATCAGAGAAAGTCGTATGGAAATTTATAAAGAATTATAGAACATTTATGCTACATGTTTGTCATAATAATTAAAATTACTTCAAGGTGCCTTACAAATACAAAAACCCTAAATAGTAATTGCAAAAACAGATAAGTGTTTGATGACAGATATGGAGAAAAGATAAAGTGTAGCGACTAAGTTCTCTTTTCTTTTGAATTCTAATGTAACAGAAAAGAATTGTAAAGTCCAAAGAGGCGTTCATATTTCAAAACTCAGCTAAATTTTACCCAGGGACATAACCAAGTATGATATGGTTTACTTTGTGGCTGCCTTCTTCACAAATTGATGGAGTCTATTTTTATGCTTTGACCTGTTAAAACAATATAAAGCTTGAAATTGCACTAAATCTCTCCAATAGTTAAAAGTGGCATCCTTAAAACTGTTATGGTTTTGTGGTAGCATAGATGATTCAATTCTTATGTGTACAATTTGTAATGAAAATATTTGAACCTCGACTGCTCGAATTGTCAATTGCATGTAAACAAACCAAAAAGAATTCAAGATTAATTTTATATTTCATAGAGCAATTCAGTTCTTCAATTTCCCATGTCTGTTCCTTGGACAGAGGTCTGGCTTACTTATTTTGTTTTTGTTTTTCAAACACTGAGGTTATGGCCTGTCCCTTATTAAAATATGTGTGCTCCTGAAAGCCAGTAAACAAACCTGTACTTATGGTATGTTGGGCTTCACACTCTGGTAGGCTGCAGCAGACACAGAAGATGGTCCCCACATAGAAATCAGTCAAAACCAAGCCTATAGATATTTAAGTGCTAAATCATTCCACACAATACAAATGCTCTTGGAAACAGAGGCAAGAACACTGATGTTTGGAGTGGGTCAGGATAATCCCCCTGGAAGACAGGACTTGAGTTGACATTTGAAACGTGACTTAGGATTCAGAGGAAAAGATACTAGGTTTTCAAGGTGGGGAAAGATCATAACTAAATTCAGGGAAGAAATCAGTCAGAAGTCTGCTGACTACATATAAGGGATGATGTTAAAAAGTAATGATTGATTCATTTGGCTAGGTAGAAATCATTTTATAGAATCTCAGTAACCTGACAAAGAAGTCAGGCTTGATAAGCAAAGGGAAGTCATTAGGTTAGTTCTTGAAGGAGGTGCATTTAAGGAATCTTCAGATGGTGATTATAAGCATAAGATTGAGTGGAGATGACACCAAAAGCCGGGACATCCATTTGGAAACACACAAATCACAAAGAATCCCATCAGAATAAGAAAGAAAATATATGACTCAATATCTGGAAGGGAATCCACTAACTAATTTAAACTCCTTCTTTTTTCAAAGGTAGAAGCTAGGACTTAGAATGATTATATACTTTGTACAAGTTGATTAACTTCCCAGTTAACAGCAGAATGAGGACTGAAACCTAAATTTCGGAACACCTAGAAATTTTCACTGGAGCAATTTTGAAGAAAGACATTACAGAACATGATAATAGGCAAGTTTACCAATAACAATAAAGAGGAAAAGTATAAGCTTACCTCTACTGCTTAGAGACTAGAGGTGGCTGTCTTAGTGCCACAATTAATAGTGAGAAAGTTAAGAAAATTATGTTGGAGGACAAGCTGACGAGTTAGAATTAGATTAAGTTGGATTTCAGGTGATGGTATAATATCTAGGTAGACACGTCCTACAACAATTGGAAATAAGGACATGCTCAAGGCTGAGAGCACAGTTTTATAATTTCTGCCCAGAACTCTCTTCGGAACTCTAATATCAGCATATATCAAACCACTCATCTGACACTGGCACTTCCAATTTAGATTGGCCAAAACTAAATTCATTATCTTTATTTTCTGTCTTGGTTAGAATCATGATCCATGCCATTCATTTTCACTGGGTAAATACTTGTTATCACTGAAGTCAGAAACCTGGAACTCATCTTTACCCCTTTCTTTTACTTCATTGACTGCAGCCAATCACTGACCAAATCCTGGTTGATTTTTTCTCCTTAATATTTATGACAATAGTCTCTTATCTGGCTCCACTGTCTCTGGCCTGGATCCCATGTTAGCTTTCTTCCATACAACTATTAGAATAATCTTCTGAAATGCAAATCGCATTATTCTGTTGTACCTGTAATTGTAATTCTTTATTATTTTCATTGTCTGTATAGAGCTTAAGCCCCTCTCCCCCAAAATCTTACCCTTATTTCCTTCTCAAGAGTTCCCACCAATAGGAATATATGGAATTGTCTACATAGTCTATCTTGCTGCATTTAGATATCTTTGATTGGGCAACTATCTCCACCTGAAATCCCTTCTCTTCACATTTCCCCTGCTTATACTCTACGTTCCTTCTAGCTAGTGAACAACTATCTATATTTCAATACTGAACCCAAATATGACCATCTTTATATAACCTTTCCTGATCATGCCTCACCCAGTAGATTTAATCAACCTCTTCTTTGTGTCTTCTTTTTACAAAACCCATGTCACTGTACTGCAAGAGTATTTGAATGTCTATAATATCTTGAATGCCTCTTCTAGACTGGATAGCTTTTGAGAACAGAAACCATATTCTATTCACCACTGTATCTCCTGAAAGAGATCCTGGTCCACAGTATGTACTTCATAAGGTTCTGCATTTATGTATTATGTAGACACTTGAGAATTATCTGAATAAAGGCAACACTTGAATGAGACCAGAAATGCAAATTTTCCAAGTGGGTTGATTCAGAGACCTGGATGATATTTAAGGTCCAAGGACAGCTAAAGAAGCCATTAAAAAGAGAATAAATGACAAATTTTGGCCTGGTGTGGTTGTTCATATCTATAATCCTAGCACTTTGGGAGACCAAGGAAAGAGGATAGCTTGAGGCTAGAAACCGAAGACCAGCCTGAACAACATATTGAGACCTCATCTCGCCAAAATAAAAATAAATTAGCCTACCATGGTAGCATATGCCTATAGTCGCAGCTACTCAGATGGCTGTGGCAGGAGGATCCATTGAACCTAAGAATTCAAGGTTACAGTAGCTATGATTGCACTGTCCTCTAGCCTGGGCAATAAAGCAAGATTCTGTGTTAAAAAAAAAAAAAAAAAAAAAAAAAAAAAGATAACTTTCAAAAAAGCCAAGGAAGAAAAGTTGTTTCAAGAAGGAATCGGAGAAAATCAAGGAAACTTCTTTTAATTATCAAAAGACATTTGTATTACTGTTACTACAGCATTGAAAAACTGAAGACAATGTAAGCCTCCAAAATAAGACACACTAACATCTTGTTTTGAGAGAATATTGTGATGCCAATAAATGGTTCAAATAACATATAGGCAGATAAATGCTTATATAAAACAATGATAATTGAAAAAGTAGAAAGCAGTGTTATACAACTCACTGATCACAACTGTATAAAGATATATAAGCCCAAATTAAAAAGCAGAAGATGGAATAAGCATAGCTGCTGTATTAGAAGAAAGGAATTCAATAGATTTTTCTGAAGTACTTATGTTTCATTTAAATGCTTAATATTTAAAATCATTACTGTTAGTATTGAATATAATTAAAAATTCAAACAGCTATTTATAAGTAAAATCATTCTTTATATGGGCTTGGTAATTACTACTTAAAAGTTCATAGCACTAGTTTCTTTTATAAAAAGAACTAAACTATTTGTGACAAAAATTATCAAGCTATAATGTCTTGGCTTCATGAGTTCAAATTTTTATGTTTTGTGCTTTGTTTTTAATAAGATATGCCTGCGCTGACTAACATAGTGCTATTTTATGTCTTTAATGGTCCTGTCTTTGAAATACAGATCACTGGGACTTGACTTCCCAGTTCCTCTTCTGGACTAAAATTTCCTAATGTTCTTTTTAAGTCACTTGCATACTAGGTCAATCAATAAACACATATGGAAGCTCTAACTATTTGGAGTAAATGTGTTCAGTACACCAAGTTCCTTTATTTCTGATCAGACACCTACCCAGGGTCATCTTTACTTCCTTGGGATATTAAGGACGATGGAGGGAGGTTAGAGTATAGATAATAGGTTTAAATAGGAGAGCCAAATTATAATGCTCCAGGCAGGCATGGTAAATTAATGAATCGAATCAAGCTTGAGAGCACATGCCTATCCATAAGAGAGCAGTAGTTACTCAATTTTGTGACAGGCTGCTCTGAGGAAATGCCAACCCAATATTGCTGGAGCTTCATATTAAGCAAGAGAGTTTAAAAATCTAGATTTGTCTGTGCAATCTCCTCATTTTAAATATCTGCTGAGTGAACTATGAGATTAGAGAGTAACTGAGGCCCGTATCCCTAGCTGAGCCTAATTACAGTAGTGGTCATACATTGAAGGTCACAGCTTGGAGATAGATTTTATTTCACTTATGCAGTTTTTTTTAAAATGTTGAGCTTCTGCTCCCTTCCACACACTGAGTGAGGCAAAAGATTAGTATGGGTTATTAAGAATGCAGTGATCAGACAGAATGTTCCTCTGGTCACTCTCCTAAAGAAAGTTCACAGGGAAAACCAGAGAGAGGCCCAGTCAAAAAACTGTAAGGACTACTTTGTGCAATGTCATAGAAGCCAAAGAGCACAGGATTCTAGTGATAGATTTGAACTTGGAAGTTATGATTAACATTAGAAAGAAGCATTTTGATGAGTCCTAGGACACAGGAAAAAGAACATAGAGTAGAGAAATAAATGGGAGAAAAGGAATTAAATGCAGCAAATATGGACCACTCTTGTGAGAATTTTAATAAGAAGGGTAATGGGTAGATTAAATGGTAGCTATAGGGTAACATAAGGAAAGAATTTATCTTAAAGATTTTTAAGAATGATAAAAATTTAAGCAGGTTTGTAGGGCAAGAAGAAGAAACCATTAAAGGGCAAGGGGTTGATATAGAATGAATGTTGAAGATTCAGGAGACAGAATGGAAGAAGCTGGGGGATGCAGGAGCAGCTATGTCAGGGCCCAGGTGGAAACAATTGGTCTTGAACAGGATGAAACAATCATTATCTTATGAGAATAAATAAAATTGTATAAAAATTGAGGAGAGATGGGAGGCAAGTATCTACATGGGACAGGGGCAAGAAAATGGTGTCAATTTTTTCTCAATACTTATCTCTTCTCTAGAGAATTGTGATGGACCACATATGAGCCTCAAAAACTTATCTTTCCATCCAGCCAAAGGCCATGCATTCAGGTCCACACTCCCTTTCTCTTAAGCCCACACCCTGAGATTGGCACCATAGATCTTACAATTTCTATGGAAAGAGACGAAAGAAAAATGAATAAATTTTCATTTCCTCTGACACTGAAGTAGAATTGACATAAAACACCTACCCTGAGTTTTCTTTTCTAATTGGCCAGCCAAGAGTACCAGTATTGGTACAAGTCAACCCCTAGACCTCATCTGCTAAGTATGATAAAGAAAAGAAAGCATCTTCAGAAGAAAGTTTTCAAAGAGATCCAAGAGAAGAAATATTGTCCAGTTCCAGCACTTTCCACATCCTCTATACTGCTTCTACTAAATAAAGCTCAAGCTTTTAGTGGGAGAATCTTAATGGGATCTTAGTTTTCCTACAACAAATAAGAAAACCTTTTCCCTGGAAAGGGACAAAGAGCATAACATATTGAACTACTTGACATATTCACTCTTTGAAATAGTTAATTTGAAAATATCTTTTGAGATAAAGATTTCTAGGTCTGGAAATAACGACATTCACCTGAATCCAAATCTCTCCACAAATGCTCTTTTAAACAAAATAAATAAAATTAACAAGGAATATAAACAAAACTGCATATGGCCCACCTACATTGCTCAGAGACAGAGAATGCCATGAACTTAAAATTACCATAAAAAAGGAAATAAACACCACATTCCAACAAAGCTCCCCAACCATTGCAAGCTTATGAATTTGAAGAGTGGAGAAGGGGAAATATAAGAGACTCAGTGAAAAAGAGAAGAAAACAGAGAACTGAAACTAAGCAGACAAAATTACTCCCAGAAAGAGAAAGTCTAAAACCAAGTCATAAAATGCTGAAAAATAAGACTTGGCAGTTCATAGCACTAGCTGCAGGGAAGGGACTTAGAAGTAAGTAGGACAGAGCATAAAAATATCCAAGAAGCATGCTTGTATGGGAGAATTACATAAGTAGAGAAAAGATGGTGCCTCTGAGAGGCATGACCCCTTATTTCTTAAAGAAAAATAAAGAAAAAGGAAGAAAATACTTATATTTTTTCAGAAAAGAAAAAGAGAAAATGTAAACACCAATACCTCCACTACCAACATCTTTGATTAAAGAGATGGCACATTACTGTCCTTCAGGAAAGGGCACTTTTGGATTTGGAACCCTATCAAAAATATGCCTCAAAATAGAAAAATTATGACTAACTCCATACAAAGCTACTGTGTAAGGAAAAGAGAAAGTGCATTTCACCTGATGAAAATTCTTCCCCTCCTCTCAGAAAGAAAAGCCATGAGGCAGAAGAGTACAATACAATACTCCCAACTGAATTAAATAGCATTAAATGAGCATTTTGAATTTTTTTTAGAAACTAAATGTAAAAATTCAAAAACTAAAAACATTTTTTAATAAAAGGAAACTTGCAGGGAAAATATGCATAGGAGGTGATAAAACACAGAAAGAAGTAGAAGTAAAAGGCAAACCATCTCAGAAAAGAAGAATAAATTACATAATGCCAAAAAGGATACATTTACATATGTATTTAATTAGAGATGATGAAAGGGGAGAATGACAACCAAGAGAATGAAAATAAGATTTTTTAAAAAGAAGTAAAAGAGAAAAATGCTTAAAAGAAAAAAATAGGAAGGAAGAGGGTCCAACATACATGTAATAGGAGTGCCTGAAAATGAAGCACAAAACAATAAAACAGAACGAACATTTTAAAATATAATCAAGAAAAACTTTCTAAAAATAAAAGATAACTTAAATGTCATACCTGGAAAATTCCCAGTTAGGCATAATGACCCACACTCGTAAACCCAACATTGCAGAAACCTGAGGACAAAGGATCACTTAAGGCTAGGAGTCTGAGACCTGGGCAAAATAGCAAGGCTCTATCTCTAAAAGAAATTTTAAATATTAGCTGGGTGTGGTTGCTCATGCCTGTAGTCCCAGCTACTTGGGAGATTGAACCAGGAGGATCACTTAAACCCAGGATTTATGGTCAGTGATTTATGGTCATGCCACAGCACTCAACTCTAGGCAACGGAGAAAGACCCTATCTCAAGCCCTTCCAATGCCCCCAGCAAAGAACATTCCCACTGTATACATGGAAAAACTGAATAAAACAGTCCTATTAAAACTACTGGACTTTATAAAAAAGAAAAAATAAACATGCAAGAACACTTGGAAAGTATTGAAAGAAAAAGCTATAAGAGGATACGAGCCATACTAGATGTTAACATAAACAATAGAACAATGTAGTACTGGTGACTGAATACACAGGCAGACCAATGGACTAGAATAAAAAGTCAAGGAACAAAATTATACGTGAACATTTTTCTTTGTTAAAGACTTGATCAAGTATTTGGTAAAATATTTTATAAAGATGATTTCTCAAATTACTAGGGTAAAGATAAATTGAATGTTTCAATAAATTGCATTGGGACAATTAATATCCATTTAAAAAAGATAAAATTTAATTCATTACTGACACATACAACAAAACAAAATGAAACAACATAAATATTAGAAGAAAACACATTAACTTCTATAACCTGGCTGTAGGGAAAGACTTAATAACCATTACTCAAAATCTGAACATAATTCAAGAAAAACTGATATCTTTAACTACATAGAAATAAAAATATTTTCTTGACATAAAACACCACAAACAAAATAGAAAGACAAGTGACAAATTGGGAGAAAAATCTGTGAGATAATAGTGCAGAGAAAGAGTTAGTATTTCTTTTTTTTTTTTTAATTGTACTTTAGGTTCTGGAGTACATGTGCAGATCATGCAGGATTGTTACATAGGTACACACATGGCAATGTGGTTTGCTGCCTCCATTCCCCTCGTCACCTACATCTGGCATTTCACCCCATGTTATCCCTCCCTGACCTCCCCCACCTCTGCTGTTCCTCCCTTGGCCTCCCACAACAGACCCCAGTATGCGGTGCTCCCTTCCCTGTGTCCATGTGTTCTCATTGTTCAACACCCACCTATGAGTGAGACCATGCAGTGTTTGATTTTCTGTTCTTCTGTCAGTTTCCTGGGAATGATGGTTTCCAGATTAATCCATGTCCCTACAAAGGACATGAGCTCATCGTTTTTTATGACTGCATAGTATTCCATGGTGTATATGTGCCACATTTTCCTTGTCCAGTCTATCATTGATGGGCATTTGGGTTGGGTCCAGGTCTTTGCTATTGTAAACAGTGCCACAATGAACATGTGTGCACATGTGTCTTTATAATACAATGATTTACAATCCTTTGGGTATATACCCAGTAATGAGATTGCTGGGTCAAATGGAGTTTCTATTTCTAGGTCCTTGAGGAAGTGCCACACTGTCTTCCCCAATGGTTGAACTAGTTTACACTCCCACCAACAGTGTAAAAGTGTTCCTGTATCTCCACATCCTCTCCAGTATCTGTCTCCAGATTTTTTAATGATTGCCATTCTAACTGGCCTGAGGTGGTATCTCAATGTGGTTTTGATTTGCATTTCTCTATTAATCAGTGATGATAAGCATTTTTTTCATATGTTTCTTGGCCTCATATATGTCTTCTTTTTGAAAAGTGTCTGTTTTGGATGAGTTTGTTTTTGGATGAGTTTGTTTTTTTTCCCTTGTAAATCTGTTTTAGTTCTTTGTAGATTCTGAATATTAGCCCTTTGTCAGATGAGGAGATTGCAAAAATTGTTTCCCATTCTGTTGGTTGCTGGTTCACTCTAATGATTGTTGCTTTTGCTGTAAAGAAGCTCTGGAGTTTAATTAGGTCCCATTTGTCTATTTCGGTTTTTGTTGCCAATGCTTTTGGTGTTTTAGTCATGAAGTCATTGCCTGTGCATATGTCCTGAACGGTTTTGCCTAGGTTTTCTTCTAGGGTTTTTATGGTGTTAGGTCTTATATTTAAGCCTTTAATCCATCTGGAGTTAATTTTAGTGTAAGCTGTCAGGAAGGGGTCCAGTTCTGCTTTCTACACACAGCTAGCCAGGTTTCCCAACACCATTTATTAAACAGGGAATCCTTTCCCCATTGCTTGTTTTTGTCAGGTTTGTCAAAGATCAGATGTTGTAGATGTGTGGCATTGCCTCCAGGGCCTCTGTTCTCTTCCATTGGTCTATATCTCTGTTTTGATACCAGTACCACACTGTTTTGAATACTGTAGCCTTGTAGTATAGTTTGAAATCAGGTAGCATGATACCTCCAGCTTTGTTCTTTTTGCTTAGGATTGTCTTGGCTATGCAGTCTCTCTTTTGGTTCCATATGAAGTTTAAAGTGGATTTTTCCAGTTCTGTTAAGAAGGTGGTTGGTAGCTTGATGGGGACAGCATTGAATCTATAAATTACTTTGGGATATATGGCCATTTTCATGATATTGATTCTTCCTAACCATGAGCATGGAATGTTTCTCCATCTGTTTATAATCTCTCTTATTTCCTTGAGCAGTGGTTTGTAGTTCTCCTTAAAGAGGTCCTTTACATCCTTTGTTTGTATTCCTAGGTATTTTATTCTCTTTGTAGCAATTGTGAGTGGGAGTTTGCTCATGCTTTGACTCTCTGTTAGTCTGTTATTGGTGTATAGAAATGCTTGTGATTTCTGCACATTGATTTTGTATCCTGAGACTTTGTTGAAGTTGCTTATCAGTTTCAAGAGATTTTGGGCTGAGATGATAGGGCTTCTAAATATACCATCATGTCATCTGCAAATAGAGACAATTCTACTTCCTCTTTTCCTAATTGAATATTCTTAATTTTTTTGCTTGCCTAATTGCTCTAGCTAGAACTTCCAATACTATATCGAATAGGAGTGGTGAGAGAGGGCACCCTTGTCTAGTGCCAGATTTCAGAGGGAATACTTTCAATTTTTGCCCATTCAGTATGATATTGGCTGTAGGTTTGTTGTAAATAGCTTTTATCGTTTTGAGATACGTTCTTTTGATACCTAGTTTATTGACAGGTTTTAGCATAAAGCGCTGTTGAATTTTGTCGAAGGCCTTCTCTGCATCTATTGAGATAATCACGTGGTTTTTGTCTTTGGTTCTGTTTATGTGGTGGATTATGTTTATAGATTTGCATATGTTGAACCAGCCTTGCATCCCTGGAACGAAGCCTACTTGATCGTGATGGATAAGCTTTTTGATGCACTGTTGCAATTGGTTTCCCAGTATTTTATTGAAGATTTTTGCATCTATGCTCATCATGGATATTGGCCTGAAGTTTTCTTTTTTTGTTGAGTCTCTGCCAGGTTTTGCTATCAGGATGATGTTGGTCTCATAAAATGATTTGGGAAGGATTTCTTCTTTTTGGATTGTTTGGAATAGTTTCAGAAGGAGTGGTACCAGCTCCTCTTTGTACGTCTGGTAGAATTCAGCTGTGAACCCATCTGGACCTGGACTTTTTTTTGTTGGTAGGCTATTAATTGCTGCCTCAACTTCAGCCCTTGTTACTGGTCTATTCAAGGTTTCAACTTCTTCCTGGTTTAGGCTTCGGAGGGTGCAAGTGTCTAGGAATTTATCCATTTCTTCCAGGTTTACTGGATTATGTGCATAGAGTTGTTTGTAGTAATCTCTGATTGCAGATTGTGTTTCTGTGGGATCGGTGGTGATATACCCTGTATCATTTTTTGTTACATCTATTTGATTCTTCTCCCTTTTCCTTTTTATTGATCTGGCTAGTGGTCTGTCTATTTTGTTGATCTTTTCAAAAAGCCAGCTCCTGAATTTATTGATTTTTTGAAGGGCTTTTTGTGTCTCTATCTCCTTCATTTCTGCTCTGATCTTAATTATTTCTTGTCTTCTGCTAGCTTTTGAGTTTTTTTTTTTTATCTTTGTCCTCTAGCTCTTTCAATTTTGACAATGGGGTGTCGATTTTAGATCTTTCCTCACTTCTCATGTGGGCATTTATTGCTACAAATTTCCCTCTAGACACAGCTTTAAATGTGTCCCAGAGATTCTGGTACATTGTGTCTTTGTTCTGGTTGGTTTCAAAGAACATCTTTATCTGCCTTCATTTCACTTTTTATCGAGTTGACATTCAGGTGCCAGTTGTTCAGTTTCCATGAAGCTGTGCAGTTCTGAGTTAGTTTCTTAATTCTGAGTTCTAATTTGATTGCACTGTGGTCTGAGAGACTGTTATGATTTCCGTTTTTTGCATTTGCTGAGGAGTGATTTACTTCCAATTATGTGGTCAATTTTAGAGTGGATGCAATGCAGTGCTGAGAAGAATGTATATTCTGTGGATTTGCAGTGGAGATCTCTGTAGATGTCTATTAGGTCCACTTGGTCCAGATCTGAGTTCAAGTCCTGGATATCCTTGTTAATTTTCTGTCTTGTTGATCTGTCTAATATTGACAGTGGAGTTAAAATCTCCCACTATTACTGTGTGGGAGTCTAAGTCTCCTTGTAGGTTATTAAGAACTTGCTTTATGTATCTAGGTGCTCTTTTATTGGGTGCATATATATTTAGGATTGTTAGTTCTTCTTGATGCATTGATCTTTTTACCATTATGTAATGTCCTTCTTTGTCTCTTTTGATCTTTGTTGGTTTAAAGTCCATTTTATCAGAGACGAGGATTGCAAATCCTGCTTTGCTTTTTTTTGCTCTCCATTTACTTGGTAAATCCTCCATCCTTTATTTTGAGCCTATATGTGTCCTTGCACATGAGATGGGTTTCCTGAATACAGCACACTGATGGATCTTGACTTTTTATCCAATTTGCCAGTCTGTGTCTTTAGATTGGGGCATAGCCCATTTACATCTAAGGTTAATATTGTTATGCATGAATTTGATCCTGCCACTTTGAGGCTATCTGGATATTTTGCCCGTTAGTCAACGCATTTTCTTTTTCTTCATTGTGTCAATGGTCTTTACCATCTGGTACATTTTTGGAGTGGCTGGTACTGGTTGTTCCTTTCCATGTTTAGTGCTTCTTTCAGGAGCTCTTGTAAGGCAGGCCTGGTGGTGACGAAATCTCTCAGCAATTGCTTGTCCATAAAGGATTTTCTTTCTCCTTCACTTATGAAGCTTAGTTTGGCTCAATATGAAATTCTAGGTTGGAAGTTCTTTTCTTAAGGATATTGAATATTGGCCCCCATTCTCTTCTGGCTTGTAGGGTTTTTGTGGAGAGATCCACTGTGAGTCCAATGGGCTTCCCTTTGTGGGTAACCCGACCTTTCTCTCTGGCTTCCCTTAGCATTTTTTCCTTCATTTCAACCCTGGTGAATCTGACAATTATGTGTCTTGGGGTTGCTTTTCTTGAAGAATATCTTTGTGGTGTTCTCTCTATTTCCTGAAGTTGAATGGTGGCCTGGCTTGCTAGGTTGGGAAAGTTCTCTTGGATAATATCCTGAAGAGTGTTTTCCAGCTTGGATTCGTTCTCTCCATCACATTCAGGTACAGCTATGAAATGTAGATTTGGTCTTTTCACATAGTCCCATATTTCTTGGAGGTTTTGTTCATTTCTTTTTACTCTTTTTTTCTCTATTCTTGCCTTCTCATTTTGTTTCATTGAGTTGATCTTCAGTATCTGATATCCTTTCTTCTGCTTGGTCAATTTGCCTATTGAAGCTTGCGTATGTTTCACAAAGTTCTCGTGCTGTGTTTTTCAGCTCCATCAAGTTGTTTATATTCTTCTCTAAGTTGTTTATTCTAGTTAACATCTCATCTAACCTTTTTTCTACTTTCTTAGTTTCTTTGCATTGGGTTACCACATGTTCTTCTAGCTCTGTGAAGTTTGTTATTATCCACCTTCTGAAGCTTGTTTCTGTCAATTCATCAGATTCATTGTCCATCCATCTTTGATCCCTAGCTGGTGAGGAGTTGTGATCCTTTGGAGAAGGAGAGATGTTCTGGTTTCTGGTGTTTACATCCTTTTTGCTCTGGTTTCTTCCCATTTTAGTGGCTTTATCTACCTATGGTCTTTGTAGTTGGTGACTTTCAGATGGGGTCTCTGAGTGGACGTCCTTTTTGTTGATGTTGAAGCTATTTGTTTCTGTTTCTCAGTTTTCCTTCTAACAGTTGGGCCCCTCTGCTACAGGACTGCTGGAATTCCACTCCAGACTCTGCTTGCCTGGGGATCACCCACAGGGGCTGCACAACAGTTAAGGTTGCTGCCAGTTCCTTCTTCTGTTATGTTCATCCCAGAAGGGTACCTGCCAGATGTCAGCCTGAGCTCTCCTTTATGAGGTGTCTTTTTGGGTATAAGGGAGTCAGGGAGCTGCTTGAGGAGGCAGTCTGTCCCTTATAGGAGCTGAAGTGTTGTGCTGGGAGCTCCATTGCTCCGTGCAGAGCTGCTGGGCAGGTACCTTTAAGTCTGCTGCAGTGGAACTCATAACCGCCTCTTTTCCCAGGTGCTCTGTCCTAGGAAGGTCAGCTTTATTTATAAGTTCCTGCCATGCTGCCTTTTTTCATAGATGCCCTGCCCCACAGGGTATAGTCTAGTCACAGTCTGCCAGCAGAGGTGTTGTTGAGCTGCTGCAGGCTCGGCCCAGCTGCTGTGTGAACTGCCTCAATAGTAGTGGTCACCCTTCCCCCCACTGAGCTGGACTGACCTGGGTCCAGCTGCACTTGCTGCGAAACTCTCAATCCAGAGCATTTCAGATTGCTTGTTTTGTGGGGGTGGTACCCACCGAGGCAGATCGCCTGGCTCCCTGTCTCTGCCCCCTCTTTTTCTGTTGAATGGGTGGCTCTGTCTCCCAGAAGTTCCAGGTGCCAGTTGAAACAGCTGCCCAGATTTGTGTGAGTTTCTGTGCACCAACCCAGCACCAGCTGAAACCCCCATGCTGAAAATTCGTGGCACTTTATAGCCCAGGAATCTCCTGGTCTGTGGTCAGGGAAAATTTGTTTGGAAATATGATGAGCACTCACCTTCTGCATAGTTCTTGCTGGAAATTGCACTCTGGAGCTGTTCCTATTCAGCCATCTTGGATCCTCCTCCTAGTATTTCTGATATAAAAACAAATACTGAACAAATGAACAAAAATTCTATGGAAAGGTGAACAAAAGTCATGAACAGTCAACTCATCAAAACAGAAAGACTTAACAATGACTCTAACCATATGAAAAAGATGTTCAACTTTACTCAAAGCAGATGATAAAAATTAAAATTATACTGAGATACCGTGTTTCACCCTTCCAACTGGCAAAAATTTAGAAGCTTTACAATATACTCTGTTGATGAGATTTGGGCATAAAATTACTCGCATACAACACCAATAGGATTGCAAAATCATACAACCCTTATAGAGAGGGCTTTGACAATATCTAACAAAACTGCATACACATTTGCCTTTTAATCCATCAATCCCATTCCTAGGATTTTACCCAGAAGTTATACCTCTAACAATATAAGGTTATTTATTGTCACATTATTGGCAACTAAAAAATATTGCAAAATATCTAAAAGCCCTAATGTAAGAGATTGAATGAATTAACTATGGTATTAACACACAGTGAAATACAACAGTGAAAAGAATAAAGAGAATATGTATGAACTGATATGGAGAAATTTATATGTCAATACAAAAATGTATATATAGTATGCTACCTTTGTATAAAAAGGAAGGAAAGCAGGAAACATATGAGAATACGCTTGGCCAGGCATGGTGGCCCATGCCTGTAATCCCAGCACTTAGGGAGGCCGAGGTGCGTGGATCACTTGAGGTCAGGAGTTCGAGGCCAGTTTGGCCAACATGGTGAAACCCTGTCTCTATTAAAAATACAAAAATTAGCAGGGCATGATGGCACATGTGTGTAATCCCAGCTACTCTGGCGGCTGAGGCAGGAGAATTGCTTGAACCCAGGGGCGAGGGTTGCAGTGAGCCAAGATCATGCCACTGCACTCCAGCCTGGGCAGCAGAGGAGACTCCAACTCAAAAAAAGAAAAAAAAGGAAAAAGAACTATGTATTGTACATATTCCTTCAAACATACTCCTTAACTTTTCCCCACAAAAAAATAAAATGTTGCCCCCCCCAGGCCCCTAGAAGGCCAAAATGGAAGAGAAAAGGAGACAGAACAGAGGGAGCCAAACTGTGAGAGTTAATGAGAGAGGAGTCGAATTCCCTCTGTTGTGCCATAAACTATTCAGTTGCAATAATGAGGGGCACCAGAAGAGAAAATCGTGATCATCTTCCACTGAGAAATTAATTACTCTCTTAGATTTCAAATGTTTCCACTGAAAAATTTCCTGTTGCCCAGAAGCACCTTTCTAATTAATGATCTTTAGTTTCTCAGGTAAGCTCATGCTACACAAATCCCCTCTCAGCTATTTAAGAGGGGAGAGGCATTTAAGGCATGAACTGCAGACTAATAGGAGATTCCATGAAGGAAATGAACTGGCAGTTGGAATTCATGCATGGCATTCTCATGCATAGAGCTTTAGGATGAGGGGCTACAAGAATCTTTGCCCTCTAGCTTGGTGGAAAGGAGCATGTGCTGACTCAGGGCTCCAGTGCATTCTTAAAAAATCACTGCACAGTTGACTTCTAAATTAGTGAGAACAATTGTAAAGATCAATAGAAAACACCAAGCTCTAAAGACATTTCCTACAGCATAATTTGAAGAAGTAAAATACATGAAGCAGTGAGCCACAGAAAATCAGGTCTTAGCACGAATTAGAAAATTTTCTAAGCTTTCTCTCAAGAAAATCAGTTCATTGGTTAAAGGGCCAATTTGAATCATAGATGGTTTACAGATTTTCATCTGGACTGAAAAAATCACGCCAGACATTTCAACCAACATTCTAAGTAAAATTGTGAAACTGATGAGTTACTTACTGTTAATAAAATTGTAATGAAAAATTGATTATTCACTAGTAGTTAAAAGCTGTTTTCTGTAAGTCAGTGAAGACAGCCTATAAAGCAGAAAGAAAGAAAACACCCACTAGAGTTTCCTGTTTAATCAGAAAAGGGAGAAAGAAGCTTAATACTGTGTCCACAGAAACACAACTTCCTCCCTTAAACCCTCATTTTATAACATTTACTTTCAAAAACCTAAGAAATGCTTACCTAATGCTTAACTATGAATCCTAACTAGCAAAGCAATCTTATTCTCTTATAGCTTAATCCCATCTGACCCAGAATCGAGATGCCCCAAAGAGCTAGTCAATGTTTATCTATATGTGTGTATGGTTTTTTCGAGTAGGTAGTTTAGGAGTCATTTTTGCTCCCCCTATCAGTGGAAAACCCTGCTGAACCTTCATCCAAATGCACCCATCTCATTTGATTTTTGTATGTTTGGTTCAACTGTTCAAACTGATGTGATGTCTCAGACATCACATCAGTTTGAACAGTTGAACCAAACATACAAAATGCCCTGAGAATGCATCTGCCGAAAACTATTCTTTTAAATAGAAGTAAGAAAATAAACTCTCCTCGTGTAGATCAGTTGGGACAAGATTTCTCCTCACTAAAAGGGATACACCTTATAGAAATAGACCACCAGAGTGTTAGCTGACTCACCATCTTTCTCAAAGTATTGTCACACCTCCTGTCTGACTACCGTGACAGTCACTCCCAATAGTTCTATCTTCCTCCTGCTCATGTACAGACTCAAAATGCGGTCTCATGTGGACTTCTTTCATCTCATCTTCTATGCCCAGGTCACATCCTATACATATTATCTTAAATATGCACTTCTATATTTGCAAAGCTGAAATTCAGCTTTATTTTTCAATTGTTCTTTCTTTTTTACTGTTTCTGAATTCACTGTATCCTATCATTTGTTTAAGACAAGTTAGGTATTATCTGTGTTTTATTTTGCTGAATTTTTAGTAAATGTTACAAGAAAATATATAAATATCAAAACAGAGAACACATTAATAAATAGGAATTATAAATATTTGTTAGGACTAACTAAATATCAGCAAGAGTACACTGCTGTTTTCTAAAGTCATATGAAAAATTTTCTGCTAAATGTTGGGCAAACTGAATACTAATACATACTCTTTATTATGTAATTGAGTATATATGTTACAGAAAAATTAGGAAGATACATGTAAGCCTAAAGAAAATGAACACCTCCCTAATCCCACTGCTTAAGATGACCAGTGTTAACATTCGGGGTATGTCCTTTCTGATTTTTCACATTCTTATACATGTTGTATTTGTCTTACAATAGTGGGACTCACACTGTATCATCTTTTTTGCAATGTGCTTTCTATGTCAACAAATATACACTTGAAACATTATTCTTTATGGCTGTATTTTATGACTTTTATGAATGCCCTAATTTGGTTATCCAAATCTTCAAAGATTTTTAGATACTATACCTGGATCCATTTGTTGCATGGAATTTTAACTTCACGATTGTTTTATAATAGTTAATGCACACTGACTGGATTCCACCTAAAGCCCACGGATGTATCAAAATATCAGCAATAATGTTTAGCTCTCAGAAAAACCAAGCATAGTAACGTGAAATCCAGCTAAAAGCATTTTGTATTGAACTACAGCATTTAGTTCCTCGGGCTCATCTATCAATTAGGGTGATAAGCAGGCACTCAAAAGCTAGCTATTCAATTATGTTTCTACCTTCAACTGAAATGTTCCTGTCATTGCATATCGTGTAGTAATTTTGAAAAGGCTTCATCTTAGCAACCAAGTGATAACTTTAAAATCAAGAATCTGAACCAATTAATTCCTAACATTAATTACTTCTTTTAAAACAAAAGCGCTTTAAAGTAAGTGACTGCAAATATACTTTTTATCCCACTAACCGTCCTTATCTCTTTTTCCCTCAGTTCACAATTCTGTTGACAACTCATGCTCAGTCTCAAATCATCATTCAAATCATAATTAAAGCATAATTCTGAGCTCTCTTTGTACATGCTAATTCCAAAACCACCAGATGTAAAAGCCACACAGAAATTCCTATAGAGTATTATTAGCTTGCAAGGAGCAGAATTAAGATGCATAAAAGTATCTTCCATAGCAAGTAAATATTTTGGTTTTAATTACATTATTACCTTGTTTTATGCTACTAATTACTACAATTTACTGCATAATTGACTCTCAGAGAAAAGTATTAACAGAGCAGTTCTGTAGTCTTAAACTGAAGATAGTATATACTAATGATTTTGCCTAACTACCCACCTCCCTTAAAAAAATGTGAAGTATTTTTTGTAATAACTTTGATGAATCTCTTTCCTATTTTTGCACTAATATATAAAGGTAGGTACTACAGTTATTTGCCAATTTATTTATCTATAAATCACAGGACAATAAAAAAATTATATTACTGAGCTATGGACAGTATATTATCTGTCTTTATTTCCTGGCACCCAGCTCAGAACTTGAAACTTAGTAGGTGCTCAATAAATTTTACTAAAGTAATGAGTTAATCGTTTAAAGTGATCTTTTAACTTGACATCATAAAAGCAGTATTTTTAATCCTAGCTAGTGTCTATTTCAGCCTTTACAGATCAAAAACCTACAGGCTTTAGAGCAGAAGACTGAACATTAGAAATAATAACAGTTTGCTGTAGATTGAAAACAAATGAACTCATTCTGAGACTCGAGAGTCTTCATAAGCCACTTGAGCTGCCTGTCCTCTTGCAGTTTATGACCTCAGTCGAGGCTTTTCAGTGAAATAAAGCCTCGTGTTCACTCCAGGGCCATCTATTTTCTCTCTGTAATTTGTACCAAACTTTAAAGGTTGTAAATATTTGCGCTGAAGCCTAGTTGCTGAGCTGTATTCATTCACATTTAGGTGCCTTTTTTTTTTTATTAACTACGTGACCAGGGACTGCCATTTACTTAGTTCATAATAACCTGATAATACATACCTTTGAACTCAGGATGTTCTTCAAATGTCATGATTTATTAAGTCCTCCTTGGTCACATAACAGTCAACCTCATCAGATTCAACTAGGCCAACCTCATTCTCTAAGGAGTAGTAGCTAGCAATAAAAAGTGAAGAGTTATTTCTTACATGAAACTATATATACTTGAATTCTTTTTCAGATTAAAAAAAAATTTTCTGGGTAACTTATACTACAAATGACAATGAAATGAATGAAAATACGCATAGATTCACTTCAAAGCCTATTTCCATCTTATCACTGTGCTTTTTCTTTAATTTCCCTTGAACTAATGTGCCCTCTAATGGCTAAAGTAAAAATATAATCAAAACCATAAAATAAGTGCCAACATATTAATTGCAAGAAATATTTCTACCTAAAAGATACTTTTTTAACTCAAAACTATGCCTTCAAGATCAAAATGTATGTCTTTTAATAAATAACAAGAAGAATAAGCATTTTATTTGTTCTATACAGCAAACCATGCAAATGAAATATAGCAAACTGATTTTCATCAATAAATTCAAATGTTAGTTCCTATAAACAAGCATCAAGTATTAAGGCTTGCATATACTGATAATGAAATAGAGACCATGCTATGCCTATTTTAATATCATAATTTAAGCATTTAAGAAATGTTACTCCAAAAATAGATTTTTTTGTTTCTTTCTTCATTTTTATTTTTCTAACCTGAAGTGAATGTCCTCACATTCTTCAAAAAAGTAGACATATGTACACACAAAAAGTTAAATAGCTGGCTTTTTTGATCACAGTTTATCCTCTGCATTCATGCTCTCATTTTTTGTTGCAATATAATATTAGAAAGTAATGCATATTAAGTAATTACCCACTTAATGTGAGCAATGACAATTGTCAAGCCAGATAAGAAAGGGATTTAGGAAGAAATTATTGAATGGTTTACCTTGGTTGATTAAGTTCAGGAAAGGTATTGTCATTATTTAACAGAATTTATCTCTAACGAGAATTTGGTCTGGACAGAAAAATATATAGAGAGAAAACATACTTAATTCTGCCTAGAAAGGTAGAGTTGAAATCAAAGGCAGAAACAAACTATCACGCTAAAAGACATTCTCCCTTGTTTAACCATTATTGTTAGTACTTGAGATAATTCAGTTCTTATCAAAACGTTATAATATGTACTTAACATGAAATTTTCAAGTATCTTCCAATTGGTGATACTTAAACAAAAAACTGCCTTTTTTTCCTGTCTCAGAAACTAAAGACATTATTTTTTCCTATTGTATACATGGAGTACATGTCACTGAAGTAAACTGATCTCTCAAAGACTGCACTAAGTTAGTGATGAAAGTATTCAAATTTAGAATTATTTATGTAATTTGCTGATTTTGGTGGTGCTTTGTGTGTATCACAGGAATGTTTAACTTTGTTAAAGAAAAAAAAATACATTTAGCTGAAATAAATTTCTGCCTTTATCTTCCAGCACTCATTGGTGGAAGATAAAGATATATAAATGTACAATAAATATTCTATGCATGATATAATATTTTAAGTGAATACAAAAATAATGAAAGGGCTGCAGAATGAGGAACAGGAAACCCAAATTCTAGTTCTGTTTGTGCTACACCAAGTGACCTTGAGCAAGGTATGAAGGACTCTAATCCTTGATTGTTCACCCTCTGAAGAGGAATATTGAATTAGATAAACTAGGAGCTTCCTTCTAATTTTAAACCTCCAGTTTTTAAAATAATACACATTGAAAAGATCCATACACATTTTGTATATGTAATGTAAAATTACAAAATGTTATTTAGCTTTTTTTGTCTTTTTATTATACTTTAAGTTCTTGGATACATGCACAGAATGTGCAGGTTTGTTACATAGGTATACACGTGTCATGGTGGTTTGCTGCACCTATCAACCTATCATCTACATTAGGTATCCTAATGCTATCCCTCCTCTAGCCCCCCAACCCCCAACAGGCCCTGGTGTCTGATGATCCCCTCCCTGTGTCCGTGTGTTCTCATTGTTCAATTCCCACTTATGAATGGGAACATGCAATGTTTGATTTTCTGTTCTTGTGTTAGTTTGCTGAGATGATGGTTTCTAGCTTCATTCATGTCCGTGACAAAGGACATGAACTCACCCTTCTTTATGGCTGCATAGTATTCTATGGTGTATATATGCCACATTTTCTTTATCCAGTCTATTATTGATGAGATTTGGGTTGGTTCCATTGTGAATGTTTGGAAGGTTTTTCCATTTGTTTGTGTCCTCTCTTATTTCTTTGAGCAGCGGCTTGTAGTTCTCCTTAAAGAGATTCCTCACGTCCCTTGTAAGCTGTATTCCTAGGTATTTTATTCTCTTTATAGCAATTGTGAATTGAAGTTTGCTCATGACTTGGCTCTCTATTATTGGTGTATAGGAATGCTTGTGATTTTTGCACATTGATTTTGTATCCTGAGATTTTGCTGAAGTTGCTTATCAGCTTAAGGAGATTTGGGGCTGAGAAGATGCGGTTTTCTAAATATACAATCAAGTCATCTGCAAGCAGAGACAATTTGACTTCCTCTTTTCCTATTTGAATACCCTTTATTTCTTTCTCTTGCCTGATTGCCCTGGCCAAAACTTCCAATACTATGTTGAATAAGAATAGTGAGAGAGAGCATCCTTGTCTTGTGCCAGTTTTCAAAGGGAAGGCTTCCATCTTTTGCACATTAAGTGTGATATTGGCTGTTGGTTTGTCATAAATAGCTCTTATTTTTTTGAGATATGTTCCATCAACACCTAGTTTATTGAGAATTTTTAGCATGAAGCGGTGTTGAATTTTATCAAAGACCTTTTCTGCATCTATTGAGATAATCATGTGGTTTTTGTCATTGGTTCTGTTTATGCAATGGATTATGTTTATTGATTTGCATATGTTGAACCAGCCTTGAATCCCAGGGATGAAGCTGACTTGATGATGATAGATAAGCTTTTTGATGTGCTGCTGAATTCCATTTCCCAGTATTTTATTGAGGATTTTCACATCACTATTCATCAGGGATATTGTCCTAAAATTTTCTTTTCTTGTTGTGTCTTTGCCAGGTTTTGGTATCAGCATGGTGCTGGCCTCATAAAATGAGTTAAGGAGAAATCCCTCTGTTCTATTGTTTCGAATATTTCAGAAGGAATGGTACCAGATCCTCTTTGTACCTGTGGTAGAATTTGGCTGTGAATTTGTCTAGTCCTGGCTTTTTTAGGTTAGTAGGCTATTAATTACTGCCTCAATTTCAGAACTTGTTATTGTTCTATTCAGTGATTCAACTTCTTCCTGGTTTAGTCTTGGGAGGGTGTATGTGTCTAGGAATTTATCCATTTCTTCTAGATTTCCTAGTGTTTATTTGTGTAGAGGCGTTTATAGTACCATCAGAGATTATGGTAGTTTGTATCTCTGTGGGATCAGTGGTGATAGCCACTTTCTCATTTTTTATTGTATCTATTTGATTCTTCTCTCTTTTCTTCTTTATTAGGCTGGCTAGTGGTCTATCTATTTTGTTAATCTTTTCAAAATACCAGCTCCTGGGTTCATTAACTTTTTGAAGAGTTTTTTGTTCTCTGTCTCCTTCAGTTCTGCTCTGGTCTTAGTTATTTCTTGTCTTCTGCTAGCTTTTCAATTTGTTTGGCTTTGCTTCTCTAGGTCTTTCAATTTTGATGTGAGGACGTCCATTTTAGATCTTTCCCGTTTTCTCCTGTGGGCATTAAGTGCTATAAATTTCCCTCTAGACACAGCTTTAGCTGTGCTCCTACAGATTCTGGTACATTGTGTTTTTGTTCTCATTTGTTTCAAAGAACTTGTTTATTTCTGCCTTAATTTTGTTATTTACCCAGTAGTCGTTCAAGAGCAGGTTGTTCAGTTTCCATGTAATTGTGCAGTTTTGAGTGAGTTCCTTAATCCTGAGTTCTAATTCAATTGCACTGTGGTCTGAAAGACTGTTATAATTTCCATTCTTTTGCATTTGTTGAGGAGTGTTTTACTTCCAATTGTGTTGTTGATTTTAGAATAAGTGTGATGTGTGCTGAGAAGAACGCATATTCTGTTGATTTGGGGTGGAGAGTTCTGCAGATGTCTATTAGGTCAGCTTGGTCCAGAGCTGAGTTCAAGTCCTGAATATCTTTGTTAATTTTCAGCTTCATTGATCTGTCCAATATTGACAGTGGGGTGTTAAAGTTTCCCACTATTATTGTGTGGGAGTCTAAGTCTCCTTGTAGGTCTCTAAGAACTTGCTTTATGAATCTGGGTGCTCCTGTGTTGGGTGCATATACATTTAGGATACTTAGCTCTTCTTGTTACACTGATCCCTTTACAATTATGTAATGTTTTTCTTTGTCTTTTTTTTAATCTTTGTTGGTTTAAATTCTGTTTCATCAGAGACTAAGATTGCAATTCCTGCTTTTTTTATTTTTATTTTTGCTTTCCATTTGCTTGGTAAATATTCCTCCATCTTTTTATTTTGAGCCTATGTGTGTCTTTGCACATGAGATGGATCTCCTGAATACAGCATGCTGATGGATCTTGACTATTCATCCAATTTGCCAGTCTGTGTCTTTCACTTGGGGCATTTAGCCCATTTACACTTAAGGTTAATATTGTTATGTGTGAATTTGATCCTGTCATTATGATGCTAGCTGATTATTTTGCCTGTTAGTTGATCCAGTTTTTTTTATGGTGTTGATGGTCTTTACAATTTGGTATGTTTTTGCAGTGTCTAGTACCAGTTTTCCTTTCCATATTTAGTGCTTCCTTCAAAAGCTCTTGTAAGGCACGCCTTGTTGTGACAAAATCTCTCAGCAATTGCTTGTCTGTAAAGGATTTTATTTACCCTTTGTTTATGAAGCTTAGCTTGGCTGGATATGAACTTACGGGTTGAAAATTCTTTTCATTAAGAATGTTGGATATTGCCCCCCACACTCTTCTGGCTTGTAGGGTTTAGGCAGAGAGATCTGTTGTTATCTGATGGGCCTTTTTGAGTGACCTGACCTTTCTCTCTGGCTGCCCTTAACATTTTTTGCCTTCATGTCAACCGTAGTGACTCTGACGATTATGTTTCTTGGGGTTGCTCTTCTCAAGGAGTATCTTTGTGGTGTTCTCTGTATTTCCTGAATTTGAATGTTGGTCTGTCTTGCTAGGTTGGTGAAGTTCTCCTGGATAATACCCTGAAGAGTGTTTTCCAACTTGGTTCCATTCTCTCCATCACTTTCAGGTACACCAATCAAACATAGATTTGGTCTTTTCACATAGTCCCATATTTCTTGGAGGCTTTGTTCATTCCATTTCATTCTTCTTTCTCTCATCTTGTCTTCATGCTTCATTTCATTAAGTTGATCTTCAGTCTTTGATACCCATTCTTTCACTTGATCAATTCAGCTATTGATAATTGTGTCTGCTTCACCAAGTTCTCATGCTGTGTTTCTCAGCTCCATCAGGTCATTTACGTTCTTCTCTACGCTGGTTATTCTAGTTAGCAATTGATCTAACCTCTTTTTCTTTCTTTCTTTCTTTTTTTTTTTTTTTTTTTTTTTTTTTGAGACAGAGTTTCACTCTTGTTACCCAGGCTGGAGTGAAATGGTGTGATCTCGGCTCACCTCCGCCTCCTGGGTTCAGGCAATTCTCCTGCCTCAACCTCCTGAGTAGCTGGGATTACAGGCACACACCACCATGCCCAGCTAATGTTTTGTATTTTTAGTAGAGACGGGGTTTCACCATGTTGACAAGGATGGTCTTGGTCTCTTGACCTCGTGATCCACCCGCCTCAGCCTCCCAAAGTGCTAGGATTACAGGCTTAAGCCACCGCACCGAGCCTGATCTAACCTTTTTTTCAAGGTTCTTAGCTTCCTTGCATTGGGTTAGAACATGCTCCTTTAGCTCGGAGGAGTTTGTTATTACTCACCTCCTGAAGCCTGCTTCTGTCAATTTGTCAAACTCATTCTCCATCCAGTTTTGTTTCCTTGCTGGTGATGAGCAAGGTGGTGGTGATCCTTTGGAAGAGAAGAGGCATTCTGGTTTTTGGAATTTTCAATTTTTTTGCACTGGTTTTTCCTCATCTTCATGGATTTATCTACCTTTGGTCTTCGACATTGGTGACCTTTGAATGGGGTTTCTATGTGGACGTCCTTCTTGTTAATGTTGATGCTATTCCTTTCTGTTTGTTATTTTTCCTTCTAACAGTCAGCTCCCCACCCCCGCTGCAGGCCTACTGGAGTTTGCTGGATGTCCACTCTAGACCCTGTTTGCCTGTGTATCACCAGCAGAGGCTGCAGAACAGCAAAGATTGCTGCCTGTTCCTTCCTCTGGAAGCTTTACCCCAGAGGGGCACCCAAAAGATGCCAGCCACAGCACTCCTATATGAGGTGCCTGTTGATCCCCGCTGGGCGGGGCCTCCCAGTCAGGAGGCACAGGGCTCAGGGACCCACTTGAGGAGGCAATCTGTCCCTTAGCAGAGCTTGAGCACTGTGCTGGGAAATCTACTGCTCTCTTCAGAGCTGGCAGGCAGGAACGTTTAAGTCTGCTGAAACTGCACCCATAGCCGCCCCTTCTCCCAGGTGCTCTGTCCCAGGGAGATGGGAGTTTTATCTATAAGCCCCTAACTGGGGCTGCTGCCTTTCTTTCAGAGAAGCCCTACCCAGAGAGGAGGAATCTAGAGAGGTAATCTGGCTACAGCAGCTTTGCCGAGCTATGGTGGACTTCACCCAGTCCAGGTGGCTTTGTTTACACTGTGAGGAGAAAATCCCCTACTCAAGCCTCAGTAATGGCAGACACCCCTCCCCCCACCAAGCGCAAGCATCCCGGGTCAACTTCAGACTGCTGTGCTGGCAGCGAGAATTTCAAGCCAGTGGATCTTAGCTTGCTGGGCTCCATGGCAGTGGGATCTGCTGAGCTAGACCACTTGGCTCCCTGGCTTCAGCCCCCTTTCCAGTTCTGTCTCACTGGTGTTCCAGGTGCCACTGCAGTATATACAAAAAAAGCTCCTGCAGCTAGCTTGGTGTCTGCCCAAACAACTGCCCAGTTTCACACTTGAAACCCTGGTGGTGTAGGCACCAAGGGAATCTCTTGGTCTGAGGATTGTGAAGACCATGGGAAAAGCATAGTATCTGGGCCAGAATGCACCATTCCTCGTGGCACGGTTCCTCATGGCTTCTCTTGGCTAGGGGAAGGAGTTCCCTGACCCCTTGCACTTCACAGGTGAGGCAACACCCAACCCTGCTTTGGCTCATCTTCCATGGGCTGCGCCCACAGCCTAACCAATCTCAATGAGATGAGCCAGGTACCTCAGTTGGAAATGCAGAAATCACCCACCTTTTATGTTGATCTTGCTGGGAGCTGCACTCCAGAGCTGTTCCTATTCAGCCATCTTACCAGCTCTTAGCTTTTTTAAATAATATATTTTTTTCTTTTCAATTTCATCATTGTATTTAATCATTTTGCAAAAAATACATAATAGTCAAACAAATTAGGATAGGATAAAATATCTGGTAAAAGTACTTTTCAGCCATTATCACCGAGAATCAATGTAAGTAATTCCCACTACCATTTGCCCTGTTTACATTGATTTTGATTAAGTCATTTAGCTTTTGTTTTGTTTTGCTTTCTGGTATATGTTCCTACCTCTATATTTTGGAGACAGAAATTATTTTCTCCATACCAGCTCCCCATGGTACCACTATTCAATAAAGCGGTCCTCAATAAGATTGACCAACATAATCAAGATTGGCTATGCCAGTTTAAGGAATGGAATACAACTGGGATCAAGTGAGTGAATTATCAGTAAAAGAGGTAAATGAATATCTTCTCATGTTCTTTACGGAGAACTTAGGCACACTATATCGAAGGGTTTAAAATAATGATAAACGATTGGAACTAGAGATATTTTGGCGATAAAAGTGAAAATACTCAAAAAAATCAACACAACTCACATTATGCAAATTTAGAACTGTCAGTATACCACCCCTAGTTCTTGAATCTCATAATGTCCCACTATGAAGACAGCTGGGAATCAAGGAATAATCAGTCCCGTGGTTCCTTCCTCTGTGATTTCTCAGCACAGTGTCAGCCTGGTGGAGCCTCTGTTGAGGTCACCAGCAGTGTGGAGGTAGCCAGGATTGGCAGGTAGGCCAAGGAGCCTTGGAGCATTGACTAGAAAACCTCCCTTTGTCCTTGTTCTACTCAGCTCTCTTTCATACTTTTATTCTCTGGAAGCAAGAGGAAGTATTTTCCTTCTATCAAGAAAAACTGAAGCCTAGATTGTGTGTATAGTCCAGGTATAGATAGAATTGATAGCCAGGAACCTGCATTTCCTACATTTACTCCTCACTTCAGTCAGATGCTCCTTTTCTTTGCCTCTGCCTGCTCACCTGGGCTCACCGCATGGTTATTACTTCTGCTTCCTTAACACCATATGTCACACCCACATGTGAGAAAGCACACTGAAGGTCATCCATAACTGTAGCCTGATTCTTTAATTTCTGATCTCAGATACCAGATGTTTTATCCTGGTCTCTAATTATTTACTTCATGACCTCTAGAATTACAAACCTCTGAATTCTGCTCAGCCCTTCAAACATTACTGCAATTGGAGAACTTCCTCTAGAATCATCAGTGCTAGAGGCGTGAGAGGCAGAATAAGGTGGCTGTTATGACATGGACTCTGCGGGCAAAATACTTGGGTTTTAATCCCAAATCTTTTACTTACTAGCTTTGTGACCAGAGACAATTAACTTAATCTCCCTAGATGTCAGTTTCCTCTTCTATAAAATAGGGACAAGTGTAGCAACCTCATAGAGTTATCATGAGGATTCATCCTGTTTCTAAAATAAAATGTTCAGAATAATGTCTGGCACATAATAAGTGATCAAAAATGTTAGCTGTTATTAGAGTGGCCAATTTCACTTTTTCTCTCAGTCATAATGGCAGAACACTAAAAAAGCAATTAAATTAATTTTAATGACTCAACCATCTGGCAATCTTAGTTTCTATTTTTTAAAATCAAGGTGCTCATAAATCCTAGTTTTCCAATTTATACCTGTTGTCCTGGGGTAATTATTAATAGCAACCCCTTTTATTCTCAGAAGTGTCCAGATTTGGACAATAACATATATAATCACCCTAATTATAATATACAGTACTCAGTTGTTCTCCTGTACAATTAGAAGAATGAATTAGATGGCCTCTGAAATCATGTAAAACATGAGAGTTTTGTGAAAACATATGTTATATATATGGACAGAAATATTAGGGTGTTTTGTAAATAAATTGTAAAATCTCATAAAGGGCTATTAGCTTCAGTGAAGTTGACATAATTTCATGGCTTTTTAGATTTTTAAAATATATAAAACGTGAACTTACATGTATGTGGAGAGCTGATTTATTTTGCATGTTCAAAATGCATAAAACATCTCTGAAACTGTTCCCTCACTCTCCTTCAGTTCTTCCTCTCCTCTTCCCTAATTGCTTTCACTCTCTCTTCTCTTCATTAGATCTGAGGTAGAGTAGGGAGTGGGCAAGAAAAGAGAGAGCTTTATCCCTCCCCTAAAACTCAGCCTATACTCAGTTAATTCAGGGTTCCCAAAAAAGCTTCATTTGGTTCATTGCTAAACATTTCAAAATACTTAAAGCCAGAAATAGTTTTTGGAGGATGACATAATTTTTTAAGGTTAAATTAAATATACCACATGAGAATTGTTTTTATTTCTTATCTCTTTTCTATCATACAGATATGTTTTTCCAATTCAAATATTGTACTATTTATGTCCATCTTAAAATTACTTTTAATCACTCTCCTTTAAGTCATTGATAAAACTTGTAAAATTTAAGCCAAATAAATAACACTTATAGAGCATATATTGCAATCAATACTACTTACTTTAAAAGTTGATTGATGTATAAACATAGTTCACAATTATGAAAATAGAGATTTTATATACTTCAGTAGACATGAAAAAATTTAATCTTAAATATGAATCACACTATAATTGTGTGATTGTTGCAATGAGCTGAAAGAAAAAAAAAAGGAAAAAAACAAGGATCCTGCAGCGAACAAGAAATTGTGAAAGCAATCATAGTGGGAAATAATTGTTACATTTATGATTCTTTCAATTATGGATTATGGAGACGATTGCACGGCAACCTCTTCAGTTTCAAGGCAGCATGGTGTTTTATATAATAAGCCTCTGAATAAAGCAACTGTTATCAATAGTGTTTGCAACTTAATTGGCTACCTTTGAAGCTAAGGAAGTCTTTTTTGGTTTCCAGCTTTGATTCCCAGCTATATTTTAAAACATTGGCATTCTGTCCAGCTGTTTAACCTCCATTTATGTTCACAGTTGCTCTGGAGGATAGCGCACATACATTTTACTAGAGCTGAGCAACATTTTCACAAGGGAGAAATAAACCTTACAATAAGCCCAGAATCTGTTAAGCATTCATAAGTTTATGTGTTTATACAACAACATGCCTACACTGCACCTCTGCCCTATTATAATTACATTTAACATAAAAGGAACATCACCTCAAACCACAAGTAGAATTTATTAAGTCCTTAAACAAAGCTGGCTGCTCATGCTTAGCCCATTTACCAGAAATAGTATTAACAAGGAATGCACTCCTGTTTAAAGGTTTGTCTAGAAGAAGCTTTGCCTCCAACAGGGTTGGTCTCTGGAAGGCCAATGTTCTCAAAGGCATCTGCCCCAACTGAAATGCCAGCCAGTGAAGATAGCAGCTTGAGAAATGACAGTTTCATGGCCCTGGTTTGTTGTAACCAAGAAGAGTGAGGCTTAGTAATACCAGAAAGAGGGGGAAAAAAAGAAAGTACAAATGTAAAATTTGTGATTAAAAAGGGGAGCAGAAGATCAAACACCGCATGTTCTCACTCATAGGTGGGTGTTGAACAATGAGACCACATGGACACAGGGAGGGGAGCACTACACACTGGGGTCAGTTGGGGGGAAATAGGGGAGGGACGGTGGGGGGTGGGAAGCTGGGGAGAGATAGCAAGGGGAGAAATGCCAGATGTAGGTGATGGGGAGGAAGGCAGCAAATCACATTGCCACGTGTGTTCCTATGCAACAATTTTGCATGTTCTTCACATGTACCCCAAAACCTAAAATGCAATAAAATAAATGGGAAAAAAAAGGGGGAGATCAGGAAGTCTAATGACCCAAATATCTTGGAAGGTAAAATCTGGGAGAGGCAAACACTCATCTCAAGCTCATTTCAATGATCCATCCCATTTGCTTTTCCTATAGTGAGGTTTCAGCTATAATATAACAATATCCTCTTTATGTCGTCGAAAAAAAAAAGTGTTCATTTGATGTCTGTTGGCATTCAATCAGTAATACCAAAATAGAAAGTATATGAGTAGATTATTAGAGATACCAATATTTTAAAAGCAATACACTGATTCGGAGTGAAGTTTCACATAGTGATATTATCTCAAATAACTCAGCATTTTGACTGGTTTTACCAAGACTATTTCTGGTTTTCCTGGATAATCAGTGCTTATCTAAAACTATTTGGAAGGAAGTAAATGCAGTTCTGGGCAGTAAGGTCCCAGTCATGGTTTTCACTCAATCAGCTCCTGCAGAGGAGTCCTTCTGTCCCTCAGACAGTTCCTTCTGTTGCTGCCCCTACACCCTGCTGTCCCTAAACAAAGATGTGTAATCACTTCAGAGATGTTGAAAGACTCCCAAAATGCCTCTCCATGAAATTCAGTACTGACAATTCCTCACTTTTATGGCTTTTCCTGTACCTCAAATGATTGGTTCCAGAAAGCCCTTATTAAAATACGAATATGTTACTGGAAGTCCTAACACTTTGTCATCCACTATGATAGCAAAACCAACTTTGCAGTTTCATAGGCTCTTTGTTAGAAAAGGCATTGAAAAAAATGTGATTTGTTTTCATTCATCCAAACATATATTGTCAACCAACCACAGCTAGACTAATTGCTGGGAATCTCAAGATAAATCTTATAAAATGTCTCTACCCTCAAAGGGTTTACTGTCTGTTAAGGAAGATAGAATACTACACACAAATCATTGAATTGCATATAATAGATGAGTCTTAATAAGGAATTATTTGATTTAAAAAAAACAATTAATTTTGGCCAGTTAAATAAAGTAAATATTAGCATAAAGAGTTAAGAGTATCTAATGAGCAATTGCAGTCTCAAGAGGAACTCAACCAGGAACTGATAAGCCAACAGGAACCAAAATGGCATCCCACTCCTCTCTCTTTCTTAGGTCCCCAAGTATCTCTTATGGACACTTTTTCTTGCAATCTTCATTTTCCTACTCTTTTCCACAGATCAGCTTTCTTGGCTTGCATGTGTGACTATGAGACCTTTAAGACCATGAATAAGACATTCATCCAACTAATTCACTCACTCTATATCTCCATATCAATTCCTTAGAAAGAGAATCTGATATAATGTATACCAGGTCTAAGGACACATTGTCTTAAAAGAAAGTGTGTTGATGAGAAGGAAATACTTGCTCTCTCCAGGACAGTAAGATAATTTCAAGGTGAGCCTTGAAAGAAAGGCAGGCATCTTTCAGAGAAACAAAGGGGAAAAGGCAGTCTAAGCAGACAGAATGACATGCACAAAGGTATGGATGGAGAAAAACAACCCATAAAAGCCCATAAAGACCCATGTATAAAGGTGCATGGCCAAGAGGCAATTTATGAAGCTGTGAAGATAGCCAGGGATCAGACGAATAAGTACTTTTTATGCTCTGCTAATGAGTATGATTTTTACCCTACAGCTGATGGAGGCAGGGTATCAAAATATTTAAGCAGAGGAGAGACAAAAGTAGACCTGTGTTTTAGAAAGAAAACTCTAACAGCAGGGTGAAGGATGAACTGAACACACTACTTGAAAAGCTATTTCAGTAATTCAGACAAAAGATGGTGCCGACTCAAAATAAGACCATGGTAAAGAGGAAGATTTCAAAAATATTAAGAAAGTAGAATCTAAAATGGAATGGGGTCAGTTAAGAAAACCAAAGAATCATAAGCTTTGATATGGAGAAGAGAAGCGAAGTTTAAACCAAACCCAAGGCAGGTGGTAAGGGGTGTAACAGACATGGGAAAAAAGAACGCACTGAAAGAAATGATGAGCATATAAGACACATTGTACTTTCTTTCCAGTCTTTTTGTGGGCTAGTCTATTCCATGGTCTCTGAGTATTTTAACCAAATAAATAAATACAGACCCCAAATTTTCAGAATGTGAGCATAAGGGGCTGAAGAATAATTGGTAATTAAGCCTTAATCAAAGGCATACTCCAGTTATCCTGTCATTTTATTAAAATGTCTTTCAATTCAACCTATCACACACAAGGACAAGAATTCATTTCCAGTGAAGCCTTAACTTGTAAATGCTGGGCCTTGTTTCATCATGTATTTAATTAGAAGTTTTTGTGGTGATGTTTTCCTTTCAATTCCATAAGGAAAAAGTGAAAAATGAAGAATGTGAACTTCTCAGATGATCCTATGACTTTGAAGCCACTTATCTAAATATATAATCTCTTGCTTTTGCATTTAGAAGCCCTGGGAGCTACATTATCTGACTGATTATGAATGTGTATATTTTCATAAGAATATGCAATCTTAACCAGCTCAGCACAGGACGCTGAAGTGACTAAGTATCAAATTAAAGATTATTCTTTTTTGTGTAGAATTCGCTCCACCAAGAAATTGAACAAGGGGATTTAAAATCCAAAAACAGTGGGACCACCTCCCGAGACATTATTAATTATTAGTGGGTCCCAGTCTTCCAGTTTCTTATCTCCCTGTACACCCAATGCTCCCATTGCTTTAAATTATTATCATTATTTGCTAAATGCCTTCGGTATGCTTGGTACCCTGTCAAGCACAGAAAAAAGGTGCCATACCTGCCCAGGGGCTTTCTACCTAAATTACACAGACATAATTTAAGTTTGAAAATGAGTTGTAGTTGTCAGTTACAGTCTTTTCAATGAGCTTAGAAGAAATATGACGAAACTAAAAGAATATAGGTTCATATTCCTCTTTCCCGTCTCCTTGGATCTTCTTTCTATTCCAAAGTCCAGTTCACTAACCCAGACAACAGCATCACAGAAATATGCCACAGGTCAGTAGTGAGAGGTCATTGATAGCTCAGCAAAAATCATTAGCACTTAGAAACAATCCTGTGTACGTGCCCCACTTCTTACCTGCCCCCCAGGGATAGGGGAGCCTCTATTCAAAAGCAGTGGCAAGTGAAGAAAGCTGAGTGAAAGGGGAAGTCCTACAACTGCCTTTCTTTTCCCTTGCCCTACACCACCCAGTCCAAGGCTCTATATTGTTGGCAACACTCACATCCCTGTCCAAATCGTTCCCATCTTCAAAGGCCTTGTTCACCCCAGACCTTTCCTCCATCTCCTGTGACAACTGTCCAGAGAAATAAGGTCTGAAACTTCAAAGCCTCTGATTTCAGTCCTTTACATACCCTGAGAAACACATCTATCTCATCAATATATATTGTATTTGTGTTTCCATACGAGACCAAGTGTATAAAAGAAAGAGAAAATGGGAGGTGCTCTTTCACCTGTATTTCTTGCCTTCACTCCCATTATTTCCAACAAAAACAATCCTTTTTCAAAATCAAAAAGGCTGTGTTTTCCTCAAGGTCAGATGGGTGATAGAGCAAAGGCAGCGAATCTGGGCTGTATTCCATAGGATGGAGAAAACCGCAGACAAAAACCACAGCAACAGATGTGGAAAAGGAAAGCAGGATAACCATCCCTTGAGCCAGTGAAAAAAAGAACAGTAGGGGGCTTGGAGCAAGGGATGGGGTAAAAGAAAATGGCCTGAGACTTCAGAGAATGACTGCAGGTTTTCTTATACTAGAAAGTTCTTCCACACCCCCAACCCCACTGTCATCGCAGCCACCACTAAACGGACCACACCCCAAACTCCACCCCAGACCCTGCCAGTAGTTTGTCTGCCAGTGGTGTCTCCACTACCAATGGTTTGTTGTTAGGGTGTTCCTTGTTTCCTCTGCCTAACAGGAAGGAGAAGAGTAATAATCAATCCCTCCAGGTTGCATAAAGAAGAACCATGCAGTATACTCAGGAGTTCAATCACTGAAAGTCATTTCCTGGCACAGCATCATTTCATAGCGACACACGTTCTGCTGCCTTTGAGGGCTAAGCCAAGAACCTCCACATACACACTTTTCTGTGGGAGGATGTTTGAGTTATCTAAATTTGAAGACGTTTCTCCTTTGAAATATATGTTCCTTGAAGACAAAGCTCATGTCTCACCATGAATACAGCGAATAGTGCATATGAATACTTTTCTAAAAAATAAGTACTTACATACTCATCATATTACTGCTTGCTGGCTTTATCCTCTACCAATTCACAGAGCCAGATCCTCAGTCATTTCAGTCCAGCCAAGTGCCACCAACTACACCCACTTCTACAATGCACAATGCCAACTCTGCCACCTGCTCTGGCCATCTCTTTTGTTTCCTATCTGGATCATTCTGCCATGTATTTCCTCTCCAATGCATGCTTAACACACATATTCATTACTGTGTTAAGGCTATTTACTGAATGCCTATTATGTACAACGCATTGTGCCAAGTACAGGGTATTGTTAAGTTCAGAGTTCTTCGAGTTTTAACATTCCATGCATATCTGCTCTAACCTAATAATTTTTAAAATGTCAACCAGGTTTTAGTCCACTGATGCAATATGAACCTAACTTTTTATTCCTCATACTCCTGGCATTTGTCTGGAGGGTCTGAAATGTATGCATAATTCTTTTCTTACTGATCCTTTGTAATCTTGTTGTTTGGACCACCAAAACCTTAGTCCATTTTCACTCAGATAAATAAAATAGCCTTCAATAGATAGCTCAATGAAACTGTGTTTTGCAAAGACTGTGTAAGAGTAATTTCAGAAGTAGTTATGTTCTTATGGGGCTTAAGATATGCTACCCCAAAACATGAAAACTTGGCATATGTTGAGCTGAAGGAATAATTTAAGCTAAAATAATTGGAGAAAGTGGCAAAAGCAGGAAGGTCTCCCTGACCTGTTCCCACCCCTCTCCCCTGGAGCAGGTCATAAACCTAGGAAGGATTTTCTGACCTGCCCCCAAAAGAGGTCTAAGACCCTCAAGTGAGAAGGGTCCTTCTTACACTGAGAGAAAAGAACACCTTTATCTCTGTAGAAAGAGAGAGAAATCGGAGTCAAAAGGCGTCGCTAAGCTTCCCTGAGTTTGTCACATTTAGCTCATACCCTATTTGTCTTATCGTATTTCTCCACAAACGTCCACTCTTCACCAAAACTACCAGAAAAAAAAGTTCAGGTTTAACTGTTTCTTCGGGTCTTCATTTCCTCATGAAATGACATTTTCCCATGTCACATAAAATTTATATTTAATAAATTTGTACGTTTATCTCTTGTTAATCTGGCTTTTATTATAGGAGAATCAGTCATGAACACAGGATGCGTAGAAGAAAATATATTTTCCCAAAAAAAATGTATACTATTCTGTATCAGCTAAAAAAAAGAAAGAAGGAAAATTTTTCACCCCTACAGATCAGAAATGATGCTCAGGAGACAAAGAAAGCAAAAGGAAAAATATATATATATCACAAATGTAAAATAAATTGAAATTAAAGTTAAAATAGAAAAACTCCTGAGAGTAAGAAGTACTGCTACACCATGTTTGCTTGAAAATAGAGATTTTCAAGAGAAAACAATGAGGCAAAGGTGAGTTTTTGCTTGACAAAAAGATTTACAGTATCACTTTGCAATATGAATAAAGCATGGTTCAATCAGTAAAACCAGAATACACATATATATAACTCGTTTCTGGTATGCATAAATATAGCAAATCTGTATATAGTATTTGTACAGTAATTATTCAATACAAGTTTGTTCAATAATGGATGGTCATTTATCAATTTTTAGCTCCCATTCTGTCTTCTAAACCTTGCCAGATATCTATAAAAATAAGAATAATCAGGTGGGAAGTATATTTTAAGAACAGGTCAAATGATTTAAGGTTGGATCAGTCCTCTCCTTTTTCTTCACTGCCCAGACAAAGGCTAATATATGATTCTCAGATCTGGAATCCATAAATGTCATAAGCACAAAGCTAGATAATCCACATCATTGGAAGGAGGGGTGCAGAGGTAGAAAAGAGGAAAGAAACAGAGACTACATTTAAAGAAAACATTTGATTATCATACTTTCAAAACGTTGGTTAAATAAATATTTTAATCTTACTGTAATACATTTTTCCTAGTTTCTGTGCTGCCTAAATTTTTCCGATCCAAATTACTACCTGGATCTGCCAGTAAATTTCCTTTTTTTCTCTGCATTTTCTATAGATCTTTTGATCTTATCTGTCTCCAGGTTCTCTCATCCCTGCCTCTCCCCCAACCCTTCTTTCATTAGTCTATGTAATCTATTTTCCTCTCAATAATTTTATTTTTTCCTTTTTAATCTTAAATTTGGTTTGCACACAATCAGGTATATAGACAAGAGTAGTGACTAATACAGGATGCTAAAAATAGGTATAACAATAGCAGCATCGTTTTACTTTTAATTTTTTTAATCAGAATTTTTCTTTCCTCAGGGAGAATTCCACCTTACTTACTTTTTATTGTCATAAGCATCTTTACTCCATTAAAGGAATAAGTGCGAATCAACATTTCCAACAAGAGCTCAAATCCTAAACTAGAAGTCCAAAGAATTCAAGGTATGTAAAAACTTGTGGGTGCCCTGACTTTTTAATGGGAATAGATTTGGGTCTGGATGAAGTCACCGATGTTTCTCAGAAGAAACAAATGTCAGCGCGACCTATTAAAGTCAACCCTGAGCTAGGTAGCAACAATGAGCTGGGGATTAGCATTGACAGCTCCCTTAATGTGATTCTTTTGGACAGGGATTAATTTAATGTGTTGCTGTCAAATGAAACAAAAAACGAGATGGATTTACTAATGACTCTATTCTATACCACACACTTTTCCACTCCTGATCTATGTCAGAATGAATCTGACAGCAAGAGAAAATAATTTTTTAACTGAAAAGGAAGAAGACATTGCCTTCTTCACAAACTTTCAAGAAGGGAGTTTTCACTAGGCTCCCGAGAGGAAGGATGAGCCTGGGGTGCGAGGCCACATGGAGGGAAGCACTGGGAGCCGCCGCTCCAACGAACCAGCAGAGCACCAGGCCCGCAGCTTTGGCACAAACTGGCAAGACAGCCTTAACCTCTGCAGGCCTCAGTTGCCTCCGTGGTGAATGTTAACGGTATTACCAGGCTTCTAAATTTCCCCTTAGCTCTGAATTGCTCACCTCTAGAAGAGGGAGCCCCCAAACCCACCAGGAGCTCTAGCCTTGTTTCAAAGACAACTCGACTGTGAGGCTGTGACAGAGAGGGGGCGAGCCACAGAGCGAAGGGTTGATCTTTAGCAAAAACGGTGTGCCAAGTCAAACGCTAAAGCCTCCTTAAAATAATTTGGATTCTTCTTTGTTCTCCCTAACAAAGAAACTTTAATTCGCAGTTCTCTGCGAAGAAAGACAATGCAGACAAGCCATTTTCAGGTGAAAGGTGTCGCGTCAATTAATAATCATTGAATAATCACTGAGGACTGGCAGAAACTATTCATCGAATAGGGTGCTCATAACATGCAGCTGCATCGATTTGCAATATAGAATGGGCATGATTCGTCCTTGTGACTGTTTTGATTTGGCCCCTGAGGTACACACGTTGCTAGTCTTGTGTATGCGTGTATATTCCCGTAAGTTGCCGTGAGGTAATAATAGCCCTAGCCTCCTAGTGTCTGTGAGTCTGGTCTCACTGACAGGGATGCCCCCGGGAGTGTCCGAGCCCGGGCGGAGGACACGTGGTCCCCGCCCGGCGCCTGAGCCGTGGGACCTGTGGTTGAGTGGGCTCCGACCCGGTGTGGCCCCCCGCCCGCAGCCCTCCGGGCGCGCCGGTGGTACTGGCGGGGAAAGAGGTGTGGGCTGGGCCGGGGGCGCCCCGCGATGGCGAGGCTGGGAGACCCGCGCCTGGCGCGGGAAGAGCTGGAGCAATAAGGGGAGCGGAGGGAACGGGGGTGCTTCTCCGGACGCCTAGCGGCCCTCGCCCCCGCTTCCCAGAACCCGGCCGGGGTTGGGACGCCGAGAGAGGCTTCCCGGTGGCACCCCTGAAAAGCGCAGTTGCTTGGGGAGGAAATGGCTCTCCGCCCGCCCGCCTCCGTCCCGGCCTCCGGCCGCGCCCCGCCCGCCCCGCGCGTCCTCTCCCCTCGCGGCCGGCGCGGTCCGGCCGGAGCCCCGATCTGGGGCGAGGAGCGCTGAGAATCCCGGCGCTGACACTTAGCTCGGTGACCTTGAGCAGTGACCTAACCTCTCAAGGTCGCTGCCTTCCCACCCGTAAAGCGGGACTGAAGCCGCCGTCTCTGCAGGCGCCCGGGAGGGTGAAAGCAAGGATGGAGCCCCAGCCTGATGCTCCCGGCGCCCTGCCCCGTCTCGGTCCGACTCGCTTCTTCCTCTTCTCTGTTTTTTGCCTACTCTTCTCTCTCTAGTCTTTGCTGTCGTTTATGATCCTGGGTTTTTCCTCTTGGTTTTGTCTCCCCAGTCTCTCGCAGAATCCTTTTTCTTTCAATTAATTATTTTTCTCCCCTGTTCGTTATTGTGACCAAATTCATCAAAGATCAGTTTCCACTCCCGAGACCCTGGCCACCCCAAGAAATCGCCCCCCATCCATAATCTCCAGCCCCCTCGCTGGGCTACCCCAGTCAAAAAAGAACTTGGCTTACTACGAAAACGCGATCCTAGGACACAAGTCCCCTTCGCCCCATTTCCAACCATTAAATTGCTGCTATGTGAGACCTCTGAGACCACCGCTGCCCTGAGGGCAGGAGCCACCGTGGCTTGTCGCCGTGTCCCCGACACCAGGCCCAGAAATCCACTCGAGGGCTGGAGGAACGTCGGCCCACGACCTACGAGCCGAGTGGGGAGCCGAGACTGGAGCCCAGACTTCTAACTACTCCTCTTGGTCCTCGGTACAGAGAAAAACGAATTCATATATGATGCTCCATAGTCAAATATGAACATATTATTTAATAGCACAATGTTGACTCGTGATTTTTTAAGAAAACATGTTCCATGACTTTTAGCTATAGAACTGAGGTTTGGATCAAGTTCTTAGTTATGAAAGTTGGTTAAGAGAGAAAATTAAAACATCACCAGGTTGAATTGCCCAAAGATGAGCTGCATTTATACTCATTTATTGAAACATTTTAAAGATGCTTAAAAATACATTTTATTTCTTTACAACTAAAAACTACACTATATACACTGTCATAGTATATATAATGCAAAGATTATAAACAAAATGTTGTAAACTATAACCAAAGTATGTACAAGAACTTTTTTAAAAGAAGAAAAAAGCTAAGAAAAAAAAAAAAAAACTCTTGTAAAGAAAGCTAAACAGATAATTTTTCTTTGCTTGCAAGTTACTTCAAACCTAAAAGTAACAGGTTTCCTTTGAAATTGTTTCTCATTTTTATTAGAATCTAATTGAAGATCACCTGTAAAAGGTGGGGGAAGGAAGATAAGTGGGGAAATATGAGTTCTATGCACAGATTTTTGAAAAAGTAGAAGAACCACAGTACCACCTTGTGGGGAAAAGAGATTTTTTTTTCTCTTTCAATATTATCGTTTATTTCCCTATACTACAGTCTCACACACACACACACACACACACACACACACACACACACAAATTAAATATAAAAACAAAGCCATTTGAGGCACAATGCAAAAATTTAGTTGTAATAATATGCTTTCTCTAATATTTTTAACACACTGACATGTTTATATTAAAACTTTTAAGATTATACTAGCAAGTTAAACATAACAATATGTGTTATTAAGACATTTTACTCTTAATGCTGCAAATAATCCCATAAATCAAATGTCAGGCATGAAATAGTAAATATAAAATTGGATACACATCCTAACAGAATAATAATTCTTTTAAAACTGGCTTTGATTCCACTATTAAATGCAATTTATACATTTTTAAAATGTATTTATGTTTTCAGTGGCTTGGACTTGGAAAAAAACATATTTTTAGATAAATAAAAAGCCATTTTTATATGTTAAAATTGTTTGTCCCATTATATCTAAGAAAAGTGGAACAACCAGACATTTATAGAACTCACAATTGTTACCTTAACAAAACTGTTCTAGCCACTTTCAGGATATAAAGAGGACACAGATCATAAAGCTTAGATTTTAAAAAGTAAAATAGTAAGACTCCAAAACCAAGAAATGCAAAACAAAAACTGTTCCTCATCTATTGTACATCTGGAAATATCTTAAATGATGTGAATGTTTCCTGCTCTAAATGTGTTTTCTGTAAGGCAAGAGGGAATTCAGGGGTTACCTGTAGGCATTCTTTATTCTTTGTGCTTTAGAATCACAGGGCTGGTATATCCCTCTGACCTTCAGGAAGGACTAAATCAAAAGCATCCTGGGAAGAGACCAGTGTATTTCAAACTGTGTTCAGCAGAGCCCTAGGGGCTGTCAAAAGATTATGAGCGGAGGGAAACACTGAGAAGGCCCCTCACTCCCAGCTTCCACCAAGTAAGTCTGCTTTCATCGTTTTCACATGTAGGAATTCTGCCTAGGATTCAATGTAAAGAACAGGATCTGTGGCTTTAAAAATATTAGAAAATTACTAATCTAACTTATTTTGTATAAGTCTAATAAATAAATGTTGTAAGAAACGTCCTGATGCATCCTTCAAGTCTATTAACAAATGCACTTCAAGAGTAGCCCACCATGCTTCCACATACTGCATTCTTTTTTTCTTTAAAAAGATTCATTCATTACAAAAGGTGCATAAGTTGGGAAAAAATTTTCAATTAAAATAGAATTACATTAAACTAAAAATCTCCTTCTCACAACCCCAACTCATTCACCCCCCAGGAGTAACACAGTTAACATTCTGATTTGTATCTTCCTAGGCACTGTTTCTCTCTGTGCACAGGCACAGGCCTGTGTGGGTACTTACACATGCCCACCCCCAACAGAGTGTGTGTGTGTGTGTGTTTGTTTGTTTTAAGAAAACAGGATCAGATATGTGTGTTTTTTCATCTCAATAACATAAGAACATCTTTCTGTGTCAGTAGCTACAGAACTACCTCATTCCTTGCAATGACTCCATGGCATTCAAGGTATGGATGTGTATAATTTATTTGATCTCATCCTTCTTGTTGAATATTTGGCTTCTTCCTCTACTTAAAATATATTTCCTATACTTTTCACCTGGCCAACATCTACACATACAAGTTTTGGGTTTTTTAAATGTTTCTTTATCAGAGTAACCATGAAACACCATCAACTTATAAGAAGTAACAACTGCAAAATTTTAAAACATAATTTCTCAATACAATATACTTTTTCTGAAAGAGCATTTTAAATACAACAGAATAGGATTTTTGTAAGCATAGTTTCATATTAATTTCTTTACTGGGAAAAAAAATAAACCTACATGTTTTTAAGATTTTTTTTCAATACCACACGTATGAGATTTATGCTTTTTTGAAGAGCTATTTGGCTGCATCTATCAATATTTAAAATATTCATGTCTTTTAACCCAGCATCAAGGTAGTTTTTCCATAGGAATATTCATACAAGTTCATTAATTCATTCAACACATTTATTGATCCAAGTGCTAGTCATTTTGCTAATTTCTCATGGAAGAGTGGTTAAAAGAAAAAAATACTCAGGGGCATTAAGTATAGTGAAAGAAATCTATACTGGATAAATAATCACATGGTACATATGCCATTATAAATTGTGAAAAATGGTAATAGGAAAATTAAATTATAATAAATGATTTTAATAATGGGTTTTCTTCCCAAAGAGCTACAAAATGTTACACTATAATCTCTCTTATTATACTTCATCTTTTAAACCCAATGTTTTATATATTTCTAAAGCATCCCACATACATTTTTTCTTTTTTTTTTTTAATATATACCTCAACACACGGAAAAGCCACTTAAGTCTAATAAGGCCTTGAGAATGACAAGTCATTGCTTTCAGCTCATTTTAATCTTTGTCCCAAATATATTATTAAGATATTATTAAGATACTTAGGCATTTGTATTTTACCAGCCCTTTCACTGTGAATTCATTTTTTAAATAATGAGAAACAGAGAAAGTATAATAGAATATTCAAATGTATAAAATACTGTTGTTTGGATAAAGTCAAGAACATAGGTGAAGCTAATTTTTTGACTGGCAATCAACACCAACCCAGTACAATTACAAAATCATTGCAGATAAGATGGTTTAGAAGAGTCCAAATTTAGTACACAGAAGATAGCTTGGGCACGCCAATCTCAAAGTCTGTACAGACTTTCATAGCTGAAAAGATAGGTATGAAAGCTAAAGGCTAATGAAGTTATTTATTTTAGTGGAGGAATAAGAGCTAGAAAAAAAGGTGTGGCAATGGTTTCTTTTTCAAGGATGTCGGTTGTGACAGTGGTAGGAGATACCAAGACTGAGCTGAGCTGTGAACCCACAGAAAATTTAGACATGTCTGAGCATATCTAGAGAACAAGTTAGATTTGGCTACCAAAGGTCTATTTGTAAAAGATGTTCCTGGAAAATAACTCATCTTTAGGTTAACAGAGACTTTCAGAGTACCAGTTTGACTCTACAAAAAGTAATGAGCTAGTCTCATTAGAGGAATGGTTTTGGCTGTGCTAGTAAGCTTGGGTGACATATATGGAGACTTCCTGAAAGCACTGGTAGGAATTTAAGAGGCCAGAGTAATTTCAGGGTAGATGGGGGACAAAAAGGTGATAACCAGAGAAATACTGTTTTGTTTTCGTTAGTGTGATACTGTAACCCTATGACCTCATTTTTATCCTATATCTGGTGCAACCTAAGGAAATGTGAGTTTGAAAACCTAACAGTAAGCCCAACTGGAGAAAGTCATTTTATGAAGCTGACACTGGCTTTGTTGTGCTAAGTTCTTAAGCTTTGGCTGAGTTTGAATTTTGGAAGCAGAGTTCTTTCTATCTGAATCATGAGAAGAACAGGTCACTATCAAAGAGAGATTATTTGAGAACTCATTAATAACTCCAACTGGCATTAAAACAATGTCTTGAAACTATAGCAGAATAAACCCCAACTCTCCTCCCCACCACTCCCGAAAAAAATGAAAATCAGAACAGCTCTGGTCTCTAGCATTTGGGGCAGGGATTGACTGGGAAAGGGTATAAGGAAGCTTTCTGGGATAATGGAAATGTTTTATAATATGATAGGCTTTCATTTATTCATTTGCTGAGACTCAGAGAATGTATACTAAAGATGTATGCATTTATTATATGTAACATTTTCCCCAGAAGAAAAATATGTTTAAAATATTGAATTCTCATTAACGTTATCAGTGCTGAAGTACTTAGGGGAAAATGTACCAATGGCTGCAATTTACTTTCACCAGTAAATACATCAAAAATTAAGGTGTAGTAATGGGTGGATAAAGAGCTAAACAGATGGGCAGAGATGCATAAAACAAGCAGAGCAAAATTTTAATGATAGAATCTAGGTGGCAGACATTTGGATATTCACAGTAAACTTACTTTAATGTTGATGTATGTTTGAAATTTTTAATAATAAAATAATTGGGTTTTATTAGGTTTGAAGTCTAAAAAGGACAAGAGTAGACTAAGAATCTGTTTACACATCATCTAAAACAACAAAGAACAAGAACAATGGGAATAGGCGAGTTCAGTATGTCAGCTCATCTAATTTTCCCTGCCTCTGACTCCCCCAGATCCCCACAGTTGGTCATACTGGTTTCCCACCTTGAAGTCAGTCTTTTCCTGGTTATCCAGCCATTTTTAGTGTTAGGTAGTCAGTATGTACGCAGATACAGCTGTCCATTATTCAACTGCCCCTCACTTAGAAACACACATCACAATTGAAACAAACAAACTTAGAAGCAGACACTTGCCCATTTCTCAGTCTCATCACTGGCTCCTATGTTGATGCCTGAGCCTCTTCTGCCCACAATCAGGCCTGGGGTTCAGTGCCCCAGTGATAACAAGTAGAATTCTGGAATTATCCTGTCCCTTCCCAGAGCTCCCCAGCTCTGGGAAGCTCTAGTTGTAAGGGTGGAGTTTCTGGCTTGGTTCCTGTTATCTCATCAAGTCTCTGTGGTCACTCTCCCACTTTGGTGCCTGAGACCCAGCCTATCACATAAATAGGTGATGACTGCTATGCCAGAAATGATCCATAGGATAAAGAAGGGAACTGAAAAGGGTCCTAGACTTGGAAGCATGAGACTCAAATAAGGGTTGAGAGAGTTGAGGCTACCACTAAAGAGCCTGAGGTCAAGCCACGTAATTATTCAACAAATATATTTAAGTTTCTACAGTGTACTAGGCACTATGCCAGGCACTGACCAATTTGGTGGCAAACAAAATAGAAATAGCCTCTAACCTCACAGAGCTGACAATGGTGGCAGAGTTAGTAAACACCAAAATATATATACATATAAATAGATACATACAAATATATAACAATTTATTATAAATACTATGAAAAAACAGAGTTCTCTGAGATGATATTAAGGTAACTCACTTTAGATGGGTTAGGTAGAGAAAATCTCTCCAAAGAAATGCCATTTAAGCTGAGACCATGTGAAGTGAAGTACGTAGAGGGAAGAGAGGGGAAGATAGTCAAGACTGAAGGAAGAAAATGTGGAAGTTTCTGAGACAAATTAATGTTAGAGGAAAAGGAAGAAATCTGGTGTGACTGGTGTAAACTGGTATAAACCAGGGAAGGTATCAGTCCTCGGATAAGGTTTCAGACAAGTGAGCATGGGCCGGATTTTATCATGCAAGCCTGAAAAGTATGTTAAGGCCTTTGGGTTTTTATTTGAGCACAATGGGAAATATATTTAAGAATTTTGGGAAGAAAAATGAAGTCTTCCTGAGTGTCATCTGACCCAGAAATAGCTCTAGTTCTAGATACCAAGCCTTCTGAAATAATACAAGAATGTCAGTTTCAAGAAGTTAAGGGATTTTTATTTGTATCACTCATTGCTCTTTCCCTAATGTCTAAAATAGTAGGAGCTCAGTAAACATTTGTTGAATAAACAGTATGTCTTCTTTACAATTATACATTTAGGTCATACTCAAGTTTAATGGCTCTGCATTTAACTGTGAATTCAATACCACAGGGCACTTCTTTTGGCTCCATAGCAAAGAGAACCCTAACTCTCCCACACATTGGACAAAGCCCAATTTGATGTTTTGATCACAAAATTCCTGGGGAGGGAAGAACAACAATGTGTTCATATAGACTTACATAGTAAGTATTAGGAAAAAAGTGAGAGAAAAACGCAATCTGTGAAAGATGGGAGAGTGTTGGTGGAGTGGTTGGAAATTAATGGTTCCAGTAAGAGTGGAGACGTGGATCTCCAGGCACTACTGAATCCAGACTTTGTCAATAGGTTTCCATTTCTTTTCATCTATGCTCCAATTCCTTTTAAAGGCCTTGTTTTCAAAGAAAGCTGTTCCCAAACAGTTACAAACATAGCTACTGTTAGCACCAGGCATATAGACTACCAGCCTAGCAACCCTAGAAGAAAGAGAATGCCTGTTTCCTATAGTTCTAGCCAAAGTTTATTGGTTCTGATTGGTCTGACTTAGTTTACATACCTATTCCTGAACCAATCACCAAAGACATGTTGCAGAAGAGAGGTACTACTCTCTCTGGCCATTCATAGATGATGTTTCCCCCACTGAAGAGAAGAGCAGTCAACCTCACCTGAAACCCAAGTACTAGGAGAGGTAATTCTCCAAAGGAAAACCAAGATATTAACACCAAAACAAATGTCAATGACAGACATAGAAAGCATCATTTCTGTGTGTAAAGAATGTTAATGGCAAAGAATGACTAATAAACCATTGTTTTCTTCAAATAATACTCATATATGAATGCAAAGCTTTAGATAATGTACTGTATTGTATATAAACTTTCTGCTGTGTTTTCTCAAGTCTGGCTAGTTGCAAATTTCAGGTGAACACTATAGTCAATGAATGCACAGGAATACAGTGACCATGAGAAAACCATAGTTCTTAATTTATAAATGTTTACACTGACATATGACAGTAAAAAATAACCATTTTTAAGATTTTTATGTATTTCTAAGAAAGTTTAACTTAATATTTTTTAAATAAGCTTTAAAAATTACTGCAATGTATAAACTAAATAATGGCGTTTGTTTCAAACTTCTGCATACTATTAAGAATTGTTTGTGCTTCAGACCACTTAATAAAAAATTGTATTAGGTTTGAGCATTTTTGTACATAATAAAAAGCTTAAACATTTTTTAGCTTTTACATTTTTAGCTTTTACAATGTTTTAGCTAAAACATTTTTAGCCTGAAATAACACAAAAACTTTGAGAAATGCTCATCTCAGTGAGACATTACTGGAGTAATAAAATAAACCCTGAAACAAATAAAATTCAACAATAATGAAAACTCATTCTCAAAAGAATGACAAGATAAAGAACAAAAAGGAGAACGAGTTAGGTTGATGTACGAGATATGCAAAATCAGTAAGCTGCAATCAATATAGAAGAACATAGCAGAGAAAGATGTATTTCCACGCTGAGTATTGCAATGCAAGTACTAAGGAAAATAATTAGACACATTGAGTAAAACCAATAAACTCTTATTAACAGCTATTAAGAGTTTCAAGAACAGCATGCAAATATAGCTTAACTTTAAAATTCCATGAAGGCAGAGAGTTAAGACTAAGCAATCATTAGTCTTAGTCATCGTTATATATCTACCTAGTGTAGTACCTAGCACATAAAGATGTTCAATAAGTTTTGTTCAATCAAAAAATTACTTATAAAATTGCTCCACCCAGTGATTTCTATTATTTAAAGCTAATAATTTGGTAGGTCATTTGGTCATCTCAAAGTGAAACCAGTTAACTCAATGCAAAATTTTTGTTTACATGAATTATGTGAATGTGAATTTATCTATACCAGCATTTATGTGACTGTTAATCTGTAATCAGATATACCCAGTAAGATTCTTCCAGGTATATGTTAAGGTATATACAATTTCTGGCCTGAAAAAGAAATAAAATTCTACTCATTATCTATATTTAGTAGGTCTGCACTGCTACAACCAAGGTTCCACCTGGATTGTTTGGACAATACCAAGTTGTTAGTTGAGTTTCCCCTAGAAGCAAATGCTGAGAAAACAATTATTGAGTGCACGTGGGACAGTGCACTCAGTGGACTTACAGAAAAAGCCCATGGAACAGCAATCCTTACAGAAAAGGGGCAAGGTGATAGAGAAAAGGAAAAGCAGGCAATAAAGGGTATATTATTAAGCCAACTGTCCAAGTAGACACCACAAGGAAGCTCTGGAATTATTCCATAAAAACAGGTGAAGAGCCTGGGTTATACCTCTACACCACAAGTCACTGAGTTAAGGGCCATCACCTGGGGGAAAGTAATTTCCATCCCATTCTAGCCTGCCACCTGTGTGGGCAAAGTGGGTTTGGCAACTCAAACGTAGCCACCCAAGAAAGATGTAGTTGCTGGCTGTGGGAAGTCAAGCTCACATGTATGGAAACTGTAAAAGAATCTGAGGGGCTATGGGTGGGACACTCAGAATGTTTGCTACACCTGGCAATTTTTGGCAAGTCTCATGTAAGCAAAAGGGACCCCAGAGTAAAGGAGAGGATATGAAAACAAAATATGACTGTAACTTCTTTTTAACTCCAAGCTAAACAGGCTTTACAATATAGTGACTACTACTGTCTATACTCAGTAAATCACTGTTGCCTGATAAAGGAATGAATAAATGGTTTAGAAATTAACTAACCAGAAACAGATACACCAGAATACAGCCATTCACACCCCACGTGCACTGAGCTCTGAGTTTTAATTCACTTTTTAAACTTTACTTTTAGGTAAGAGGGACAGCTTTGATGCAGGACTTTTTCTTCCCTGAAAGTTAGTCACATACTCCATTTCTAGCCATAAAGAACCAAGAATAAAAATAATAGATTTAACTCTAACAATTTCTCCTAATATAAACACAGTTATATAGCCAATTAAAAACCTAAAGTAAAAAAAAGCATCTTGAATGTAAGAAGCAAATTCATCTTACTTCTTGTTCTCTACATATTCTGAATCTCCCACATTCTTTCTCAGGATCCAATGGCAACTCAAGGCTAAATTTGTAATGCAGATTTTACATCTAATCATAGTCCTGCAGCTAATTTCGTTGCTTTCAGAAATCATTTTTATACCAGTTCAATATGCTTCAATCAGAGGTGAATTATCAATTCTGATAATACCTATTTTTTATAAATTAAGCTAGAAACAGGATATAATGTATTCTTTATTTTCCAAAGGAGATCAATCCCAAGCTCATTAAAGTTGATAATGAGTGAGGGGCTGGAGACTGGGTAAGCTGAAGAAAAAGGTAAAAATCAATTCTGAGCAGAGGAGTTAAGGTAAGCAATATATGAAATTCAGACCAAAGACAATTTGATTTTTGTTAGTTTAATAAATACCATATGTCAATTAGAATATGCTATTGTTTTTCTTTTAATGAAGATGGCTTATATTGATTAATAAACTTTTGAATTGTCTGAATGTATGAGGAGGTGTAGAACTTACTCTCATTTATATTGATCAAGAATTGCTTAATGTGATCTCACAATGAAATTTCCCTTTATGCTATGAATTTCATCAAGTTTGGATCAAGATAATGACATACTAACCTTAAACAATTGTCATTTATCAAGGAAACCAGAAGTATTTATTAGAAAATTTTAAGAAATTTAGAGATTTAAAACCTTAACATAAACTGAATAATATTTGCTATTTTTCATCCTCTCAAAATTACCTATTTATACTTAATGCCATGCAGTATAATATTACATTTGATGCACTCATTATAGCACAGACTGCATTCCTAAGTGTCCCTAAGGATTCATTTCTAGGGATTAATTGACCTTGCATTCTTTAAAATGTTTTACTCTGCATAAATTTCAACTTTAATTTCTTCTCCCTAAAATCAAAGAATCTCTCTACCCTACTCAAGTTTTGTTGGTATCAAAATAAGAAAAGGCAATACTATTAGAAAGCCATAGTGATGCAACCCTAAAGTATAATTATCTCATCAAATAAGCTAAGAGGAAAACCTCTTCTTTTCCCAGGAAAGTCTATATTCGAAACACATTCTTCAGACAAGGAAGATTACAATTAATCATTTGTCTAAAGGAACTCCAATATGCCCCCAAAGGAATTTGATCATCTGATAGCTTCCGTAGAGGCTTAGAGCTGGAAATCCAGCTCTAAGCTTTCAGGCAAGTGGGCTTTGGTGACTTTACATACAAGGAACCCTTAGAGATCATTAAAATGAAATGTTTTCCTGTAGTTACAAGGCTAGCTGTTTTCTTTTCAACAGTAACCCGACCAAGTTGGTAACACAATTTTCTAGGACATTAAGAAGTTCGCCCACAGCTACACCAGTATCTTTTGTCAGTAGACTGCCTTATCCAAGGGGGAAACATTCCAAGACCCCTGGTGGATGCCTGAAACCATACATAGTACCAAACTCTGTATATACTGTTTTTTCAACCTGATAACCAAGATGGCTACTAAGTGGCTAATAGGTGGGTAGTTTCTACAGCATGTATATCCTGGACAAAGGGACAGGATAGACTGTGACAGCACAAGGGTTCATCATGCTACTTAGAACAGTGCACAATTTTAAATGTATGAATCATTTCTGGCATTTTCATTGAATATTTGCAGACTGAATATGGTAACTGAAACTGCAGAAAATGAAACCATGGATAAGAGAAAGCTACTGTATATACTACTCTTTTCAAGCCTCCTTTTATTCATGAGCCTATTATAATTGTCTTCAGCTTAACCAGTCTCCAGCCCCTGACTCAGGACTAGTATATTACTTTGTCTCTAGTTCATATGGTCACCAGCGGTTCTGGCAAGCAGAAATCAAAAGCCTAATTATCCTTTGAATGAACTGATAAAATTGAGTTATTAAACTTAACGAAAACAAAGATTACAGCCACAATCAAGGTATCCTCACCAAGGTGTACTTGCCCCATGAACCCTACTGGAAATAGTCTTCAACTTTAGTCAAAAGAAATGTATTACAAATCAAAACATAATCACTACCACCAACTTAATTGATTGATTGAATAATTGATTGAAGCAAGCAGAAGTGCAGTGGCATGGTCACATTTCATTGCAGCCTCAGCCTCCTGGGGTCAAGCAATCCTTCGGACTCAGTTTTTTTAATTTTGTAATTTTGTAGAGACAATGTCTTACTATGTTGCCCAGGCTGCAACTTTCTTCATTTAAACAATAGGAAAATGTGCTCAAGATTAAAATACAATCGCTAATTTTTAATTCTTCAAAATGAATGATTCAAATTATTTATTAATATAAATGCTGCTGCCTATATGTGACCTCAAGGGCTCTCAACTCTGATTGGCCTGTGACATAGAAACTAATGCTGCCATATCAGAGACTCACTGATCAGGATCTACAAGAGTAATACTATTAATAACTGATCTATAGAATGGCAACCAACTTTTGCTGTTACATCACATTGTTTATTTCTGTTCCTCTAAATTTCATTCATATGAACATTTTTGAAAAACACATATTTTCCAGGCTCTGTACTATATACTTTTACATGCTGTTTCATATATGTTAATATATTTAGAGATGGATTGACATTTTAATATTTAACAAAACTGATATGATTCAAAATCCTATTAACAACTAAAGCAAAATATTTTAATATGGATAGGAATATAGTATAGTTCATGTAGCTCAATACTTACAGTTAGCATTTTTAGGCTTCGAATATTAAAAGTTTATCAGATTATTTCTTCATTTAACAATTCAAGCTAAAGCATGGGTTTAATAATCTGTGCTTAGATTGTCTTCTGCACTTTGGATAAAAAATTTCATTAAGAAATAGTTGTCAGAATTCCACTTCCTGAATTTCTTCTAATACTTCGAATGTTTCTTCAGATATATGAGCACTAAATATTGATTTTCCAAACTTATCAAGTGTAATACAACAACTGGATATTTTAGATCAAACTAAAACACCGTTTGGGGACACCTTTCCCATTAGACTATTTCCCTTAACTTTCTGAATGCTTCTGGGCATAATTAAAAGACCCTGTTACTTTTCCTGTACCGTGTGTTAAAGTTTAAGTGTGTTACATCATTGAATTGATTAACAATTTTTAGAAGATTAATTAGCATCCCAACAGATATTTAATAGAACTTTTCATTAATACCTTAATCTTGATAGTACCAATTTCCCTCTCAGAGCACTTTGAATTCCCAGAGATGGCTTCTAAATATGGAGCCTCTATTTACTTAATGGAGCTTTGCGCCTTTGAGAGTAGCTCTGTGGGGTGCTGGGGAACTCGGAAGAAGATGTGAAATGGGTTGCTAACGAAGAAGAATGCAAAGTAGACCCTCTCAGCCTCACAGTTTTCAAGCACTACAATATCCCTTACCCTGATTACAGCTTCAGCAGAGTGGAGTGATTTGTTTGTTGAAATAATGAATAGTAGATGGCATCCATTTTAGCGGAAAGTTTTAATTTGTGATTCCCTGAGGCTGTGTGAAATGAAATACCCCTACTTATTCCCGCAAATGAAACCAAATTGCTTCTGCAATTTCTTCTGTGAGAGATCATCTAAGAACATCGATGTGACATATTAGTCTATGATATAAAACATTTAGTGAATGCACTTTTGTAGTGAAGAGCACTATTTCCATGAAGATTACTTTTATTTCTGACTCATATTCTTATCTGATTTTCTGCTGTGAAAAACCGATGCTGAAGTATATCATGATGATTAAGCTACCTCAGGAGCTCAGAAAATAGAAATCTATTTTCTCAATTTTTACATAAATTTTGGTTAAAATATCAGTTACTTCTGAAAGTAATCATTAAGGCCATAATAATACCTTATTAACTTTCAACAAGCAAACTATTCAAATGAATTAAATAGGTGGTTAGAAAGAAGAAGAACTAAAGTTTACCCTTGGAAAATCTACGGGTGAAAAAGTATCCTAAAACTTAGTAACATTAAGATTAGAGAGATATTTAAACTGACCAGGAGAATGAAGCATTTTCAAAACCCTCAAATACTTGAGAAATCTTCATTACAAATAGTTGGTATGCCAATTATATATCAATTTGCCTATTTATCAAATCTTCACCCAGTTATGGAAAATATTTGGGTACCCCAATCCTTACACCTAAAATAAATGAAATAAATTAACAGCATTTACTTAGAAATGTAGATACTCATTTACTTTCTAAAAAGTTATTAAGTGTCTACTGAACACAATTCTCACCCAGTTCAGATAACATCCAATGGGCGGAGTCCGGGAAGGGGTAGGAGGACAGAAAACAAACGACAGAAAATAACCAAATAAGATGACATTGGTAGGCAGAGGACTAGAAATAAAACTTAGTAATAGATAGAAGTGAAGGGGCAGGGAGCTAAAGAGAGGAAAATATCACTGTCTCTGAGGTACTGTTTGAGCTGAGACCTAAGTGATAAGATAGAGACAGCTGTGGAAAATTTAGGAAATAGCAAATCCAAACTGGGAACATCTTACCTGTAAATCACTAGTAGCACACAGGAATAGAAATCTAGCACATACAAAAGCAGACATTCTCCTAACATTTGTGGGACTCAGGGTAAGAGTACAAATGGAGGCTCACAAATTGTATGCCTAAATATTTAAAGCAGTAAATCAAGGTAAACTGGTAAATAAAATATATTCCATCCTCCTACCTTGACAATTTTCCCTTTCACCAGAATGTAGTGGTGTGAGCAAACCTAGCCTCCAAATCCTGATTTATACCCCTGTCCTCCTACTCTGGGCTCAATCTACACTGCAAGGAGCCTTTACACACCCACATGTGGGCTCCCCAACCTGCCCATCTGAGCCCATTCACACACACATGCATATACAGATATTCTTTGGCTAGCCCTCCAGAGGACAGACCCAGAGAAGAAACTTGTACACATAGCTTTGGGGCTGTTTGGAGCTATTTCAGGGTCCTGAGTACCTACAGCTCCCATCCCATGAGAAACGTGCTATTGAAGGGCATTTTAAAGTGTGAGGCTCAGAGCAGAAATCCCTTTGACTAGGGCTAGTGGAGAGAGTACACACAAAAAAATCACCAGCACGCTTCTTCCCCACTCAACAAATCTCCCCAATCCAGCTTCCTTTCTTTCCAAGTTTATACCGGTTAGAAACTAAACTATGATGGGACAATAGTCTCCTAGTATCTGTGATGGAGAACTGTTTTCTCCATTATCACCACACCAAGAAAGAAAAAAGGAAAACGAACAATTATTTCACATTTAATTTCTATGCACCAGTCACTTTTCATCTGCACCAAAACCTTTGATGTAGGTATCAGGTAGATAAACTAAAGTTGAAATTTTAAGTAATTTATTCAAGATATGTGGCAGAATCAAGATAAGAACTCTATCAGAATTCTAAAATACTGTGCTTTGAAGATAAAGCACAGAAATCCCAGCTGCAATTAGTTTACCACCACTCTCTAAAGCATAAGCAAATTTGAAGGATTTTAAGATTACCAAAGAAAGAGAATAGCTTTTGCATGAAGATACCCCCAAAAACACTAAATTTAAATACAAGGATGTTCATCTCAGTGATATTTAAAGTGGGCGGAAAGTGTTGAAAACAACCTCAATGTCCAACAGCAGATGGTTGGATGAATGACCCACAGACATCCTGACGTCTCAGTTTCTGCCCTTCACAGTTCCAAAAATCTACCCCTCATTTTCTTCCAATCATATCTCAGATCAGTTGTTGCCCTTACCTGCAACTGCACCACCTTTGAAATCACAAATTCAAATGTCATACTCTCTAACCACAACCCCAGACCCACCAGTTTGGCCAGGAAGCTTTCATCACACCTGTTCTTCAATCACATGGCAAACCTCCACTCTATTGACCCTTCTACCCTCTCCCAAACTATCATACTCTCCCGTTATCTCTTTATCCTTTCTTCAGGTTAACTCCCATGGCCCATGATTCATCTACCCTCTTGCCAAAATCCTAAACTCCCTCACCCCAGTGTGGTTTTCATTTACACTGTTCTATATTTTGCCTTCTCTTAACAATCAAATTTCTCAAAATGTTGTACATATTACTGTCCTCATTTCCCTCACGTCTCACTCAGTCCAACTCATCTAGTTTCTGTTCCCATCTTGGAAGCTGCCCTAGACAAGGCTGTGGATGACCTCTGAGTCCCTAGATCCAACAGACCCTTTTCAAGATTTTCTCATGTTTAACTTCTTACAAGTATTCAACACAAACATCCTTTTCATCTTGGTTTCTACAAAACACCATAGTTTTTTTTTTTTATTTTCCACAAATTTCTTTGGCAATTCCTCCAACTCCATCCACCCCTTACCCATTTTACTTCTTACGGCTCTTTCTTAAGTCCTAGTATTTCTCACTTTACACATCTTTCACTTTCCATGACTTTAATTATTAGTATCATCAGTAGGTCAGCATCTGTTTCTCTAGCTTTGTCTTTTCCCTTAAGATCAGCTGTCTACCTGCTCATAAAACTCTCTGGTACCCCCAGCTCAACATGAAACTGATTTCTTCATTCTCCTCTCCCCTAACTTTGTTCCTGTTCTTCTTGCCTCCTGCAAAAGGCACCCTTTCTAAAATGAATTGCACAAATGAAAAATCTAGGAATCCTCCTCTACATTGCCCTTTCCTTTACCTCCTTCCCCACTTCTAGTGTCAGTCACTAACTTCCACCAATTACTAACTCTACCAATTCTATTTCTTCAATGTCTCTCATTTGTCCATTTATCTATAACATGTATGGGCATTATTCATGTTATTCAAACCACTATTATGTCTTGCCTTGAATACTGCAACAGCCTCCTAACTCAGTGCTTCCCAAACTTTTTCATGTCATGGCACACATAGAAGATAATACTGGCTGGGTGCAGCGGCTTATGCCCGTAATCCCAGCACCTTGGGAGGCCGAGGTGCGGTGTGTGGATCACCTGAGGTCTGGAGTTTGAGACCAGTGTGGCCAACATAGTGAAATGCTGTCTCTATTAAAAATACAAAAATTAGCTGGGCATGGTGGTGCATGCCTGTAATCCCAGCTAATCAAAGGCTGAGAGAGGAGAATCAACTGAACCAGGAGGAGGAGGTGGAAGTGAGCCGAGATCGCACCACTGCCCTCCAGCCTGGGTGACAGAGCAAGACTTCATCTCAAAAAAAAAAGAGAGAAAAAAATGGTAATATTATGAGATACTCTGGGATAAGCTAAAAGGGATTGAAGTCATCTATTTAGGGCTTAATTTTAAAAACCATTGCTTTTTTTTTACACTATATAATTTTGAAAAATAAAATACAATACATTAGAGACAATGTTGAACACTGAGTTTGTATAAAACATCAAATATACTCTTTGAAATTTTGTAAAAACATTTAATAAGTTTTCCTTCATGAATATAAATTTTTAACATAAAATGTTATATTTGAAATTACTACCATCAATTCCTGATCCAGACTTAAGGATGATCTCTTCAAACCCTTGATAATCATAACCAAAGAAAAACTGTCTTCATACAAGTAAATGAAAAAAGCATTTTTATAATCATTCTAAAATTTACAACAGTTGAAATTAAACAGCTCTCCTTTAGTTGTCAAATATAATGTTGAAATTTCTCGTGATAATATGAACAAATTTTGAGACAAGTTGTACTTTCTGATATCAAGTATTTAGAAAATAACGGACATTTTATTTGCAGAACACACAGACATCATCAAAACAGTCATCTGTAACTAGCTTGGATGGGGGTGGGGTTAAAGGAGAGAATGTTGCCTGCAAACAGATATGTCAGCTAACTGTGATGTCAGACAATGTCTTAGAGCTGCACTTGCCAGAAGCTTCTACTTCACCTTTGCAATGCTCACCTTTAAAAGCTACATTGTGGGTAACTGTAACACAAACCCTGCCTGCAGCTCCATGAGTTGGCTAAATTCCAGCTTAGTTTCTCTTGGGATGCCAAAGACCTGGGATGAAGACATGGAGGGTGGAAAATACATAACAAATGCATACATTAAAGAAATGCATGAGTTTGGGGACTGCTCTCTAGCAGTGTCACTAAAATGCTAAGGGACTGGCTATCCGCTGCTTACTCCAGTTCTGAATACAGTGCAGCAGAATACTATTTCCGAACTTCCTGGAAATAATATTTAATTGGGTTAGGTGTGTTTGGTTCTCAGGCAGTAAAAATAGCACTTTCTAGGTATAAAGCTTGTGTTAGAGCTTTCCAAAGAATCAAAACCAATAGAATATACATGAGGAGATTTATTATGTGAATTGGCTCATGTAATTATGGAGGCCATGAAGTTACGCTATCTGCCTTCTCCAAGCTGGAGAACCAGGAAAGCCAGTGATGTAATCCAGTCCAAGACCTGAGAACCAAGGAAGCCAAGAGTGTAACTCTCAGTCCAGCTCTAAAGGCCTGAGAGGAAGACTGGTGTAAGTCCTGAAGTCCAAATGCCCAAGACCCAGAAGCTCTGATGTCTAAGTGCAGGAGGAAATGGACGTCCCAGCTCAAGAGGAGGGCGTGAACTCATCCTTCCTTTACCTTTTTGTCCTTTTGGGCTCTCAACAATGGGATCATGACCACCTACATTGGTGAGGAAAGATCTTCTTTACTCAACCTACTTAATCAAATGCTAATCTTTTCCAAATACACCCTCGCTGACACACCCAGATATAATGTTTTGCCAGCTAGCTATCACTTAGCCAAATCAAGTTGACACAAAATTAACCATCACAGAGCACAATCTGAATAAACATATGAATAATGAGCATTTGCTTGTTGCATACCCACCAATCATTCCCTGCTTTGCTGTCCCTAAGAATATTGAGATTTTCCTTCTGGTTAGCATCTCCTCCTCCTCCCCCTTAAAGCCTATGTTTCCAGGAGCCTCAATCTAAGTTAAACAAGGTACAGTCATGCATTGCTTAACGACAGGGATAAGTTCTGAGAAGTATGTTGATAGGTAATTCCATCATCGTGTGAACATCATAGAGTGTACTTACATAAACATAGTTGATAGAACCTCCTATACACCTAGGCTATACGGTATACCTGTTGTTCCTAGGCTACAAACCTGTACAAACCATGTTACTATATTGAATACTGCAGGTAAATGGAACACAGTTGTATTTATCTAAACTTAGAAAAAGTACAGTAACAATACAGTATAAAATATTTTTTTTAAATTCATACGCCTATATAGGGCACTAACCATAAATGGAGTTTGCAAGACTGGAAGTTACTCTGGGTGAGCCAGTAAGTGTGAGTGAATGTGAAGGCCTAGAACATTACTGTACACTACCATAGACTTTATAAACACTGCATACTTGGGTTACACTAAATTTACTTTTTAAAAGTTTTCTCCAACAATGAATTAAGCTTAGCTTACTATAACTCTTTTACTTCATAAACTTCTAAATTTTTTTAAACTTCTTGACTCTTATAATAACACTTAGCTTAAAACACAAACACACTGAACAGCTGCACAAAAGTATTTTCTTTGTATCCTTATTCTACACACTTTATTCTGTTTATTTTTATTTTTATTTACTTTTTAAACTTTTTGGCTAAAAACTAAGACAAACACACATTGGCCTGGGCCTATGCAGGGTCAGGATAACCAACATCACTATCTTCCACCTCCACATCTTGTCCCACCAGAAAGTCTTCAGGGGCAATAACATGCTAAGAGCAGTCATCTCTTATGATAAAAATGCCTTCTTCCAGAATACCTCCTGAAGGACCTGCCTGAGACCATTTTACAGGTTTTTTTAATGGAAATAGGCGTACACTCTAAAATAACAATAAAAAGTATAGTATAGTATAGTATAGTATAGTATAGTAAACAAATAAACCAGTAACATAGTTGTTTGTCATTATCAATATCATGTATGTATGCACATAATTGCATGTATTATACTTTTATATGACTAGCATCACAATAAGTTTCTTTATGCCAGCATGACCACAAATGCAAGTAATGCACTATAAGTAATGTGTCATGCTATGACATTACTATGGCTACACTGTCACTACCAATAGTAATTTTCAGCCTCATTATAATCATTTAGGACCACTGTCACATATGAGGTCCATTGACCAAAAAATCATTATGCAACACATGACAGTGAATGTATCCTCAAGCATTTTGTCCCACATCCTTCAAGGGTACACTTACCAAGTCCTTTTGAAAAAAAATGTTTACCTGCTCTTATGAGAAGGCTCCCAAGAGATGCTCTCTGTTGTACTTTGTGATATGTGAAAAATGAAACTGCTAGTACATGAATTCTTAATGTAGGCACTAACACCTCCAAAGGGGGCAAAAACTGAGCAGAGATAAAATCTTACCCTTTTTCATATAAAGCACAAGTATCCATACAATACATAAATAAATATACAGTGTATCTGAGGTGTTAAAACTTTGAGGAGGGGCATTAAGACGTCTAAAAAGGCTCCTTGAAAGAATAATGGGGAAAAAAAGATTGAGAAACACTATTCTAGAATACAGCAAATACCACTAAAGGCAGAAGAGAATAATGGAAACTCAATTATTGATGTTATCATCAAGCCTATGAATCAGATCAAACCTGAAGCCTGTCCTAGCTCTTGACTTTCCATTTAAGCCAATAAACCCCCTTTATTAGGGAATTTTGTGTTTGATTTATTGTTACTTATAACAAAAGTCATATTAACTGATAAAATGTGGAACATTTGTCTGACATGTATATGCCCCAGAACATTAAAGTGGAAATACTTTAGTCCCAGTTTCTGCCAAACCTCCATGAAAATAGGTCCCAGATATCCCTACATCCAAAATGAGCCAAATAAAATCAGAATCTCATTTAGAACAAGCAAAGAGGTGGTGGGAAATGTATTTTGAAACTCTTGTCCTCTCATTCCCTGGAGAGTATAAAAGGGCCAAAAGTGAAGGCAGAGTTGAAAGTTATAGTAGTTTTTAGGGTGCTGACATGAGGGAGAGTGGTGGAGGATGCTCAAGCTCAGAGGGACTTCAAGGAATTTACCTAATTAGTTTTGACATGTATTTGGAAATTTGTAGAGGCACATGGATTGGTGACTCAAGTTGACATGAAATTGTGAGGTCAAGTTTCTATCCTTAATTCATGAAAGTTAAAGGAAATGCAAAGTCAAAATTGAGGTGAACTGAGATAGGTTCAGCTCCCCTCCATTATTCCTCTGGATTTAAACTTTATTACTTAGGAGTATTTGGTTGCAAGTGACAAAAATACAACTTGGACCAGCTTACATGAAATGGCAATTTACTAGCTCACACATAACCAAATCACAGAATGTAAGACATGGATTAGAACTTGGGGATTACTAAACCCAGAGACGTAAACACTGCTGAAATTTTCCATCTATTATCAGAAGCTAGGGAAAAGGCATCAGGCAGACAAAAAAAAAAAAAAAAAAAAAGAGTAATCTGCAAGCAATTTGGACAAAAATTTATTTTAGATTAGCATCAACATCAGAAGTCTAAATCAGTGGATAAAACAGAAGCAGAAGTATGGGGTACAAGATATTGAAAATGTTGTAATCAATTCACTTTGAAATGCATCTAGCAAAATGGTAGATGGATGTAAGTATGGATGGAGGGAGAGATGCACATACGCCTATTACCATAAAGCAAATATAGTAAATCTTGGTGGTGAGTATATAGGTTTTCATTATAACATTCTTTCAATCTTTCCATATATTTGACATTTTTGTAACAAAATTTTGGAAAAAATCAAGCAGGAGAACTGCATCATGGCTGTAGTAATTAGCCCTTTATCAAGATTCCAATCCAAAGCTGAAAGTACAGGAAACATATCTTATGTTCCAGGGAAAGGGAGAACTGACAAAACCTATTCATTCGTACAGAATATGTAAGGGTTTATTGAGTTCCCATTTGGCAGCATCCACTGCACTAAGATTAAGATGTTAAAGGGAAATCAGATATGGCCCTGCAGAGTTATAGCAGAAGGTAAGAAGTGACCATTTTGGTTTGGACATGTAAAAGGAATGACAGGTGAAAATGACTGTCCCACACGTTACATCTGCTTCTATTGGATTTCAGTGCACCACACATCATTTTACATGCCCTGATTTCTCCTTTGGACAACCAACTGGGTGATGGGTTCCTTAACTGATACAGAAAAGCACTCAGGAATATATTTGTGGTGAGTGACAATTTTTGAATTTGCTGTGGTATCTTGAAGTTTAGGTGTTATATCTAAATAAAGGTGTACAATAGGTCCAGAATTCAGGAAAAATCTTGAGTATTGGGAGATTAGGAGTCATCATTATAAAAATGGTATGAGAAACAAAGGCCTTAAGTAAGATCATTAAAAGAGAGTATGTACAGTGAAATTATTCTTTCATTTTTTATCCACTCATCAAACTGTCATTGCATGTCACTAGAACATGATAAAAAGTGACAGAATGTTTCCCAGGAGTTGGTAACTTCTTGATGGTCAAATCCAATGACCTATTTACAATCCCAATTGTGTTTAACATAATTCTTTTTTATACAGCATATACTTGGTTGCCTTCTTCTTCATTGGAGAGCTTTCCTTTGGTGACATTCCAATAACGATTTTCCTCACTTCCCTCTTTCAGTCTCTTACTGAAATTTAGAATTTGACATTAGCATGAATCCATCCTTGGTCTTTAAATCTTCATTTCTAACTCCAATTTTCCACAGTTAGGCTTTATGTCAAAAGGACTAAATAAAGTTCAACAGTTAGTTTAAAATTAAAACTTGTGCTGATAGTACAACATGGGTAATGCAGCCCGTTTCGGGGACAAGATTGATCCACTTTCAGAGGACCATAATTGCTTTAAAGTCTGAGCCTATTTTCTCAAGTCCTGAAAATGGAGATGTAAACATTTGATTTTCAAGACGATTGTTGATGATTCATTTACCAATCTAAAGCAACAGTGCCTCGCACTAGTAATCCATAACTTGAGATGAACACGCCAAATTATAAGTATCTTATCCACCTCCTTCATATAAAGTTTGAACACCAAAATATTAATTTCTGTTCGTGAGCACTCAACCTCCACAGTTATTCATGTTGCATAAGCTGATTCGCTCTTTCAGAATCTCTCATAGTGTCAGGGACGAGCTCAAAGTAACAGGTGCAACTGCTTCCTTCCATATCCCACACTGCGGAAAATACATTTCGTAAGCCGTCTTAAAGAAACAGGTCTAGTTTAGGGCTGAAACTTAAAGGTAAGCTTCGTCACAAAAACACAATTCAACACCATCTTGCCTGTCTGCAGGCACCTAAAAGGAGAGGAAGTCAGGCCAAAACACATTTCACTCAGCAGAGACGAAACCCCAGGTTTTATCTTTCCCGCTGGTCCTTAAAGGACCAACCGTACTGATTTTGCGTCATGTTCCGCGCCACTTCCGCTCGCGCACTTTAATTACGTTACGCGTCAGTTCTCGCGTTACCATCCAGTTGCTGAGGCCCTGTAATAAAGGTCTCGCGAAATTTGTTCTAGGGTCCAAGCTCGCTTCTTCGCTTACTCCACCCCACCCCCAACGTGTCCCTCCTTTTCTTTCCAAGTCACAAAATTTTCCCCTCCCCTCTCCTCCCCCAGAGTTTATGGCCCGCCTCCTGTTTCCGATTTCAGCCCGGAACCGGAAGTGTAGTGGGCGGGGCCCGGCAGCGGAAAACGCAGCGGGGCCAGAGCCGGGACACGGCTGTGGCTGCTGCCCCTACACCCGCCACGGACCGACGGGTGGTAGGAGTGCGCGGCTCCAGGCTGAAGGTCGGTCCGGAGGCGGGTGGGCACGGGTCTCACCCGGACTGTCCGGGCGGCACCGTTCCCGGGCCCCCCGGGCGCCGCGAGGGATCATGTCTACAGCCTCAGCCGCCTCCTCCTCCTCCTCGTCTTCGGCCGGTGAGATGATCGAAGCCCCTTCTCAGGTCCTCAACTTTGAAGAGATAGACTACAAGGAGATCGAGGTGGAAGAGGTGAGCGAGGTCCGGCATGTAGACGCCGGTCCCGGCCCGCCCCGACCCCGCCTCTGCCTGTGCCTCAGAGGTCCTGGCTCGGAAGGTGCCTCCCCGAACCCTCTAATTCGCGGGACCCTGCGGGGTCCACCCGGGAGACCCCACATCCCTCAGTGACGCGGGAGTGGGAGTTACTCTCTGAGCTCAACTGTTCGGGAGTAGCTTTTTTTTTCCCCCACTTGGTCACTCTTGGTTTTGGATTTGATATCCCGGTGATAAACAGGAGAATGAACTGGTGAGATACTGTTGTCCACCAGTTCTCGTATCTGTAAGTAGTCGTTTCAGCGAAGATCGTAGCCGTTCTGGAGTTTCAGTTCGCTGGCCGTAATGTTTTTAATGGTCAAAGATTGTATGATGTTCGACTTCTACCTCAGTGCCTAGCATGTAGGGAGTGCTCAATAAATGCTTGTTAAATTAATAGATCATCAAGCCTAATAAGCACCAAATGGTGCTCAGCACCGAATGGTTTTCAATTTCTCCAATTTAAATGCTCGGCTTTCAGTTGGGTTAATGTAGGTAAATTTCACCATAAGTAACATAGACTGGTCTACGATCAAAATATGTTTCAAGTAGCATACTCTGAAGAGATAACGAATGTACAGTGACAATCAGAATATTAACATTAGACTAGAAATCGCTATCAGAAAACCCATATCCTCTCTTTATTCTGCAGTAATTTATTTTAGAACCAGTTATTTCAATGTGACTTTAAAGCATTGCTTCTTTTCAAATTAACAGAGAGATAAATTAGGTTCTAATGACTATAAAATTTAGAAAAGTAAAAATGCGTATATATATTTTAAAGACACTAGAATTTGTTAAAAACTTTGGTTTAAAATACCAGCTCTTACCTTTTATTTGCCTTTTTTTTTTTTTAATTTTTAAGCACTTTGCGTTTTATATACCCATGAAAAACCTAGTGAAATACTATAGATTGTCAACAAGTTGTGTCTACTTTAAAATTGTAAAATTATTTTTAAGTATCAGCAAGTTCAAAGTAGTGAGATAACGTTCAAGAAATAAATTTTTTTTCCTGTGCATGTTTTGGAAGAGTAGTGGATTACTGGATTATATGTATTTTTATCACAAAAAATAACTTTAGAGATCATTGAGAACATCCTTATTTTACAAGATAATATGATGGGAAGAGCAAGGTCTTTGGAATTAGAGGAAAGTTCAGTGCATCAGATACACCATTTATTAGCTGTGTGATTTGGGGCAAGTTTCCCAACTCCTTTAAATTTTAGTTTACTGTAGGAAAGAGATAATAAATTCTGTTTGATTTTATCTGCATAACAGATCATCGTCTTCAACATTATATGCAAAACACCTACCACAGGGCCTGATACATATTAGGAAACCTAGTTCCAGAGAGGAAATGTGACCTGCTTTAAGGTCAAATGGCTAAAAGAAGACCTGAAAAGAGGGAGAAATGTTTTTAATGTTTTTTTTTTTTTTTTTTTTTTTACATTAAGGCTATGATAAATTCCTTTTCCAGAAGTGGATAGTTGATCCAGCTTTCATGGCTAATATTCTTTTTTAAGAATAAAAATTCAGTGAGTCAGTATACAAGAATTGCAGTTTTTAAATAAGTGTTTGCGTCTGCTCTGTGGTGAATTGCTATGCTTGTAGACTACAAATTGTTATATAATAATAACTTGTGCTTTATGGTCTACTAAATGCTTTCACAAACTTCATTTGGTTCTTAATACCTTAGTTTCTGTTTGCTACTTTCTAAGGCTTTTTACATTCCTGATTCATGGAAAAACAAGTTACTAAGCAGGTAGTTATGATTTTGATGCTTTTCTCCTTAAGCTGTTTCGCTTCTTGGTGCTGCTTGTTAGGTTTGTGTGTTTCCAAGACACTTCTCTCAGTTTAGATAATGTTTCAACCTTTGTGTGTATGTGGAGGTGTGTGTGTATGTAGGACATTTCTAAGGAGTAGGTTTTTGTTTATAGATAAAATTTTTTTTTTCTAATGGTAGGCAGTTATTTGGGTTTTTTGTTTTATTCCTTTTCGTTTTTAATACTTCATTCATTTTTGCATAGAAGGTTGAATTTGGACCCTTCTGATATTGAAAGCATTACATAATTTCCATCATCTTCATTTGCACACATTAAAGCAATGTTATACAATCCAGGGTGAACCATGGACACTTGTTAGCTCTTTGTCAATTTAGATTACACTTCCAGTAAAATTGTGAGTAAAATAACAGAGGAAGATAGCCAGAAACAAAAACTATTTTAGGTTGCTTTCAGTATTTTATATTGTATGAGAATATTACCTTCTAAATTAAGAAAATCATATTTTGTATTTCTCAATATAATTGTATTATATCAATATAACTAGAAAGTTTAAAAAAAAAAAAAAACCTCAACCACAGGCTAAATATGCAGTCCTTTAGTTGATACATATTTCTAAGACATCAGCTGATCTTGCATTTCTAATATTGTAACTCAGTAGTATTAGTTGTCACTTCTTAGATTCAATTCTGCTATCCAATTGGGTAAGGTCTCAGCCTCAGAAATCTGCCTAGGTACTTTTTTAAAGTCATTTAGTTTTTACCATCTAGATCTGGCTATAGAGTGTGTTGGAATAAAAGAATGTACTTCAGGGGTGGGTTGCAAGAAGTGTTATACAGGGTGGTATAATGGAAAGTGTTCTGGACTGAAAATTAGAAAATTTAGATGCTGTACGGATTCTGCCATAATATATTTTTGTAACTTCGATCAAGTCACCACGTTTTTCTGGGCCTGTGGTTACCTATGTAAAATGAGGGATTGAACAAGATAATTTAAGGTCTTTTCCAGTTCTAAAATGAAAACACATTCATTGTTTCCAGTATTTAACTGTTTTCTAAAGTAAGCTTAGAAGTTCTTCAAAGACAATTTTCATGGTCTCCTATAGCATTTTGTTGGTGACCAACTAATCCGGGGTTGACAGGACAAATGATATCCCAGTTTACAGATATTGACAAGGAGTCATCGAGTTTGACTTGTCAGAAGCCACATGCCTAAGTAAATGGTAAAGCTGAGAACTGAATTTGAGATTTCTCACTTGTGAGTCAGTTGCCCTTTCCACTGGATTTACAATGTCACTGCAGTTCTGTCTGAAGTACTCTATAACCAAACCTAATATGGGAAAGGGGAAACAAAATACTGATTTCCTTTTTAGTGTAGTTGGTCCTGAGCATTTAATGAACATTCTCATCTGTACCTAAAACTCTGAGGTACTATAAAAGATGAATAGGGCCTGGCATGGTGTCTCACACCAGTAATTCCAGCACTTTGGAGGGCCAATGTGGGCAGATCACTTGATGTCAGGAGTTCAAGACCAGCCTGGCCAACACAGAGAAACCCCATCACTACTAAAAATGCAAAAATTAGCTGGGTGTGGTGGCACATGCCTGTAATCCCAGCTACTCGGGTGGCTGAGGCATGAGAATCATTTTGAACCCAGGAACTAAAGATTGCAGTAAGCTGAGATCATGCCACTGTACTCTAGCCTAGACAACAGAGTGAGACTGTCTCAAAAAAAAAAAAGAATCCTAGGATTATCTCCTTAAAATGTCTTAGTATGAGACTTGAGTAACACAGAACAGCTAACTATAGAGACTGGAGTAACACAGAACAGTTAACTATAGACCACAAATTTAAAACTGTGAATATAGTGTAAATTGAACACTTAAGCCATAATTTGAAAATAGAGTTAATCACAGAAGGTTCCATTGAGTAGGGACAAGTTTTAAACTAGGTTTTGAATAAAGTGCCCATCATGGGTTGGGAAAGTCACTAAGATGAATTTTGTTTGCAATTGTTCCTCTGCCTGAAGTGCTGTTTCCTTAGAACTTCAGATGACTGACTCCTCACCAATCAAGTCCCACCTCAAATGTTATTAATTAGAGAAGCATTCCCTAAGCAACCTAGATCTTTGTCCTTTCTATTATCTTTCATGGTTCTTAACAGTAACTGAAGTTATATCTCTCCTTCAGCAAAATGTAAGGTGCCTTATTCACTTTTATAAACTTAATGCCTGGGACCTAGAAGGTTCTCTGTATTTGTTCAATGAGTACATGAAATTATCATAGCATAATCATGAGAATTAAATGCCCATTTTCTTCTCTTATATTACATGTGATTAAACAGGAGCTAAGTTATGTGATTTGGCTAAGGCAGCACATTAGAAATGAGATCTGAGTCTTATTTTGATGTTGATTCCATTATAATTAGCAGATACTTTTGTTTAGCAGGATAAAAGATGCTGTAAAGGGCCAGATGCTGTGAGTAAGCCATGTATGGTGGGTCTTTACTACAGAGAGCTAAAAAGACCCTATTTACAATGGTTGCTCTTGAAAAGGGAGACTCATGGGGCTGACCTCAACTATAGTGTAGGAACAAGGCTACAGTATTGGACACATACAATTACTGCAGCATCCATATATATTCTTCAGCTTTGTTAAGGAAACACACAAAGGTTTTCTTTTGAAAGCTAAAATATACTACCATAGAACTTCAACAGTTATGTATATTTTGTAGGATTAGGTTATAAATATATGGGAAATTGGTATTAGAGAAAAACCTAATTTATAGTGGTCTAAACAAACTGAGTACATAGATTTGTTAGTCACTATTTAATTATGGATACCCAAAATAATCAATACATTCTTTCATGTGAAACTGAGTGACCACTGATTTCAGTAGAAATCTGGAATTTCTATAGTTAAGAGAGCTACAGAGATAATTTTTGTATTATGCGTGTGTAGCTTGAAAGATAACATGAGCATATTATTTGAAATAAAAGTCTAGTAAATGGGTGAGATGTATTGTGGCAGGTATTAAGAGACTGCATGAAAAATTCAGAAGAAAGTTTGAATAATCAAAGCTTTACTTTTATGTTATCGAATCCATCTTGTCAGCAGATGGCAGTTCTACTCTGCCACAGTTTATTAATAGATATTGAAGTTCTGACATCATTGGACGCTCCAAGTCCTAACTAATAAATGTGTGATCTATGCTTGTTCTGTCATCTTCCGCATTTCTAGCCAGACAATGGCTGCATCACCCGGGGTCCATTCAGATAGCTCATAAAACTGGGCCAAACAAAACTGACAGCTATAGTCACTGAACTAAAAATAACATGAATTGGGAACAATTAAAAGAGTTATTTAATAATAATTAAGAGCACAAAGCCATCCATCCTTTTACATTTAGTTAAGTTGGGTGTGTGTTTGGTTGTTTTCTTTAACCTGACACGTCTGAAGGAATGGAGTCATCTTACATCTTAAAGAAATTAATTTTTAAAGGAATTACTTTCTTTAAAAATAGCACACATACACACAAAACCTGATTTTGGTTTTTGTGCCTTTCAATAATAATTGCATGGAAATATTCATTCTTCTATTTTTTTATTAAGAAATTAAATTTAAATCTACTTAATTGTATGAGACTAAAATTGTAGACTCAAAACAAAGAGGATTCAACCATAGGGGGAGAAGTGTTTATCATAAAGTAATTAATCAAAAACATTTTGATTTAGAAAACATTCATAAATTTAGAAGGAAATATTTACAAATTCACCTCCCTTTTAAGACCAAAGTCCTTTTAGCATTCCTCTGTTTTTTATAAAGGATTATGAAGAATATCTGAAATATTAATTTGTAGGTCACCATCTTAGTTGGATTGTATAATCGGGGAGTTATTTGTAACTTGTTATGTTCTCTTTTTTACCCTTTTGATAAAAGTTCAGCTTTGGGGAAAAAACTGTCAATTAAAACAATGTTGGGCCAGGTGCAGTGGCTCACACCTGTAATCCCAACACTTGGGGAGGCTAAGATGAGAGATTGTATGAGGCCAGGAGTTTGAGACCAGTCTGGGCAACGTAGTGAGACCCTGTCTCTATAAAAAATTTTTAAAAATGGAAAACCTTAATGTTAATCACAGTGTGTCAAATAAACTATATTAATCAGAAAAGAATACAATCCAAAAAGCATGTTTGATTTGTGAGTAGTGTGGACTAGAAATTTGATAGTAAATAAAAAGTGGCTTGCTTTCTTTGTTTTATAACTTGAATATTAAGTTTTTTCATTGTTCACCTCAGTTGCCGGTATGTCTCAAGAGCAGTCATCTATGCCACTTTTTTCTGTTGATCTACCATATGTCAAGAAAAACATCAAATTTGCTTTCTGTAGTTTGTAACATTGGCTCACTCCTTATTTAATAATGTACATCATCTCCTTATGTGTTTTTAGTCTTGGCCTTTGAAGTCCAGTCATATTATTATTACACATCTATCTGATCTTCACTCTTTTATGTTCCCGATGAATACAATAAATAAATTTGTTACCAAGATACTTGTATTTGAAACATCTTCTTAAGTATATATGATAGATTTTTAAAATCTGTATACATGTAAGATTTTCCCCAGTCAGTGGAGTGCTGTTTTACATAGCCTGAGAGAGCTAAATTGCAGACAGTAATGAACTTTCTTAACTAGCGTGTCCTGTTAGAGCTGGTATCTACATTTTTTTGTTTTGTTTTGTCTGTCTCCCACTGGTAAAACAAAATATTCTCTATTTTTCATACTCACAGTTTTCAGTGTGTGTGTATAAAATAGATGTTTTTCAATAATGGGAGATGAAAGAGTGATTATCAAAGCTTAAGGTGTGGTTCCATACTATCAATTGATCATGACTCAAGTTGCAGTAAGTACTTTCTAAATTAAACCTTTCTAAAATGTGAGGACTGACTTAAGTAAAATGAGATAATATCTGTAAATCTACTTAACTAAGTTCAGGTCAACTACAGTATGCACAAGTGAGGGACAGATAATGGAGTCAGTATTTGACATATTGAACTTAAGAAGCTTGTGGGACCCCTGAGTCTCAAAGGCAGTTTTAAATATATCTTGAGCTTGGGCAGAAGACCTGAATGGGAGAGATTTGAGAGTATGAAGCCATAAGATTAGAGAACAGATTCAGAAAGAAAAGTGCCAAGGTCAGAACCCTGGAAAGTGTCAGCATCTAAGATTTGGACAGAGGAAGAAACAATCAGTGAAGGAAACTAAAATGGAACTCTTTCTTAAGCAGAGACAGGCGGAGAAGGGATTGTTGACAGCCATCTTTGGAGACTACCATAAGCCCTTTGTACACAAGCCTTCTATTAACCCAACTTCAGTCTTTTTTCTTAAAGGAGATTAGGGCTTTTTAAAACCCCCTTCTGAACAGCTAAAAGTCTGATTTGAATATAATATTTTGAAAAATTGATTGTTATTAGTTGTATCATACTTGCTTCCTTTGAGTAGCATTTTTCTCTGTACCAAGCACTGGACCAAGTCCTGTGTGTATCTGGCAGGCGTCTTTTGTTGGCACCATGAAACATAACTGAAAGCTGACTCTGATTTACTAATTCCATGATCCTTGAATAGGTAACTTCAGTTCTTGGAGCCTTGGTTTTCTTCTCTCTAAAATGGGAATTAAAACTCCTATATATTCATGGGTTTATGGTGAAACTCAAACTCCATCATATTTGTAAGAAAGAGCTTTACAAGCTGTAATATATTGTTAAATATAAGGTTGCATTATCGTTATACAGATAATAAAATTGCTTTTCCTTAAAACTTTATTTCTTGAAGAAAGGGATGAAAAGTAAGTTGGAATGCCCTGGGAAGCTTTTTTCAAGCTACATAGCACCTTCTACCGCCTCTAATTCCCATTCAGACTTGCTCCCTTAGAGAGCTAATGTCAGAGTGGAGGAGGGAGAGCAAAATATAGCATGAAACAACTTTACCAGTTGTATACTGTATATCATCTAATTATTCTATCTTCTACTCTTATGGATATATGCTTATACTCTCTTTTTTGTTTAAAGCTCAAATCTCCTGTCTCTGACCAGGAGCAGTGGCTCAGTGGCTCATGCCTGTAATCCTAGTACTTTGGGAGGCCAACGTGGGCAGATCTGTTGAGCTCAGGAGTTCAAGACCAGCCTGGGCAACATGGCAAAATCCTATCTCTACTAAAAATACAAAAATTAGCTGGGTATGATAGTGCATGCCTGTAATCCCAGCTACTTTTGTGTGAACTGAGGCAAGAGAATTGCTTGAAACAGAGAGGCAGAGGCTGCAGTGAGCCAAGATCATGCCACTGCACTCCAGCATGGGCGACAGAGTGAGACCTTATCTCAAAAAAAAACCCTGTCTCTATTTCTTTCTTGTTTTTGAAAAGTTCAGAAATGTAACTGTTTTTCTATAACTGCAATTATAAGTCATTCCTCTTTTCAACTCAATAGAGAAAAGCATTTAATCTTGCCACAAGGATAATTTCAATGTAAAACTTATCTCTTTTAACTCTTTTACTCAGAAAATTCAAGATTATTTCAGTTATTTCAAATTCAGTTATTTCAAAATTCAGTCTTCCCTCATGAGGATTTTCCTTTTTTCTTTCTCCTGCCCAAGATGACATCTGGGTGCTGTGGAAAGCTTCCATAAATAGTATCAACAGCAAGGGAGGGCTCTCTGGTCTGTGTGATGGCTTCCACTGAAATATCTTGCCTTATTATGTTAATGATTGGCCTAATGCAGTCGTTTTCAAACATTGAAACTACCTGGAGGGCTTGATAAAACATGGATTGTTTGGCCCTACCATCAGACTCAGTAATTCTGGGTTGCAGCCTGATAATTTATATCTTATAAATTTTCAGGTGATGTTGATGCGTCTGAACCAGAGACCACACTTTTAGAGCCACTGGCATATGATTTCACTCTCCTTATATCTGCTTCCCTCGTGGAACATCATTTCCTTTTGGCTTCTCTGACGCTCTCCTACTTTTCCTGCTACAATATTGACTGTTCCTATTTCTTGCCCATTCCTTCTCTCTTTTTAAAAAAGAAAAGAAAAAGAATAAAAAAAAAAGAATGAAGGAGAGGAAGAAAGAGGAAGAGGGAGAGAGAACGGGGGTGTTGCTTTATTGCCCGAGCTAGAATGCAGTCTAAAAATGGGTATGCCTATAATTGTGCTTAATAATAGAGACATGAGAAAAAAAATGAGGGAAGAAAATAACTAACGAGCAGCCAACCAATATTTCATTTAAACCTGTAAATAGGTGTGATGTGGTACTGATAAGAGTGTATATTTTGTGTGTTTAAAGTGGAGAGTTCTATAAATGTTAATTAAGTCTACTTGTTGCGGATCTGAGTTCAAGTCCTGAATATCATTGTTAACTTTCTGTCTCATTGATCTGTCTAATATTGATGTTGAAGTCTCCCACTATCATTGTGTGGGAGTCTAAGTCTCTTTATAAGTCTGGGTATTCCTGTGTTGGGTGCGTATGTATTTAGGATCTTTAGCTCTTCTTGTTACATTGATCCTTTTATCATTATGTAATATCCTTCTTTGCTGCTTTTGATCTTTATTGTTTTAAAGTCTATTTTATCAGCAAAAATTGCAACTCCTGCTTTCTATTTATTTATTTATTTTTGCTCTTCATTTGGTTGGTAAATCTTTCTCCATCCCTTTGTTTTGAGTCTTTGTGTATCCTTGCATGTGAGATGGGTCTGGATGCAGCATACCAATGGGTCTTAGCTTTTTTTTTGCCTGTCTGTGTCTTTGGATTGGGGGATTTAGTCGATTTAAATTTAGAATTAATAATAATGTATGTGAGTTTAATACTGCCATTTAATGTTAGCTGGCTGTTTTGCCCATTAGTTGATGTAAATTCTTGATTATGTTGATGCTCTTTATTTTTTGGTATTTTTTTAGAAAGGCTAATACTGGTTGTTCCTTTCTATGTGTAGTGGTTCTTTCAGAAGCTCTTGTAAAGCAGGCCTGGTGGTGATGAAATCTCTGAGCACTTGCTTGTTCACAAAAGATTTTATTTTTCTTTCGCTTATGAAGCTTAGTTGGGCTGGATGTAAAATTCTGGGTTGACAGTTCTTTTCTTTAAGGATGTTGAATATTGGCCCCCACTCTCTTCTGGCTTGTAGGGTTTCTGCTGAGAGATCTGCTGTGAGTCTGATAGGCTTCCCTTTATGGGTAACCTGATCTTTCCCTCTGGCTGCCCTCAGTATTTTCTCTTTCATTTCAACCCTGGTGAGTCTGGCGATTGTGTGCCTTGAGGTTGGTCTTCTTGAGGAATGTCTTTGTGGTGTTCTCTGTATTACCTGGAGTTGAATATTGTCCTGCCTTGCTAGGTTGGGAAAGTTTTCCTGAATAATATCCTGAAGCGTATTTTCCAGCTTAGATTGATTCTCTTCGTCACATTCAGGCACACCTATCAAACGTAGATTAGGTCTTTTCACATAGTCCCATATTTCTTGGAGACTTTGCTCGTTCCTTTTTATCCTTTTTTCTCTAATCTTGTCTTCTCGTTTTATTTCATTAAGTTGGTCTTCGACCTCTGATATCTTTTCTTCTGCTTGATCAATTCGGCTGTTAAAACTTGTGCATACTTCGCAAAGTTCTCCTGTTGTGTTTTTCAGCTCCATTAATTCACTTATATTCCTTTCTAAATTGTGTATTCTTGTTAACATTTTGTCAAACCTTTTTTCAAATTTCTTAGTTTCTTTGCATTGGGTTAGAACAAGTTCCTTTAATTCCCAGAAGTTTCTTATCATCCACCTTTTAAAGCCTTCTTCTGTTAATGGAACACAGTCGTTCTCCATCAGGCCTTGTTCCATTGCTGATGAGGAACTGTGATCCCCTGTAGAGGGAGAGGCGTTCTGATTTTGGGTATTCTCAGCCTTTTTAGGCTGGTTTCTTCCCTTCGTTATAGATTTATCCATCTGTGGTCTTTATAATTACCGTCTTTATAGTTGGGTTTCTGAGTGGACATCTAACTTGTTGATTCCCGGCGCTAAAATCTGAGCAACCCACTGCGCCGGACAAAACAGCGGCGTTAAGATTGATGGTGCTTTTCTGACTCTGCACCAAGAACCGCCGCACCAAGGCAGCAGCAAAACTGTCTCACCGGCCACAAGAGTCGTGCTGGCGACCCGTGGGGCTCCTCCGCTGGGAATCTCCTGGTGTATGAGTCTGAAAGTGTGGCGTCCTCTCGTTCTCTGAGCTTTCACTGAGAGCTACAACCCCGAGCTGCTAGTGATCAGCAATCTTGGATCTCTCTCCATTCCTTCTCTTTTCTCGTGATCGAAATGTTTAACTGCTTCAAAGCTCAGTTCCTGGACCCCAATATCTCCACATTATTTTGAGTTACCTCTTCCAACTGTTTGACTAGAAAAACTGACTACATGCTACTGACTCCCAAATTTGTATCTTCTTGCCTGACTTCTCCATAGATCCTCTCACTCAAGTTTCTGCCTTCTTACCAGTATCTCCTCTTGGATATCCAGTGGGCTTTTTAAACTTCATTTGACTAAAACCAAAGTCAGTTATGAAAAAAAAAAAAAAAGTCCGTCATTCTTATCCCTCAGTAAACTGTTGTCCAGTCTAGGTGTTTTTCTTGATTCATTTCTTTTCCTCTCCACCTGTCCTGCCTGCATGCAGACCATCAGCAAACCCTATTGACTCTACCTCTAAAACATGCCCCAGATCTGCCCAGTTTCTGCACTACCGTTGACCTTGCCCTTGCAGCTATTATTGCTTCTTTGGGCTGCTGTAGTGGCTTCCTAATGGGTCTCTATTTATATATTCTAGCTTTCCTACAATTCTTTCTTTAAGAGCTGTAATGATTTTGTTTAATGTAAATCACATAACATCCTTGCTTCCTTGAATCGTTCTAGTTCCTTCGCGTTACACATAGACTGAATTTTAAACTCCTTTTCATGGTAGGAGAACAAGGATTTTGATTTGGTTTGTTCACTCCTGTATCTTCAGTGCCTAGAATAGCGCATAGCCCTTAGATGGGGCTCACATATTAGAGGGAATAAGAGAGTGAGATTTTCCTTTTCCCTTAGGGCAAAGTTTTATATTAGTTGTTTCTTCTCCCTGATCTTTTGGTTGGTACCTTGTGTCATCCAAATATCAGATTGGTAACCTCTTTATATGGCCTTTTCAAGCTGCCCAGCCTGGAGCTGCCACTAGTCTCTTGGTCTTAGCATCCTATTTTGTTGGTGTTCTGCGTGGCTTTTTTTTTTTTTTTTTTTTTTTTTTTTTTTTTTTTTTGACGGAGTCTTGTTCTGTCCCCCAGGCTGGAGTGCAGTGGCACAACCTTAGCTCACTGCAACCTTCACCTCCTGGATTCAAGTGATTCTCTGCGTCAGCCTCCCGAGTAGCTGGGACTACAGGCACCCGCCACCACACCCAACTAATTTTTGTATTTTTAGTAGAAACGGGATTTCACCATATTGGCCAGGTTGGTCTCAAAACTCCTGACCTTGTGATCCGCCTGCCTCGGCCTCCCAAAAGGCTGGGACTACAGGCGTGAGCTACCACGCCCGGTTGGCATTTTTTTGAAGTCTGATTTTTTTCTTACTCATCTTTTGTTTGTATAGCGATTGTCTTTTCTCCTTCTACCCTCCCCCCACATACACTAGAAAGTACATTTGTGCAGATCAGAGCCTTTGTCTTATTTCTTTCTGTATTTATGATGTCCCAAACAGTAGCTGGATATAGTAGGTGTTAAATAAATATTGGTTTAAGGAGTAAAGAAACGAAGTTCATCATTCTTTCAGCATCAGACCTCACTTGCATCCCTGGAAGGCAGAAGACCTGACCCATTTCTTCCTGCGTGCTTGACCAGGCCTTCCCCTTGGCTTTCATTAATCCTCTGAAACCCAGCTGTGTTCTTCATTATTTAAGCTAGCTACCATTCCGTAACCTCTGATGTAGGTCCCAACACTGCCCTGTAGCAGCCTCCTTCCTGCAGTCAGAAGACTCCTTCATTCTCAGTTACCTTGCTTTTTGCTTCACAGAGTTTTTCTGTATCCCTTACATGTTCTACTGGGGCTGAGGGAACCCAGGATAGGGCCTTCCTTGGTCTGTCTTCCTTGCCACAATCCTTACTCCTTTGAAGTTTCTGGTGTTTGCAGAGCACATTTTGTGGCAATGCCTGCTCTTAGGGATCTAAGTGAGGAGTGAGGGGTATGAGTCTTTTTGCTCTTGAATCCCTACCCTAACCCTATCCTGAAAAGGGGGAGGGAGGAGTTCATTAGCCTTCATCATAGACTCTTACCTTTGGCTCTCTTCAACTGATAAAAGTTTTTACTTACTATTATTTAATCTTAAATTTCTTATCTACCTTACTTTCATTCCATGGAGGCAGGGGTCCATTCTTTATACTTTTTCTTCTCATCCACAGTATATCTACCTTTATGCTATTTTTAAAAGTGTGAAGTCATTTTTGATACACAGAAACTTAATTCTTTAAGTATTGACTGTGCTTATAATCTCATTCCTTCCAATTCACAGCAGTTATTATTTCTATCATATATTTCAGTTCAGTACAACCTTGGATATCTTAACCTTTATTGTAATTTTTAGATCCTGTCCTTGTACTGTGCATGCGAAGTATCTTATGGCCCTAATAACAGTGGAGACTTCTAGAGCCCATGCGCTCATCTTACAGGAATGAGCCTGCTTTATATTTCAGAGTGTTCTAGAACATTGCTTTCTTGAGCAAAAAGGAGAAAGTTTATTATGTCCTCATTTGGTCCCATTTTGTTCCCATGGTTTTAAGTTGAAAGCTCAGAATCATCTCTACTCTCATCACTAGGTGGCACTTGTGAATCACAAATAGTCAAATTTTTATGACAAACATGTGATTCACAAATAAAGATAATGTTTGGAATCTCTGCATGGACATGCCTCAGAATAGAAAAATGAAAAAAGGGGATTCCTAGTGAGTATCAGTTGCTGTGATGTGTTTATGTAATACATGGTTGAAGAATAAATTACTTCATAATCATTTATTATTTAATAGTAATATCAATAGATAGTCTGGTCTCTATGCATATCTTCTTAGACTAACGTTGACATTAAGTTGAAATTGTTTTAGGACCTGCTTGTTATTCATCTTAGTTTATTGTGAGAGAAATGAGTACTACAGGTCAGGCGCGGTGGCTCATGCCTGTAGTCCCAGTACTTTGGAAGGCTGAGGCAAAGGGATTACTTGAGTCCAGGGATTCAGGACCAGCCTGGGCAACATAATGGGGTCCCATCTCTACCCTCCCCCACAAAAAGAAAGAAAAGAAATGAGTACTACAGCCGTTTTTACTGATTCATACCCAATTCCAAGCACTTACTGTTCTTTGAAGTATTTGAGGAAATACCTGATTTTAACTTTCGAACCCTATAGATATTCAAAACGGAAAATGTCAGCACCCCCATTTTTCAGCACCTCCATTTTACTGTGAGAAAACAGAAACTCAAACTTGTCTACCATTAAGAGCTAATAGCTAGACAGAGCCCTACATTCAAACTCAAGTCTATTGGATTTCAGAGCCTGGGTGTGCTCTTTCATTTATTCTAATGGTACCAGGTAGCCAGCATCTTCTATTCACAATAAAGTAACTGAATGGCAAGTACAAAATGTCTGATGAGAGTTGTGAAGGAGAACAGGAACCTAAATCACAGAACACTGAGTGCCCAGGGCTAGAAGTAAAATGGAAAGTTAACGAAAGAAAGACTAGCTACTAGAGATGTTGGCCTACTTTGCAATTTTGCCTAGAGGCAGCCCCATTTCCTTTAAGTCAGTGATGAACGGAAGCTGAATATAGAGTATGTTCATTATTACACGCTCTAGGCTTCAAATCCTGGCTTCTCTGAATATTTTCTGACCATCTGATCTTGGGCAAGTTACAACCATGTGACACCATTTGCCTCCCTTTTAAATAGAAGAGAATTAAATGTGTTAATGCATGAAAAGCACATAGAATAATACCAGGTACATAATAAACATTCAATAAATGTTAACCATTTGAGTGGCTTAGATCTTGAACAATATGATAAATGTTCATTCTGCCTTAGGTGATTCATGTAGTGGAATTTAAGCTATGGCTACAGTGGCCATACACATCCCAGTTTACAACTACCATCCTAATATTATTATTAATGCCCCCTTTTTACTCTACAGAGTGCCTGTAGTTAGATAATAAATCATCTGATCAACCTAGCTATAGTCAGCTTTGTTATAGAAGGGTTTTGTGCCAAGAATTTGTTCCTGTAAGTTTAAAGTGAAAGTTTCTCCAAGGGAAGACATTAACTTCTTCCCTACATAGGGCTTTATATATGTTACCAATTAGGAGTGTTAACGTTCTAGTGTTAGACTACCTGGCCTCAGACTGCACTTTTAACACTTGTTAGCTATATAGCCTTGGGCAAGTTAGTTTACTGCTTTAAAGCTAGGCACTTCAACTGTAAAATGAGGATAGCATTAGTACCTGCCTTGAAGGCCTGTGTAAATAAGGTAATGTATGTAAAGCATTATTAAGTGCCTGCCTAACAGATGCAGATTTTTTGCTAAAGAAAAAGGCCTTGATACAAAGTGCTTAGGTTCAATGGAAGTTGAAAGATTGAAGTAGATGGTACTTAACTAAGGTCCTTTTACAATGATAAAATCTATCACAAATCAAAAAGATTGTAATAGCATGGAGAAAATTTTTTAAATCAGCATTAGATGTGCATGTAATATAAAAAATCATTCAGGATATGAACAGATACTTTACAAAAGAAGACATACATGAGGCCAACAAACATGAAAAAATGCTCATCATCACTGGTCATCAGAGAAATGCAAATCAAAACAACATTGAGATACCATCTCACGCCAGTTAGAATGGCGATCATTAAAAAATTTGGAGACAACAGATGCTGGAGAGGATATGGAGAAATAGGAACACTTTTACACTGTTGGTGGGAGTGTAAGTTAGCTCAACCATTGTGGAAGACAGTGTGGCAATTCCTCAAGGACCTAGAAATAGAAATTCCATTTGACCCAGCAATCCCATTACTGGGTATATATCCAAAGGATTGTAAATCGTTTTACCATAAGGACACGTGCACACGAATGTTCATTGCAGCACTGTTTACAATAGCAAAGACCTGGAACCAACCCAAATGCCCATCGATGATAGACTGGACAGGGAATATGTGGCACATATACACCATGGAATATTATGCAGCCATCAAAAGCGATGAGTTTGTGTCCTTTGTAGGGACATGGATGAACCTGGAAACCATCATTCTCAGCAAACTGACAGAAGAGCAGAAGATCAAACACTGCATGTTCTCACTCATAGGCAGGTGTTGAACAATGAGAACACATGGACACAGGGAGGGGAGCACTACACACTGGGGTCAGTTGGAGGGAAATAGGGGAGGGACAGTGGGGGGTGGGGAGCTGGGGAGAGGGAGAGATAGCAAGGGGAGAGATGCCAGATGCAGGTGATGGGGAGGAAGGCAGCAAATCACACTGCCATGTGTGTACCTATGCAGCAATCTTGCATGTTCTTCACATGTACCCCAAAACCTAAAATGCAATAAAATAAATGGGGGGGAAAAAATCAAATGGTTTTCCAAAAATTCTTAGTAAAAAAACTTTAGTCCCCTATACCTCCTCCAGTCTAATTTTCTGCTTCCCAGAGACAACTTTGACCTCATTCCTTCATTTATGTTCGGTGCCCCCAGTCCAGATGATTTTATTTTAACAAGTTTCAAAAGCTGTTTTTGTATTCTTCAATTTTTTTTATATGATGGAAAATTTCAAACATTTGTAAAAATAGGACAACACGAGAGAGCAATAAATCCATGCGGTACTCATCAATTGACTTCAACAGTGGTATGATACGTGGCTGATCTTTATTTTTATGACTTTTGAAAAATAACTTTAATGAGATATATTTTACGCATCATAAAATCCACCCATTTGAAGTGTACAATTTGGTGGGTTTTGCAAATTTACCAAGTTTTCAGCCACTACCATAAGTTTTCAGCCACCACCTTAAATTAGGTTTTGGTGGTTTTTTTTTTTGTTTGTTTTGGTTTTTTGTCTTTTTATCATTTCATCACTTTGTCAGGATACCTGCTACTCATTTACTGTTAATTCTGATTTTCACCCTTGGACCCAGGTATCATCTTTATAGATTTGCCTTTTCTGAACAATTTGTATAATGGAATCATACAATATGTGGTCTCTGCCTTCTTTTGCTTTTCATAATGTTTTTGTAGTTTTTCTTGCTGAATCAAATGCCATGAAATAAATAATACTATATTTTGTCTGTCCTTCATGTCCAATCTTTTTTTTTTTTTTTTTTTTGAGACGGAATTTCGCTCGTTACCCAGGCTGGAGTGCAATGGCGCGAGCTCGGCTCACTGTAACCTCCGCCTCCTGGGTTCAGGCAATTCTCCTGCCTCAGCCTCCTGAGCAGCTGGGACTACAGGCATGCGCCACCATGCCCAGCTAATTTTTTGTAGTTTTAGTAGAGACGGGGTTTCACCATGTTGACCAGGATGGTCTTGATCTCTTGACCTCGTGATCCACCCGCCTCAGCCTCCCAAAGTGCTGGGATTACAGGCTTGAGCCACCGCGCCCGGCCTTTGTCCAATCTTTTAACATCTATATTTATACCTTTTTCCTCCATTCCCTATCTCTACTCAATTATTCAGACTATTTTTAATTTCTTAAATATGATAGCTGAAAATATTTATTACATATTCCTGCTTTTTATTTTTCCAAATCATCTCGGTCTTCTCATTCATCTTGCCTGTTTCAATTTCTGTTTCTTCATTTAACAAATTGCTTTACTTTGTTCCTCTGTGTGTCTTTTTTGGTTTTACTTGAGAATGAATGGGTGTCTAGGTCATATATTTTCAAAGATAGAGACAAGTATGCATTTAATTATCTTCTCACTTTAACAAAAATTCATACTGGTTCAGTGGCAAATCCAGATACTGTTGATTTCCACCTCAACTTTTTTTTTTTTAATTTAAAGTCTTAAAGATCAGCTTCAGTTTTTTTATATTTTGCTGGATCTATTTGATTCCGATTCTTTTTTGTTTGTTTGTTTAACTCAGGTTGTTGGAAGAGGAGCCTTTGGAGTTGTTTGCAAAGCAAAGTGGAGAGCAAAAGATGTTGCTATTAAACAAATAGAAAGTGAATCTGAGAGGAAAGCTTTTATCGTAGAGGTAAGTTGACATGTCATTTCTGTTATGTAGTTCTGCACCTAAGATATTTGGTGAATTTGATATTATGAAACAGATAGGTTTCTCAGGTGTCATTTCTTTGTATACATGAACATCGGCAATTTGGTTTAATCAAAGGTAGTGCCATACGAACATTTATTCATTCATACTCCTAATTCTGATTAAAAATTAGGGGAAAAGAGACTTAACTACATAAATGAATTCACCCCTGAATTAAAACAGTTTCATCCATGGAATTCAGATCTATTTCAAACCATAGTATTTTAATTTTAAAATAGAAATGGTATGCTTTCCCATTATCTAAAATTAAGAAATTTTATACATTCATTTATAACGGAATGTTTTTAGAAACTCAAACAAGATTATTTTAAAGAAAAGTTATTTCAAATTTGATTTTTCTCATTTAGCATGAAAATTTGCAACTGTTCTCTTAGAAATAGATTAAATTGAATGATGAAGAAAAATCCAGGAATCGTGAGGTTAGCATATTGTCAAATTTGTCCTTTATTAACTTTGTTATTTTGTATATTAGATCACATTATTTAGTTAAATCAATGTTTTTATCACTGTTAAACCTCATTGGCCAATGGATAAATGACCTCTACTTTATAAGCCTTCTGAATTTATATCTTTTTCCATTTAATCATAATTTCAAAATATATTTCATGATTTTTTTTTTAATATACAACATGGAAAAATGAGGACTTGTGATATGAGGAAGTGATATGTAAGTAGCTGAGTGAGTTGAGAAGTGCTGATAAGTGATTCGATGTCAGCATGAAGAAAGATGAATTCTAGTAGTGTGCTCTGGGAGTCTGGCTTCAGCTTTGTTTTATGCAATATTTTTATTACAGTTTAGATAAAGTTATTGATCATTTCCTGTTACATTAGCAGTTTCACAAAACTGGATGAAATAACATGTATTAAATGTTAGGAAATTACAAATCAAAAAGATTGTAATAGCATGGAGAAATTTTTTTAAAATTAAAATTAGATGTGCATGTAATATAAAAAAAAAATCAAATGGTTCTGCAAAAATTCTTATTAAAAAAGACTTCAGTTTCCGGTGCCTCTTCCAATCTAATTTTCTGCTTCCCAGAGACAACTGCTTTGAGCTCATTCCTTCCTTTATGTTTGGTGTCCCCAGTCCAGATGGTGTTTATTACCCCTTCTCTAAAGAATCAACCTCTAGTCTTCTGTGAGGATGATAAGAGATAGCCATTGAGCTGTTTGAAGTCAAGGAAGGAATCTTTGGGTCTAACTTTTAACCTGTCCCCTCCCCTGTCCTTTGATTAGCTCACTTGCATAGGTACCTAGTTCTGCTGCCACTCCCCAACCTTTTGGAAGCTTTGTGAGCTAAATCTGGTTGCTTCTGTCTCCATTTTTCTCATTGCCAGTTTATGATGCAGCTTTTCTAGGTCACCTGTATCAGTTATTGCTTTTCATTTGCTTTCCAGCTTTTACATTCTCTTCATCCTTCTGTAGTTCTGCCTTAACATTTTTTAAATCTTTACCATCTTAGTGGGATTTAGGAAGAGAGGAAGAAAAAATGCTTTTATAATCGGCTATCTGAATCTCAGTGCTGAGCCTTAGCAAGATGAACTATAGTACATGTATTTTCATATAGTAAATAAATATAATAGTGATATTAATTCTTCTGTTAGGACCAAAAATCCACACATGTTGGCTCTAAATAGATAAAGCTTTTTATTAGCATATAGTATAAAGGTTTAGAGACATTAGTGGACTGAATATGAGCCAGCAGCATAATGTATGTAATAGAGAAGAAGAAGAAGAGAGGGAGAAGGGCAGGAAAGAGAGAAGAAGGGAGAAAAGAATGAGAGCAAGAAGCAGTTTGCTGTGGAGAGGGATGCATTAATAGAAGTTTGAGGATAGGCGTGATGGCTCACACCTGTAATATACCCAGCACTTTGGGAATGGCGGATGAGTTGCTTGAGCCCAGGAGTTTGAGCTCAGCCTGGGCAACAAGGTGAACCTGCATCTATACAAAAAATACCAAAATTAGCTTGGCATGGTGGCTGTGCGCCTATAGTCCCAGCTACTGCAGAGGCTGAGGTAGGAGGATTGCTTGAGTCCAGGAGGCAGAGCAAAACCTGTTTCAAAAGAAAGAATGAAAGAAGTTTGAGATACAGAACAAGTTAAGTGAGTATAACCAAACCCCTCATTGACCTCAGTGTGGATCATTGGTTCAGGGAAGATTATAACTGAAAAAGGGATATCAGCTAGAAGATCATAGTAATCACTGCAGCAGTTCAGGTTGGGATTACTAAAGCAATAGCAGTGGGAATGAAGAGGAGAGAATTAATTCGAGAAATGGGAAATGGAATGGAGGCAAGTATACAGAGAGAGTACACATTTTAAGTGAAGGTAGACTAAAGTTTAAACCCCACTTCTTAGCTATAGAACAGATCATTTAACCTCTCTGAGCTTTAAGGTTAAAATCTCATCTTTAAAATGGAAATGATAATACCTACCTTGCAGAGTTGTGATAATTATACAATATCTATAAAGTGTATATCAGGGCCCCACACAGAGTAGCTAGACCATTCAATCATAGCTGTGAAGATGTTGGTAACAATGATAACGTGACTTCTTCTGGCTTGGATAATGTAACTCAGTACCATCTCTGGGATCATATCCTAACATTTCTTCTCAGAGTTCATCTCTTCTTATTCTATGTACTCATCTTGCTTTGTTCATAACTCCTGTTACAGCACTTTGCACATTGATTTAATTATTCATTTACATGTCTGTCTCTCCAACTAAACTGTATGAGCTAGAGAACAGGGATTCTGTGCCATACTGGGCAGGCACTTGGTATTTTCAGTGGCTATGACTACAAAGCCTGTTATATAGTAAATAGTGATTGTTGAATGATTTAAACAAATGTTTTGTACAACAGTAAAATTTCATGATACTATGAAATCAATACTTCAAAAGTTATCACTTTTTAAAAGAAACCTGAATTTCTTAACAGCTCCGGCAGTTATCCCGTGTGAACCATCCTAATATTGTAAAGCTTTATGGAGCCTGCTTGAATCCAGTAAGTTTTTACTTTTTCATTGTCACCTGTCTGTAAGAAATGACATGGCAGATGTAAGTCTGTGGTTTATGTAGCTATTTTGATCTACTATCTTAGATGTGTTTCTGAAAGAACACTTACCGTTTGTTCATTTGACTTGTTTCTAGTCTTTTAGCAAAACAGTATATCAGAAGAGTTGTTTTGTGTGCTCTTATCCAATAACCTCATCTTATGAGGCTTTTGATATCCTGTGGCAGTACCTACTTTCTGGTACTGGAAGAGTCCCCAGAATATCTTGTGATTATATTTTACATGCATGTTTGCTCTTAGTGGACTCCTAGAAGACAGTCTTAGATCATAGATAGCTTTCCTTCCCTAGTACCATTCACATAGTAGGGGCCAAAAGAATGATTTTTAATATACCTATAAAATCAGGGGAGTGAATTAAATTCTCTCTCAAAGGCCCTAAGATGCTGTAGCTTCTTGGTTCATTCTTCTGGTATATGTTTCCTTTAGGTGTGTCTTGTGATGGAGTATGCTGAAGGGGGCTCTTTATATAATGGTGAGTGTCATTAGTCCTGTCTTTATCTAGTAGATTAAAATAATTTGAAAACTTTTACTGTAAACTGTAAGTTGTTTAACATTCTTCACAATTTGCTGTCAGAGTCTCAAAAGGAGGTAATTTTTAAAAATCTGCTAAAGAATACAAATTAAAAGATTCTATAACATTAGTATAGGAAATTTAGAGGTCTATCAGTTTCTTGAGTAGATGATACTTTGCATTTCATTAAAAGCATTTAAGTAAAAATTACTTATTAAATAGATTTTAAAATATCTTCAGATGTTTTTCTTTTTCCCCTCTCCTAACTTTGAGCCTCCTCATTTTAGAACTCTTTACCCATATTTTCATTTCACTCTGCTCCATTTTTTTCTTTTTTTCAATTTTTTAAAAACAAATGTGAAAACTAACTTCACAGAACATTTTATTTGTAGCAATGAAAAGAAAACTTTGTGTAGTTACCTTTGTGGAACAGAGCTCTTTTACCCTAAAAATACCAACCATATGCAGAAATGTATTGTGTCTTATAGTACCAGTTATATAAAACAAGTTGTTACATTTTATTTTTTAATTAACTTTATTTTATGTAAACTTTTACTCATATTTACTGCCCATGTGTTCATTATTGTTGATGAATATCTAATATCCCATTACGTATTTTATTTGGTTGAATTACTTCTGGTTTTTAGCCATTATAGAAAGTACAGGTGCAAACAACTTGATACACATTGTTTTATTTCTTTCTGTACTATTCTCTGCCTCTCTCTTGTAGTAGTGTGCCGTAAGACTGCTTATAATTTATATTACTGTGTAAAAGCCTTTATCGGTTTGAAAAAGCATGGTAATGTATATTGATTTTACTTGAATGCATGAATAACATTTAATAGGTATACTATTAAGTGTTACATACTATTATGGCAGTTATCCACTCAAAATTATTAGATATTTCCATCTTTTTTATTTAGAAAAAAAGTTAAAAGCAGGACTGATGGAGCATATGTAGAAAAATACCTGGTCATGTGTTCTAATAGTGTTTGCATTCACATTGTGTCTTTTGTTAAATGCAATAAAGTTCTTTTTAGTTTGTGCCTTTCTTTTGCAGTGCTGCATGGTGCTGAACCATTGCCATATTATACTGCTGCCCATGCAATGAGTTGGTGTTTACAGTGTTCCCAAGGAGTGGCTTATCTTCACAGCATGCAACCCAAAGCGCTAATTCACAGGGACCTGAAACCACCAAAGTAAGTTCTGATAATGTGATAGATCTAAGCATCTTTCTCCTTCTCTCTCCATCTTGCCACCCCCAACCCACTCTCTAATTCAAGCTGATTATTTTACAAGAGTTTCTCTTTTCTCTATTTGGCTTCCTCAATGTTTACTTTTAATTCACCTTCATCATTTAGTCATTTATCTAAGCTTGGATTTTAGATGTTGTCTTTAGTGGGATTTTTATTTTTAGTAACTTCTACCTTAGATTAGCATACTTCTAGAATCTGTTAGCCTATAAAAATCTCATTTTGTGCCTTCAGTGTATAATGTTGCTCTTAGACAATTCCTTGAGGGCAGAGATAGGTCTGACATTTTTTTTTTTTTTTTTTTTTTGCTGTGTCCTTAACACTTAGCACATAGACATTCTACAAAAATTTGCAGAGTTGTTATTACTTGCTCTTTCAGAGGAAAGTAAAAGGGCATTTCTTGGCATCTGGGTAGAAACTTAAAATATTCTGGAACTCTTTATAATGTGAATCCTTGGGACTTTAAAAAACTTACAAATTGTTTAGATAAGTATTTTAAAGGACTAAAACTTTGGGTTTTTTTGTTTTTTTTTTTTTTTTTTTGTATAGGTATTTGGTTAAAGAAAACATACACATAAAACATATTGTTTACTTTTCTCTCTTTTTTTCTTTTATGCATCTGTAACAGAGTAAAAATAGCCTCCACATACCTTCTTTACCCTCCTCTAAGCTCCCACCCCAGCACATTAGTCTTTACAGAAGAGGTTTCCCTTAGGAAATCAGTACAGTCTTTAGTTATTTCATTCTCTTGATACTGGCTTAAAGCATTAAAACATCCCTCCTGGGTATAACTTGTCACTCTCAGGTCTAACCTGATATACTCTACATAGGTTCCAACTCTTAAAAAATCACTGTTCTTGCTAGTGTGTCTTATCTGTACTCCTAAGCTTAAACTGATGTCCATTTCCCCAGGTCACTGATAAAATAATGTTTAAGCTTTTATTTTTCCTAAGGCTATTATCTTAGTTACCTGCCTTAACCAGTGAAGAAATCACTTAGCCTTTTTTCCTGGTTATGAATATTCAGTCGTCCATTTCCCACTGTATTAACAGAGTTGAATTATTAAAGGAGACTCATGAGAATCACAGCTCTTAACCGGAACAAACTGACAAATAATCCAAAGGATATAGGCAAGCATCAGGTACAGCCAAAGCATTCTTTTCCTAAAAGAGCTTGAACACATCTGATGCAACACCCAGAAGTATCTTTTTTCTCCTCATTACTAGGTGTTTTGGCTTTGGAATAAATGATTAGTTATTAAACAGTATATGGAGAAATATCTTACGAAAGGAAGTCATTTCCATTTTCTAACATCTTTTACATTGCACTAATTATGCAGCTTAACTACTATCCCCAATCTTCTACCCCATAAATTTTATGTTTATTTAATCAACCTAGTTTAACCAGATATATCCTTCTAAAATCATTTGTAGATAGAGATTCTCCTTTTGCTAGTAAATACGATTAACATATTTATAGAAGGTCTGGTCTAGGTCATTTATTCCAGGCCTCTCCATTATTAGATTCATCTTGCAAATCATCTTTGGAGCCCCTGGTATACAAGTTGGACTTTAGAATCAGAATTGATTCCAATTCAGAAAGCACTAAGGAAAAGAAAATTCATTGGAATGGCTATGCTTTTGCATACAATTGGGTGTACATGAATACTTGCTTAGTGTCAGTGGAAAATCTACAGATTCTGTGGTCAGGAAGAGTTCCTCAGAATGGTATCTAAAGAAGGTACCTGATGATCTAGGGAGATGTTTTATACACTATCAAGTTGTACTTGTGCCCATATTTTATCTTTTGCAGGTTTATTCTCATGTACATTAGAAATTAATATGTTTTTAGTCTTAACTGTGTGAAAGTAAGCCTACAAAGATACTTTAAGTTCAGATTTCAATGAGCCCTGAATTTCATGTTCAAGGCTGGTGAACTTTTGAAGTCAAATAAAGGAGTACTAACATAAAAGTCATTCAGGAAAATTATCTTGAATTATCAGAAATTATCTTGATTTCTTTTTTTTTTTAGAGATAGGGTTTCACCATGTTGGTCAGGCTGGTCTTGAACCCCTGACTTCAGGTGATCCGCCCACCTCAGCCTCCCAAAGTTCTGGGATTACAGGCGTGAGCCACTGCACCCAGCCTTG
>NW_022436946.1:58310074-58398833 GCF_009761245.1 Sapajus apella
GAGTGCAATGGCGCGATCTCGGCTCACCGCAACCTCCGCCTCCTGAGCTCAGGCAATTCTCCTGCCTCAGCCTCCTGAGTAGCTGGGATTACAGGCACGCACCACCATGCCCAGCTAATTTTTTGTATTTTTAGTAGAGACGGGGTTTCACCATGTTGACCAGGATGGTCTCGATCTCTTGACCTCGTGATCCACCCGCCTCGGCCTCCCAAAGTGCTGGGATTACAGGCTTGAGCCATGGCGCCCGGCCTGTTCTTATCATTTTCTTGGGTAAAAAGTATAAGAGTTTGAACAAAACATTGAGATGAGGGGAAAGTTTTTTGTTGAACTAGCTACAAAGGTAAACTGGATTTAGCATTCTTTTCACTGGAATGATTGAGTCTTTTTGTTACTATGGAACTGTGAATAGTAGTTTATCTGACTTAATTTAGTCACACTGGACTAAAAGAGAAGAAATTTCTAAATAACCTCTCCAGATATAAAAAGTTTTTAAAACTTGTAATTAAAATGGATTCCTATGTCCTGCTATTGGATATTACTACAATGTGATTGTGCAAATTATATTTGCACGTTCTGTGTGAATAGAAATGGCCATTGCTATTTCTGTTTGTCATGAAAAGCCAAACCTTGTAAGTAAAAGTATGCTACTTGGTGATTGTGGTTGAGTAATAGTGCACCTAGGAAAGTCAGAATCTTAAGTTCAGAAAATTTTCCAGAAATCTTTCATTAGGTCATTTAGCTGTAATAGATTTGTATTCCTCCCACACATCCATATTCTAAACGCAAAAATGGTTTTGAGATCAAACATTTTTAGAAATATCTTCAAAATAAAGAGATTTAAATTAAGGACCATTTTTTTCCTTCTATATTGGCCTATTTTCTTTAATTAAATTACGTAGTGTTACTATTTTTTTAAGTAATACATATTTATGATTAAATTCAGGACACCATAATGTTGACCTACTAGACACCATTTCAGGACACCCTAATGTTGACCTACTAGAAGTCTTTTAAACCCCACATTTTATTTTGGCCAGAGAGAAGTATGGTCAGAAAAGATTATGGAGCTAGAGATGAAGACATCAAAATGTGAGTCTGGCAGCCTTCCAAAGAGAGCTAGGTTATGGCCAATTAACTTCTGCTTATATTACACCGAACTGTTAGGCTTTTATAGTGACCAAATAAGTTGGTCATTTCACAAAAGTTGAATGATAACATTCGTTTTGCTTAATCTTTTCCATTTCCACAAATGTCTCTTCTTTTATTGTAGAATTTTTTAAAATTTTGGCCTTAACAATTTTTGATATTTTTTGTTTTTTTAAAACAGCTTACTGCTGGTTGCAGGGGGGACAGTTCTAAAAATTTGTGATTTTGGTACAGCCTGTGACATTCAGACACACATGACCAATAACAAGGGGAGTGCTGCTTGGATGGCACCTGAAGTTTTTGAAGGTAAAATGGCAAAAGTATGGTATGTTTGATAATCTCCCTCACTCCTTGTGAGTTCAATATGTGTTTATAGATTTTCCCCATTCCCATGGTTTTATTTCTGCATAATACATCATTTTAAAGTATACAATGAAATCCAAGGGGGTATTTAATATAGTCTTATGTCCTAAATTTTATAGTAAGATGTAAATCTTCTATGCAGGTTCAAGCATATGTACAGTTAATCCTCATTATTCACCAATTTCATAATTGCAAAATTGCCTATTTGCTAACCTTTATTTGTAACCCCAGAATTAATACTCACGGTGCTTTCATGGTTATTTGCAGACAGTGTGCATGCAGTGAGCAGTGCAAATTTTGAGTCATCTAACACATGTTCCTAGCTGAGGTTGAGCAAGATAATGCTCCCGTCTTGTTTCAGGTCTCATGCTGTAAACAGCTATCCTTTTTGTACTGTTTAGAGCCCTATCTTTTTCATTTTTGTTGGTAATTTTGCTATTTAAAATGGCCCTCAAGCATAGTACTGCCAAAGTATAAGAAGGCTATGATGTATCTTAACAGACACTATATATGTGTTAGATTATCTTCATTCAGGCATGAGTGATAGAAATGTTGGCTATGAGTTCGATGTTAATGAATCAACAGTATATATGAATAAGGTGTCTTTAAGAGAAATACACATGAAACAAAGTTATGTTGATCACTTAACAAAAATGTGGTGACCAGAGGCACACAGCAGCCTAACCCTATATTTTCCCTAGGAGCAATGATTTAGTGATCACTAATTCAGTGTTCTCAGAAACTTTATAAAACGTAAATACCAGGAATAATGAGAATTAACTGTGCTTTTTGATTGGTTTCCTAGCAATTAAAAATTGAGAGCCCTAAAGTTTATATGAGAATGCCTTTAAAAAAATACAAGTAATTGGACAGAAATAAGATACTAAGAATTACAAATAAAGGGCAAGGTTACATGTTTACTTTCTTATACCTCCATATCCTCCATATATCACTGAAGTTCTAAAAGAGTTGTCTGTAAATTATATGCTAACTTTCTGTATGAAAACATCAAATTATATTTTAAATAAGAGACATTGAACTGAAGGTTTGTGATTTGTATGTTGGGAAGTGTGAATGCCCATAAAATTCAGATACATTCAGTTAATCAGACTCTGATTATAGCATATTTCTTTTATTTTTGATGACTTTAAAGTTTTTGGGTTTTCTGATTGATTTTAGCCACCCCAGACAAAGAGAAATTGCAATGCAACTAGTCACCTGAGTGGAGCTGTTTTATCCTAAAATTCAATTTAATAGTGAATGGACAATCAGTGTTATATTACACATTAAATAAGGCCTCCTGTTTCAAATACAGAATGTATATGTTTGATATTGTTTTAAAATTAATGACATTGAATATATCTTTACTATATATGGAGAGCAAAAAGATTTATTTATATGGAAGATGAATTTTGTTGTTCTAGACAACCCTTAATTGTCTAGAGCAACAAAACGCAGACTATTAGGCTGTGTAAGTTTCTTCATTTCCGAAAGATGTCAACCTGTAACCCAGTTTAGATTGTAACATGGGTTATAGTGCTATATTACAGTGTACTGTTTAGCATGTAAAGCTACAGCTATAATAATTGCTCATTCTTACAGTGGTTGAGTTTTCGTTTGTTTTCAGGAGGTTATGAAGCGTGTTTATTGTGCTGATTCAACCACCTACTTAGTAGTCTGTAAATTTTGCTGCATATCTCGGGTCATCTGTAATTTTCATTACTTACAACTTATGTTTAAGTTTAAAAATTAAGAATTTTCTCTCACCCTATATTGAGGAAAAAATTGTAACACTGAATTAGAAAGTTCTTCTTTGATAGCATAGTACCGCTGTCCATCAGAGAATGGAAAGAAAATGTAAGATTAAAAAGTAGCAGAAAGGAGGCCAGGCATAGTGCCTCATTCCTGTGATTGCAGCGCTTTGGGAGGCCAGAGCAGAAGGATCAGTTGAGCCCAGGAGTTTGAGACCAGCCTGGGCAACATGGCGAGACCCCATCTCTAAAAATTAATCAGGTGTGCCGGCACACGCCTATAGTCCCAGCTACTCAGGAGAATCACTTGAGCCCAAGAATTTGAGGCTGCACTGAGCTCCAGCCTGGATGAGAGAGTGAGACCCTGTCTTGGAATAAAATAATAATAAATAACATAAAGGAATGTACAGATGTTTCACACTCTGCCCCAGAGAAAGTTTCAGTCTAAATACATAAAAGTCAGGTCCTATGCCTCTTGATGCAAAGATAGGAAAAAACTGAATTTCTGAAGTACATTTTTTTTAGTATATCGTTGATACTTAATTCATTTAAAAATGTCGAAAAGACATTTTCAACAACGTGCATGTGACAGCCTCTTGTTTTTATCCATGATACCCATTCTTAAAATTTCAGCAATTGTTTGTGGAAAAATAGTCTTTAGGTTATATACTACCTTTTTTTTCCTAGGTAGTAATTACAGTGAAAAATGTGACGTCTTCAGCTGGGGTATTATTCTTTGGGAAGTGATAACGCGTCGGAAACCCTTTGATGAGATTGGTGGCCCAGCTTTCCGAATCATGTGGGCTGTTCATAACGGTTTGTAAAAAGAAGTTTTTCTTAAATGTACTTTGTATATTTTCTATTCCTGTCCCCTTCCCTAAAGAATACCGTTTATCTCTAACATTAAAATGTACAAATCTTTGTTAAGACTCTACTTTACTATTATCAGACTCCGCCCTGTCCCTTACCCAAAGTCCAGCAGAGCAGCATTGAGAGTAGTCCTGGTGTACACATGCGGCCGAGGACGTTCACTGGCTGTGCTGATTAGGGAAAGGCCATCAGTACACAGCCAGAGCCAACTGTCTAGGCTGGCTCTCTCTTTGGGAGAAGCATCAGGCTGGAATCTGGAAAAAATAAAATAAATACATACGTAAAATTTCTCACATGGTTAATGTAACTGGAGAGTTAATAGCCTTTTTCTCCTGAGGAAGCAAGGGCCTCATCAAGAAGAAAAAGCAAAGAAAATAATGCTTCACATATTGTTTCTTTTTATATTCTCACCCACCTTAAAAGGTGAGTACTATTGCCTCATTTTAGTGATTAGGAAACTGAGGCCTAGAGACGTTAAATAACTTGCTCAAGGTCACAAGATCAGTAAGTGGTAAAGCTGGGATTTAAGAGATGCATTTGACTTGAATGCTCATATTTTCAGTCATATTAACTTACAGACTCAATGTCCTTGCATCCCTCCTGTCCCTTTTACAGCTCTAGTAATGTTTTTAATCACATATGATGTTAGAGTGCATCCTCGTCATTAGTAAAGTTACTTTACATTTGCTTGGGAAAACTGCTTTTCATGGAGGCAAACTACTTACCTTCTTCAGCGTCACTCTCAGTTATTTCATTTCTTTACTTGTTTATAATCATTGTGACTCACAGCCATTTTTTACATTATTCCACAGGTATAAAAACAAATGTCTGCCCAACTGTTTAGGTTATTCATAGATTTATCAAACAGTACCATCATCTGAGTAATCTCAGCCGTTTTTACCAGTTTGCTATACTGCCTTTAATATTACTGCCATTAGTATTATTGTAGAGACTGTGACAACATTGACCAGGACAGCTTGCTTGCTTTCTGTCAGTTGTCAGTAAATTGAATGTTGGTAAAGGAAGGAGTAAAATAACTAACTTGTTAATTAATGAAGTTACAGAGTACTTTTATTACTCCAAATTATCGATCTTAAACTACAAGATCTATAAAATAAATACCACTTTGGAAATATGTACAAAGAGTTTGCATCATTCTTTGGGTAAATACATTCTTCCCCCCTTCCTCTAATTTTCAACTGTAGGTACTCGACCACCACTGATCAAAAATTTACCTAAGCCCATTGAGAGCCTGATGACTCGTTGTTGGTCTAAAGATCCTTCCCAGCGCCCTTCAATGGAGGAAATTGTGAAAATAATGACTCACTTGATGCGGGTATAATCCTTCTTTTGAGGGGCTTTGGATTTAGGGAATTTAATATGTGCTGAGTTTTAATGGGATTTTAAATTATTAATATATTCTGTTTTATACATTTCTGTGTTCTCTAAATTAGAATGGGCATTTATTACTCATAGAAGAGGAAACATTTTGAGAGGAAAAAATCTTTATCACTGGAAAGATGGCTAGACTGGGTTTCTAGACTTGCATTTTCTTTTTGCTTACATTAGTGGACAAGTATGTTTGTCTATGGGCCTATTGCCTCATTGTAACGTGAGAGAAACTGAAATAGTCTCTAAAGCCTTCACAGGACTTAGATATACTAATATTATGACTTCAATACATGCTAAACTAAATTTTACATTTTTCTGATACCAATTTTCATCAAGCATTATGCAAGGCAATAGGTTGCATTCTCAGACATTTATTTCGGTGTTTTACTATTTGTTTTTTTTGTTGTTGTTGCCTATTTTGGGTTTTCATATCCCAGTAAAAAGTTAAACTTTCTTCTCTTTAGAAGAATTCTTTTTAAATGATTATCAAATTTTCCTAGTCTGTGAATCAAGCACCTTTAGCATTATTTGGAATATTTTATACTTCTGGTTTTTTGGTACATTAACAAAAACTGTGAAGTGATATATTGGCTTTAAAAAGTTCACATATATATGGAAGTGCCTAAATTTTGGAACAGTTTGTTCAGTAGAAGAATCTTACAGTCTCCTTAAATACAGACTAAGTGATTTCCTAAATGATAAAGGGTTGTTTGTTCAATCTTTTGAAAATTACTTGGGCAAAGCAGCTTGAACTAATCTAAAAGTTAACCATCATATTTGAATACCAGTCATATGTAGAACCCTAGGCCCTAAAGGTGTGTGTATAAGAAAATAACTTAGTCTCTGTAGTCAGATTACTTAAAACTTTGGGATATATAAATTGTTGAAGTTGTACTTGTGCTTCTCTGTGCTTTGTCTAATTTGAGGAGAATATCTTTCCTTTTGTTCTCTAAACTCAAATTTTTTTCCAGCATATACTTTGAATATTATGCCTCCAGTTTGTAGAAAGACATTCATAAGCCATCCTCTTAATATTTAAAATGTTCCAGCAATTATTCTGTGGTATACCAGTCTCAGTCATCAGACTAACCATCACTGCAAAAGTTCAGAAGTTTACATCACTACTGTGAGAACATGAATATGTTTTATATAATTATGAGAAATGATACTATTTTATTTCATATGTTTCTCTAGAGAGATTTTTGCTGTTTTCTTCAAGACTATCTAGACTCCAATGTAAGCTAGCTTCTTAGGTAGGTGCATGGCATTGATCAAAGTTGAAATTCAAGAGTACATTATTGTAGTCTTTGTAAAATAAAATACTTAGGCACCTACAAATTTATTAAATATCTTAGGGAAAATAAAGCATTAACAGGATTTAATTTGTATTAAGGAAATTTTAAGCTGTGGTCTACTTTTTTATATATAGTACTTTCCAGGAGCAGATGAGCCATTACAGTATCCTTGTCAGTATTCAGATGAAGGACAGAGCAACTCTGCCACCAGTACAGGTAAATTGATAGATTGGAAGAGTATTGACTTGATTTTTCTTTCATCTCTATGCCTATGAAATGATAATCAAGAAGTAGTGAATGATGTCTCCATTTGCATTTTAATTCCTTCATTTCGTATGATTGACTACAATTTGAGTTTACAGGTGTGTCATTCTTCATGAAGGTACCCTGATTAAAGAGTTATTAAAGACCTGCTTCCAAGTCTTGGAATTCCTACATAGTTATGTATAAAAAGATGGCATATTGTATTGCAGTGAATGTTATTCTTAACTTGAAAAATAACTTTTATATGGATACTGCTAGATCAAGTTGTATTAGAAATATTATAAATGTATTTAACACATTTCTTTATCATGAACACCCGAATTTTTGTTTTCTTCTACAGAGACTCTTAAGAAGTTATGTTTACTTAAAAGTTCTTTAGTTTTTCAAAATGTGAGGTAGTAGCAGGACATGTAATTTGTGGTCATCAAAAAGACAGTGGAAATAATACTGTAACTTAGAAATAGTGTAAATCTCAAAATATAATGGTATTATAAGCATTTCATTATTAATTAAAACTAAAAGATACATTTGTATATATATGCATATGTGTTTACCCTGCATTTATTGACAAATACTTTTATTGATCTATTTCTCCCACCTCAAGGATAGTTTTATTTAAGGTGGTTTATTGTTTGGCTAGTTATTCTCAAATTCCAGTTTTACTGAAAATATTTTGAGTTGCTCTGAATTCTAAAATGCACTTCTCTAAAATTCTATCATTTGCATCTCTCACGTTCTCCAAACCCTCTCTTCATTTCCTTACTGTGACCTTGAGTTTTTTTTAGCCTCCCACCTTTTCACTGGTCCTCAGACCTCTTAGGTCCTTTTTTCTTTCTCCCTCCACTTAATTCCAATCAACGATTATAATTCCTTTTGGAATAATTTTCATCTTTCTAACCTCTCTCTCAAACTTCCTTGGCTAAACCACAAGCCTAATAAAAGCTGACACTTGGCTTACTTCTTGCCTGTACCAGTGTAGCTGAATGTGGCTGGAGATAGCACATGTTTACTATCCTCACGTGCATGTTTAGTACTGTTGGACAGTTGTACTATATTTTAGTTCATCTCTTTTCCTCCTACATGTCTTAATTTTATACTGTAGCCTCTCCTCAGACTTCAAACACTTCCTCTCCACTCCTCACTCTCAGCTGTTCTTTGCTCTTTCTCTGAGAAAATTGAGTTAATCAGAAGACAGCTTCCACAACATCTGTGCCCATCTACTCTGCTTTCTTTTGTTACTCTTGCTGAACTATCCATGCTTCTGGCCAAAGGGGTGCCTTTCCATCTGTGCATTATATCCCATCTGCTCTTCTTAGCAATTCTCCCCTCTCTTGCTTCATCAGTTTTAACTTTCTACTGGATCATTCCTAGAGCATACGTAGCCTGTATTTGCATTCTCTAGCTTCTCTTTTCCCATTCTTTGTTGAGCTGACTCCATTCAGACATATTATGCCAGTACTTCAGAACTGTCCTTGTCAAAGTCACTAGTTATCACTACATTACTACATTTAAGGAATCATTTTCATTTCTCACCTTGACTCTCAGTAGCACTTGACCTAATTCATTACTTTCTCCTTCCTACAGCCCTTTCTTCAATTGGCCTCTAAGACACTATACTAGCCTAGATTTCATCTTACATCTCTGGCCATTTGTTCTGTTATCTTTGCTGGTTATTCCTTATCTCCCCAACCTAGAGATATTGGAGTGTCCAGGGCCTGATCATTTGGCTTCTTCACTTATCTGTCTGCACTCATTTCCTTGGTAACCTCATCCAGTATTATGGCCTTATATACCATCTGTTTGTTCATAATTTTCTCCATCTAATACCTGAACTCTAAACTCATATATCCAACTACTTGCTTTACATCTAATAGAAACTCAAACCTAACATTTTCCAAACTGAGTTCCTGATACTTACTTCAAACTCACTCTTCCTGTAGTCTTTCCCCATCTCAATTAATAGCCCTCAGTTCTTCTGCTAGCTCAGGTTAAAAGCCTTAAGTTATTCTTGACTATTCGAAGACTATAAATAGGTATCTTGGTTCCTTTTTTGTGCCATCCTTAAGTTTTATTTAAAATGAGTTTGTTTGGATTTCTTCATTAGCTTGAAAAGTTGTAGTTTATTTCTGTTCCTGGCTGGCTAGTTTATAAGAGAAAGTAAGTTACATGATACTAAGTGGCACGTTTGTATTATTCCCAACCAGTAGTCATAAACGTTTCTGCTTTTCCTAGGCTCATTCATGGACATTGCTTCTACAAATACAAGTAATAAAAGTGACACTAATATGGAGCAAGTTCCTGCCACAAATGATACTATCAAGCGCTTAGAATCAAAATTGTTGAAAAATCAGGCAAAACAACAGGTCGGTTATGTTATTATAAGTAAAATTGTTTGGTAACCTTACCAGTAGTCACAATATTATAGGGACTGTAATTATTTACCATCTTCTATTTTATAAATCCTGAATATTCTTCTTGAAACATACAGATGAGCTTACAAATAGAGACATGAATGAGATTCTCCTACCATTTATTACCAAATTGTTTTTCCCTCTAATGATTGCTACCTTTGCCAACTCTAACTCCCTCTGTGTAATAATCCCTAAATGTAATGGTTGATGGTTAAAAATGTTAAATGGGTATATTTTGGCTGCTATATGTAGTTAGAGGAGTTTTCCTAAGTCTATCATTTCCTGCTGTTCAATTTATTATATTTTTGCCATTGTTAATTTTAAAAATATTTCAAGGAGTGAGTTTATTCATTTTGCCTGAGGCATTTAGGTTAACAAATAATTGGGGCTTTTAGCTCCCAGTTCTAGTGGCTGCCCTTTCATAAAGGCAGTATGTGCAGCTTGCTTTCCCTTACCGCAGCAGGTCCCTCTCATGCAAACTTCCCTCTCCTTTCAGAGCAGAACAGAATCCATCAGAGTCCCACTTGGCATATTCCTCCTTTTAGGTTGCCTAAGATTGCTAAATCTAAAGAACTTCAGTAATTCAGATTGACCTGTAATTTTAACAGAGTGAATCTGGACGTTTAAGCTTGGGAGCCTCCCGTGGGAGCAGCGTAGAGAGCTTGCCACCAACCTCTGAGGGCAAGAGGATGAGTGCTGACATGTCTGAAATAGAAGCTAGGATTGCTGCAACCACAGGTAAAAAGGAACCACAAGTCTAAAGAGTGAAAATGTATATAAGCCTTTTTGGCATGGTAGTTTCAGTTGTCAGAGGTTTTTGTGCCTGTCTTACATTTTTTTAAAAAGCAGGAAGCAGGTTTGCAATATAGTCTCCTAAGTTTCTAGCAGTAATTTACGCATTTATCTCAAATTCCAAATAAGGAAGGTACGACTTGTAAAATTATTTGGATTAGAAAGTATACCTTCCTCATAAAATTGTATCAAATATAATTATTTCTGCTCAAGCATGAGTAGAAAATCTAAGTGAGAAATTGAAATTCTGCCAAACCAGAATATTTTGGAGATTTTGAGTGATACTACTAGATTTTTGTGCTGAATTCAAATAATAGTAAATATTTTATTTTCAATTTAGCAGAAAAATGTAGTCTAGATCCATGTATGATTTGACCTTCTGTCTGCTCCTTCACTCCAGTAGCAAAAAAAAAAAAAAAAACAGCTAAGCTGGTTGTGGTTAATTTTTTTAAATTGTAAAATAAGAGATCATAATTTTATTGGATCTTGAAAAAGCTAGCATTTAAATTCCATTTTTCAGTTCTTAAAACTATTAATCATGGAAGAACTGGTCAGCACAAAAACAATTACATGTTTTGTTACCTAAGTAAACTGACAACCTTCTTTTCTGACCAGGTTTCACTTTAGTAATGCTGGTTTAATTTGGACTTTGTTAGTTTTTTGCTGATTCTTTACAGGGATGGAGGGAAGCTGATTATAAAAGTAAACACATTTCTGTTTTGGAAAATGTGGAAATGTAAACAAGCCAAAAAAATGTACATAATTACCCCACTCAGAGAAAAACACTTAACATTTTTGTGTATTTACCCCTAATCTTTTAACTATATATGTGTATAAATGTCTATTTCCATGTGTATTTGCATATTTTTTAACTTAGCTCACCACTTTTTTAGGTCTTTTTTTCATTTATTTGGTTTTTTTCTAAATAGAATATTCTCATTGTGTGTGGAGCTCATTTCAGAAAGAAGTTGTCAAAATGGACCATCATACTATACTTGTCTTCAACTAATCAAGATCATTGATTTTATCAGCTAGAATTAGAATCCATTAGCTATAACAAAATATCCAAAATAATAGTGTCTATAACACATAAGCATTATTTTTCACACATAAACAAGTCTGGAGGTAGTGGGCTCTGTGATCTTCAGGTAGCTGGTCTACTATTTCTGTGCCATAATCCCTGTTGTGTAGCTTCCATTCTCAGAGTTATCCTGTGGGTCCATAATGGCTGTTAAAGTTCTATTTCATCACTTCTACATTCCAGGCAGCAGGAGAGAAGACATGAGGGTAGGGCAAATGGGCATCCAAGTTCTTTGAAGGAGCATTCCCAGACATCTCTCCTAACTACGTCCACATGTCATTGGTCAGAGTAACATGGTGGAATGGCTACACATAGCTCCAAGGGAGGAGGATATCTGCCATCTTTTCTCTGACAACTTTTCTGTCCCAAATAAGAGTACTGTTGCTAAAACAGAAGGGAAGAATAGAGACTGGCAGAAGATAGCTGTGTCTGCCACAGATGGATCTTCAGAAACTATCAAGTTGAGTAGAAGTCACCAGCCACTTACAGGCCCATGAGTCTCCATGAGTCACAAGCATTTCTTTGGAACAGGGTTGTCTCAAGTGTAGTGTCAGATGAACCCAACTCACAGGGACATACCTTCATGCTTTGAGGAACCCTTTTCACTTCAAGGATATTTTTCATGATAGATCTGCCACATACTAATTGCTGTGTCAAAACTGAAACTTGTTATAATAATGGTTTCATGTCTTTGCTCATATCATATTTCTAGTCAAGCATTTTTTTAAATTATTATTTATAGAAATGAGGTTTTGCTAGGATAACAACATACATTGAAATTACCCTATCTTTGTTGCCTAAATGTAGAACAAATGCTGTTGTACGGCCTTTGAGTTTTACACAATTTAAATTTTTTCATGAATTGTCTTACTTGGAAAGATTCATATTTTCCAGCCTTTCGGCAGACTTTGTGTTTACTGTGAATGTACCCTAAACTTTGGAAAATATAGTAAATATTTTGTTTAATAGAAATATGTATAACTACAAAAGCATATACATTTCACACTTTGATTCAATAATTATTTAATAATTGAATTTTACTTTATAGCATACTTCAAGAAACACCTAACTTGAACATATATTCCTATGTTTAATTAAAACAAATATGGCGACTTTTTAACGCCTTTCTTCCTTTCCTCCGTCATCCCCCCACCCCTATCACATGACAGTGATTTCACTTAGGTAGACTGTTTCTATGAATATATTTGAAATTTTGCTTCCTCGTTACCCTGCAGCTTTGTCTCCGTTCTTTTTATTTTTTTTCTGCTAATTAAAACCAGTGTGTAAAACATCTTGTATTTGGTAGTTGTTTGCTCTTTAATCTTGCCTTTTCTGAGCATGGATGAAAAGTTAGGTAGTTCTGCATGCCATTCTGCATGAAATGTTATTAACCTAAACTATTTGAAATGAGTCTATTTTTGTAGTTAATCATTTTCTGTGTTACCATTTGTGGTTGTTTGCATGTATACTGTATATATGTGTTTTTGCAGCCTATTCCAAGCCTAAACGGGGCCACCGTAAAACAGCTTCATTTGGCAACATTCTGGATGTCCCTGAGATCATCATATCAGGTATCATAGACCACCTGAGTTGGTCTAATAGCTGTGGAACCGGAATAATGATCCCTGGTACTTGTAAATGCTTCTTGCTCCAATTTTTACAAGACATGAAAATAGATGCCTTGCATGCAGTAATTAGACAGATTGAAAAACTACATTTATTCTAAAGCAGTCTTGAAAAGATACCTCTGATCTGCAATAAATGAGGATAAAATAGAAGCAAAAGTAAACCTGTTTGCAGAAGAGAGAACACTAACCCAGAATTCTGCCAACTTCCTCTCTACTTTTAAGTGAGCACATGAGCTAAACTCAGACCTTTTTTTGCACCCAACAAAAAGAGAAAACAACTAATTAAAATTTGTTATTTTCCTTGACTCCTTTCCTTCCTCAGTTAACTGCTTTTTGGGTTCCCTCTAGACTTTCTATCCCAGCCTCTTCCTGTTGGAAGCAAGTGAATATGAAGTTGAGAGAAGAAAGTAGCTACATATCATTTTGCCTTTACCTTGAAAACAAAAAGTCAACTAAATGAGATATGCTGTTTTGCAGGGTATCTTGCCAAAGAATCATGTAAAATAAATGGTCAATTCTAATTTTTGTGTATTATCAGGAAAATCTTATAAATTACATGTTTTTATACCTAACTTGCACATGGTACTTTAGTGTCTAAAATTGGTAAACTGCATTATTTTTTATGGTGATCATTTTATTGATGAATGTTACCATTTTTACTAGAAACTTAAATGGCATATTGACCTTCATTGTTGATTAATATGTGTTATCAAACTGATAGTTTATTTATCCCTCTGCTTTAGGTTTTCCTCTACCTCTTTACCCAAAATCTTGATAAGGAAATACATATTTTCCACACACATTCATGAGTGTGAGTTGGATGAATTTTTTAGCACACTCTCTTTTGCCTGATTGTGCTTTTAGCAGTGTTTATATTGTAATTGAATACTTACTGGTTATTTTCTCCTCTACTAAACTGAAAACTGTGAGGATAAAAACCGTATCTTTGGGCATTATTTTTTTTGTTGGTGATGGTTATTGATTGTATCAGCAGTTGCTGGCTCAGTGCTTCACATATTAAGCACATTAACATAGTGTTTATAAATATGTTAAATAAATGAACAGACTATTGAGCATCTCTACTGGCGAGGAACTAGCATACAAAAATAAGAATTATACAATTCTTAGGTGCCATTTTGTCTGTAAGAAACTAATTTTTCCTTGGTTATGAAAGTGGTTCCTTATTTTACAACATCATCACTATTGCTACTCAATTCAGAATAGAGTTAGTTCATTTTTCACATGGTAATTTTTATTTATTGAATCTGGACTGCTTTAAAAATTAACAAAGTACTTGAGATCATTTTGCCTCCATGCTGAAAGGTACTGTGTATAAGGAACTAATGCTTTAAAGAAGTGGAAGCATTTAAACTTACATACTGCTGAATTGTAATTCCCTTAAATGTTTGAGGGAATCAGGAAAATTTAGACAGATGACAGTATAATCTTATGACTAAGCATTAAGAATAGATTATATATGGCAGTATAGCCAATACTATACAAGATAATTGGGGGAGGGAGAAATAAGGAAAGAATAATAATTTACAACTGTCAGGTCCTGCTGGCATCTAGTGGGCAGAGGCCAGGGATGCTGCTAAACATGCTGATGTGTACGAGGCAGTCTCCACCAACAAAGAATGATCCAGCCCAAAATGTCAACAGTGCTGAGGCTGAAAACCCCTGATTAGATGGGTTTTGTTTTTTTTTTGTTTGTTTGTTTGTTTGTTTTAAGACGGAGTCTTGCTCTGTCACCAGGCTGGAGTGCAACGGCGCGATCTCAGCTCACTGCAACCTCCACGTCTTTATGGCCTACAAAGTAGCTTAAACTGCATCTTATTTTACCATCATGACAACCTTATAACTAGATTATGAGATGGAATCATAGCTGTTTAACAGATGAAGAACTTAGATCTGATGATGTTTGGTCATTTTTCCAGAATCATATAGCCAGGGCCCCAACCCAGATCTTCTGACTCCACATCACATCCATTCTTTGTTCTTTTGTTTAAGTCAGAGAAGCTAGAGTAATTTCTTCTTGCTTTCTCTTAGTGTTCACATTAAGGAGAGCTCTTCATCCAGGGAGATCCTCTTTTATGACATTGGGCCTTTATGGAATCAGGTAACCTTAATTCTCTTAATTGCCAGAGCAGCAGTGCTATTCAGATGAAAATATTATTCAGTAATATATTTTATTAAATATTCTTTTTAGGCTTTTTCTCCCCAGATATCAAATATTAACTTAATCAGTTGCACTTCCTTTAATGCAAGAATACAAGCTGTGGAATTGACGCTAGTGGACATAAAAGTCAATCACGAATGTGCTCATAGGTAATATTTTTAAATTAAATATAAAAATACAACCTACCCTTTGGGAATATCTCAAATTTGCTACATGTCATTTTAACTATAAAGGAGGACGATCTAATTTTCAAAACTTCTTAATACTTTCTAGAATTCCTTTGTTCTAAGTGGATTTCACATAAGCTTTATGGTATTAGCAAATTCTTCTTGATATCATCAAAGTGTGTTTCATTAGCATTGAAACCCAATTGTAAGCATTTTTTTTTAAATATAGCTTTTTTAAAATCTTATTTATATGGATAAGTAGTTTCAATAATACTTCCTTTTGGCCAAGTGCAATATACTGAGTCTAATGGACTTCTTGGAATGAACTACTTCTCTTAATAAGAGCATTCCTTCAAGCATCACAAAAAAGTTTTATATATGCATCTTTATAGTCACTAAAATGTCTAACCTGGTCATAGATAAAGAAATGCAAAGACCCTAATCTTGTAATCCTGTTTTTTGCGTGCTCTTCAAAATTTGTATACAATGCAATCAGTCAAATGTGGAAGAAAAAGCAACTTAGCTAACAGCAATATTTGTCAATTTAGTAGTCTCTCAGGTCATATAGAAATTCACCTTTAATATTTTAAGACTCCCTGTAGGTCAGACTGTATAATTTTTATACCTCTTCTACCTTATTCCTGGCTCTGAAGAAGTATTGGGAAACTTGTATAGTAACCCCTTCTTATTCTTTCCACTGTCCATTTGCCCTTAAGAGAGTGAGCTATACCAGGGCAAAAAACGCAACTAAGAGCAAATTGGTAGAATATGTGACATTTTGCTGACTCTTCCTTTGCAGAGAAGGTCCTGCCAAATAGTGTGTTTCCTAAGCAAAGTAAATGTAAATATGGAAGTTTCTTGCCCAGTTTTTAGACCATTTGACCTACAGTTTTCTTTTTTTCTTAATATATATATTTTACTGCATTTTAGGTTTGGGTGTACGTGTGAAAAACATGCAATATTGTTGCATAGATACATACATGGCAATGTGGTTTGCTGCCTTCCTCCCCATCACCTATATCTGGCATTTCTCCCCATGTTATCCCTCCCCAACTCCCCACCTCCCACTCTTCCTCCCTTAGTTCCCCCCATCACAGACCCCAGTGTGTGATGTTCCCCTCCCTGTGTTCATGTGTTGCCATTGTTCAACACCCACCTGTGAGTAAGAACATGTGTTTGATTTTCTGCTCTTGTGTCAGTTTGCTGAGAATGATGGTTTTCAGGTTCATCCATGTCCCTACAAAGGACACGGACTCATCGTTTTTGATGGCTGCATAGTATTCCATGGTGTATATGTGCCACATTTTCCCTGTCCAGTCTATCATCGATGGGCATTTGGGTTGGTTCCAACTCTTTGCTGTTGTAAACAGTGGTGCAAAGAACATTCGTGTGTGTGTGTCCTTATAATAGAACGATTTATAATCCTTTGGATATATACCCAGTAATGGGATTGCTGGGTCAAATGGAATTTCTATGTCGAGGTCCGTGAGGAATCGCCACACTGTCTTCCACAATGGTTGAACTAATTTACACTCCCACCAACAGTGTAAAAGTGTTCCTATTTCTCCACATCCTCTCCAGCATCTGTTGTCTCCAGATTTTTTAATGATCGCCATTCTAATTGGTGAGAGATGGTATCTCAATGTAGTTTTGATTTGCATTTCTCTAATGACCACTGATGAGCATTTTTTCATATGTTTGTTGGCCTCATATATGTCTTCTTTTGTAAAGTGTCTGTTCATATCCTTCACCCACTTTTGAATGGGCTTGTTTTTTTCTTATAAATCTGTTTTACTTCATTGTTGATTCTGGATATTAGCCGTTTCTCAGATGGGTAGATTGGAAAGAAATTTTTCCCATTCTGTCGGTTGCAGTTCACTCTAATGATTGCTTCTTCTGCTGTGCAGAAGCTCTGGAGTTTAATTAGGTCCCATATGTGTATTTTGGCTTTTGTTGCCAATGCTTTTGGTGTTTCAGTCATGAAGTCCTTGCCTATGCCTATGTCCTGAATGGTTTTGCCTAGGTTTTCTTCTCGGATTTTTATGGTGTTAGGTCTCATATTTAAGTCTTTAATCCATCTGGAGTTAATTTTAGTGCAAGGTGTCAGGAAGGGGTCCAGTTTCTGCTTTCTGCACATGGCTAGCCAGTTTTCCCAACACCATTTATTAAACAGGGAATCCTTTCCCCATTGCTTGTTTTAATCAGGTTTGTCAAAGATCAGATGGCTGTAGATGTGCGGTGTTGCCTTCGAGGCCTCTGTTCTGTTCCATTGGTCTGTATCTCTGTTTTGGTACCAGTACCATGCTGTTTTGATTACTGTAGCCTTGTAGTATAGTTTGAAGTCCGGTAGTGTGATGCCTCCAGCTTTGTTCTTTTCGCTTACAATTGACTTGGCTATGCGGGCTCTCTTTTGGTTCCATATAAAGTTTAAAGTGGTTTTTTCCAGTTCTGTGAAGAAGGTCATTGGTAGCTTGATGGGGATAGTGTTGAATCTGTAAATTACTTTGGGCAGTATGGCCATTTTCACGATATTGATTCTTCCTAACCATTAGCATGGAATATTTCTCCATCTGTTTGTTTCCTCTTTTATTTCTTTGAGCAATGGTTTGTAGTTCTCCTTGAAGAGGTCCTTTACATTCTTTGTTAGTTGTGTTCCTAGGTATTTTATTCTCTTTGTAGCAATTGTGAATGGCAGTTCATTCTTGATTTGGCTCTCTTTAAGTCTGTTATTGGTATATAGGAATGCTTGTGATTTTTGCACATTGATTTTGTATCCTGAGACTCTGCTGAAGTTGCTTATCAGTTTCAGGAGATTTTGGGCTGAGACGATGGAGTCTTCTAAATATACAATCATGTCATCTGTAAATAGAGACAATTTGACTTTCTCCTTTCCTAATTGAATACCCTTTATTTCTTTTTCTTGCCTGATTGCTCTGGCTAGAACTTCCAATACTGTATTGAATAGGAGTGGTGAGAGAGGGCATCCTTGTCTAATGCCAGATTTCAAAGAGAATGCTTCCAGTTTTTGCCCATTCAGTATGATATTGGCTGTGGGTTCATCATAAATAGTTTTAAAATTTTTGAGATACGTTCCATCGATACCTAGTTTGTTGAGGGTTTTTGTCATAAAGGGCTGTTGAATTTTGTTCAAAGGCCTTCTCTGCATCTATTGAGATAATCATGTGTTTTTTGTCTTTGGTTCTGTTTATGTGGTGAATTACATTTATAGACTTGCGTATGTTAAACCAGCCTTGTATCCCTGGGATGAAGCCTACTTGATCGTGTTAGGTAAGCTTTTTGATGTGCTGTTGCAGTCGGTTTCCCAGTATTTTATTGAAGATTTTTGCATCTGTGTTCATCATGATAATTGGCCTAAAGTTTTCTCTTTTTGTTGAGTCTCTGCCAGGTTTTGGTATCAGGATGATGCTGGTCTCATAAAATGATTTGGGAAGGATTCCCTCTTTTTGGATTGTTTGGAATAGTTTCAGAAGGAGTGGTACCAGCTCCTCTTTGTATATTTGGCAGAATTCGACTGTGAACCCATCGGAACCTGGGGTTTTTTTGGTAGGTAGGCTATTAATTGCTGCCTCAACTTCAGCCCTTGTTATTGGTCTATTCAGGGTTTTGACTTCTTCCTGGTTTAGGCTTGGGAGGATGCAAGTGTGCAGGAATTTATCCATTTCTTCCAGGTTTACTGGTTTATGTGCATAGAGTTGTTTGTAGTCATCTCTGATGGTGGTTTGTATTTCTGTGGAATGGGTGGTGATAGCCCCTTTATCGTTTTTTATTGCATCTATTTGATTCTTCTCTCTTTTCTTTTTTATTAATCTCACTAGTCGCCTATTTTGTTGTTCTTTTCAAAAAAGCTCCTGGATTTATTGATTTTTTTTGAAGGGTTTTTTGTGTCTCTATCTCCTTCAGTTCTGCTCTGATCTTAGTTATTTCTTGTCTTCTGCTAGGATTTGAGTTTTTTGGATCTTGCTCCTCTAGCTCTTTCAATTTTGACGATAGGGTGTCGATTTTAGATCTTTCCTTGCTTCTCAATGTGATCATTTATTGCTATATATTTTCCTCTAGACACTGCTTCAGATGTGTCCCAGACATTCTCGTATGTTGTCTTATTCTCATTGGTTTCGAAGAATATCTTTATTCCTGCCTTCATTTCATTGTTTATCCAGTCAACATTCAAGAGCTATTTGTTAAGTTTCCATGAAGCTGTGCAGTTCTGAGTTGGTTTCTTAATTCTAAGTTCTAACTTGATTGCACTGTGGTCTGAGAGACTGTTTATTATGATTTCTGTTCTTTTGCATTTGCTGAGGAGTGCTTTGCTTCCAATTATGTGGTCAGTTTTAGAGTAGGTGTGATGTGGTGCTGAGAAGAATGTATATTCTGTGGATTTGGGGTGGAGAGTTCTGTAAATATCTATTAGGTTTCCTTAGTCCAGGTCTGAGTTCAAGTCCTGGATATCCTTTAATTTTCTGTCTCGTTGATCTATCTAATATTAACAGTGGACTGTTAAAGTCTCCTGCTATTATTGTGTGGGAGGCTAAGTCTCTTTGTATGTCGTTACAAACTTGCTTTATGTATCTGGGTGCTCCTGTATGGGTGTGTCTATATTTAGGATCGTTAGCTCTTCTTGTTGCATTGATCCTTTTACCATTGTGTAATGTCCTTCTTTGTCTCTTTTGATTTTTTTTTGTTTAAAGTCTTTTTTATCAGGCGGGCTAGGATTGCCCTGCTTTTTTTTTTTTTTTTTTTTGCTCTCCATTTGCTTGGTAAATCTTCCTCCATCCCTTTATTTTGAGCCTATGTGTATCCTTGCATGTGAGATGGGTTTCTTGGATACAGCACACCAGTCGGTTTTGGTTTTTTATCCAATTTGCCAATCTGTGTCTTTTGATTGGAGCATTTAGTCCATTTACATTTAGGGTTAATTTAATTTAGGGTTAATATTGTTACATGTGAATTTGATCCTGCTGTTTTGATGCTAACTGGTTGTTTTGCCTGTTAGTTGATGCTGTTTCTTCATTGTGTCGATGCTTTTTACCATTTGGTATGTTTTTGGAGTGGCTGTATTTATTCCTTTCTATGTTTAGGGCTTCTTTCAGGAGCTCTGGTAAAGCAGGCCTGGTGGTGATGAATTCTCTGAGTAATTGCTGGTTCGTAAAGGATTTTATTTCTCCTTCGCTTTTAAAACTTAGCTTGGCTGGATATGAAATCCTAGGTTTAAAGTTCTTTTCTTTAAGGATGTTGAATATTGGCCCCCACTCTCTTCTGGCTTGTAGGGTTTCTGCTGAGAGATCCACTGTGAGTCTGATGGGCTTTCCTTTGTGGGTGACCTGACCTTCCTCTCTGGCTGCCCTTAGCATTTTCTCCCTCATTTCAGCTCTGGTGAATCTGATGATTATGTGCCTTGGGGTTGCTCTTCTTGAGGAATATCTTTGTGGTGTTTTCTGTATTTCCTGGAGTTGAATACTGGCCTGCCTTGCTAGTTTGGTAAAGTTTTCCTGGATAATATCCTGAAGAGTGTTTTCCAGCTTGGATTCATTCTCTCTGTCACATTCAGGTACACCTATCAAACGTAGATTAGGTCTTTTCACATAATCCCATATTTCTTGGAGGCTTTGTTTGTTTCTTTTTTCTCTAATTTTGCCTTCTCGTTTTATTTCATTGAGTTGATCTTCTACCTCTTATATCCTTCTGCTTGGTCAGTTCGTCTACTGAAATTTGTGTATGCTTCACGAATTTCTTGTGCTGCATTTTTCAGCTCCATCAAGTGGTTTATATTCTTCTCTAACCTGTTTATTCTCGTTAGCATTTCTTCAAACCTTTTTTCAAGGTTCTTAGTTTCTTTGCATTGGATTAGAACATGTTCTTTTAGCTCAGAGACATTTCTTATTACCCACCCTCTGAAGCCTGTTTCTGTCAATTCACCAGACTCATTCTTCATCCAGCCTTGTTCCTGTACTGGTGAGGAGTTGTGATCTCTTGGAGGAGGCCAGGTGTTCTGGTTTTGGGTGTTTTCATCCATTTTGCGCTGGTTTCTTCCCATCTTCTTGGATTTATTTACCTGTGGTCTTTGTAGTTGGTAACTTTCAGATGGGGTCTCTGAGTGGACATCCTGTTTGTTGATGATGAAGTTACTTCTTTCTGTTTCTTAGTTTTCCTTCTGACATTCAGGCCCCTCTGCTGTAGGACTGCTGGAGGTCCACTCCAGACCCTCTTTGCCTGGGGCTGACCTGCAGCGGCTGCAGAACAGTAAGGGTTGCTGCCAGTTTCTTCTTCTGCTATCTTGTCCCAGAAAGGTACCTGCCAGATGTCAGTCTGAGCTAGGTGACTCTTTGTATATATGGGGATCAGGGAGCTGCTTGAAGAGACAGTCTGTCCTTTATAGGAGCTCAAGTGCTAACCTTTGAGCTCTGTTGTTCCATTCAGAGCTGCTGGGCAGGTATGTTTAAGTCTGCTGCGGCAGAACTCATAACAGCCTTTTTTTCCCCAGGTGCTCTGTCCCGGGAAGGTAGGGCTTTATTTCTAAGTTTCTGTCTTGCAGCTGCCTTTTTTCAGGGGTGCCCTTCCCAGTGAGGAGGCAGCCTAGTCACAGTCTGCCAGCAGAGGCATTGCTGAGCTGCTGTGGGCTCCGCCCAGCTGCTCTGTGAACTTCCCTGCAGTCCTGTTTATAGGGGTATAGTTACAACTGCCTCAGCAATTGCGGCACACCACTGTAATGGCAGACTGCCTCGGCAGTGGCGGGCTGCCTCGGTAATGGCAGACGCCCCTCCCCGACAGAGCTGGACCATCCCGGCTTCAGCTGTGCTTGCTGGGAAACTCTCTATCCAGAGCATTTCAGATTGCTTCTCTTTGTGTGGGTGGGACCGGCCATGCCTGATCACCTGGCTCCCTACCTCAGACCCCTTCTTTTTCAGTTAAATGGGCTACTCTGTTCTCCCAGGCTTTCCAGTCACCAGTTGAAATGGTGCCCGGATTTGTGTGAGTTCTTGTGTGGGGACCTGCTGCGCCAGCTGAAACAGCTGCGCTGGGGGCTCCTGGCATTTTTTTGCCTGGGAATCTCCTGGCCTGGCTCCCTGTTTCAGTCCCCTTTTTTTCCAGTTGAATGGGCAATTTGTTTCCCAGGCGTTGCAGTTGCTAGTTGAAAAGTCGCCCGTATTTGTGTGAGATTTTGGGTGGCAATCCACTGGGCTGGCTGAAACAGCCACACTGGAGACTCGTGGCACTTTTTCACCCAGGAATCTCCTGGCCTGACTCCCTATTTCAGTCCCCTTTTTATCAGTTGAACGGGCAACTCTGTCTCCCAGGCGCTCCAGTTGCCAGCTGAAATGGCACCTGGACCCGTGTTTTTTGTGCAGAGACCCGCTGCACCGGCTGAAACGGCCGCACTGGCTGAAACAGCTGTGCTGGAGACCCGTGGGGCCCCTCCACCCGGGAATCTCCTGGTCTGTGGGCAATAAAAATCCATCTGGAAATGCAGCAGCCACCCACCCTCTGCACTCTTGCTGGGAGCTGCAATCCAGAGCTGCTCCTACTCGGCCATCTTGTGCCCTGGGATCAGAGTCAGTCAGATTTTTCTTAGAGAATTTCAATACAACTTCAAAAACCATCAGTGGCTACCAGGATAGGTGAAAGAAGACCAGATCTATATTTTTTAATACATTTGCATGCTGATAAGTTGGACAGGACTTTGAGAAAAGAAATAGATTTTCTTAAATGTTTTTTATTAAAACTTGAGTTTAAATAAGCATATCCTTTCTCCTTTCAGCCAGTACATCTAATTTGTTACACTTACACTTGAAGAATAAGGAAAGGGTGGCAGATTATTGGATGCTTGAAGTTTTTCCAGATTTTTTTCATTATAGGATTTAGTAAGGGCAGTAAGAACACAGAATTTTGTTTTGCTTGAATTTTCTTTACTTTCTCCCATATTTTGTTTTTGTCACTATTCAAGCGTCCAAGAATCTATTTTTCACCCACCTTCATCTCAAATACACAAATGAAATAGATTATTGTGATTGTGAAACTATATAATACATTCAAATGCAGTTCATCTGATGTTAGAATAATACCTAAATTTTACATTTCTTTTAAAAATCCAAATGTCAATCCCAGCTACTCAGGAGGCTGAGGCAGAAGAATTGCTTGAATCCGGGATGCAGAGGTTGCAGTGAGCCAAGATTGCGCCACTGCACTCCAGCCTAGTGGCTGGCAACAAAACAGGACTCTGTCTCAAAAAAAAAAAAAAAAAAATCCAAATGTGAAAGAGGAACAGGTAGAATGTCTAAATATTACAAAAAAAGAAGAACAAGCTTTTCCAGTTTTACCTGTAGAGTAAGATAATAATAAAGTGAATTTTTTTCATGCTTGTAGCATCAACAATGGAAGATAGACAGTTCTGCTCTGCAGTCTTTTTGTGTGAGTAGTTATAGCATTTAAGGAAATCAACAATGATTATAATGCATTCTAAAATCTAGGGAAGAAATACTGTCACATGCATATATACTTATCTCTTATAAAAGATTTAATTAAACATTAGTCTTCTGCACTTTTACTCTGATATAAAATTTGTAGTACATAGTTTTACCCACTTGATTTATAAAGTGAAATGAGTTTTCCAAATGTGACATGCAAAAGTAATGTTTTCTAAATTAAAGTTTTTAATGCCATTATATCATCATAGATAATTCTGAATTGTTTCTTAGCTCAGATTAGATTATAATGCTTGAAATCATTTTAAGTACTTGAAAATAATCCATTCTGTAGATGAGCATTGCCTTGAAGTGCTTCAATTTGACAACCTTGAACAGTGTTGCTTTAGTATACCTTTTGTTATTTCTAAGCCTAAAATAATATGGCATAACATTCGAGAGCAATAAAATGCCTTGACCAAAGAGGATTCACATACTGTTTTTAAGGATATGAAAAAGAAGATTGAATATACAAATGTTTTTGAGTCAGATCTTACTAAAATGTATACGATTTTTGCCTTGTTTCCTGAAGAGCCTGAACTTAATTGATATTTATTGTTTGTAATATCTTTCTTAAAGCTAAAAAATAACCTAGGCGTCCTTATGATTTCAGCCACATTTAGATCTCTTAACTGAAAAAAAACTTAATGCATATTCGCTTTTAATTTCAGTCAAGGACATTTAGCTCTATTGTACATTGGTTTTTTACTAAGAGTATGATAAGTAGTAAATTGGAATAAGTAGAATGAAGAAAGGCCCAAACTATTTAACAGAAAAATAGATGGGTAGTTAGGCATCTGATACTTGTATGTTGTTGCCCTCCTTCAGAAGTTTCAAATGTCAGGTATTGGCAAATAGATTACCTAGGCGGGGAGGGCTTTACAGAATACTTAAACAACTAGAGGCAGAGATACTTTTCAAGCATACCTGAGCATGATTTTGCTTTCTCCAACAGGATGAAAATATCACTTTTTAATACTGTTTTTGGTTCAAGAGCTGGTTGATAACTAATGTTTGTAAATCTTTCTTTAACTGGAAGCATGTAAATTATTAAATATTTCCCCTAAACTACTGCCACACCAATATGAAGAGGCAATGAGATAAAGAATTGAGCGTTTCTAGATCTGGCAAGTTCTTACCTAGCACAGATAGTGTCATTAGCAGTTGTAAGCCTTTGATAGGGATCCTGGGGCTAAGGGGTACTATATTAAGATGTACTATACTAGTTTCTGTGTATACTCACTTTCAATTAAATTCTGTATTTTTGGCAAATTAAATAGGAAAGTTAATCTGACTTTATAATGAATATTTAGGTGGCCTTCTGCCATATTGTATAGTCTACCAAGATCCCTTTTTGTAATCTAAAAAATTCAACTCTAACCTAATAAAGCTGATTTATTGGAAAGAAAATAAACCACCTGATGGGCCTTTCCAGTGAAAGAACCAGAATTTGTTGAAATTAGTATAAGAATATGAAACTTTGGCAGCCTAAATGAGAAAATATATTTTTAAATTACATGTTCAGTTTACCATGAAGCAGTAATGTAATACTACTGTATCATGCTATGCAATTTTTAAAATCTTGGGTATTTTACACATGAAGAGAACAGTGTCCCATAATTTATAATATTCAAAACTTGCAAATCTCAAAATTTCTAACATTTAGGCTAAGAGAGGTCTCCAGGAAAATGTGTTGATTTTTACATGAAGATAGTCTTCAGGAAGTTTAAAAGTAGAAAAATAATAGTGTGAGTCAAGAAAAACTATGAACTTAACTGATAAGAAAAATTATAGGAGTAGCTGTCTGGGACCTAAGCCAGTTGTCTGGGATAACTCCGGGATGACTTTTAAATACCAGCTCAGGAAATCAGTTGTACTTAAAAGAGCAGCTTTTTTGAAGAGGTGGGTTCTGTCTTTATGACATTACTGTGAAAAGAACAGAACTGCCCTCTAAGTTGCTTTCTCTTTGCAGGAGGCAGGAGTGCAGATTTAGTATGCACTAGCAGTGTGATGTATTCTTAGAAGTTATTCTAAAAAGTGTAATTTGTTCTCTATTATAAGACATGAATGTTCCAGAATTCATTACAGAAAGAAATACTCAGGATAGCATATGCAGGTTTCAGATTCCTTGATCAGGCATCTGTTTACATCATGTTGTCCTCATTTCTACTACTTTTTCATTTACACTACCATGTATAATATAGGTATGTACATATCAAAGCACCAAAAAATGTAAAATAAGTGAATGTCTAAGTTAGTAGTCAGTTGCAAAAAAATTCAGAATCATTTCAAATTTACTGAGAACACACCCAGTAATTTTCATTTGAAGTAATAGGAGGTTGATTTTTCTTATATTCATATTTCTAAATTATGACTTAAATTTAATATTGGAGCAACAAGTATTTGTTGATTGCAATCCTGTTTTGCTTTGTCTGAACTATTTGCCAGATGGTTTCTGCCGTGGTTGTGCTAATTAAAATGCATTGCCTAATATTGCTTGCTTTGACTCATGCAGTAGCTTAAAGATTTCTCATTTTACAGCATTTGTTAACTGTCAGCTCTTCTTTACCTTACCTTCCTTAAAAGTTTTTGCTTCCCTTTTCTCCTGTCCTTCCACCTAAATTTGAGTTCAGTTTTTGTTGTTATTGCAATGGTGATGTAGTGGTTTATAGACACATGTGTTGGGTGGTTCCTCAGATTCACAAATGTTGCTGTGTTGCTAATATGAAGAGAGAATTCCAGACACTTTTACAAGCCTGTCTCATCACCGCTAATTTTAGAATGAGTGTGTTGAATGAAATGTGCCTAAAATTGCTTATTAGTCATGGTTGTAGGGATCCTTTTTGCCCTGGGGAAACAGGGGTAGTTGAAAGTATTCATAAAAGTAATCTAGTGGGTCTAATTCAATAAATGCACAGTTTGTTGTTTTAATTTGTAATGAAAAGTTGAAACTTTTGGAATAAAATAAAATTTGAAGTAAATGTGAATTCAAATTATGCAAAGAATTCTAAAACATAGCTTAAAAAGGAAAAAAGTGATGATGTCTTACATTTATTTGCAAGAGGAGTTACAAATTTGAGTTTTTATATTCCCCACATATATTACTGTGTTAAACATTCTTATTCCATTGTTAGGTCCTCATAGTTTATCTGCAGCATAATAATGGGGCCATGTGGGTTAAGGCACTAAATTATATTGCTGATTGGTTTTAAAAAGACGTTTATACGAAAGATTCTGGAAATCAAAAATTTTAAGAATGAATTCTGTCTACTAATCAAAAAACTACTATTAGACTGAGTACATGTTCTAAGTGTTGCCCCCCAGTTGAGAAATTAGATAATACAGCTTTCAGAGTCAAAAGAATTTTGAGTATTTTATCAGCTGTTACTCAGTATTTTGTTGTTTCCTATTAGACAGCTGATCTCTCATGTTAGAAGATACTGCATAAACAATCTTATTCCCAAATGAAAGTGCTGAGTGAAGCTATTGCTCAATTCATTGTTTTGCTGAGGACTCATATGTGTAGAGTTCTTTCATAAATTGATTTTTTTAATTAATTATTAGCATAGAAGTTTCTAAAGCAGAGTTAACAAAATAGCCTATTTCAACAACCTGTATACTTGAGAACAGAGTGACAGTTATCAACATCCAGCAGGAAATTAAGAGTTGTTATTCACAAATAATAAATTACTAGATTCTGACACAAACTAATGGGGATTAAGTAAGCGTGACTCAGTATAACAAATTTAAGCCTAAGCATCTTTTAGGTTCTGAAATGAACAAGGTATTGCTGCCAGTTAAAGTCAGTTATGTCTTAACAACCTGCTAGCTGTCTTGCTGTAAAAACTGTAACGTAAGGCCCTTGAAATAGATGCCATCATCAGCCCCAGCCCCCAAGCATTCATCTATTTAAACACATGACAGAAGATGGTGGAAGAGAATTCAGCAGCTATTCATGTGGTAGGAGTGGTTGTTGTATTAGGACATACTCTGTGGTAGGCCAGCAACTTTTGAGTTAAAATACTGCAGCTGTTTCTCTTCGTTTCTTTACATCTTTCTCCTCTTCTTTTTTTTTTTTTTTTTTTTTAATCTTAGCAATAAACTCACTTTTTTTCCCCACAAACATTTTGTATAGATCCAAGGAGCAACAAATTCCAACTTTCTGCTGTAGCAATTACACCAGTATTGTCTGTTTAAATAGATTTTAGTAGTTCACTTTTTTTCTTCTTTTTAAAGGCAACGGACAGCCAAGACGTAGATCCGTCCAAGACTTGACTGTAACTGGAACAGAACCTGGTCAGGTAAGACAACACTCAACTGTTCTGTCTTTGAAGAATACTAGGCAGAAATCAAGAATTAACTGTAATGTACTCTGCAAATTGGTTTTATGAGTTGACCTAAAGTTGTGATAGAGAAGTTCATTGCGCCTGAACTTAAAACACTTAGTGGGAAAAAAACATAGTTGCCATTGTTAATTTACCTTGAAATACAATTTATGAAAGTAGGCTTATTAAACACCATGGAAAAGTAAATAGTTCATTAGCACTGTATATATGTTATATGGTTTTTATATATGTTTTAATAAGCAAGTATTCAATTTTACAATTATCAGTTTATCATTGAAGTGTCCTTTAAAGTGAATCATTAGCGTGTCTCCTTTTTGCTAATGAGGCTAATAAGCATTTCCCCAATAAGATGCTACTCCTCTGGGGTCACATAGGGCATTGGTATACCTGGAGAACTCTAACATCCTTTAACTTGGCATATCCACTGGATTAATATTTTTGTCAAATATCCTTAAGATAACATTTACTAAGCAAATGCGTAAACTCTCAAAAGGCTTCTATTCCAGTTGTTGAGGTTTCATTGTTTATATTTCTGGATCCTCCTCTAAATTCCCATTGTCTCTTTATCACTGCTTCTTTGCAGATGATGCAAACAGTGTTATAATTTAAGCTGTTACTGATTAGTGCAGAGTTTTAACCAACCAGATATATAAAAGTAGCTCAGTCATTGTTTTTTCTGTATTATTCAGATTAATATGCTTGACATACATAATTTATTATATATTCTGTAAACTGAGGATTATGAAGTGTTTGTTTTCAGCTGTACAAAAATAAATTTTATGAGAACAGCATGGAGGTAATTAAATTATTAAGTAATGAAATTATATCATGATCCCTATTCTTACAAAATTTTAGCATTCATATAAACAATTTGATGTAATTTATGGTAATATGTATTAGTACTTGTCATCCTAAAAAGATGTTTTATTATATCATTTTTATAATGTACTTTAAATTTTGGAGATTCTTTGTAGTCATTAATAAGAAAACCTTTTATATCCATCAATTTAACCAACTTAACAAAACCCACTTCAAATATTTATGTGGTGAATAGCTTTGATCTTCATTTATATCTGGAAATATGTTTATTTCACAAACTTAAATCCCTATAAACACATATATACATAAAATATACATACAGACACATTATGTCTTGAGATACTAGTGACTCTAAATCTCAATTTCATTATTTAATGATAGTTTTTTTTTTCAGTATATCTGTTTTTGTAAGACCCCAGAACTTTTGGCTGAAGTTTCCCATTTTTCTCCCCCTCAAATACTTAAAAGTTTTAATCAGCCCATACAGTAACAAATAGTTTGACATCTGCTCTTTGCTTTGATTCTTTGGAGGCTTGATGAGCTCAGCCTTTTAAACTCTGTTTACTATTGCCATTGATATTCCAGTTATGAGAACTTCTAGCCAAGTGTTTGACTAGGAATGAGAAGCTTGCCCTAAGACATGTCAGGAGCAGCTCCTAGTTTGAAAGCTTTTGTGTAGAACCTAGAATAAAAGTGTTGCCATAATTCAGGACTGATCTTCCCACACCAAGTCTTACTTATTTCTTCACAAGTTCCACATTATTTGAGATTTTGTTTGTTATCCTTTTAATTCATAATACCTTCAGGTAGTAAAGCACTGGAACTGAGGTCAGCTATGGTTGTGAGACAGTCCCTTGTGTGAATTGTCATAGACCACTCTGAAAAATTTGGGGTGAGGGAGAGTTTGATATGGCAGTAAAACTTGTTCTGACACTGCCATGCGTGTACTTATGCAACAGTCTTGCATGTTCTTCACATGTACCCCAAAACCTAAAATGCAATTTAAAAAAAAAAAAAAAACTTGTTCTGAAACAGGTGATATATAACCATTGTGTAGCCACATTTTAAAACTGATCCACTCTTTCAAAATTAAGTGCTATAACCTTAAAATGCCCAATGTTCAGCTTGGCGTGAGAGTGGCAAATAGTAATCCTAATGTACTATGAAAACATTTCTCCCCAAAAAGTATGTGGTAAGTGACCATTAAATCTTTTTAATTACTCACAAAGATAATATTTATTTGAGGAAGAAAAGTATTCACAGTATGTGTTTTCAAAATTCGGAGGTGTCATCCTTTTTGAAGTCTGGCTAAGCGTGATTAGGCAGATGCTCAGACTTGATTTTTTTTTCCTGGTCATGGAAATGCATGAAGAAAAGAATCTGGCCCACTGAAAGAGAGCAATTATCAGAGGAGAGAGAGAACTTCCTAATAAAATTTAATAACTTGTAGAGGAAAGTAAACTGATTGTACTGTGGCTCTTAACTCAAAACATAATTTTAGCAAAATCACTTAGAATTTCCATCTGTAAACTGAAATTAAATTGGTTGTTTTTCTGCTGCCATCCATTTGAGAGGAATAGTAAATGAAGCAAGCTTCTTAATTAAAAGTAATGATACAAGTATAGGTGTAAAAGATTGCATTCTTACAACATACAACGCACTTTTAAACATGGTTTGTCACTAATTCAGGAAGGTTTTTAAACACTCAATAGATATGACTTCCTAGAAGCTTTGAAAAGATACTGAGAAAGAAAAAAGCAGTCCCTGACATCCAGAAACTGGTTTGACACTGTGGCCTCACTGTTGTTAGAAGCTGGCCTTACTCCCACAGCTGACGAACACAGCTATACCATGTTACTGTCTTATTGGGCATAATCTCTCAGAACACCAACATTGAACAAGATAATGCTGAGACCATGATAAAAGGAGACAAAACAAGACTACTTTGGAATGTTTTCTAAGCACAGACGAAAACAAGGTCACTGTGCCACCCACAAAATACCTAACATTGTCCTCTCCCAGCTATTAAGAATGACTGCTACTTCTTTACCAAGTACAGCTTGGTCCTCACTCTGGACTGCGCTCCCTGTGGAATTGCCCTTGCTTTCTGACAGCAGCCAATCTGGAGTGAACCCCTCGTTCCTTAAAGTTTCCCCAAAATTGCTCAACCAAAGCCTAAATCCTATAATAACATTCATTTTCTAAAACCGTCTTATTGGGACACCCCGTGGTGCCCCATGATAAGCATTCTCCTTCACTGCAGTAAATATTAGACCCAACTCTTTCCACAATTGATGTGTTCCTGGCAGTCTTTGGCTAGAGGGCTTTGTCAATACCAATAAAGCCTAGTCCCCAAGGACCTCATTTGGAGAGATCAGACTTATGCACAAATGAAGTAGAGAGCTACAGTAATAACAGCTTCCATTTATTGTGCACTGACTTTGTGCCAGATAGGCCCTTAGTATACATTATCAAAATCTTAATCCTGTTATCAAAATCTTAATCCTGCGAAGTTAGTACTTCTTTGACCTCATTTGCAGCCAGGTAAACTGAGGATGAGAGAAACTGCCCCAAGTCTCTTACTTCCTTATACTGCCAGTAATTGCTATGACCAGGTTTTGAATCCATTCCAAAGCACACAAACTCTAATCATTCCATCTTGCATTTGAAACTAGATGTAAGGCATGCTGTTGTAACCCTAGATCTCTTACATTTAAGTATTTTGGCTTCTGATAGTCTGCATTGTTGTTAATTATGTAAATAGTTGTGAAGTGATGATGAATTGTAGTTGTTGTTATGTCACTGAGCAAGGTTAACCTATCTTGATAATAAATTTCTACTGATGACTGTACAAATTTATGTTTTATACACCTGGGTGAGCCATTCTGTGTTTTACTAAAACCATATACATTCTTATAAATGCCTGAATACTCTTTCTGGAATTGTATTCAGTATAGATCTATATTCAAGAATCCTCTTTGGGCTACAGTCAATGAAAATTATGACTGCAAGATGATACAATTGTGATTAGAGAAGTGGACATATTATATTTCCATATGGACTTTATAATCTACTTTTACACATCAAATATGTGACTTTGGGCAAGTTCCCTAATTTCCCTGAGCTTCAGCAACCTTATCTGCAAATAGGGACCATAACACCCACCTCTCAGAGTTCTTAACAAATGTGAAAGTACCAGGCACACAGTAGATACTGAACCCTATTGTATTCCAGTCTCTCCATAGTGTGCCTCACAGGGCTTTTTTACCACTTCCTTGCTCTCATGTTAGTGTCTTACCATCCAGAAATAAAAGGAAAATAGCACTTGGAAAGAAGTAAAATCTGCCAGCATTCTTTCTGCATCGTAAGGAAACCTTGTGTGTCAAGGATTGTGGAAAGTATTTGCTTTAAAGGTCTCTTACAACATATTGAGTAATGTTAATATACATTATTATTTATTTAAGGGATGTGATTTATTATACTACTATTGTCCATGTTCATCCTGCACATCCTTTAGTGTAAGTAAATATTCTGTTAAACTCTAAGTCAGAAACTTATATAGTAATTTTGAAGAACAATTCCTTTTTCATAGTATACCTTTTTTTTTTTTTTTTTCCTCAAGACAGAGTCTAGCTCTGTCATCCAGGCTGGAGGGCAGTAGTGTGATCTCAGCTCATTGCAACCCCTGCCTCCTGGGTTGCAGTGATCCCTCCACGTCAGCCTCCCGAGTAGCTGGAATTACAGGTGTGTGCCACCACACCCAGCTAACTTTTTTTGTACTTTTAGTAGAGACAGGGTTTCACCATGTTGCCCAGGCTGGTCTTGAACTCCTGGCCTCAAGTGATCCGCCTGCCTCAGCCTCCCAAAGTGCTGCTAGGATTACAGTCATGAGCCACTACGCCTGGCCTCTACTGGAGAATAGATACCTTTCTATTGTAGAAGACCATGTAAGAATAATAAAATTCTGTAATTTCCCTGTGAAAAACTATAGTGAAGCCAAAATTAGATCAAGCTTACAGACCTTTAGATTAGAATGTTTTCAATACAACCTTCATGTATAGATTTGCTTATCTGTGACTACTATAATAAAGTACCCATGTAAATCCACATTACCAACTTATACTCATTTTAAAAATATTTATATTATTGTGATGTTACTTTAGCAAGAGTATCATGTAAGTCAGCATTTAATCTCTGTATTTTGTGCTTGTATAATTTTAGCTACTAAGATTTCTGAGGGTATTAAATAGCTTTTAAATGTCAGTCTAAATAATAACGCTGGGCGTAAATTCTTGACTCATAAAAGTATTTTCCCAGTCTTTCAGGTAAGACATTAAAAGCTGAGCCTTATTTTTGTCTGTAAAATAACTTCCAATTCCTTTTTATAAATATAGGGATAAAGTTATGATCAAAAGCCAGTTCTGGTTCATGTCTACTGGTGGTAATCTGCATCTGCGGTTTAAATATGGCTTAGTATTTATCTGCTGCTTTAAATTGCTGTGTCACATTTCTGTATTCTTGTAACCACTTTCATATCCAATCCTTTTGGTTAGTCGTTTGCCTATATCTCTTAAACTGTGCAGCTAATGCAGGAATAGAATAAGTAATTACAAATGTCTTAAAGGAGGGACCAACTTAAAAGAGTTTTAATGGTTTGAGAGCATTTGTGGCTCTCAGAACTTTACCAGTGATTTTAAAAAATAGCTACTATAAAAACTTCTTCAGTAGTTGGTTACCAGCAGTAACATAAATTTAGCCACAAGACTAGTGTGAGGTTTTTTTGGTTAATTGTCAAACATTACCTGTTCCTCTTATTTGCCTTGTATTATTCCATATTCAGAAAATACAGTTATGCTTTGTTTTTAAATATTTCCTTAGTTTTTTTATACAAACATATTAGCATATTGTTATTTATTGAGATACACATTTCTTAAAATATAAAGATTTATTTATTTATTAGTTTATGGATTTAAATCTAACTCTATGCTGGTCTAAAGACAGTTTTGAAACCTGAACTAAAAGTGTGAATCTTACATTTCTTAGTTTCATAGCTGTTGGAAATTATAAATGGGACAAACAGGCATGCACAGGAGGCACTAAGAGTTTCCTGGAAAGTAGAAGGTGAAAAGAACATGTAGCAAAGAATCATTTTGCGAAAAATTTAAACTTAAGGAGTACTATAAAATTCGTATTAGGTCCAACTTATTTAATATTTTAAATGATCAGTGACCTCTTTCTTTAATATACAAAATCCATTCTTATATTTTGAAAACCTAATTACTACTTCTATCATATCTTGTTTATTTCTTACAACTGATCTTGATTCTCACCTGTCACAAACATACCTGTTTTTCTTTTTAAAATGTGGTTAGCATTATACTGACTCTGAAACCCTGGTCTGCCACCACTTTTAAGAAAAAATGCTTTTGATTTTCAATAGCAATTATAACTATGGACAAATTCATGTACTTGCTTTCAGTCAAAACTTAAAAAGACTCAGAAATAATTTCATAATATCTATACTTGGTTTATCAAGGGTAAAATTATCCTAAAAGTAAGAGTTAAACATTTCATCACTGGTTTTCTTTGGTATGTGTTGTTGTTATTCTTATATACTAAAGGAAGGTAAGCTTAAGCACCAATCTTGTATCTGAGTGCCAATAGCTTGTGTTGTCATTTTATTCAGTGAGTATCTATTATGTGGTTATTATATGTTCAGCAATTTCCCAGATCCTGGGAAGTGCAATATAAAAGTACACATGGTCTCTTAAGTTATAATACTTTTGAAGAGAAATCAAAACTTTGAGAGTAATATGAAAGAATTTCAGACACCAGTTGAAGTAGTAACTGACTATACAACCACAATTCAAAGAAGAAAAAAATCTTGTGTCAAGACATTTCATATACATCATTTCACTCAATTTTTATAATCTGATGAGATAGGCAATACTGTTCTTATTTTCCTGTTGAGTCTTAGAGGTTAAATAAGTTACCTAAAGCTGCACTAGTTAGAAATGGCAGAGCACAATCAAACTCTGGGCTGTCTTGTCTCCAACAGCCAACTTCTTACTATTACTACTTTTTCTCATTCACACTTTATTCATGAGAAACCTAAGTCTCAGAGAGGCTGAGTTATTTACACAAGTTCACACAGCTATAAGTGGCAGAATGGAGACATAACCCCAGGTCTTCAAAGTATTAGACTGAAACATGTGAAGTTCCTGAGTTTTGAACTACAAAAGCAGTAATTTTAGCTGGTTTAGTTTTATACTTGCCCTGTGCCCCACACCATATTATCTTTGGGTAAATACAAGGTCAGGATTAAAAAACTGCAAGGGAAACAGAGGCGTGAGGAATTGTAGGAGGAGAGAAAATCTGGATGAGCATGGTAAACCTGTCAATGAAGAGTCATGAATGCCAGAGTGAGAATTTCAGAATTGATTCAGTAACAGTCAGTAAATGAACATTTGGCCTGCAGTACACTCAGGCACTCCTTGTCGGCAAACACAGGGTCTGACCTTGTGCACAAACAACCAAAGAAGTGGCAAGAATGACCACATAATGTAGAAGGAAACCTGAGCTAGGCCTTACAGGGTGGAGAAGGATTAACAAAGAGAAGAACAGAACAGAATGAGTAATCTTATGTGGAGTTAAAAATTGGTTACGCTGTAGAAAAGCTTTTTGGAATTTCTGAAGCAATTTCAGTGGGTAACCAAGATGAAAGTTGTTATTTCATCAGTTTTCCCTCAAAGCTATTTTATGATTTTTTTTCTCTGAAGTTGTTATGAAAGTACCTTTCACTAAAAGTATAATTAGATTGTTTGTAACACAAAGGATACATGTTTGAGGGGATGGATATCCCATTTTCCATGATATGATTATTATGCATTGCATGCCTATGTCAAAACATCTCATGTGCCCAAAAATATATACCTATTATGTAACCATAAAAGTTAAAAATCTTTTATTTTAAATAAAACAGAAATGGGAGGAAAACAAAGTACCTCTCTATTTATTAGCCTGTATCTATTATGGGTTTTCAGGGCCTAAAATCATAGAATTTTAGCACTGTATGGAACACTTCTCATCACATTCTTAACCCAGCCCCAACCCCTCTCCAGATAAAGAGAGGTTGAAGTGATCTAAAGCAGACATTACAGCATAATTAAAACTCATATGCAATAAAGTCTACTCAAGGATACTTTTGTATTGCATTTCATTTTACATGCAGTCTTGAATTTGAGTGTTTGTATATATGTTAAAGCTAGACATAAGATTCTTCATGAAATTTTTTTCCATGTTTTATTTTCTATAATTCCATGTCCTTTTCTTAGTCTCCTCTTTGGTACTCAGTAACAAACACATCAAGAAAAAAGGGTGTTTTTTAAAAAGTCTTTATGGAATTCATTTTAGTTTCTGTATCCTTTGAAAATTTTTAATATATGAAATGTTAATATGTAGACAAGAATACATAGATAATGTGTAAGTTATAAAAATAATAAAATGAACACTCATGGTTCCACCACCCAACTTAAGGAATGGAACATTAGCAATCCCAGTGAGGGTTGGTCCTATGTGTTCCTTACCTGTGGCCTTCGCTGTCATTCTCCCACCAGCCCTCAGGGCCAAGTTCTGTCATATATCATGTTTCTAGACATCATAAATAACTTTTATCTGATTAAGAAATTCTATTCCCACTGGGCACAGTGGCTCACACCTGTAATCCCAGCACTTTGGGAGGCTGAGGCAGGAGGATCGCCTGAGCCCAGGAGTTCGAGACCAGCCTGCGCAGCATGGGCGAGACCCCGTCTCTACGCAAATATTTTTTTAAATTAGCTGTGCATGGTGCCATGAGCCTGTGGTTCCAGCTACTCAGGAGGCTGAGGTGGGAGGATTACTTGAGCTCAGGAGGTCAAGGCTGCAGTGAGCTGTGTTTGTGACATTGCATACCAGCCTGGGCAACAGAACAAGACCCCGTGTCAAAATAAATAAATGAATGAATGAGTAAATGAATAAATAAATAAGTAATTCTCTTTTCATACATGGAATTTAAGTTTGTTAAGTGTACTTTTTATAACTAGATGTTAAATTTTGTCAAACGCTTTTTCTGTGTCTGTTGAGGTTTTCTCCTTTAATCCATCGATATGATGAATTGTATTAATGGAATATCCTAATGTCAAATAAGTGACCTGTGCAGTCATTTGAAAAGTTGGATAAACTTTTTAAATGATTTTTATTGCTTCTACACTGCCACATTATATTTGCTAATATAATTTTTAGGAATTTTGACTTTTGTGTCTATTTTTATAAGTGAGGTTCAGTTTCTTTCTCACACTGTCCTTATATTTTGGACAAGTTTTACTGCCTTCACAGAATGAGTCAGAAAGTTTCTTCTTCCTTTTTTTAGGATAATTTAAGATTGGAAAAATCCTTTTCTTGAATATTTGATAGAATTTATCTATAAAACCCACTGTGCTTGGTGTTTTCTATAATGTATAGGAATTTTTGAAATTTATTTTCTTAAGAATTTGTTCATTTTTATAGTATTGTCTCTGATTTTAAAATACTATCTTCATTTTGAGAGGCAAATTATTTTAACTAAGTTAGATCCCTTGCTTATAAACTGTCAGTGCTTCTGGTTCTTTCACATATGTATTTAGAAATAAATATTTTCCTTTAGGTGCTCTTTTAATTACATCACCAGGTGTTAGCATGATTCATGTTAAAATTCGGTTCAAGCATTTTCTAATGTTCCTCTTCTCTTTTTTCTTTGACCAATGAGCTATTTAGAAGTGTTTTTCAAGACAAAAGATTTTTAAAGGTTTTGAAATCAGTACAAAAAAATAATAAAATTATAGTTTATATGATATTGAATTTTTTTAACTTTTTTGAGATTTGCTTACAGCTTAGTACATAATCAGTTTTCATCAGTGTCCCATGAATGCTTATAAAGAAGATATATTCTTCATTTGCTAGGCATAAAGTCACTTATGTTTAGATCACGCTTGTGGGTTTTTTTTTTTTTTTATTGCATTTTAGGTTTTGGGGTACATGTGAAGAACATGCAAGATTGTTGCATAGGTACACACATGGCAGTGTGATTTGCTACCTTCCTCCCCCCTTCACCTCTATCTGGCATTTCACTTGTGTTTTATGGAGTTCAAGTTTTACTGTGTATGTGTTTTGTTTTTTCGAATCCTTTTATATAATTTACAGAGGAATATTAAAATATCTTAGTGCAGGGCTAGGCACAAGTGCTCACACCTATAATCCCAGCACTTTGGGAGGCCATGGGGAAGATTGCTTGAAGCCAGTAGATCACAACCAGCCTGGACAATGTAGCGATATCCCATCTCTACAGAAAATTTAGAAATTAGCCAAGTGCAATGGCATCCAATTGTAGTTCCAGCTACTCAGGAGGCTAAGGCAGGAGGATCACTTGAGCCTACGAGTTTGAGGATGCATCCTTGAGTTTTTTTAGTTTATCTATTTGTATTGTACAGCATATAAATTTTGAATTGTTGGCCAGGCACAGTAGCTTATGCCTGCAATCCCAGTGCTTGGGAAGCTGAGGAGGGAGATCACTTGAGGCCAGGAAGTCAAGACCAGCCTCAGAACATGGCAAGACCATGGCACTACAAAAAAAATTCAAAATTAGCTGGGCACAGTGGTGTATGCCTCTAGTCCCAGCTGCTGGGAGGCTGAGATGGGAGGATCGCTTGAGCCCAGGAGTTTGATTTATCTATTTGTATGTACAGCATATAAATTTTGAATCATAGGCCAGGCACAGTGGCTCATGCCTATAATCCCAGCATTTTGAGAAACTGAGGCAAGAGGGTTACTTGGGGCTAGGAGGTTGAGAGAAGCCTGGTGAACATAGTAAGGCCCATGTCTACAAAAAAAAAAAATTAAAAAATTAAAAAATAAATTTTGAATTGTTGTATTCTGAATTCAACCACTTATCCTTTTCTCTGGTAATTTTTTGGACTCTAAAACATATTCCCTCTAATATTAATATAGATACTTCATATTGGGTAGTTTTTGCCTGGTTATCTTTTTTTATCCTTTAGCTTTCTGTTTTCTCTCTCTGTGAATTAGATATGTCTCTTATAAGTTGCATTTAATTCAGCCTGACAATCTGATTTTTAAAAAATAACTAGAGAGTTTAATCCTTTTACGTTTATTGTAGTTACTGACAAGTTCGCTCTCATGCTTTCCTTTCTCTTTCCTGTCCAGCTTTCTTTTGAATTGGATAAATTTCCCATTCTATTGTTTTATTTCTGGTTTGGGAGTTATATATTACTACTCTAATAAATGCCTTTTAAATTTTAACATTCATGCCCAACCTAGTAAAGATCTGTACCCTCATCCTGAACAATACAAGGATTTTAAAATCAGTGCTCTTCATGCTTATGCTATTGTTATTTATAATTTTGGTACCATCTTGTTTGTTTGGTAGTTCTATAAATTTACTGTTTCCATCACTGCATATTTTCAGTATGTAGATTTATTTCCCTATTTATCACTATTCTTTATTCCATCTTGATCCTTCCATCAAGTAAAATTTTTATTCTTCCAAAAATACATGCTGGAAAAATTTCTGTGGTAAGAATGTATGGAAAGGAAACTCAGTTTTTGCCCACCTAAGAATGTTATTTTGGCCTCGTTCTTCAAATTTTGTTGGCTAGACAATTCTAGACTGGCAGTTATTTTATTTCAGTACCTTGAAGACATTGTTCTGCTTTCTTCTGGCTGCCTTTTCTGTCTCCTATTGTTTCCTAGAATTTGAATGTATACGTTCTATGTTGAACTGTTTCTGAGCTTCCTCCTATTTCTTATGCTTGGGATTTGTTGTGGTTGGAATTTGTTGTAACCTGCATCCAATCTGGGAATTTTTTGTGGATCCACAGTTAATACATTTCTCCCTTCCACCCAGAGCCACTAACCCAAGAGAGACAAATTGATTTGCTGTCTGCTTTTGTAGAACAGATTTTTTTTTCCTAGTTGTGTGACCTTTTCTCTGAGAGTGAAGCCTTTGCTGAGTTAGCTTTAAGCAGAGATTTCTTCAGTCTTACTTCCATCCTACAAAGGCCCAAGCCTTTATGGTCCATTCCTCTGAGTGCAGCAGGCTGTGAAAACAGTAGGTCTAGGCCATTGATGTTTCAGTTGAAATTCCCAGGGCTGTCAGCTTAAGCACTTGCTGGTTTCCTGATCTTGTTTTGTTTCTAATCTCAGAGTATTTCTTAGTTTCTTGCGAATTCATCAGTTTTTAAGAGGTACCATGTGTGAGTGCATATAAATTTTTACATACATATAAAAGAGGATATATTTTGTTGTTTACAAGAGTTTTTTGGGGGATCTCTAAGTATGTTCTTTGCCTTTTAATGGAAACGTTCTCTTGTCATCTTTTTTAACCAAAAAAATCACATTTTGTTTCTCCTGTCACTTCTTCCTGTAGGTGAGCAGTAGGTCATCCAGTCCCAGTGTCAGAATGATCACTACCTCAGGACCAACCTCGGAAAAGCCTGCTAGAAATCATCCATGGACCCCTGATGATTCCACAGGTGACCAGTCCGTTTCCTCATTATATTTATGAAATGGAATCAATTATGTTCATTTGGCCATATGCATGACTTTACAGAGTCATGCATTATACTGTTTAGATTTTCATATTAACAAACTATTTAGCAATACATGTCAAAATATTGTTTTGAATACAGAGACAGAGACTGCCTTGCCTTCTGTATTTTTTTTTTTTTTTATCTAGATACTACATATGTATTTTAAATATCGTCTGTTTGGGGGTTTTTCCCAGTTGGGAAGCATATTGAATTCTTGATACTTCAGCCTGTGATTTTCCTATTAGATTCATCTTACTAGATGAAGGTAGTAAAGTCATTATTTTATCAATAACCAAAATTGGAGAATGGTAAAAATCATCTTTATCCTTATCGTCTTCATCTCAACTTTTTGTTTTAAGGACACAAGATATCATGTACCTTAAGGAGAAAAAAATTCTGATCATTGACTGTTTGAATTGTTTTTAACTGATAAGAGACACCATCTTTGGTTACACAAATATTCTATTAGACCTTTAGAAGCTATTATTATTAAAGAGTTATTAAAGCTCCCTAACATGGATAACTAACTGGCCACAATATTAGTATTAATGTCCACCTGCCTAAAGGTAGTGATGGAATCATTTCATTATGGGCAAACAAGAAATGATGTGCCATAGTAGAAGAAACTTTTCCCTAACATTAGGAGAATATCTTGATAAATGCTTTTAAGTGGACTCACGAAATTTTTTATTTATATTTTATTAAGTCATAAAGGAAAAGATGATCTCTTAGCCCTTGGAAAATTAAAGCATTTGGTATTATATAAGATTGACTATGTTATTAATAGTAACAATTAGATTGAAGTTAAAATGCCAGCTTTCTGTCTTTACAAACTGAAATACAACTCAAGTATTTATAGTTATCTGATGTGGTTTGGTCAAGTTTATAATTTAAAAAATTAACTGGGTGGTTTTTCTCTGTGTCATGTAAGATAGAACTATGTTTAGCAAGGGTGTACTCTCTGGTTTTAGTAAGTTTAAATTTAGTGGTGGCAAAAACTTCTGTTTCACCCCTAGCACAGCCCAACCTAGGACTGTCCAGAGCATTCACCACTACTGAGCACAAGTATAGAATTCATTATAGACATTCTCCTCCCTGTGGTAGACAGGGAAATGCTCTTGCCAGATTTTATCATTAACATTCAGGTGATAAGAGCTCTTTTTGATTCCTGAAGCCCCTGGCAAGGGAGTACTCTCCCTGACATTATGGCATTTGTCCAGGTCTGGTACTCAACTTTGCAGAACCTCCTGTCTTCAGTCTACACCACTCTATATGTGCCATTCAACAGGGTGGCAGATTGTGACTTCATGGGTGTAAAATAAAAGATGTTTAAGCCTCTCTCACATAACTGCTACATTTTTACTTCAAGTGTTGCTTCTACCTTCCAACTCCTGTCCCATTGCTTTCTTTTTCTGTACCTAAAAATACCACAAAATACCAATTGCTAGAAATAGTTTGCAATATCAGCTGAATTTTGTCTTTGCGTTGAAATATATTGCAACTGTGTGGCTATAATTTCGAATACATTTTTAAAGTGGAGGCTCTGGTTTAAGTTTGTAATTAATTCAGCTTTGCAGTATTTCTAAGAAAAATATTGATAAGGAAGCTGATGGAGTAAATTAGGGAGCAGATAAATAAAGTCTTTTTCCTTGAAGGCCCACTGACCAAGGAAAAAATTAAGAGTGTAAACATAAAGCAACCTAATTAATTTTTTTTTAATTTGAGAAGTTTTTGTATATTTTCAAAGAAAGCTGAGGTTTTTGTATATTTTCAGAGAAAGCTAAGCACATAACAATTTAATAATCATAGCAGATAATGAGTGCTCTTCAGTTTCTATTTATAATATTATGGGGTATTTACAGAGACCCACAAACTGAGAGGATCTAGTGAGAGGGAGATACCTAGACCCAGCAGAGGGAGCCACAGAGGGGGAAACTCAGTAAAGAGTTTTTACCTCTGCTTAGTACTTTGCAAAGATGTATTAATGTAAAGTATAAAGCATGGCTCATTCCTTGCAGTCTGGTTAGGGTCATAATACTGACACATTAAAAATAAACTTATACTATATAATAAATTACTAAGTTTACAGTACAAGCTGAGCGTTTTGATAGTTACAAGAGAAATCAATTAAACAAGACCCGGCATGGTATCTGACCTTTTCATAAAATGATGACACGTGTTCTTTAGTCATAAGCAGAAAGAAGGCAACATTTTCCTGAAGAGAATGCATACTCAAAGAATATGATGTAGTAACAAGTGTTGTGTTTAGGGGCCAGAAAAGAGTGTTTGCCAAATTTAACCAGACATGAGTCTTGACATTCAGGAGAAGCAGTTAGATTTGATTAGCAACTGAAACACACATATTTAAAAAAAAAACTTTCATTAAACAATCTTCCGATTTTGTGACCAAGTATTGCTAGTAGAGACTGGAAGTTCAATTTCAATTTAGTTTAAAAGTGAGAAAGTGAAATCCCACTTTCTTTGTTTTAGAGAGGAGATGAAATTCAATGAAGGACCTTAAGTCCCTCACCATAGAAGTGCTTTAATTATTTGAATAACACAGTCCTTAGACTTTTTTTTCCACTCCCAGAATACCATGCAACATTAATGTATTATACTTAATTCTAAAATGCATATCACCTACATGGTGCTGATATAATGAGATATATAAAATATCAGTGATTTAAGAAAGAATAATAGGAATGGAAGCCTTCAATCAAGGAAACTTTCAAAACACTTAAATTTTTCAAGGAAATCAATCATTTTTAATCAATCTTAGTTTTGTAGAAAGCAGTATTTATGTGGGAGCATAGTTTGAAACTACTGTTGGGGTGGGAGGAGAGTTGGTCAGAGAAATAACAAATTAAGTATATTTCTTGTTTAGCCACTTCAGAAAAACACACATTTATGTTGGTAATGTGTATGAGCCTTAAGGGTAAGCGCCTTAAGTCTCTACTGTTTTTCTGTATTCCATTCTAATATTTAATAAACTTTACTTTTTCAATATTAAATGCATACTATTTTTAATTGTCCTTTCTAATTCTCCATTTAGTATGAATAATAATGATAACCACCGTCACTGGTTGAGTGCTTAATATACGCCAACATTGCATGGTATTCCTCACCTGCATTGTCTCATTTGGTCTGATTTTGCTAATTAGCTTTTGAAGTTTCTTGCAAGCACATTCTCAATGGCTTAAAAAAAAATCTGGTATAACAGTTAACAATAAATTAGAAGATTACTGAGCCAGCGAACAGTCTTGAGTTTTTTTGGATTGCATACAGTGCATCTGCTGTCATCCTTACTTGCCTTTATCCACACCACTCCTTCAAGGAGTTATTTTTCAGAAAAAGGCTGAACAGCTCACTCATTTAGCTCATTTTTTTCTCTACTAACAACAGGAAAGCAACTATATCTGAAGTAGAAAAGTCAATATTACTTCAGAGTTAATCTGCTTACTACTGGAACTGTTTTACATAAACATTAATGTTAGGAAGAGACTAACCCATGCATATCTCAGTCAAGTTGTACGGTAATTTTACCTCTTTTGAAATATAAACAAAATCATTCTATTCAAATAATTTTATAAAATTGACGGGTTGAGTTAATCAACTTAGCTGTTTTTGACATGACATTGAGCCACAGGTCTCAGCGTCTTTTTTGGTTCCTTACTGTTCATGTTTGTAATACAGTCTCATCAGCAGCATCTCATTTTCTGTAGTGATCCTTACTGGGAAGGGCAGGATGGGTGGTGGGGGTCACATTAGAATCTGTGTAAATTGAAAATGATCCACTGAAAGAGAATTTGTCTCTGCTTTCTCCCTTTCCCTGTTAAGGAGCACCGATGTTAACAGAGTTGACATAGCCTTATATAAAAAAACTTAGCATGATAAAAGAGATGTGGGGTTTGATTAAATAGGGTCAGTTACGACTGAATTTAAAATATAAAGGTCTCATATCACTGTTTTTGTTTTTAATTAACCAAGAGCTTAGAAATTTTAATATATTGTGTTCTATTCAGTTTATAGCCAACTTAAATTATAGGTACAAGAATATGATTACGTTCTAATATCTGATAACTGAATGTCTTTTTTTTAACCTTTAGAATTCAGAAATAGACTCTTCCATTACCAGTAGCCATAACTTTTAATTTACATGTTATTTACTTTAGGGGAAAAAAGCATTTCATTCATGCATTCTTGCTGTTCATTTTAATTATTTGTGACAGAAAATGAATAAAATATATGCTTTAATTCTAGATACCAATGGATCAGATAACTCCATCCCAATGGCTTATCTCACACTAGATCACCAACTACAGGTAAAGGAGTACTTTCTCATTGACAGTTGACTTTTTTCTTCTTAGAGTTTGTCTTTGAAGCTGACAGTTGTGTTGCTACCCATCATGGTATAGTCCTTTATTTATCCTTTTAGTTGGCCTCCTTAAACTTTTTAGAATCAAATCAAAATAAACAATTCTTTTGGTTAAGTTAATCAAACTTTAAATTGGCAGAATCATATTCTTATCTCGACAGTCATTAAGAAAAATACTCCAGTATCTTTCTTCAGTACTGCTAAGCATTACATTTCACTCTTTAATTTTAGTGCATCAAAACAAAACTCATAAGCTTTTTTCTCTTTAATACATTTTTTGATACATTCTCATGTTCATAGTGACTGAACATGTAAATAATATACTTCAGTGTCTTCTCATGACTATGAGGGCCACAAACATCTTTTAGTTTGATCCTGTTTGCAACCTGAAATGTCATACCAGAGACTACAACTTCAACAATCATGGTTCTCTGTAACAATGAAAGTGTTAAAACAGCAAGAGTAAATTTAAATGCTGAGTTAACTCTGACAAAAGGACACTGAGATTTTCTAGGGCATGGTTTAACACTTATTTTTAAAGATCATTGCTTTAGTGCTGTAAAAATATATCACAGTCTCTGTCTTAACTCTCCGCTGGATATTGAAATTTGATTTAATTATGTTTTAACATTCCTGATTATTTTCAGCCTCTAGCACCGTGCCCAAACTCCAAAGAATCTATGGCAGTGTTTGAACAGCATTGTAAAATGGCACAAGAATATATGAAAGTTCAAACAGAAATTGCATTGTTATTACAGAGAAAGTAAGTTATTTTTATGAATAAAAATAAAAATACATTAGTATTTGGAGTTTAAAATATGATAAGGTACAATATTGTTTGAAGCCATGAAAACATTATAGTTTTTAGAATTAGTCATTAAGTATACTTTCAACTTGTTTAAGCTTTAGGCACCCTTTTACTAAAAATTTTTTACGGAAAACTCAATTCTTTTGACTATATCATATTAGTGCTATTGTTCTCAGAGCTGTTTAGATTTATTGCTATAAAGATTTGTTTTCTTGCACATAGATAAAATGATTTACTAATGTTCAGTTGTGCCTTCTCTTAGAAACATTTTTGTACATTTTTTCCAGGTGTATGTTTAGGAGTAGGATTACTTATTAAAAGACTGTATTTCATAACTGAGTGTTTTTCTGAGGAGTTATAGAAACTGCCTTCCTCCCTTTTTAAAGAAATCCAGTCTAATTTCCTTACTACTATATTCACAGTTCTTAAATTTGTATGAATCTTCAGTTTTCTTAAGCATGACCTTCATGAAATTTTACACTTAAGAAACTGATTTATTGGTGGTAACTAAAATGAAGTGTTACAAAAAAAAAAATATGGTAACTTTACATATGTATGATAATAGGATTCCCTTCATTAATTTTAATCTAAATAAATGAAAGCTGTTTTTTTTCTGAAGTAATTTGTGAAAAATTTTCTGTATGGACTTCGAAGCCAAAAGAGAAAAAATTGTTTTATCACAATTTATTGATATAGTGATTTAAATGAAACCAACCTGGTATTTGAAAGGTAAGCCTAAATAGGAAACTGTAGAAGTAATTATGGAACTGCTGGCACATTATGTTGAAAAAGTTTGATTTCTTATTTCACATATTTAACCTATACTTTTGCCATACTTTAATCATTTGAAAGAAGAATTCTATGCTGGAAAAAACAAATGGTGGATAGGGTGTTGGCTGTGAAAACTATGACAGTTTTAACCAATTTTAAATACTTTAAGAAATAGTATTAGGTGGTTATTTTGCTTAAGGACTTTTTATTATTCATTTATATCCAGTAACCTCACTTTAGGAGATGCCTAAAGATGCATCTTTTTAGGGAATACTTAATAGTTCCCAAATAAAAGGGACTTAAAAAAGCTTATCAGACTGTAAAAGACTGAGGGTCTTTTCTGAAAATGCTTGCAAATGTAAGTGGTTTAAAATAAGTGGTACTTTTTATTTTTCCCCACTGCTTTACAATGGGAAAAAGCTTTAAATTGGATAGCATTTATTTTAGTTAGCTTGCAAATGTTCTATTAGCTTACCACTCTCTACTAGAGTTAAATAGGATTGTGACTTCAGAACGTGAATGAGTATAAAAGTAGAATGTGAATGATAAAAACTTCATGTTATTTTCCCGTAGTCAGACAGAACCTTTCCCAGCCTTTTTCCTTCCTTCCTACACAAAAAAAGAGAATAGAAAATGAAATTTTCTGAAACTTTTACTTTACCATTTTATCTACTTCACTAATTATCCAAGTACAGTTACTTAATAGAAGGATTATGATATTTGTATAGTTACACTAGAAGTACATGAAAGTTCCACTCCAGCCCATAATTATATTTGAGAAGTGTAGCTAAGATGCAAAATGATAGACCCAGAATAAAAATTCTCATTAATTGAGCTTCCATCATCAGCTAGTAAGGTATGAATTTTTCCCTCATCTGTAATATTATGTGGTATTTGTTTGTAGGCAAGAACTAGTTGCAGAACTGGACCAGGATGAAAAGGACCAGCAAAATACATCTCGCCTGGTACAGGAACATAAAAAGCTTTTAGATGAAAACAAAAGCCTTTCTACTTACTACCAGCAATGCAAAAAACAACTAGAGGTCATCAGAAGTCAGCAGCAGAAACGACAAGGCACTTCATGATTCTCTGGGACCGCTAAATTTTGAAATACGCAAAGAAAGACTTTTTTTTAAGGAAAGGAAAACCCTTATAATGACAGTTCATGAGTGTTAGCTTTTGGGCGTGTTTTGAATGCCAACTGCCTATATTTGCTGCATTTGTTTCATTGTTTATTTTCCTTTTCTTATGGTGGACATACAATTTTACTGTCTCATTGCATAACATGGTAGCATCTGTGACTTGAATGAGCAGCACTCCTCAGCTTCAAAACAGATGCAGTGAACTGTGGCTGTATATGCATGCTCATTGTGTGAAGTCTAGCCTAACAGAACAGGAGGTATCAAACTAGCTGCTATGTGCAAACATCGTCCATTTTTTCATATTAGATGTGGACCTCAAGAATGACTTTATTCTTGTATCTCATCTCAAAATATTAATAACTTTTTCCCAAAAGATGGTATATACCAAGTTAAAGACAGGGTATTATAAATTTAGGGTGATTGGTGGTATATTACAGAAATATGGAACCTTTAGGGATAGTTCAGTGTAAGGGCTATGATGCCAGCATCCTTGGATCAGTACTGAACTTAGTTCCATCCGTAAAATATATAAAGGTAAGTGGCAGCTGCTCTACTTAATGAAAGCAGTTTTACCAGATTTTGTTAGACTAAAATTTGATTATGATACATTAAACAAAATGGAAGTTTTTTTTTTTTTTAAGAAGTAAAGATTTTTAATTCTGTGACTGTGTGTATGTGTGTTGAAACTGTAAAGCTTTTATGACTCTAATACTAACCTCTTCAATGAAATTAAAAGGCAAAAGAACATGATTGAGCTTAAATGATCATTTCTTACTACAATGATTCTTGGATTGTTGTCTCATGTATTTGAAAAAAAAAAAAGAAAAATAATGGAAAATGAAAATAATTGCTCTAGCTTAAAAAGGCTTGGACTTAGATTTCTTTTATCATACCAAATGAGGAATAAACCAGGCAAATAAGAAGGACGTTAAAGAAGTAAATATAAATTCAACAAGTATCCTAATTATCTTGGATATTAGAATATTTGATTTTCCTTACAATCCCATTCTAGAATTGCCTGCAGCCTTTCAACACTTTTGAAAGAATTTCAACACCTATAAAGAGAGTATTTATATTGTTAATAGTAACTTTGCTACCAAAACCATCAGAATAACTTAAAAATAATAACAATATGACTATACAAATTGTTTTTTCAGTTGGTGTTAAAATAAGTCACATTTTGATACCAGTACGTGGTGTCTTTTAAATAAGGATGTCATCAATCTGATTTTTATAGCATTAATGTTTTCTGAAGAAAAAGTTCAAAATGAAAGCATTAATTGCTGTGATTATTAGAATTCTATCATGACTGTATTGTAGTTTTTGTTCTATTTCAGATAAGCAAGTTGATCAAAGAAGTTATCAAAACTATTCTCAAAAATGCTAAAGCAAGTAACTTTTTCTTCCATTATTTTTTCCTCCCACCACTGAATTTTATAATGAATTCCTTGTGTATACAAGCAATACAGGTGAAGGACAATTTGTACTAAACTGTTATTTTTAGCTTCTTCAAAATCTATTTTAGAAAGCTTCCTGGAAATAAATGTCTTCCATCATTTAATTTAAATAAAAGGATTATTGTTTCCAAATAATTTGATTACCTAGCTGAAACTGATACTGGGTTCAGCATAATAACTGTAAACTAATATAAAGCATGACTCATCCATAGCATTGCTGCTTGTATATACATCTGTCACTCCACTGAAAGGGACCTAGTCACTTTAAAGAGGCCTTTTATCTCGGAACACGATATCCAAGCGTGAATGCTAAGGCTTGATGTTTCCATTAGGATTTAGCATTCAAGATTTCAGACTTTATTTCTAGTCATTGATGTGTTTTACTGTATCATAACACACTTAAAGGGAAATTTTATTATAGTTTTTACATGTAGTCATTTCATAAAAATATCCAAATAGGTAAATGGAAGAAAATAGTAGATTTTAGTCATGGTACCAAATGCAAGAGGCTGTTGAACAGTTGCTTGCTTGTTTGTTTACAATAAGTTCTTTGGGATTTTCAGTACTGTAGTTGCCCTAGACATTGAGTACCGTTTAGCCTTACTCTGTTTTTAAGTAGTTGTGTTGTCAATTTCATACTTTAAAGTCCTAAAATCCACAGCCAGTTTAATCAGTGTCCTCAACCATCAAACGTACAAATAAAAACGTTAACAAGGAGCCATACTTATTAGTTCTGGTTTTACAGTTTATTCTGACCTTCATTTTTTGGGTAGAAATTGCAAACAGGCAAGTAAGTGGCTAGAATGCCCCAGACTAAGAAATTCAAAAACTATCATTGAGTAAGCCCTAATTACATTTTACTCTTGCCTCCAGGGAAAGAAAGCAAGCTTTTATCTAATCTAGAGGGAAGTATTCATGAGCAATAAAAATCACTTTTTGAGTTAAATAAAAATCAGTTAAGAATATTTACCATATAGCAACACAGCATATAAAGATTTGTTAAAAGTTGTTTACAAATGTTTGACTATTTTTGCTGAAGTATTTTAGAGTATTGAATGTCTTCTCTCCAAGTTTCTTTCATGTTCCTAATTTCAGTTCCTGTAGCCAGAGATCACAGGTCTTCCCTGTGAAATTTTTGTTTCTTTCTGTAAATGTGTGTGGTTTTCAGCCCTCAACTCCTGTCTTCAAATGGTAGTAAGTTCTAGTTCTACTTATGTCATTGAGAACATTTTATGTCAAATGATGTAATGCAGAAATTCTTGTGCATACTTGTAATTGAAGGAAGCTTTTTAGATTTATTTTTGTTTTTAATAAAATTCAGATTATTATTCTAAACTAGTACGTAAAAGTGGTGAATGACTTGTATCAGCAAATGAGCTGTGAGGTGTTCTGCTTTGGCACCATGTTTACCTTACATAGAAACTAGTAAAAACTGAAATGTCACTTTTGTACCATAATCACGATTTTTAAGAGGCTGAGTAATTGGCCAGTTAACATATCATCTCTTGCATTTCAAAATTTTGTGTTAAATGGAGCTCTTCACAATTTCATGAGTTAATTTGTATGAATCACAGCACGTCATATATCGCTAAGTGATTCTTCTCATCAGAAAACTGATTTCTTAGAGTGTTTTTAAGTTAAATTAGGTATTTCATTCCTTTATCAACCAGTTGGCTTCCCAACCTAAACATATGCATACATTCTTACAAACTCTACCTTCATTTTAGTAAATCCATCCATTCATTTGCTCATTAGTTTCGTAAATATTTATCATATATTATAAACTGTACTGCTGTTACCAATACCAAGTTTCATGTCCATTTCAGTCACACACTAGTTAGATGATATTCCCATCTTACTGATGGGAAAATAGGCTCCTAGAAGTTAAGAACTTGTGCCTGAGTCTGCTTTTCCATCATTATCTGTTTCAGGCAGAATCTCATGAATGGGGACTCTGTGGCCACTATTAACCCATGATACAAATAAGAGCATAGGAAAATCCTTAGATTGAGTAGCAAACAATGAAGAGAACCAGATAACTTATAACTAGAAGACACAGGGTAGCAACAAAGCCAACATCAAGACCCTCCCCCACGTCTTTTAAAACCCAAGTCCATGATATAAACAACTTTGCCATACTGTAATTTTAAATGCTTTCCAAATTCTGAAGTGATTTGGCTTTCACATTGACTCATTTAGCAGGTAAGAGATCTGCATAGTTTTAAACTGGGGTATAATTCATATATGAGAAACTGCATCTAATTTTTAAAAATGCAAATATCCTACCTGTCACATAAGTCAGTGTGAAAGCTAAATCACCTCAGAATTTGGTGAGCATTTAAGTAAAGGTGTGCTGCTTATAGAGTTCGACTTATGTTTTCACTTGTGAAACCACCCCAGCAGTCCACATCCTAAATGTCTACCACCCCAAAAAGTACCCTCCTGCCCCTTGCAGTTGAGCCCTACCCTCACCCCAGGCCCCAGACAACCACTGATCTGCTTTCTATCAATCTGGATTAGTTTGTATTTTCTAGAATTTTACGTAAATGAAATACTACAATATGTACACTTTACTTCTTAAGCCTTTTTCCCCCAGCTGAACAGTTATTGTAATTTCTTTGAGAAGAATTGTAAGTTTTCTGTTTTCCTTTTTTTGTTTAAGTTAAAGCTGTTTTCTGCTTGCTCAAAATCCTAAAAAATACTAGCTTGGTTGTTACTCCACAGAACAATTTGCAAAACCATGTTTTCAGTAGCAGCGAAACAGTCTTTGTAAAAATGTTTGACATAGTGTTTCATACAGATGTTGTCAGTGGTCCTTCCTGATACGGTAGTCCACATAGAAATAATATTTGCATTGGCAGATCATGTAACGCTTAACACCAGGCCCTGTGCTTCTTTTCCATCCATGACTAGACACTGCTGTTGGAGGTTCCAACACCCCCTGCCATGCAGTTCCACCCAAATGGAACTTCAGTTTAAATGACTTGCCCTTCATATCAGTTAGGCAGCCTTTAAATCAGTAGCTTCTGTGTTATGCATAACTTGAGCCTTCCAAAATACATAAGGCCAGTTTTCAATGAAGCTTTTCTGAGAAATGAATGGCTATTTAACTCTATTTGAGTGTCATGGTACTTTCAAATTTCCAAGTCATGAACGGCATTCCTTTATCTTTAATGGCTAATGATGTCTTATCAATGCCATAAAGCAGCAGGATCATCGCTTTGAAAGCACCAGAAATTACCCAGTACATGCCGTATATTTATCTGAAAAGCAAAAGTAACTTACAAAATGTTCAGACTTACTGCGTGTTTCTATTTGTGGATTCCCCCTCTTTAGTTATTACTGGAATGATTAATCACTGATTGGCTCATTTTACTAAATTCAAATTAGACTGAAGAAACCAAAAATGAGTGTAACTTTGTAGAATTAATGGTGGTATTCCCTCATCACATGCTCTAGAACCCTTTGGCTTTTAATCAGCTTCCTACAAAGGTCCTTAACTAAATATCCATCTAAAGCGTGATAAACATCTTACTTACAAAAATTGGTACCACTCGTGTTCCTTTTGCATGTACCATGAGAATATTATCTGAGCTGCATATGAAATCAATGAATTACATGCTTACAAAGCAGATCTTCTGTACCTTGGGACCATTATACTATTGGTACATTCTTAGTAAAACTGAAATCTGATTACATAATTCTGTGCTCCCGTTAATAGTTCCATGTTTTACGTTTAGGAGGATTGAGGAAGTAGCATAGATTTCCTTGGCCTACACCGAACATTTCTTCCCATTATACTTTCTTTTTTATCCATATCAGAAAATTTCTTAACCTCAGTGCCCCAGACCATGTCCACTATCTCCGTATATTCACTAGGATGTAAGGTTTGGCTGCCCAAAATAATGGCTGAAACAGGTTAGCAGTTCTTTTTTTCTCATATAAAAAGCTAAAGTAGTATAATTCTACACATCTGCATTGTAGCCAAAGGGAAGAGGTAAAGGGCAAGAGATGTAAAGGTGCACATCATTTATACATGTTTTAAACAGAATGTAGTCACATGGCCACTCCTAGCTGCAGAGAGGCTGGGAAACATCTCCATAGTGGAGATTATGGAGATGCTTCGCTTAGGAGATCACACAAAAGTTCAGTTACAGGTGGAGGACTGAAAGGATATAGGGGACAAGAATAGCCTCTGTCACACTCCCTTGGGAAAGAAAGGAGGCCACTGCCTCCACCACTTCCTCCTTCCCCACTCTCCACAGTAAAAGGGGAACAAGAAAACCTGGCCTCACTAAAATGCACAAGTAACTTGCATCTTCATGAATGTAAAACTCTGATCGATATGGTAGATATGCATGTGGAGATTTTCATGTATTTATAATTGATAGAGCTTGGAAAAATAATATAAAACTTCAAAATGTGTTTTAAATTGGAACACCTTAACTGGAAACTAGACTTGAAATAATTTAAATATTCAGTATCAGACAGTGTCCCTTAGAAAAGAAACTTTGGTAGGAAGTCCATTATGAAAAGAAAAAACTTACAAGGAAAAAAAACGGTTAACAAATAGAGATGTCATTACAAAGAGAAAGAAACTAACATTTATTAAGTGTATATTATGTTTCGGGCATTTGTTTACCTTTGCTCTAAAAGTAAGCTGAAGCACAGAGGAGTTGGAAAGTTTGCCCATGTAGTAAATTATGGACTCCAAACACAGATCGTCTAAGCCTTAAGGCCTACAAAACTCTCATTTTTAATTAGTGTAGAACTTGGAGTGTATTTTCTTGTTAACTTAATAAAAGGGAAGAGAGAGAGACCTATTTGGTGCTTAAAATATAAATGAAATAATATGTATAAATAATATATATAAAAATATATAAATGGAATAATTACAAAAGACTATGAGAGAAAATTAAAAAGTGAAGTACTTAACGTCTTCAGGTATTGGCATCGTGGTGATTTTCCCCTTTTAAAAATTATTTCCCTTCTTACTGTTTTCTGTGCGGTAAAAATAAAAACCAAGTGGTGGGGAAGTCTTAACAACACTCTGACCAAGCTTTATTGGCCTGGGGAACTCCACAGGACAGCCTAGTGGGCCAGGTACCCAGGCCCTTTGTCATGGGCACAATTAAAGCCTTTGCATTTGTCCTGCAAGAGATGGAAGTTCCCGTCTCACTATTGGCCCCAACCTAGATTCCTCCAGATAAGGGTGGATCTGAAAGAAGGGGATTCTAAAGGTATTTCCATGGATATGATGGGAGAAATCCTGCTCCCAGAATTTGATGGGAGAAAGTACACATTCTAAGGAATGTGTGCTTTCACAATGATGGTATAGGACCAGGGATATAACTTCAATTCCCCAAGTGGTTTCTGTTGCACAAATTTGAGAACCACCAAGACTTCTGTTTCCAAAATGTCAGCATGAAAGCAAGCTTGTTTTACTCCCCACTATCCCCAGCCCTCCCACACACACACAAAAAAAGACAATCATATAGTGCCGAGATTATCACCAGCAATATTCTAGAATTCAAGTATAAAGAAGAGATAGTCCCTAGAACCATAGAGAAGTGAAAAGACTCCAAGTAGTCAGAGAATTGGACCTTCATGTCCACAATGGCATTTCGGTCCCCAGCTCACAGTTCCTACACTGGAAAAAGAGATCAAGATTAACAACCAGCTTCTCTACCATCTTGAGTTATCTGTCAGGAGACCTGTTCCTGCCTCAACCCATGGGAAGCATCAAGAGTGGCTGCAGGGAAAAATACCCCTCAGGTCATCAGAGACAAAGGCAAGAGGTAAGACTACCTACCATCCCCAGCCATGGCAGCTCTGTAGCTCAGCCAAAGGAAACACCAAATAAGAGTGGCTTTTCAGCAGTATCAGCCTATATGAAGTTCATTCCACAGACGCCCTGGGTGTGAACCCTGGCCAGCCTCCCACACTACCCAGATACCCCTTTGGGTACTTCTCCGCCCCCATTTGGGTGGGTGGCAAACCTGGGCTTAAGGCATCATCTAGTGCCAGAAAAGAGGCAGCAACTTAGTAGGGGAAAAACCAGAAGGTCAATGGCAAAAAAAAAAAAAAAAAAACTCTAAGCAAACATATCCAATTAAAAAACCCATATAGAACGCACCAAATACAGGAGCACTCAGATATATAAAGCAAGTTCTTAATGACTTGCAAAGAGACTTAGACTCCCACACAATAATAGTGGGAGACTTTAACACTCCGCTGTCAATAATAAACAGATCAATGAGACAGAAAATTAACAAGGATATCCAGGAATTAAACTCAGACCTGGATCAAGCAAACCTAATAGACATTTACAGAACTCTCCACCTCAAATCCACAGAATATACTTTCTTCTCAGCACCACATCACACCTACTCTAAAACTGACCACATAATTGGAAGTAAATCACTCCTCAGCAAATGCAAAAGAATGGAAATCATAACAAACAGTCTCTCAGCCCATAGCGCAATCAAGTTAGAACTCAGAATTCAGAAACTAACTCAGAACCACACAGCTTCATGGAAACTGAACTGGCTCTTGAACATTGACTGGATAAACAATGAAATAAAGGCAGAAATAAAGATATTCTTCAAAACCAACAAGAACGAAGACACAACATATCAGAATCTCTGGGGCACATTTAAAGCAGTGTCTAGAGGAAAATATATAGCAATAAATGCTCACATGAGAAGCAAGGAAAGATCTAAAATCGACACCCTATCGTCAAAATTGAAAGAGCTAGAGGAGCAAGATCCAAAAAACTCAAAACCTAGCAGAAGACAAGAAATAACTAAGAGCAGAACTGAAGGAGATAGAGACACAAAAAAAACCCTTCAAAAAATCAATAAATCCAGGAGCTGGTTTTTTGAAAAGATCAACAAAAGAAACCACTAGCGAGATTAATAAAAGAAGAATCAAATAGATGCAATAAGAAACAATAAAGGGGATATCACCACAGATTCCACAGAAATACAAAAGATCATCAGAGATTATTACAAACAACTCTAAGCATATAAACTAGTAAACCTGGAAGAAATGGATAAATTCCTGCACACTTGCATCCTCCCAAGCCTAAACCAGGAAGAAGTCAAAACCCTGAATAGACCAATAACAAGGGCTGAAGTTGAGGCAGCAATTAAGAGCCTAACAACCAAAAAAAACCCAGGTCCAGATGAGTTCACAGCCGAATTCTACCAAACATACAAAGAGGAGCTGGTACCACTCCTGAAACTATTCCAAACAATCCAAAAAGAGGAAATTCTTCCCAAATCATTTTATGAGACCATCATCCTGACACCAAAACCAAGCAGAGACTCAACAAGAAAAGAAAACTTCAGGCCAATAGCCATGATGAACATAGATGCAATAATTTTCAATAAAATACTGGCAAACCGATTGCAATAGCACATCAAAAAGCTTATCCACCACGATCAAGTAGGCTTCAATCCCAGGGATGCAAGTCTGGTTCAACATACACAAGTCTGTAAACGTAATTCACCACATAAACAGAACCAAAGACAAAAAACACATGATTATCTCAATTGATGCAGAGAAGGCCTTTGACAAAATTCAACAGCCGTTTAGGCTAAAAACCCTCAATAAACTAGGTATTGATGGAATGTATCTCAAAACAATAAAAGCTATTTATGACAAACCCACAGCCAATATCATACTGAATGGGCAAAAACTGGAAGCATTCCCTTTGAAATCTGGCACTAGACAAGGATGCCCTCTCTCACCACTCCTATTCAATATAGTACTGGAAGTTCTAGCCAGAGCAATCAGGCAAGAAAAAGAAAAAAAGGGTATTCAAATAGGAAAGGAGGAAGTCAAATTGTCTCTATTTGCAGATGACATGATTGTATATTTAGAAGACCCCATCGTCTCAGCCCAAATTCTCCTGAAACTGATAAGCAACTTCAGCAGTCTCAGGATACAAAATTAATGTGCAAAAATCACAAGCATTCCTATACACCAATAACAGACTTAAAGAGAGCCAAATCAAGAAAGAACTGCCATTCACAATTGCTACAAAGAGAATAAAATACCTAGGAACACAACTAACAAAGAATGTAAAGGACCTCTTCAAGGAGAACTACAAACCACTGCTCAACGAAATCAAAGAGGAAACAAACAGATGGAGAAACATTCCATGCTCATGGTTAGGAAGAATCAATATTGTGAAAATGGCCATACTGCCCAAAGTAATTTACAGATTCAACACTATCCCCATCAAGCTACCAATGACCTTCACAGAACTGGAAAAAACCACCTTAAACTTTATATGGAACCAAAAGAAAGCACAAATAGCCAAATCAACTCTAAGCAAAAATAACAAAGCTGGAGGCATCATGCTACCTGACTTCAAACTATACTACAAAGCTACAATAATCAAAACAGCATGGTGCTGGTACCAAAACAGAGATATAGACCAATGGAACAGAACAGAGGCCTCGGAGGCAATGCCGCACATCTACAACCATCTGATCTTTGACAAACCTGACAAAAACAAGCAATGAGGAAAGGATTCCCTGTTTAATAAATGGTGTTGGGAAAACTGGCTAGCCATGTGCAGAAAGCAGAAACTGGACCCCTTCTTGACAACTTACACGAAAATTAACTCCAGATGGATTAAAGACTTAAACATAATGCCATAAAAACCCAGAAGAAAATCTAGGCAAAACCATTCAGGACATAGGCATAGGCAAGGACTTCATGATTAAAACACCAAAAGCATTGGCAACAAAAGCCAAAATAGACAAATGAGACCTAATCAAACTCCACAGCTTCTGCACAGTAAACGAAACAGTCATTAGAGTGAATTGGCAACCAACAGAATGGGAAAAAATTTTTGCAATCTACCCATCTAACAAAGGGCTAATATCCAGAATCTACAAAGAACTAAAACAGAGTTACAAGAAAAAAACAAACAAGCCCATTCAAAAGTGGGTAAAGGATATGAACAGACACTTTACAAAGGAAGACATATATGAGGCCAACAAACATATTGAAAAAATGCTCATCATCACTGGTCATTAGAGAAATGCAAATCAAAACCACATTGAGATACCATCTCACACCAGTTAGAATGGCCATCATTAAAAAATCTGGAGACAACAGATGCTGGAGAGGATGTGGAGAAATAGGAACACTTTTACACTGTTGGTGGGAGTGTAAGTAAATTAGTTCAACCAATATGGAAGACAGCGTGGCGATTCAAGGACCTAGAAATAGAAAGTCCATTTGACCTATCAATCTCATTACTGGGTATATACCCAAAGGATTATAAATCGTTCAGTTATAAAGTCGCATGCACACATATGTTCATTGCGGCACTGTTTACAATAGCAAAGACCTGAAACAAACCCAAATGCCCATTGATTATAGACTGGACAGGGAAAATGTGGCACATATACACCATGGAATACTATGCAGCCATAAAAAATGATGAGCTCCTGTCCTCTGTAGAGACATGGATGCACCTGGAAACCATCATTCTCAGCAAACTGACACAAGAACAGAAAATCAAACACCACATGTTCTCACTCATAGGCGGGTATTGAACAATGAGAACACATGGACACAGGGAGGGGAGTATCACACACTGGGTTCTGTGGGGGGGATATAGGGGAGGGACAGTGGGGGTGGGGAGTTGGGGAGGGATAACATGTGGAGAAATGCCAGATATAGGTGATGGAGAGGAAGGCAGCAAACCACATTGCCATGTGTGTACCTATGCAACAATCTTACATGTTCTTCACATGTAACCCAAAGCCTAAAATGCAAACAAACAAAAAACCCATATAGAGAAGACAAGAGTAAATAACAAATGCTTTAATGTAAAGACATAAATGTATATCCACAGGAAACATAAGCAAACAGGGAACTATGACCTCCGCAAACAGACAAAATAAGGAACCAGTGACTGACCCTAACAAGACTGTGATATGGGAACTCTAAACAAGAATGCAAAATAGCAGTTATAAGGAAACTGAGTGATCTTCAAGATGACACAGAAAATCAACTCAGAAATTTATCAGATTAACAGAGATTGAAATAATAAACATCTTGGAATTGAGAAATATTTGCTGAATTGAAAAATTCACTAGAAGCCCGCAACAGCAGACTAGATCAAGCAATCAAGCTGAAAAAGGAATCAGTAAGCACAAAGATAGTCTGTTTGAAAACAGAGGAGAAAAAATAATGTAAAAGAATGAAGAAGGTAACCTACCAGATACAGAAAATTACCTCAAAAAAACAAATTTAAGAATTATTGGTGCTCCAGAGAGAGAAAAGCAAGAGCAAGGGGTAGAAAGCTTATTCAAAGAATAATAACAGAAACCTTTCTAAAACTTAAGAGATAAATAGCCAGGTATGGCAAGGTCAGAGAATAACAAACAGATTCAACCCAAATAAGACTACCCCAACGTATGTAACAATCAAACTTTCTTTTTTTTTTTTTGAGACGGAGTTTCGCTCTTGTCACCCAGGCTGGAGTGCAATGGCCCGATCTCTCGGCTCACCGCAACCTCCGCCTCCTGGGTTCAGGCAATTCTCCTGCCTCAACCTCCTGAGTAGCTGGGATTACAGGCACGCACCACCATGCCCAGCTAATGTTTTCTATTTTTAGTAGAGACGGGGTTTCACCATGTTGACCAGGATGGTCTCGATCTCTTGACCTCGTGATCCACCCGCCTCGGCCTCCCAAAGTGCTGGGATTACAGGCTTGAGCCACCGCGCCCGGCACAATCAAACTTTCAAAAGTCAAGAACAAAGGCCAGGTGTGGTGGCTCATGCCTATAATCCCAGCACTGTGGGAGGCCGATGCAGGTGGATGGTTTGACCCCAGGAGCTCAAGACCAGCCTGGGCAACATGGCAAAAACTCATCTCTGCCTAAAATACCAAAAATTTTTTAAATAAAAAAAAAAAATTAGCTGAGTATGGTGGCATGCACCTATAGTCCCAGCTACTTGGGAGGCTTTGATAGGAAAACCGCTTGAGCACAGGAGATAGACGTTGCAGTGAGTCAAGATCACACCACTGCCCTCCATGCTGGGTAATAGATTGAGACCCTGTCTCAAAAAAAAAAAAAAAAAAGTCAAGAGTCAAGGACAGCAAGAGAATTCCAAAAGCACAAAAAAAAAAAAAAAAAAAAAAAAAAAAGATAAAAAAAAAAGCAAAAAAAAACTAAAGAGCTCCAATTCATCTGGCAGCAGACTTAATGGAAACCAAGCAGGCCAGGAGGGAGTGGGGTGACAGTTTCAAAGTGCTAAAAGAAAATAACTGCCATCCCAGAGGGCCATAACCATTAAAACTATCAAATAAGAGAGATGATCTTTGTAGACAAGCAAAAGCTGAGAGAATTCATCTCCACCAGACCCGTCTTACAAGATAAGCTGAAAGGAGTTCTTTAAACTGAATGAAAAAACACTAATGTGCAAAACAAAAAAAGGAAAACTACAGGCCAGCATCACTGAGGAACATAGATACAAAAATCCTCAACAAAATGCTAGCAAACTGAATTTAACACATTAAAAAGATAATTCACCATGATCAAGTGGAATTCATCCCAGAGACGCAAAGATGATTCAAAATATGCAAGTCAATAAATGTAATACATCACATTAACAGAACTAAGAACAAAAATCATATGGTCATTTCAATAGATGCTAAAAAATATTCAATAAAATTATATCCCTTTATTATAGAAATTCTAAACTGGTTATAAAAGGAATATGCCTCAAAATAATAAAGGCCATATATGACAAACCCACAACTAACATCGTACTGAACAGGGAAAAATAAAAGACTTTTCTCCAAAATCAGGAACAAGAAAGGATGCTCACATTCACCACTTTTATTCAACATAATATTGGAAGTTGTGGCCAGAGCAATTAGACAAGAGAAAGAAAGGCCACCCAGATTGGAAATGAAGAAGTTAAGTTAGCCTTGTTCACAGATAACATGATATTGATACTTAGAAAAACCTAAGACTACAACAGAAACTGTTAGAACTGATAAATTTAGTAAAGTTACAAGATACAAAATCAGCATACAAAAATTAGTAGCATTTACAATATCTTTTTTATAATAGCCATGAATAATATAAAACACCTAGGAATCAATTTAACCAAAGAAGTGAAAGATCTATAAAAGGAAAACTATAAATCACTAATAAAACAAATTGAAGAGGGCACAAAAAGAATTGAAAGATAGTTCATACTTATGAATCAGAAGAAGTAAACTGTTAAAATGATGATCCTACCCAAAACCATTTGTTGATTCAATGTAATTCCTATCAAATACCAATAACATTCTTCACAGAAATAAAAAAAATCCTAAAATATTTATGGAACCAAAAGAGACCCCAAGTAGCCAAAGCAATCCCAAGCAAAAAGAACAAAGCTGGAGGTACCATGCTACCTGACTTCAAAATATTCTAAAAAGCTATGTTAACCAAATCAGCGTAGTGTTAATACTAGCATAAAAATACCTAGAGGCCAGTGTAATAGAATAGAGAACCCAGAAGGAAATCCATGTGTTTACAGCCCCTCATTTTTGACAAAGTCTCCAAGAACATAAAATGGAGAAAGGAGAGTCTCCTCAATAAATCATGCTGGGAAAACTGGTTATCCATATGCAGAAGAATGAAACTAGATCCCTATCTTTGACCATATTCAAAAATCAAATTAAAATGAATTTAAGATTTAAATCCAAGACTGGAAACTATGAAACTAATAAAAGAAAAGAATGTCTCCAGAATATTGGTCTGACCAAAGATTTTTTTATGTAAGACCTCAAATGCACAGGTAACCAAAGCAAAAATAAGTGGGGTTACATCAAGCTAAAAAGCTTCTGCACAACAAAGAATATAATAAAGATACAACCTGCAGAATGGGAGAAAACGTTTGCAAACTATTCCCCTAATAAGAGATTAGTAACCAGAGTACACAGGGAGATCAAACAACTCAATAGGAAAAGAATCCAATTTTTAAATGGGCAAAAGATCTGAATATACATTTCTCAAAGACACACAGATGACCAATGGGTATATGTAACAATGCTCAACCTCACTAATCATCAAAGAAATGCAAATCAAAGCCACAAGGTAGCATCATCTCACCCCAGGAAAAATGGCTTTTATCAAAAAGGAAAAAATTTGGTGAGAATATTAAAAAAGGGGAACCCATGTATGCTTTTGGTAGAAATGCAAATTAGTACAGCCACTATGGAAAACTGTATAGACATTCCTTAAAAGACTGGAAATAGAACTACTATTGACCTAGCAATTCCACTATTGGGTATATACACAGAAGAAAAGAAATCAATGCATTGAAGAGATATCTACACTCATGTTTTTTGCAGCACTATTCAAATAGCCAAAATATGCAATCAACCTAAGTGCTCATCAACAGATAGATAAAGAAAACGTGGCATAAAGAGTAAAGGTAAAACTATAAATTATTAGGATAATGTCAAAGTAATTGTGGTTTCTGTCATTGCTTTTAATAGCAAAAATTGCAATTACTTTGGCACCAACCTAATTTTAGAGATATACTACTACTCTACAATTAGGTTTATCATAGCATTGAGTAAAAAGAGAAAAAGATAACCTAAATAGTCATTAATCAGGGTTAAATAAGTTATACTAGAGCTACACCAGGTAATACCATGTAGCCATTACAAGACATGATATAGTTCAATTGGTGAAATCTGTCCATATTGAATCCCTTAAAATATTAAAAGAGTGACGCACCAAGGAGTAGGGTTTATAATACAAATGCAACATTTTTATTATGTATTCATTATGTAACATGTTAATGATGTAAACAATTATGTAAGCAATGTAGTGAACTATGTAATCAATTATGTAATATAGTAATTAAATAGAGAAACTACACAGTTGTATCAATAGATGCCCAAGTGACATTTGATAATATTTACAAATAAAACAGGATTGAAATTGAATTTCCCAAACTTGATAAAGAACACTCGCCAACGCCAACAGCATATGAAATAGCGAAAATGTCTACTATCATTTTAATTAAATCTGAAATAACTAAGGTCTGAAACAAAGCAGAGATTCACTTTCTAACATCATCTAACATTTTTTAAAAGTTTCAGCTCAATGAAGAAAAGCACTCAAAATGAGAATAATTAGTAGTGTAAATGCTAGAAATTAAGATTTCTTTTGTTTACAGGATATAAAATTGTATAGAAATTCATGACACTCTACTTAAATATTGCTAGAATAAGAGAATTTGATAAAGTGACTGTATCTGATATATATCAAAATCAGTAGTATTTTTAATAATAATCAGAAGTAAAAATGGTATTTTTTAAAGCTTAGTGGCTTCTATCGGAATTTTGATTGGGATTGCCTTAAATTTGTAGACCCAAGTTGTGAGAATTGACATCTTAACAATATTCAATTTTCCAATCTATGAACATAGGAATTTTCTCTATTTAGTTAGATCTTTTCTAATTTCCCTCAGCAATGCTTTGTAGTTTTTAGTGTAGAGATCTTGGATCTTTCTAAGTATTGAATATAACAGGTCTTTTTAATAAACAAGTCTCTATTAAAAGGAAATATAACAAGCATTTAAGGGAAATATAGCAAGTCTCTTTAATAAACAAGTCTATTAAAAGGAAAATTGTACCCTTGGACACAACATTCCCACTTTGAAAAATCTGTAGGATTAAGAACATCTGTATGTAAAGACACAGGTACCAAGAAGTTATTTGAAACACTGTATATAATGGCCCCCAAATTGTTTATTAAAAAATAACCGCAACAACAAAAATGTCTATCAATATGAGAAAGATTGAATCAATTATGGTAAATTATGTTGTTTTTTAAAGGAATGCATTCAATACATGTATATAGATCTAGATGGATGTCTGTGACCTATTGCTACATGAAAACAGGACAGTGAAGAGCAAATATACTATTTTGGTCAAAAAAAATGTTAAGCAAGACAAAAAAAATTATAATATGACATGCGTGTGAATACAGGAAACAGGAGGGAAGGATGCTCTTAACAGTGTTTACCCCAGGAAGGGTGGATGGTGATGGAGAGGTTATCACTGTTTTTCTTATACATTTCTTAATCACTTGGTATAAAAATACATGGTGTAGGCATTATAGCATATATAATACAGCTGACCCTGATGTCAGCCTGCTATGGTTACCACAGTCTGTAAACAGTGTGGCAAAGAATCTAACATTTTGAGGAGGGATGAAGGAGAAAGGAGAGAAGACACAAGAGCCCAGCATAATGAATTAGTCTATAACCATTGAGAGAGAACAAATTGTGACTAGCAGTTTTCCAGATTATTCTACAGTAATAACCAGCCATATGTGAATCGTAAATCTTTCTGCAGCCCAGTAAAGCTTTCAATCTGAAGCACACGAGGAAAGCTACAGGAAGTGGTATTGTCTCTTTTAAGGGAAAGAAATGGAGGCATATTCATTAATCTCTGAGAAACAAATCTCAATCTCTGACTACCCTGGAGACATTTAATTTACGGGGTTGTCAACAAATTCATCACCAGAACACACACATGAAACTTGCGTAGACAAGAGCACCTTTATGCCTAAGTGATCAGACATTGAAACTGGGAACCAAAGGAGCATGTCATCTTCATGCTCACATACCTTTAAGAGCAGTGAAATGGCCTATAAACTTTGCTCATTCATTCAGATAAAGGGAAAGTTTCCTGCTGTGCTCCTGTTCAGGACTTACGAATAGATGACACTTGCCAGCCAATTGGGGACATCACAGCAGACCAGAAAAAGTACCCCAGAGAGATACCTTAGTTTTAAATGTGGTTTAGCATATTTGCACATTTAGGAGGCGTCAGGTTAATCTACTTTTTCCCATATTAGCCCATGCCAACTATTGCAGTTAAAACTGCATACTCCTAACTTAGGTGACTTTATGTTAAAATCAACAGAAATCACACACTCTTTTGGTAGGTCTATAAATCAAAAATGTAGGAAATATGCATTTTTTTTCTTGCCTAAACAAGCTTGTAGCTGAGCCAGTTTTGCTGCCTGAAATGTTTAAGCATTGTCGCTATAATTGTTCCTTAGAGTTTCATTCCTTAGTGCTTCATTTAGGATTTGAACAACCTACCATTCCGCGTAAATAACAACCTGTCATAATGACAAATGTGGAGGTGGTTGGTCCGAAATGCAAAGTATTCAAGCAGGCTGTTGTAGCAGACTGTTCCGTGGATAAGCAAGAGGCAGGTTCATCAAAATGAAACAGTCAAGTTTGCCCCCACTCAGAGACAATGCTTTGATTATTTGAGAGAAAAATGTCTTATTTTGTACTTTTTTTTTGGTTTTTGTTTGGGTTTTTTTGTTTTGATTTTGTTTTGTTTTGTTGTTTTTTGAGACAAGGTCCCCCTCTCGCCTAGGCTGGAGTACAGTGGTATATTCACAGTTGACTGTAGCCTTGGCCTCCTGGGCTCAAGTGATCCTTCCACCTCAGCCTCCCACATAGCTGGGACTCTAGGTATGTACCATCACACCCAGCTAATTTTTCAATTTTTTTTAAAAGCAGAGTTTCCCTATGTTGCCCAGTCTGATCTCAAGTAATCCTGGGCACAAGTAATCCTCCCACCTTGGCCACCAAAAGGGCTAGGATTACAGGTGTGAGCCACCATGCCTGGCCATTATTTTATACTTTCAGAAAGCCAAATGGGACCACCAATTCAATATTTACTACTTAAAAGGTTTTCTTTACCACCTTTGTTCCAAATTCTCTTATACTGCTGGCAATTAGGAATGGGGCATTCTATTGGCCACTAAAATGTGACCTTTCATCTCACAAGACTGTCCACCTTCAAGCTGATTTTAAGAACATGTAGATATACTCCCTTTTTTTTAATGAATAACCCTTTTTAGTGAACTTCATATGTGTGTGTATATCTATATATATAGATATATATATATAGATATACACACACATATATATATGTATATATGTGTGTATACATATATAAATTACATACACATGTATATGTGTATACACATACATATATGTATATATACATACACACACATATGTACATGTGATTTATATACGTATACGCAGAGGGATGGCCCAGATCCAATTCCAAACACCTATAATCTTTTAGTATTGTTAATGTTACCATCCCCATTCTCCACTAGTGATAATTCATTTCCTCTATTACACATACTTCAGGTGTTAATAATAAAATTATATCAAAATATTGGGAGAAAAATAGAATTAATATGAATTTATTTTCTGTTTAGAAAAGATTCTGAATTCTCTCAGAGTTATAACAACATTATCATAAATTCTTCACAGTCATTTTAAAAACATTACCTTGATTTAAGAATCAGTAAATATCCTGGGAACAAGATAAAGGTCAGGCTCCCAGTAGAAGATCTCTAGGACATCTTCCTAGATGAGCCCTTGTGCCAAGTTACTGCTTGTGAGTAGGAAGCATTCTTGTGCCAAGTTACTGCTGCTCTGTACAAAGGATGCGTTAGCAATACCATCTCACTAGCAAGTCTCTCGGATAAAATGGCAGGGTAGCATTCCCAGATACAACATATGACCCATTGTAAGTCTTGCTGAATAAACCTGAGGGACACTGAGGAAAACAGCTGCTTCCAAACAAAAGTGGAAATTGAACTTAATACTTTAATCACCATAAATTGTAGTGATTATTTGTGTAAAACCATAAATGTACACCATGACTAAATGAGTCATTTACAGAATATCCCTTCAGTTATTAACATGGCATAAATACTAATCCCTGAAGATTAAACTGAACACTAATCACTTTGAACATTCAAGGACCTTTTGTAATCCCGAGTTTTGTATTTACATATGGTAATTTCCCCTGTGATAGCCAAGTAGGGCTGATCATTGCCATGTAAGCAATAATGCATGACAAGGCATGCTGTAACAAGGAATGGGGTTTCCATATCTTTTCTCCCAATCCCCCAACCCAACTTGATTCCCAATGTGAGCTTAATTAAAACTCCTCAGAACTTGGCTCTGTTTAACATGAGGGCAAAACAAGTCCAGAAATGCTGACAAGCTCCTCCACCTCTGCCTGCTGGGTCAGCTCATTAGGGGTCAGGATTTTATGGCACATGGACGGTGGCCTAGCCACAGGTTTGGCGATGCCTCAAACCAAGAGGCAGAATACGCCTTAGTAAATTACCAATTTGCCTTACTTTTAAAATGTCTTTTAATGAGGAATTTTAATTTTTAAGATAATTCATGCATATAGTTTCTAAATCAACTTTTTACAAAATGAGCAGCTGCTGCCCAACCCCCTGCTCTCAAACCATTTCTTCTACTTACCTATGTTTGTAAATAACATGCTTATACTGCTCTTTCCTGATTTATCAATTTTGCATACCAAATTTTTGACAAACATGCTAGTAATGGAGGGTTTAGTTAGTTTACGCACACCTCTGCCATTCCTCTACACTTTTATCCCTACAGAGTCGAATTACACTGTTAGAGTCGATCACAGTAAATATTGCATTATTACTTTGTAATCCCAAGTTTATGACTATATAAATTATGTTTACTGCTGATTCAAGTGATGTATTACTATGATTGCAATGGTCTGAATGTTTTTGTCCCCCCGAAATTTATATATTGAAATCTCAATCCCCAAGGTGATGCGATTTGAAGACAGGGCCTTTGGGAGGTGATTAGTTCATGAAAATGGAGCCCTAGTGAACGGGATTAGTTCCTTTATAAAGAAGAGACCCTGGAGAACTCCCTCATCCTTCAACCAATTGAGGACACAGTGAGAAGACAGCATGTATGTACCAGGGAGCATGACCTCACCAGAAGCCAAATCTTTCAGGACTGTGAGAAATAAGTTTCTGTTATTTATAAGCCACCTGATCTATGGCATTTTATTATAACAGCCTGAATGGACTAAGAAAATAATCATATTGCCTTCTCTTAAAATTATTTGCTTTCTCCTACTGCCTTTTTCATTTGCCTATAGATTTATCACCTCTTTAATTAGAGCTTCAACACATGTATCAAACACCAGACCTCTCAGATCCATTTCTCCTTCAAAGAATCTTTCTGCAGCTGCTCCATACAGTTCCTCCAGCTCCTATACAAACTTGCCACTCTCTCTCAGCCAGTGCTAAGCTGTCATCCTGTGATTTCCCTTTGCTGTTTTCCTGGGATGGATCCCCATTTCCTGGATTTCGTGTCTTTCTTTTTCATGGCTTACTCTTTCATTCACTTATTTTTCCCAATGGCTTTATCAGATAGGGCACAGGTGAGGTAAATTTTTGAATTCGTTATATGTCTGAAAGTATCTTTATTCTACACCAGCTGCCCAATGGCCCCTTTATTTCTTTCTGCCAAGATGCACCCAAGTTCTATAGTCCCTGCTTTCTTTCTCAACTGTTTTTGGTACCATTTTAGGCTTGGGGGAACTGGTCTTTTCAGCATTTAAGTGTCCACCTTATTACCAATTAAGGAAATTCTTGCCCTATGGTTATATACTTGCCTTTTTTTTTTTTTTTTTTTTTTTAAATAACATGCTTTGGCTTTTTCTGTACAAGGACATGGATTGGGATGAGGGGAGGGAGAAGGTACAAGTGAAGAACTCAGTGGCCTAAAATCATTTCTTTGGACTATGAGGACCTGGCCATTTTCCACAACAGAGAATCTAGAGGAATGCTGTCTCATGCTGCCCCTTATCCAGCACCTGCTGCCCTATCTCACTGTGGGCCACAAGCTGTAGGGCAGGTCTCATATGCTCCAACATCTGGCCCTGAAGAATCATGGTTGGTCAACCTCAGAGGGAAGAATGAACTATAAGCCTATTAAGAAAATCAACACCACTTTTTCCCTAAAGTATCCAAAGCAATTTTATGTACTTCTGACAAGGAAGCAGGAAGGGGAATCTAGAGTGCTGCTCAAATTAAGGGGAAAAGGAGAAAAAGGATTGTTGGCTACCACCATCTCCCTCACCATTCCCCCTTGCCTACCTCACTCTGTAGAGGCTAGAAACACAAGATTTGCATTTCCAGCTTCTGTTGCAAATCGGAGTAGCTGAGTGACCCACTTTTGGCCAATGGGTACTTGGCCGGCAGGCTGCTGGGAGGCTTCTGATGGAATCTTCTTTTTCCACACAATCAGGCAGAGGTTTGGGAGAAAGCAAGCTCTAGCTCCCACCTGTCCTTCCTGTTGAGGATGTGCTGTAAGAGAACCTAATGTCTGCAACTATCATGTATGAAGGTGACAAAGAGCCCAAATGCAGCTAAAGGAGCTGAGAATGGGAATGACCTTAATGAGCTGCACCAGCAATCCTTTGACCATACTTCTAAAGGAAGCAATAAATGTTCCTTTGCAGTAAGCCATAGCAACTCAGGTTTTCAGCCACTTGTAGCTGAAAGCATGCCTAACTAATGCCAGGAGTCAAGGAGAGCCTTTTCTATACCACCAAGTCCCTGCCGTGATTGTTCATGGGCTTGGCTCAGTCCTTTCCACAGATGGCTGATGTGAGCCACACAGGGATTTACCATCGGCTTCTCCTTGCTGCTGATCTGACTCATAGGATGACTGCTTCCCTTTAAGGTTGGAGTCCTGCCTTGATCTTGCCCTTGCTGGCCCTAAATCCATCAATGCCCATCAGGGAATCTGGAATCTTATACACCCCATTGTACTGGTAGGGACGCTCTTCACAGCTCACGCATCCTTCTTGGGCTGGGCAATTCCATGCTCGTCTCAGCAAATATGGTCTATTCCCAGATGTCCCATCCAGCAGCTCATGAGAACCTGTCACCTTCTGGTGGACCTTTTCAAGGTTGGCTGTTTGCCTGAATGATCACACCATTACCTTCTGCTAGGCACTTTACTTTCTGGACACTAGATCCTCCTGCCTGGATAAACTTCTTTCTTGACCTTCAGCTGAATTTACTGACATTTCCTTCCCCAACACTTGCCCAGCCCCAGAGAGGTGCCTGGCCCCATGTCCTGCCCCTTGAGTAACATCATACATGCCCAGCAGATGGCATCTAGGCCGAATGACTTCATCCCTTCCATGGCTTCTAGTCTGATTAAATCCCTCATTCTATTACCCATTACAGTGAACTACTTCTTTTTCAGGTTATCAGAGTATAATTGCTCAATAAACTGAAGGTTAATCAGAAAGTGGATAGAATAAAAAATGTCTCTATCATGTAGGTTTTGCTTAAAGGAAAAAAAATCATTCCCCCCAAAAATACCTTCCATTCCTAATTATTCGTAATATTGTCACAGATTTTTTAATACCAATGAAAGGCTTAATTGATATGAAAATTAAGTTTAAGTTATAATGACGGGGAATGTTCGTTTTTCCTTCCTTTTGATAGGTGGTGATTTTTTTCAAACAGACCAGGGATTCAAGAGAATATTTTTAATCTGTTCGATCAACATCATGACCATGACAACCAGACCAAGGTTCTCAAGGCTACTGCAGCTCCAGAAGGATGCGTTTTGCTCCCGTGTGTCACTGGAGCTCCCCAGGCTTGGTCTGATGCCGGCTGGTCTGTCTCCACTCAGCAGATGAAGGAGTAGGTGGGTCGTGCAGACAGGAGGTCCTAGCAGCCTCAGCTGCACAGCTCCTGTTGTTTCCCCTTCCTCAGATCGGATTTGTTGCTGCTTCAATTGCCAGCACCGTTCTGAGTGTATTACAGGTCTGAACTTACTCCATGATCACAAGATCTTTCTGAGTTAGGTGCCATTATCATCCTAGTTTTCAAATGAGGACACTGACGGAGCTCAGAACACGCTATCCCAAAATACGTCAACTTGGCATACTATGTATTTTAGGCTTGAAGGAAATTGAGAAAGCCACAAAAGCAGGAAGGTCGCTTTCTGATCTTCCTCACCCTCTTTTCCCTGAAATGGGCCATTAGATCTCACTGACCTTCCCCTGATAATTGGTCATAAAACTCTTGTTTCAGAAGGCCCTCCCCATACTCGGAAGAAACAAAAGAAGACTGAACAAACAGGCCTTGCTAAATTCCACCCCCTGTCCCCCCAGTTTATTACCATTAGGCCATAGCCTTTTGTCCTCCAGCCATACTTCCATTCAACTGTCCATAAGAATACAGTAGCCCTCTCTTATTCATGGAGATATGTTCCAACACCCCTAGTGGATGCCTGAAACCATGGGTAATACCAAACTCTATATATGCTGGGGTTTTTTCTGTACATACATACGTATGACATGTTTAATGTATAAATTAGGCACAGTGAGAGATTATCAGCAATAACTAATAAAACAGAATAAAAATATAGCTGTAATAAAAGTTATGTGGATGTAGTCCCTCAAAATATTTTAATATAACATACTTAACTTCTTGTGATGAGGTGAGTACGTTGGACAAAGGGATGTTTCACATCCTAGGCGAAACACTCAGAAGAGTGCACAGTTTAAAACAGGAATTACTTATTTCTGGAATTTTCCACTTAATATTTTCAGGCCATGGTTGACCTTGGGTGACTGAAACAACGGATTAGAGAAAACTACTCTACACATATTTCCCTGTTCTTGAAGTCTTCATTTCTGAAAGCTCCTGTGTCACATAAAGCTTACATTAAATGCTTTTCTATTGTTTTTGTTTTTGTTTTTAGACAGGGTCTCACTCTGTTATCCAGGCTGGAGTGCAGTGGCGCAATCTCAGCTCACTGCAGCCTTGACCTCCTGGGCTCGAGTGATCCTTCTACCTCAGCCTCTCTAGCAGCCAGGGCCACAGGCACGTGCCACCGCACCTGGCTTTTTGTGATTTTTCACAGGGATGGGGTTTCACCACATCGCCCAGGCTGGTCTGCAACTCCTGAGTTCAAGCAATCTGACCATCTCAGCCTCCCAAAGTGCTGGAATTACAGGCGTGAGCCACTGTGCCTGGCCTTTTGTCTTGTTAATCTATCTTTTGTTTAGGAGTCTCAGCCATACAACTGATGGGTGAACAAAATGTATTATTTTTGCTCCCTACCACACAAAGGCATGGGGAGGTGAAATGTTTGCCTAATGTTACTTAGCTAGTGAGTGGCAGAGGTGGGATCAATGCAGGCAGCTTAGTTCTGGAGTCAACATTCTGCTGAAGTCTGAACAGCACTCCAGGGGAGATAAGAGGTGAATGTTTTGAGAAAATGTAAAGGTCCTGAAAAACATTAAAGTGAATATTTTTTTAATATATCAAATCTTTTCTCCAAAAGAGTAAAAACATTGGCCAGCACTTATCATCTGAGCATGAGATGTTCATTAGAATTATAATATCTTGATTAAGAAATCAGTTATAAACTGGCAGTTTTCAGAGTAAAGAACTAGAAGTGTGATCACAAAAAAAGAGGGAAATTTTTCTATTAAAAAGCATTTCAACATTTTCCAATGTGTTCTCTTTACAAAGGAAAGTAATGGTGAGAGGCTTGTTAACCATTGAGAAGTTTGGAGAAATAAAACATAATTCACGTTTTACAAGGATGGAGATATTCTGAAAAGTGGGAGGAGGCAAGCATTTCAATAAGGGGCAGTATCTGTGGGAGATGGAAACAAACATCCTCAGGAAAAAACAGGTAGGGGGTTAAACAAAAACTCAAGGGAAAATTGAGGAGCACCATGTGAGCTCTGATTCATTTCTCTTGAAAGAATTCATTAGTCTACTCAGGCACATGTACTAGTGACACCAGGACAAATGAGTTTCTGCTGTAAGGATTTCATTAGTTAATGGGAAAAATCCAGTGGGGATAAAGCAGGCTGTGGCCACCCGCTGTGATATGTACCATGATAAGAGTTGGGCTCAAAGTGCTGGAAGATGCTTCAAAGTCAGGCCTTATCAGAGCCTGGAGCCAGGACATCTGGAAGGAAGTGATGCCTTAGCAGAATGCTGAAGATTGGAGAGCAGTTGGCCAGGCAAATATGGGGAAACATTCCCAAGGAGGAGCCAGCTGTTCCAAGGCCTGAAGAAAAACATCTCACCTCTTGAACTTCCTATGGCTACAGCAGAGTGTGAGGTGGGCAGAGGGATCCATAAGCCATGGGACTTGGGGAGGGAGTAAGTTGTGGAACCTTGTGTGTCCCATGTAGGGATATGGACTAAATTAGCCCCAGGGAGCCTTGATCACCATTGTCCCTCCCTGTAGCTGCTGTGATTGTGTCCCTGTGGGCCATTTCCACAGAGCAGCACTTGAGAACAAGTAAATTGTTCTGTCATAGTCCCTGGCTGAAAGCGTTTCAGTAGATTTCCCACGGCATTTAAGGTAAGATCAGGGACATGTTGCGTGGCCTACAAAGTCATACTGCATCTGGCCCCTGCCTCCCCTTCAGTTCCACCCCATACCCTCTTCCTCTTGCCAGGAACATGCTCTTCTTACATCCTTCTCCCAGCTAACTCTTGCTCAGTCTTTAGGTCTCAGCTCAAGCCATCCTTGATCCCCAATCTAATTTAAGCCCCTCGTTATGCATTTTTTTATGGAGATAAAATTCACATAACAGAAAATTAACCATTTTAAAGTGTATAATTCAGGGTGGCATTTAGTACACTCCCAAGGTTGTGCAACTGCCATTTCTATCTAGTTCAAGAATGTTTTCATCACTCTAAAATAAAACCATATACCCATTAAGCAGTCATTCCATATTTCCCCCTGCCCCAACCCCTGGAAACCACCAATCTGCTGTCTCTGTGGCTTTATCTGTTCTAGATATTTTATTTAAAAGAAACCCTGTTATATGTAACCTTCTGTGTCTAGCTTCTTTCACTTAGCATAGTACTTTTGAGATTCATCTGTGTTTAGCATGTATCAGTACTTCCTTCCTATGACTCAGTAACATTCATTGTAAGAATAGACCATAATTTGCTTATGCATTCATCGTTGGTGGATATCTGGATTCTTTCTTCCTTCTGACTATTGTAACTCCTGCTGCTATGAACCTTCATGTGTTGTAGATATATTTGTTGAGTACCCGTTTCCAGTTCCTCTGAGTGTATGCCTAAGAGTGGAATTGCTGGTTATTTACTAACACTATGCTTAACTTTTTGAGAAACCTCCAGACTGTCTTCCACAGCAGTTATATGCCTTCCAACTTTTTTTGTAAATGATTCTATGCATCTCCCTGTTTCTGATTCTTACCTGCCTTGCAAGCTCTGTGAAGGTCCCAGCTAAGCCTGGCGTACTTACCACTGTAACTCCAAGGGCTAACAAAGTAGATACTCAAAAATATTTGTTGGCTGAATGAAAAATGAGTGAATGTGACAGACAGTCTAGACAGATCTCAACTGTGTGTCTAGACAGATCACTCAAGATACAGGGTGGTGGATGGATTGGAGGGATAAGGTGCAACAGAGACTGATAGCAGCGACTGTGCTAATTGGAGCCTGACCAAAGTCTTCCACCAGGTGAGAGACGGGCCTGCTAGCTGTCATCACCACAGAGCACAGCTCCCTCACACAGCACAGCACACTGCAGTATTCCGGTTTACTTGACTTCCCCCATTGGGCTGTGAGTTTCTAAGGGTGGCTATCAAGTTTTCTTGACATTGCCAAAGTATATAGTAGATTTTCAACCAATGTTTGTTGAATGAATGAATGAATGTTGAATTAATGTGAATGGAGAAACAGGTACTAGCTATATGATCTTGGGCAAGGTACCTACCCTTTTAAGTCTTAATTTCTTCAGTGGTGAAATTGAGACAGTGACGTTCCCTGCCTCATAGGATTCCAGTGAGGGGTAAAAGGAATGAAGCCAATAGGGCTGTTGGCACAGGGCTGCCCAAGGCAGGCAGTCTCTAAATATGCGCTGCACTCTATGACTCTGAGGTCATAACTAGAATGAATGGGCCTAAGGTAAGTGGACAAAGTTTCAATAAAAAAAAATAGAAGAACATTCTAATGTAAGCTTTATGAGAGTTGGACCACATCCATCTTACTCCCTTTGATGTTCCCAGTACCCACTACATGCAATGTCAAGACAGACTGCTCAGTGGATGTTTAGTAAATGAGCCTGATCAAAGTGTAATGGGCAGCCTGTGAGTAGAGAGCTCCTCATCACTGGACAGAATATGGGCCCCTCAACCTCAGACTTCCCAGCCTCCAGAACTGTATGAAACAAATCTCTGTTCTTTATAAACTGTCCAGCCTCAGGTGTTCTGTCAGGAAAGCACAAAATGGGCTAAGACATCTGCCTTGGTAAGATGATGGACAAGTTTGCCACATAGAGCCCTATGATTTTGAGATGATTCTGGTTTTTTGACTCCTCTTATGAGACTAAACTTCTCCAAGGCAATGACTGGAAACAAAAGTATACAAAAATGTCTCTGGAGATAAGGGCTATGAAATATACTATTTTTATGCTCTCTCATGGGAAAAGGGAAGCATGCAATCAATTGCTTCAGAACTGAAGAGGTCGAAGGAAACCAAAATTTGGAATTTTCTTAGGAGTCTAAATTTAAAGAGGAAGGAAAGCTACATAAAAAGCTAAGAGCCTAATACTCTCATCTAATTGTGTTTCAGTTAACATGCTTTTCCATAGCAATTGCAGATACTTTCATATTTGCCAGTTGTAAAATTCTAAATATTATTTATATTGTGGTAAAATATATATAACATAAAATTTACCATTCAACCATTTTCAACTGTACAGTTCAGTAACATTATGTACATTCACATTGTAGTACAACTGTCACCACCATCCATCTACGGAACTTTTTCATCATTCAATCTAAATATTACTTTTAAATATAAATATTTTACCTAGGAAATCTATTCAAAAGTTGGAAGTATGCTATTGATCAGCAATTAGCTTTTTTGAAAAAAAGGAAAACCAGGCCAGGTTCAGCAGCTTGCACCTGTAATCCCAACAAGGATTACCTGATCAAGGCTGCAGTAAACCGTGTTCATGCCACTGTACTCCAGCCTGCACAACAGAGTGAGACCCTGTGTCTAAATAAATGAATAAATCAATAAAAGGAAACTCAAATATAATGTTATTTTTGTCAATATAATCAGATGAAGCTGTTGTCAAGAGGAACAAAGAAGCTGAATTTCCTGAATAGAAAAGGTGTTTCAAGATATTTCCTATGTTTATTAAATGTCATTTAAATGTCCTTTACGGATCTGGAGAAACAAAAATGATATAGATTTTTTGTATATAAACCATGCTGGTTAATAAAAATCTTCCAAACCTTCTATGTCAGTAGCCAATAAATGCAGCTTTACAATCATAGCTGCTCCTAGAAAAATTAAAATTATCAGCCTCAGGTTATCAGGGTATTTGCTTTGTTTGCAGCTATTTGAACTACAATTGCTTTCACAGCCAGCAGTATTAGCATCTCCACGTGCCCAAATCAGAATCCTACAGATGAAACTTAAACTCTATTAACAATCAAAGTCATTTTTGACAATGAGTTGGTTCCTATTTCTTCTCCAGATGACTTCATGGGGCATCTTCAGGCAGGCCAGCTCTGCGTGCAGGGCTCCACGGGGCCTGGGCTGCACAGATCAGTCACCTGGGAGGTCACACCATGACTGGCCCCACCACAGGACCTAACAAGAGTGCACAGCTGGCCCAACAACACTGAATGTAATCAGCTTCATATTGTTTTATTTTACTCCCTTCATTCGATAGGAACAAAATTGCCAAATTCAAAAGATTACTGAGCAGCAAAGGTGAATGAAGCAGACAGCTAATATCAGACACCATTTCAAAAGCAACTGCCCAGATAAGCCTCTAATGGAATTTCCCAGTTTACAGCTCTGGAGATGAAGACGGCAAGTTACCATGGAAACAAATAGTCTCTTTAAAGAGCGACAGGCTCTTCTCTTAGTCTGAGCTCTTTCCAGAAGGGAGGTGGAAAAAGCAGGCCAAGGATCTGTGACTAGAACAATGAAGGGGAAGTTTTGCTCTCGTTAGTAAAATTTTACCAATGAAATCTGTGTGGAAGTTCAGCTCAAAATTATTTCATTTTCTTGGCTGTATCATTAAAAAACTTTAAGTTAGATATTTTGAGATACTTAAGCAAAGTGACTTTTAACTGATAATTTCTTTAATTTTTTTTCTTTATTCAGTTAGTGACACATGCTGGTAATATGTGGAGCCCCCCAGTACGATTATATAAAAGGCAGAAAGGAATCACATTTCCTCTCTTCCACCTCAACACACCCCCTCTGAGATGACCATCTGTTTTTTCTGTACCTCTGCCTTGTCTATATATACATTTAAAAGAATATTTACAAACAAAAACCAAACAACTTAATTTAAAAATGGGCAAAAGACTTGAATAAGTATTTATCCGAAGAAGATATACAAATGGCCAGTAAACACATGAGAACATGCTCAACAACACTAGTCATAAGGAAAAGGTGAATCAAAATGAGATCTCACAGCAAGATACCACTTCATATACTTTAGGATGGCTTTTATAGAAAGAATAATAACAAATATTGGTGATGATGAGAAGAAATTGGAACGCTTGCACACTGCTGGTGGGAATATAAAATGGGCGGCTGCAATAGGAAACAGTATGATAGTTCTTCAAAAAATTAAGAAGATAATTACCATATAATCCAGCAATTCTACTTCTGGATATATAACAAAAGAACTAGAAACAGAGACTTAACCCCCCATTTGTATACCTATATTTATAGCAGCATTATTCACAGTAGCCAAAAGGTGGAAGCAACCCAAGTGTCCATTGACAGATGAATGGATAAAGAAAGCCGGGTGCATGGGCTCACACCTATAATCCCTGCATGTTGGGAGGCTGAGGGAGAGGATCACTTGAGACCAGGGTTTGTATGTATATACAGTGGAATATTATTCAGCTTAAAAATAAAGGAAGTTCTGATACATGCTACAACTGGGATGAACCTATATTAGGCTAAGTGAAATAAGCCAGTCACAAGAGGACAAACACCATATGACTCCACTTATAAGAGGTTCCTAGGGTAGTCAAATTCACAGAAACAGAAAGTTAAGTGGTGCTGACAAGGGTTCTGGGGAGGGGATTGGAGAGTTATGTTTCATGGGGATAAAGTTGCACTTTGGGAAGTTGGAAAAAATTCTGGAGACCGACAGTGGTAATGGCTGCACAACAGTGTGAACATACTTCATGCTATAAATCTGTGTACTTAGAAGGAGTTAAAAGTTAAACATTATGTATATTTTAACATAACATTTTTTATGTTAAAAAACATATATGCAGACATTCAGGAGTGTTTTGTCTTTGATTGGCTTGCTTGCTTCTACTAAACGAGAGTTACGATATACATATACTTCTACGAAACAAACCCCAATCCTTAATGGTACAAAACAGCCATTTAATAATGCTTAGAGTAAGGGATTCCATGCAGCAGGAACTTGACTTGGGCACAGAAGGGACAGCTTTGTCTGTTCCATGGTGTCTGAGGCCCCCTCTGAAAAGACTCAAAGACTCAACAGCTGGGAGCTATAATCATCTGGAGGTTTCTCCACTTATGTGTCCAGCACTTGATTCTGGGTCCTCACCTGGGTTGTCAATCAGAACACCTACCTGTGGGCCCTCCACATGGGCAGCTGCTTTGCACTTCGTCACAATACGGCAGCCACATCAAAGGGCCACAGCTCAAGGGGCAAAGCAGAAGTATATGGAATTTTTACAATCTAACAATAGAAGAAAATCTTTACCCAAAATAAATTTGACAGAGTATACTTGAGCAAAGAATGATTTGAGAATTGAGTAATCTCAGAACAAGAAAAGGTTCCAAGAACTCCACTCAGCAAGATGGACAGTATTTACAGAGAGAAAAAGGCCGGAGAAGGCAGAAACAAGGAACAAAAAGCAGATTGGTCATTTCAAAGCTACTTTCCTTGTAAAGCACAGTGGATTTTCTTATCCTGCTGGCCAAAAGGGATCTGTTTCAGAATTTGACTATTATTTCTCTCTCTTTCCTGATTCCTGGGTCAGACAAATAATGGTGTGGTGATATGAAACTTTAGCCTGAGTGATGCTGTTTTGGTTTGGTCTGTTCAGTCTACAGGAGCACAGTCCAAATCGGTGAGCTCCTATAAACTGTATTGACACTAGCCTCCCAAGTTACATTGTGTCACTGCCAGAGGCCTTGGAACAAGCGTGACTTCATCTTGAATAGGGGCTGGGGAAAGTGAAGCTGAGACCCACTGGGCTGCATTCTCAGGAGGTTAGGCATTTTTAGTCATAGGATGAGATAGGAGGTCAGCACAAGATACAAGTCACAAAGACCTTGCTGATAAAACAGGATGCAATAAAGAAACCACCCAAAACCCACCAAAACCAAGATGGTAATGGAAGTGACCTCTGGTCATCCTCACTGCTCATTACACACTAATTATAATGCATTTGCATGCTAAAAGACACTCCCACCAACACCATGACCATTTACAAATGCCAGGGCAACATCAAGAAGTTACTCTACGTGGTCTAAAAAGGGAAGGAACCCTCAGTTCTGGAAACTGCCCATCCTTTTCCTGGGAGTAGCCATTCTTTTGCTCCTATGCTTTCTTAATAAATTTGCTTTCACTTTACTCTATGAACTCACCCCAAATTCTTTCTTGTGCAAGGTCCAAGAACTCTCCATTCTTGGGAAAGGACCCCCTTTCAGTAACATTACTTATACTATGTTCAGTTGAAGCAGTTACAAGGGTCTGTCTGCATTTGGGGGAGGAGCTCAAAGGAGGAGTGCTAAGGTCCCATGGGAAGAGAGAGGAGTATGCAGGAGGAGCAATCTTGTGACCATCTTTAGAAAATTCAATCAGTAAGATGTAACTCCTCAATTGTTCTCATTTATTTATCATTACTTTTAAATTGTAAGTAATGTTGTAATAAATGAGATAATATGATGATATATTACAGATATATCATATTATCTCATTTATTACATTACTTAGTATATTTATGTTACTTTTAAAATTGTAACAAAACTTAGAAAACATAAAAGAAATATCCATAATTGTCCTCCTTCATGTAATTGCCCAACAGGTTCTTCCTGACTGCTTCACAGACAAAATCAATCCACCGACTCTATGGCATTGCAATAAAGAAAGAGTTTAGCTGAGGTGAGGCTGGTCATATGAAGCAGAAGACAGAGTTATTATTCAAATTAATCTCTCCAAAGGCTGGAAGGTTGGGAGTTTTTAAGGTAGTTTGGTGGGCAAGGGCCTAGGGAAAGGTTGCTGCTGATTGGTAGGGGATGCACCCATAGGGGTGTGGAAAATGGTCCTCAGGTACTGAGACCCCTTCTGGGTTGGGGCCACAGAACTGGTTGAGTCACAGGTCCAGGTGGGTCCATCCAGTCATCAGAAATGCAAAAGCCTGAAAAGATCTCAAAAGGCCAATCTTAGGTTCCACAATAGTGATGTTAATTACAGGAGTAATTGGGGACATTGCAAATCTTGTAACCTCTCTCACCCTCTTAATCTGGTGGCCTTTTATTTGTTTTACAAGGGCAGGTTTGTTTTTTTTTAAGCATTATCATTTAAACTATAAATGTCTCCCAAAGTCAGTTTGGCCCACACCCAGGACAGCTTGGAGGTTAGAAGGATGGCTTGTACATAGACTTTAGTGAGGTTTTTAATTTTTTTTTAACCTTTTCTTGAAGAGACAGAGTCTTACTCTGTCACCCAGGCTGGAGGGCAGTGGTCCTATCATAGCTCACTGCAGACTCAAACTCTTTGCATTTCCCCTGTGGAGTACAGTACACCACAGGATAAAATCCTAGGCTCAAATCTTTTGCTTTGCCTACTGTATTAATCTGTTTTCACACCACTGGTAAAGGCATATCCAAGACTGGGTAGTTCATACAGGAAAAGGGAATTTATTGGACCTACAGTTCCACATGGCTTTGGGGGGGTGCTCACAATCATGGCAGAAGGCAAGGAGGAGCAAGTCACATCTTACATGGATGGCAGCAGACAAAGAAAGAGAGCTTCTGCAGGGAAACCTCTTTATAAAACGATCAGATATCATGAGATTTATTCACCATCATGAGAACAGCATGAGAAAGACCTGTCCCCATGATTCAACCACCACCCACCAGGTCCCTCCCACAACACTTGGGAATTATGGAAGTTACAATTCAAGATGAGATTTGGGTGGGGATACAGCCAAACCATAACATCTATTCCTACCTAAAACTCACTAGGAAAGATTACATTGTGGCTTCCTTAGTCTTCCATCTTCTCCCTCTAGCGAACATGAAGCAGAGCCACAACACACTGATTATGGAAAGTGCTGTCCGAATTACTTTCTGACAGAACTTTCAGAATGTCAAGTAACGCCTCCTTCCATAGTTGTGGAAAGAGGAAGCAGGTGACTGTCCTAGGCATGGAATGCCAGCAGGTGAATCTTAACTCAGTTTTCGGCTACAGAAGTTGGCTTTGGGCTTTCTATAGAAAACATGGATCTAGCATGTTAAGTTAAAAACAGCGGTTCCCAAACACTAATCTAAACTATTGCCAGTTTTCATTGGTCTCCTGTAAAATGAGAAAACTAACTACTACAATAACTGCTGTGTTTTTAATAAAACTAAACACATTCAATTTAAAAAGAAACCTGGGCTCTATTCTGAAACAATTTCTTGTTTTTAGTATAAAACATTTATTTTCTTAAGGCATAATTATGACCATATATTTTCTTAGAATTCCTAATTAGCAAGATTAAAAGATGGCAATCCTACAGTCATCCCCATATTGAGTTTCAAACATTTTACTGATTTGTGACACCCAGTGATCCCCTTCAAATGATTGCCTTCTGGGGAGTCTTTGGGGTCCATGTGCATTGCTTGTCAAAAAGGGATTTTCTTCTGAGGTAGGAACAAACTGCTTGACATGAGAAGCGGGTCTGAAACTCTGAATTCTGCCTGTGACAGTCCAGTTGCCTAGACTGGAACAAGTCATTTATCCTCAGGGCCTCTTAGCCAGCAAATTCAGTCAATAACTCAGGCTTCCCCCACTGCAGGGCCAGGAGGAGTGAAAGGCTTAATTGTGTTAGGAGCAGAGCGCTGTGTAAGTGCTGAGTGTCTTCATTGTGCAGCATTCTAGGAGCTTTCCTTCACAAAGCCTGCTCAGCAGGTCCCGTAATAGCTGGAGAAAAAACTGTGAGGAGGGAGACTCTAACATATCAAGTATTTCCCTGGGAGTTTCTCATTTCAATGAGAAGAATATTCTCTAATTAAAATGCCACTACATTTTTTTTTTAACAAATTGCTGTCTAATTTCCCTTTGATCTTTTTTTTCATTTGGGTTGTAAGGTTTTACAGAAACTTTCCAAACGTTTAGAGTCTGCAGTTATTTTCTTTTATTCTGATTAAACTTCAAAGGATGAAACGAAAAGCCATCATAGCAAGCTAAGCTTTTTTTTCGCATACGCAATAAGCATTTGTGGGGCATCGCCAGCGTGCCTGTCATTGTGCTGGGTGCTGGAGATACAAAGATGAATAAACATGACGTGGACCCTGCCCTCACCGAGTTCAGTGTTTCCAGGAGGTGATCACGCCATCAACAGAACACTGGAATGCAATGTGGTAACAACAGAAACACCATCACACAGCCATCTCACATAGGGCACTGTGGCTGAGCTGACACTTTAAAGGATAACTAAAATTTAGCCAAAGGACAGCAAGGACATCCCAGGCAGAAGAGATAACATATAAGCACAGGTGCAGGGGTGGAAAACATCATGTCATGGCGTGAGAGAGAGAGTATGTGTGTATGTGTGTTTGTGTGTGTGTGTGTGTTTGTGATTCTGTCTCTGTAATGAGGAAGGGTCCCGAGTGGGTATGGGTTTGGGAGACTTTACTGAATGGCATGGGCACAGGCCACTAACCTGAAGCAGGCCATAAAAGAATTCTCAGAGCTTCCTCTAAAGTAGGTCATAAGGCCCTTGTTCCATGGGTGAAGAAAAGATACTCCCTTCCCTCCCCTACGTTGTTATCATAGGGTGTGGCATCTGTACATGAAGCAAGGCCAACCACATCCTACTTTGTATATGGATCTTAAGATTCAAAGGTTTACTTTAACAATCTGGAAATAAATTTAGAAATGATTCCTGCATAAATAAATTAGACTGTAGTGTGTGTTTTAAACACATACACCCCTACCAAAGGATCTGCAGATGCCTTTGCTGACCCCTGGAGGGAAGAATCAGACTTGTTCACAGTTCTCCTGTGTAGTGATTTGAGGGGCACTTGCCCACTGGAGGCCAACCCCGGGCTCAGAAGGAATGACTGGAAATCTGGTTAAGAGGAAGATTCTGAGTCAATGGGCCAAGATTTATCATTTCTAATGAGCTCCAAGGTGATGCCAGTGCTGCCGTTCAGCAGACCACACTTGAACATTGAGAGTTAATCCACTTGCTCCCCACCCCACCCTCCAGTCTTGATGGCACAGCAACTGAGACAAACCATAAGGATCCATTGCCCTCAAATCTCTGGCCAACAGTGCAGTGGTTGTTGGAAGACTGTCCAGATCCTCCCTGCACCAGAGGTGCAGGGTCCCATCCAGCAGGAGTCCAGGCCCTCAGGGCTCGCAAAGAGCTAACTGGTATGTAACTAAGTCCACAGACCCAGAATTGGAGGGTGAAAATGGGGAGGATAGGGCTGGTGCTTGCTCAGAAAATGAGCTCAGATATTTCCTATGATAGGAGCTAAGAAAGACACTAGGGGACCTAAAAAGAAGGATGGAGGAGCTTGGACAAGGGCCCAGGCAGAGCCTCTGAGTCATGGCATCAAGCACTGATTATGTGCCAGGGACTGTTTGCATGCATTACATAGATATTACATTTCATCTCCACAAAACGTCCTTGCAAAACTGATTTTAAATCTCTGCTAACAGATGAGGAACTTGAAGTGCAGAGCAGTTCAGCAAATCACCCGATCTCAGCTGGCAAACAGTAGAGCCCAGCTCACACCCAGCCCTGCACGATCTGAAAGCCCAGGTCTTTTAGGTATCCCCCACCCCCACCATGCACTCTCTTCATAAAGATGAATGAGACAGGACGTTATGCCCTCGGGGAGAGTCTTTCGATATCTGAATCTGAAACCAAGTGATATCAGTGATGACTGAAAGAGGTACTAGGCCAAGAGAAAGCAGGTCAAGAGAAGCTGACATCTGAAGAAGACCTGAGTATCTGGAACTGGACCACCTTTGAACAAAGTGGCCTGGCCTTCCTGGTCCTGAAGGGGATTTGCCTTCAGGTGAGCCAGCCAGGGGTTCATAGTGCCTCATAGGCGTGGCATGCACAGGAGAAGGGAAACTGGTTGGTGGGCATCTTACCAGAAATTGAATATTTATCTGAGAAAAAAGAAGACAGATGTATTAGTTCATTACTGCACTGCTATAAAGACATACCCAACACTGGGTAATTTATAAAGGAAAGAGATTTAATTGATTCATAGTTCCACATGGCTGGGGAGGCCTCAGGAAACTTACAATCATGGTGGAAGGCGAGAGGAGCAAAATCATATCTTACATGGTGGCAGGCAGAAAGAGACAGCAAATGAGTGAAGGGGGAAGAGCCCCTTATAAAACCATCAGATCTTGTGAGCACTCACGCACTATCATGAGCAAGTCATGAGGGAAACTCCCCATGATCCAATCGCTTCCCTCTAGGTTTCTCCCTAAACATGTGGTGGTTATGGGGATTACAATTAAAGGTGAGATTTGGGTGGGGACACAAAGCCAAACTATATCAGCAGAGAACTAAATGGGAAAAACTACCACATGACAAAGTGTCTAGAACATAGTAAGCAATCAACACTTGGTAGCTGCTATTTACTATTACTGTGGTGGTGGTGGTGGTGGTTGATGATGAGGAGGAGGTTCAGGACATGCTACAGCAATACATACCGCCTCAGCATTTGAGAAAACAGAGGCAGGAAGGTCTCTCTGACCATCTCCTGCCATTCTAGCCTGAAGTAGGCCATGAAAGAATTCTCAAACCTTCCTCTGAAGTAGCTCCGAAGGCCCTCATTCCACGAGTGAGGAAAAGATATTACCTTCCCTTCCTTACATTGTTGTCATAAGGTACTATTTCTACACATGCCTAACAACCAGTCAGCAATACACTAGGAACATTCTATCATGTATAAAATATTTCCAAATTCCAAAGTCAGTCCAGCTAGGCAGCCAAACAAACCAGCCAAAGCCACGTAACTTATGAAGGCACATTTACCCCATGGTGTTTCACATCACTTCTGTTTAGGTATCAGGATCATGTTAGCAAGTGGTCGGTCACTGCTTATGCCTACTTGCCCCTCCTTACTGAGTTGTTATAGTTTAAAAATTGTATTTCTAGATGGCAGGAGCCTCCCTTCCAAAAGAGTCTCCGCCTGGAGTTGAAAGACCCATTCCGCTCCTCCTGACATGCTCCCAGTCTCCTCATCTGTAAAATGGAGGCAATCAGGTCACACCTGTGCTTCCCACCTCAGGATCACTGCTATGAGGACCGAGCAAGATGATGTGTATGAGAGAGGGGCAAAACTGCCAAGTCCTATACACACAGAAGCCATGCTTCCATTCTATCCTAATTCGGGAGCTAATTATTTATTAAAATTTTATTTTTATACCCTTTGTGTTTCCTCTAAATGCCTCAGATCCTCTGTGGAACCAGCTGGCTGGCATTTACTTCCATGTATCCTCCATGACACAAGTCTACATGGAACTTAAATGAAAACTTACATGCACATATCACTCATAGGTAGATATATGTATGTTTACTCACATATAATTTTTGTATGTGCATAAAATTTCTTCTCTGTACTAAATTTAAAGGGCTACTTGTTAAAGGGGGTGAGATGTTTGCACAATCAGTTTAAAAGATTATTATTTAGTAACGGAAATCGCCCAAAGCAGGGAACTGGAAATCATTCCTCACTGCAACTCCAATGGAGGAAGCTGTCTAATTCTTGGGAATTTAGACACTCCTCTAGTAATACAGCACCAAAATGGTCTGGCTCAATCTGCTCTTCACATTTTGGTAATTTAAAAGGACATAACGGAGTTTTATTTTAATGGTAATTGCAAACTCATGCAGAAAATGTAAATGCACATTTCATGATTAGCTTGCAGCATAAACTATGGCTTCTATTAATGTATTCCAATTTGTAATTCTTTTCACAGTATGAGATTTGAAAGCTGTGATTAAAATTAATTAGGTTAAGTAAAGTTTATCCCCCCTGAGCACTGCTATTGGGAACAAGCAAGAGGAAAATGCGAGTTACATCTGGCTCTGCAGGAAGCTGTGTCTTCACAAGAAGTCGGCTGACTTCTTCTCTCCCCACAGAGGTTGCATGCTGCTTATTTGGCATATCTCAACCACCATGTATCTCCTCAAGGAGCTAATTGAACCATTAAACTATTCTTTGCTGGCTCACAAAACCACATAGGCTGTGACTACGTCATCTTCAAATAAGGATATGAAGTGGATCCGTCAATTGTTTAAATAGAATAAATCTTGGAGGGAAAACACATACATCTGGTAAACCTGAGGTAGTGGTGGCTACCTCAAATCCAGTACCGTAATTGCTATAGAAGAGGTGCCAAATGAGGGAACAATAATGAAGACAGTAACTAACACCAGTACAGAGAGCTCTATGCTTTACACGTAAATGTCTCAAACATTACCTCACTAGATTGCCTTCGTGATCCTTACAAGCTCTTATTATATAGTCTCATTTTACAAATGAGGGTGCTGATGTTAAGTGAGGAATCCAGAATCAAAGGGCACTAGAGAGTAGACCAAAGTCTTCAGAGTTCCTGTCCTATGCTCCTTTGTGAGCACACACCACACTGGAGAAGTTTAAAATTCCCTAACAGTAAGTTTACAGACTATTGACCCTTAGGATTTTGACCTATTGCTTCAACCCAACACTCAAATTTTGTGTATCAAGAGCTCAGCCCATTTTGGGGTAGATCTGGTGTAATTGTTGCTATGTCAAGGAGAAAACTGCCCACAGAGAACAGGGCCACGTAAGCATTGTTTGATATTCTTGGGGCAGTCAATTCAAGGGAACGAACCCACATTATGAAACCAAAGTATCTCCAGAGATACAGAATATTTCCCTGAAATTCAGAAAATAAAAAGAAATGCAAAGAATGTGTGCTTAGAAGCCAGAGAATAGGCGCCAGGGGAGCAGCATATTAGAGGAGAACAAGTGGCTCCACATTTGAACCTCACAACCATTTACTAAGAGGTAGATCTGGGAAATTCGCTTCCGTTTTTTCCTAGAGAAAACAGAAGGTTTAAGCCACTTCCTCCAAGTTCTACTGGGAGTTGGAGCCTTCGAACTCCTAGGCTGACACACTTCACTCTATTTTGACTCTCACAGACTTTTCAGTGTTTCGTGGGAGGAATGATGAAATTAAATTAGAAAATTTGCATGCCAAGTTTTCAATAAAATATTCACCTTATTACATTTTGATGAGGAAGATGCTGGTGCTTAGTGATGACTACACAGCTCGGACTATAGGATCCAGGACCCTTCCCAGAGCGGGCCTTGCTCTTTTTAACCACTAGGTGGCAGTACAAGCACAGCCTTCCGAAGACCCCCTGAACGTTGCCCGCTCACAGCGGTGACAGGTGAGAGTTTTCCTAACCAGGAAGGGTGAGTCATCTCACAGCTCTGGTATGTGGTGTCACTATTAGTGTATTTGGTAAGCTAAGGTTTTCTCTGTGCTCTCCAGCCTCACCAGAGGCTGTGTAGTTTTGCTTGGGAGGTACCTACTATGGGATCTTGAGTACAGTGAATGAGAGAAGAGCTTAACTGGACTCCCCACCCTTTGAATACCAAGTCATTTGCATCCTTATGAATAAGCAGGGCCACTCAGATCCAGAAGGCGACACTCCAGATCTGCTCCACTACAGTAGCAACTCCTCAGGCTACAAACATGCCAGTGCCTTCCGTGTTGTGACCAGCTATAGAGTAGGTACTGTTAAAAGGAAGTCAGGCTTAGAGGTAAGGATTTACTGGGAGCAAATTTCTTCCAAAACATGATGTTTAGCACACATCCCAAAGCATCTTTTAGGATGATCCAGCCTGCTTGCCTCTAGAAAGGAACACTCTGAACCAATGTTACTAATATTTGTTAACGCACATTGGACACACAGTAAGCGCTACATTATATACTCTGTGTAGATTACCTAATTTAATCTCACAATGACTCTAAGAGGTAGGTGTTGTGAATGGCCCGATTTTCAAACAAGAAGGCTGAATATTAGAAAGGTGAAGTGACTTGCCCAAACCTGAGATTTTTGAAATCGGGTCTCTCTAACTGAAAGTTACAATTTAACTTGTAATATTAGTGTTTAGCACATCATTTAACACTGCATAGCATTTCACTTTACCCATCTGTGCCACAGAAGGTTGCACACCCATGTACTCGTTCAGAATTCTTTGGTGAGGTCAAGCAAGATGGAAGGAGGGAGAGCCTGAGCTGGCCCTTCCCACCAGCCTGGTACCTGAATGGCGGTTCCTATAGTCCAGGTTCAGTGGAGGTTCAGATGGGCCCTAGGGCCCATCCCTAGGGCCAAGGAGGCTTAGCAATCACCAGTTTTCTTTCTTTT
>NW_022436946.1:58398933-58463790 GCF_009761245.1 Sapajus apella
CTACAGGCATGTGCCACCACACCCGGCTAATTTTTGTATTTTTAGTAGAGACGGGGTTTCATCATGGCCAGGATGGTCTTGATCTCTTGACCTCGTGATCCGTCCACCTCGGCCTCCCAAAGTGCTGGGATTACAGGCGTGAGCCACCACGCCCGGCCGCAATCATCAGTTTTGATCCTGACAAACAGAAGGCTGAGGTGGCCCAGATGAAGAGGGAGGTGGCTCAACAACACGGCCAGTAATATGCCGATATTCCTGTGTGCTCGTCTCATCTTAGTGAGTATCCTAGTCCGTTTCTGCTGCTATAACAAAATGCTTGAGACTGGGTAACTTAGAAAGAAAAGGAATTTATTTCTCCTGGTTCTGGAAGTTGGGAAGTCCAAGATCAAGGTACTGGCAGGTTCAGTATCTGATGAAGGATCATTCCTTTCTCATAGATGAGGCTATCTGGGTGTTGCCATGTGGTGGAAGAGCAACAGAGGAGTCTAAGCTGGCTCCTTCCAACCCTTTTATAAGGCACTAAACCCTTCATGGGGGTGGAGCTCTCAGAACTTAACCACTTCCCAAAAGGCCCCACCTCTTAAGACAATGCAGTGGAGATTAAGTTTCAACACATGGGTTTGGGGACGTTCAGACCATACCAGTGAGTTTTCTCAAATGGCAATCCCTGTTTCTCCTTTGTGCCTCTGAAATGAAATTTTAGTTAGCTCTTAGATTCATTTTGAAGATACGATAGTGCAATTATCTTCATTTCACTCATGAAAACACAGCCTGGAATTACAAATCTTCCTCTAGGTTTTTTTCCCAAATGCTTGCTCATGAGGACACTGGTCTGCATCAAAATGGGCACAAAAGGACAATGTGGTGAGTTTTTCATAAAGCTACATTTGAGATTTACAAGATAATTGCTTGTTTTGAGATTCTGTCCTTCCTATTTGTTTATGACTAAAATGTTTCTCTTAGGAAGCAGTGGAAGTTTATTTATATCTTAATGATGTCCCCAGGCAAAATAAAAACTTGGAAAGCCACTGGCTCTCTCCTGTTTTTTCTTTCTCTTTTTAATTTTTTGAGGCAGGGTCTCATTTCGTTGCCCAAGCTAGAGTGCCCAGAGTCTCGTTTTTTTGCCCACACAGTGTGATCATAGCTCACTGCAGCCTCAACCTCAAAGGCTCAGCCAATGCTCCCACCACAGCCTCCCAGGAAGCTGGGGCCACAGGTGTGTGCCATCACACCTGGCTAATTTTTTATTTTTTGTAGAGATGGGGTCTCATTATGACTGGTCTCGAATTGTACTTAAGCAATTCCACGGCACTTGGCCTTCTTTTTCTTTTTAAAAAAATCTGGGAATCGCAGCTCTGGGCAGTTTTCGAACTTTGTTCACCTGAGCACCTAAGAAGTGTTTTATATACTGTCATCTGGTGGTCATCCTAGCTCACCCTCACTGACTCTTCCCTTTGAGAACAAAAATGGTAGGACTATGGAGCCCCCGTGTCTGTGTGTGTGCGTGTGTGTGTGTGTACATTAAGGTGCTGACAGCAGAGATGTGTTATTTAAAAATGCAGGTTTTGAAGATTGCATAGAAATATTCTGAGTGAACAACCTTTTTGTGCCAAACTCAGGCAGACAGAATTGAAAGTACATACATGGGATCTGTGAGTATCCTATTTTTTCCAACACACCCAAAGGGCAACAGCACAGAGACGTTCATGCTCAGGAGTGTTATCAGCTAATAGGACATGAAAATTCTAGAAGAAAAGCCTTTAAGACTACAACCAAATGTGTTCACAATTGTACAACAGAAAATACCCCTTCAAACTCTCAGAAGAACTGTCACCTTTCAAAAATGGGTAAGTATATATTTCTTCAAGAGGTTGGCATCCTAGAGGCAGGAGGGGGGTGGTGTGGGTTTGCAAGTGTCAGACAGTCCTTGCCTTTTGAGTGTCCTCCGTGCACACACAGCCTGTCCACGAGCACTCCTACGTCCACCTCTGTCCTGCCCTCCATGGCTGCTACGGTCTCTGCAGCTCTCACCCCTCAGCCTCCCATTGACATCCTCCTTCCAGCCAGTCGCTCCCCTCCAGACAAAGGGGACTTTGTTTCTCATTGTTTACTTTTTTTTTCTGACATGGAGTCTCACTCTGTCACCCAGGCTGGCATGCAATGGCATGATCTCAGCTCACTGCAACCTCTGCCTCCTGGGTTCAAGCGATTCTCCTGCCCCAGCCTCCCAAGTAGCTGAGATTACAGGTACCCGCCACCATACTCAGCTAATTTTTGTATTTTTAATAGAGATGAGGTTTCGCCCTGTTGGTCAGACTGGTCTTGAACTCCTGGCCTCAAGTGACCTGATCACCTCAGTCTCCCAAAGTGTTGGGATTACAGGCTTGAGCCACTGCACCCAGCCTGCTTCTGACTGTTTAATGACAGAGAGATAAAAAGGGAAAGAAGAAAAGCAGAGAAATGCAAAAATTCCCAAGGCTGGGGTATACAGGAAATTGGCGGTTGGCTCTTTAGAAGGCTTGCATCTGGATAGCCCTTCTGAAACCCAAAAGATCACATATAAAAGGAATTTCAACTATAAGGTGTTCTGTAATTCACCTGAGTCATCTTCAGCTGAAACACAGAAAAGCAGCTTCTGGACCTAGGTGGACAAGCAGCCGGCATATAACTTGCTAGCAGCTACGTTCTGAAATGCCAAGTGTATTTATACTATTTGAAATACATTTACATATAAAACCAGTGAACTACAGTGCTTGGGTTCCCACGCTAGCTCAGGAAATCCATTTCAGCTTTTTTGTATTTCTGAACTTTGGTTCTGACCTCCTTCCAACCACCTGAGCTTTCCCTATGCTGGGCAGAGGGTGGGAATGAGGAGGTTCTGTGGAAACTCAATCGTTAATTCCTTTAATGATTCTCAAATACAGACCCTTAGCACATCAGGGGAAAAAAAACTAGAAATAAATAAATCTAAATATCATTAATCACATTTGCCAAGGTGATGTGTTCAAAGAATTCTTAGAGAAGGTAGCAGATAACCAGCAAGGAAGGAAATCCCAACAGTGCAAGATGCCCTGGCTCTCCTGGGCTTCTGGACACCAGGGTTTACTTTTATTTGCTTCATTTTCTCCTTGACTGCCAATCAGACTATGCTCCAGGCCAGCTCTGCACCCCTATGCATGTGGCTCATATTAGATACACAGCAAGCATCCGATGAACCTAATTGCCAAAAGCAGACATAATCTGTTTCATTCATTCTATTTACATTAATCAAGTGCGTACTATGAACAAGGTGTGTGCTAAGTACTAGGATCAACAGTGAGCAAGGCAGATCGAGTCCCTGCTTTTATAGCTTGTCTAGGCTGAATAGTGAGTCCTCCAAGGAGGTTTATATCCCAATACCCAGAACCTCTGAATATGTTAGCTTACATGGCAAAAGGGATTTTGCAGGTGTGATTGTGTTAAGGATCTTGAGATGGGATGATTATCTTGGATTACCGAGGCAGGCCCGTTGTAATCACAAAGGTTCTTCTGAGAGGGAGGCAGGAATACGGGTTAGCGAGATGAAGACTGCAATCCAAGGAATACAGGCAGCCTGTAGCCCCTGGGAAAGGCCAGGACACAGATTCTTCCCCAGAGCCTTCAGAAGGAACACGGCCCTGCTAACAGGGCCCAGTAAAACTCGACTGATAGATTTCGGCACAGTAAAACTGATCTTGGAATTCCAACTTCCAGAACGGTAAGATGGTGAATTTGTGTGTACTTAAAGCCACTAGGTTTGTGGTAACTTGCTACGATAGCAATATGAAATGAACACAAGCTGAATATGGCTCTAGTTTATGAAATATCTTCCCTCATGTTTAGCAGACTTTTAAAAAGTAATCCCAAGATGATGTGAAAGTGGAAGAAGTACAGAGTGCCATTAGCTCATTCACCTTATTATGGCTTCGAAGATTGGCTTAATAATTTATTCTCTTTGCCAATCAGAGTACCTACCTATCTGAGGCTATACTTTCCTGGGGTAGCAGGAATCCAATTTGAAGTTTCCAGTGCCAGGGCCTGAGGCTACAAATACTTATAGAATGCATTGGGCAATGAATCCCTCACCATTGCAACAGTTTGTACTTAGAAGGAATGTTGTTCTTTAATTTTCAATCAAGTCCAACTTGGTTTTCCAGTCACGGCACCTCTAAGAAATAGAGAAGCGCTCTTATTTGCATCCCCTTTTTCCAAAGGGGAAACTGAGGCAGCAATTGGCTCAAGTTTCCTTCACCACCCAGGAGCAAGAATGCAAGCTCAGCTCTTTGACACCTAAACCAACGGTGTTCCTCTGGCCTCTACTTATTGTTTCCCAAAGGAATAAGGAAGCAAGAGAAAAGGATTACACTTATCGGAGGAAGGCAATTGTCAGGGTACCAGAGGGAGAGGAGAGGAATTTGGGAAAAGAAAAAAACCTAATAGTTAAAATCTATGAAATAAAAGAGGCTCCATTTTAAAACTTAAAACCTGGGGGAAAATTTGACAATTGGATGCATTTCATTTTGAAACTTATTTAACCCTAAAAGTCAAAATGAAACTCCAGGGGTGCAAACCCACAACAATCAAAATAATAACAAGTTTTTACAAGCTTGCTGCAAAGCTAAATATAGATTTTCAGATAGACCTACTCACCTCCAAGTTCATGACTTTTTTGAACTATTTCAAAAAAGAACGTCAAACAAAAGAAAAGTAGTTTTGCATGGAGGACAGGCTGGGCTGTGTAAGTATGTGAGAGGTGGATATTTTTTTGTTTTGGCCCCTCCAAACCGTTGAGATGTTTTGAAATACCATTTGTGGTCACTACACCGGTAATATTTTCTAACTGTGGTCAAAAGGAGCTGACTAAAGGTTCGTGTGCTTGCTGCAGGAGGAGATGTTGCTGTCATGTGCCACTGCCTTAGTGCACGGGTGCCTTCTGTCATCTCCTTTATGACCTGGTTTCCGACGCATTTGGGTGAAACTCTCTTCATTCTGATATGATGAAAAGCATAATTAAAATTGGAAACCCGAGGCTTGGCAGTGTGGCTCATACCTGTAATTCCAGCACTTTGGGAGGCCAAGGTGGGTGGATCACCTGAGGTCAAGAGTTCGAGACCACTCTGGCCAACATGGTGAAACCCTGTCTCTACTAAAAGTACAACAGCAACAACAAAAATAGCTGGAGCTGGTGTCAGGCGCCTGTAGTCCCAGCTACTCAGGAGGCTGAAGCAGGAGAATCACCTGAACCAGGGAGGTGGAAGTTACAGTGAGCCGAGATTGCACCATTGCACTACAGCCTGCATGACAGAGTGAGATTCCATCTCAAAAAAAAAAATAAATAAATAAATAAATAAATAAAAATGGAAACCAAAGTCCTCTGACTTCAGCTGGGAACACTAGGGCCCTTTCCTCTTTCTACTCATCCCACCACACCTCTGGGCTGAGCAGAAGGAAGGGGGCAGGGTTCAGGACTGACAAAGATGAGGGCGTCTCCAAAACATCCTGTGCCCTTGTGTGATCTGTTCAGAATCACCGGTGGCCCGAAGGTTACCTGAAGCAATGGCCTCAGGTTCCTCGCCTTGTGGGGAAGGCTTCGAACCAGGAAGTTTGAACTGCTGAGCAATTTCTTATTAAGGCTTGAACAGAGTCAGCTGGGGTTTTAGGCTTTTATTTGTGGTGGGCTGTTTTCCTGCCATGGTTGTTGTGGTTTACCGTCTACCTGAGTGAGTGTTCAAAATTGCTTTGCAAAATCCTGTGACTTTGTTTCAGGTCAGGCACCTCTCCTGTGGCTGCCTGGCCTTGGTCCCCTGTGACACACCGTTGTCCCATCTCTCGGGCCTCCATGAGTTACCATCAGAAGAGTCAGCCAGTGAAAAGGTGCTAGCATTCTCAGACCTTCAGCATAATATGTATTTCCAGGAATGGTAATTTGGGGACATCTAAGATGGATCTCCAGACTACTGTGCAAAAGATGATTTCACAAATTGGGCAACAAAAGGCAGTCATCAAACTATGCAGTCCAGAAAGGAATTTTTTGTTTGTTTGTTTTGAGACGAGGTCTCACTTTGTCACCCAGGCTGAAGTGCAACCCCGACCTCCCAGGCTCAGGTGATCCTCCCACCTCTGCTTCTCTACTAACTGGAACTACAGGGTGAGTCACCACACCCAGCTAATTTTTGCATTTTTTGTAGAAATGAGGGTTTCCTTATGTTGCCCAGGGTGGTCTCGAACTCCTCGGCTCAACTGATCCTCCTGCCTCAGCCTCTCAAAGTGCTGGGATTATAAGCACAAATCACTGTGCCTTATCAAGAATTGTTAAATTAAAAGGCTTAATATTTTGTAAACCATTCCTAGAGATTTATGCTAAGGAAATAATCATAAATATGTAAAAAAAATTTGTATAGTCACAAGAGTGTCTGTTAGGAGCTTGTCTATAACAGAAATGGGGGGAAAAAACTTAAATAATCAATAGGCTATTGGTCAAATAAATTATGTTAACTATATTATTGCCATAGTCAATAACTAGCATTTTTTGAATGCTTACTATGTGCTAAGTGTTATGCTAATTGCTTTATGTGAATCATTATCACTTTTTTTTTTTAAGACAGAGTTTCGCTCTTGTTGCCCAGGCTGGAGTGCAATGGTGCCATCTTGGCTCACCACAACCTCTGCCTCCTGGGTTCAAGCAGTTCCTCTGCCTCAGTCTCCCAAGGAGCTGGGATTACAGGCATGCAAAACCATGCCTGGCTAATTTTTTGTATTTTTAGTAAAGACAGGGTTTCTCCATGTTGATCAGGCTGTTCTCGAACTCCCAACCTCAGGTGATTTGCCCGCCTCGGCCTCCCAAAGTTTTGGGATTACAGGCATGAGCCACTATGTCTGGCCTTATTATCACATTTAATCCTTAAAACACCCTGTGGAAATTACACTCAGAGTATAAAGTACTCAAATTAGTAAAGTTCCTTGTCCATGGACATAGAGCCAGCAAGATAAACAATGACCCTCCCCCCAAATCCATGTCCACCCACAACCCAAATGTGACCTTATTTGGAAATGGGGTCTTTGCAGATGTAACTTGTTAAAGATCTTGAGATGAAATTGCCCTAGATTTAGGGTGGGCCCTAAATTCAATGACTGATGTCCTTACATGAAAAAGGAGAGAGTGACTAGAGACACACAGAGACATAGAGTAGAAGTCCATGTGAACATGGAAGAGAAATTGAAGTCACGCGTTTCCAAACCAAGGAATGCCAAAGGCTGGCAGCCATCGGAAGCCAGGAGAGAGGCAGGGAACAGACTCACCCTCAGACCTTCCAAAAGGAACCAACTCTGCCAACACTTGGATCTTACACTTCGGGCCTCCTGAACTGTGAGATTAAATTTCTGTTGTTTTAAGCCACCTGGTTTGTGGTAACTTGTTATGGCAGCCACAGGAAACGAACACAGCTAGTGAGTTGTGCACTCAGGATCTAAACACAGAGCAACTCCAGAACCAGAGCTCTTCCACCCCACTATGCTGCCTCTAACAGCAGGGCTCAAGATTGCATGTACAATATCATATTTGTGTAAGAAATGTGAATATATGCAGGGAGAAGAAGTGGAAGAATAGACAGCAAAATGTTTATTTCTGGGTGGTGAGATTCCAGATGGATTTTAATTACCTTCTTTTGCTTATCTGCTTTTTCTTTTTTCAGAGCTGAAGTGCAATACTTTTCATAGTGAAATACACTGAAGCATGTACGAGTAAAGCGGCATTGTGCTGTATCTTACTTTGAAATCATTCAGACCAAAAACTAGTAATGTAGATACACAGGGAGAGAAAATGATAGAGCAAATGGGGAAATCAACTGTTGGAGGACCTGGGTAAAGAGCATGTGGAAATTCTTTGTATTATTTTTGCAATTTTTCAGGAATTCTGAAATTAGTGCAAAATTTTAAAGTTACCAAAATTTTTTTTAACTTTGAAGAGTCCTAACATGAAAGATGTCCACAGTTGAAACAGAAATGACTTTATAAACATAAACACCAAGAGGACTGCCAAGAATTAGAAAAGTCTGAGGAATAAAAGGGAATATTTGTGTTATAGCAAAAATAACTTTCAAAGGAAAAAAATGCAGAGTGTAACAGAGACAAGGAAAGAGGTAATAGAACAAAGTAATGCCCAAGGATGGGCCGTGCAGCCTCGCTCAGCTCTCAAATACCATTTTTTGCACATACTTAAGACCCTCTAACAGAGGGTGAGGCCTGGACCGGAGGTCAGAAGACAAGGGTTTGCCTGACCTACAGGAAGGGATGAGAAGCCAAGATCACCTCTTGTTTTCAAGCTCTGAAGGCAGCCTCGAGTTGCTAATTTACTGATGCCTTCAGAGGGTGGTCATCAATTATTCTACAGATGACATTTAAAAAATAATATAGATAGAGACAAGCCAGACGAAGGTTTTGTGGTCGTTAGAAAATGTGAAACTATTAATAAGCTACTCGATATTTTTATTTTAGTAGGACAGAGATACTAATTATGTGCCAATTTTAAAGCTCACTTCCAACCAACATGTCTCGTTTACCATCTGGGCAAACGCAGGGAACAGTATGTCCATAATTTGGACTCATCTAAAGGGGGAAAAAGTCACATTACTAAATGGCATTATTTCAGATGGCCCATTTCTCTATCATGGATTTCTATAAAACTCTGCGGCTATTACAAAAACTAACTTAATTTTATTGGCATCCTTTGACTTGTGTATAAGATATTGTGCAATGGAGCTAGTTCTCATCCATTTGAAGGAACTGCTTGTTCCTTTCATTCCAAGTTGGTGAGGTCCAGGGCTGGGGCTAATGGGTCTTTGGAGTAGTCCCACCCTCACTCTCAAACAGCAGAGATAAATATATGGTTTGGCAAAAGAAGACTGAATATATTATGTGTACTTAATTGAGTCAAAGAATAATAGGTCCATTTTTATTCTACTCTCAAGTTGTTTCATGTTCAGCATTCCTTCATCACAAAGGTTTGCTAATTGTTCCCATTTGCAAGTGCCAAGTAATTTGTGCCTAGTAATTCCATAAACGTTTGCATTTCTGGGTTCCTACAGAGCAGTCCTACTTCACAATGCCTCCAAGTAGCCATCTGTAGGAAATGGTCCGCCAAAGAGCACAGGTAGAGTCCACATCCTGTCCTGCTGTCATGCATGCGCATTCCATGTGTCTCTGGAGATTCGGCGAGTAGCACAATGATGTATGGGCTGCACAGGATGCCACCCACAGACCCTCCAAATAGAATGACCAGCCAGGGGGAAGGTGTCTGGGTGGGAGGTTTGTTGTGTATATATATATTTTCTCCTAATGTATTTAAAACTCATTTGAAGTACAAATGGGAAGATTTATTTTTAGCCTGACTTCTTATGGAAAGAAAAGTAGTGTCTTGGTAAGATTCCAGGCCACCAGCCCCAACCCCACTTCAAGCTCTTTTGAACCCTTTTCTTCTGGTTTTATTGACACTTTCTGCTTGGAGCCATCATCATGAGGTATAAAGAATGCTTCTCGTTAAGCCCGCTAACCCTTCTTTTCAAAGTAAAACCTCCTCCCAAATCCTGTAGTGGCCATGGCATTTTGGGTTGTTTTTATCTTTTGTGTTACAGTAATAGCGCTTACAAATTTATGCATAAAGCATGATCTGCTGATCACAATGAACTCTGGGTCTCAGAGCAGTTTTTAAATCATTTAGGTCAGCTTTAACAGGTAAGTATCTGTGGAGCTGGTGACATGATTAAGATGCTTATATTCAGCTTGGGCCACTAGACCCACAGTCCTGCAGAGAAAGGACTGAAGCCATTTACTGATGAGTTTTTAGTGGATCTGATGATAAAGTTAAAACTGATTCTGGGAAAAGCACTGAAAAGAGTTTTATCTTGTCAAAAATGGCTAATGTTTTTGGGAGCTTGGTTGAGACTGTGTTTTCATATTTGAACTCTGGACACTCAGCCAACATACATTCTCTGGTCTGTGTTCCTCTGGTCCGTTTATAAGGGAGGGAAGAACCAAGTTGTTGCATTTCTTTGTATACTTCCAGGACACAGGGATCACACACATTGTGTCTGATGAATTCCATTTTGTCCTAGAGCCAGAAAGATAGTATTCCCTGAAGGCTTACACATCGAGTTCTTGATGCTTGGGGAAAAGGTGTCTTTTACAGCATTGGCCCCCAACCTTTTTGGCACGAGGGACCAGTTTCATGGAAGACAATTTTTCCACAGATGGGGTGTGGGGAAGGGAATGTTTCCAGATGAAAATCATCCACTTCAAATCATCAGGCATTAGATTCTCAGAAGGAGTGTGCAACCTACATCCCTTGTATGCACAGTTCACCATAGGGTTTTGCACTCCTGTGAGAAACTAATGCTAGTGCTGATCTGGCAGGAAGCAGAGTTCAGGTGGTAATGCTCACCCACCGCTCACCTCCATCCACAGCCCAGGGGTTGGGGACCCCTGTCTTACAGGGTTACTTATCTCTGAGACACTGATTCCTGAACCTGCAGTCAGTACAACGGTCACTAAGCTAGCAAAAGTGTCCTGGGTTTAGGGAGGTGGCTCACAAACTCTAGTGTGCATAAGAATCACCCATCAGTGAGCAAGGTGCTATAGCCAGACTGCCTCTCTAGATTCCTCCTCTCGGGGTAGGGCATCTCTGAAAAAAGGCAGCAGCCCCAGTCAAGGACTTATAGATAAAACCCTCATCTCCCTGGGACAGAGCACCTGGGGGAAGGGATGGCTGTGGGTGCAGTTTCAGCAGACTTAAATGTTCCTGCCTGACAGATCTGAAGAGAGCAGCCGATCTCCCAGCACAGTGTTCAAGCTCTGATAAGGGATAGATTGCCACCTCAAATGAGTCCCTGACCCCCATGTAACCTGATTAGGAGATACCTCCCAGTAGGGGTCAACAGACACCTCATACAGGAGAGCCCTTGCTGGCATCTGGCGGGTACCCCTCTGGGACAAAGCTACCAGAGGTAGAAACCGGCAGCAATCTTTGCTGTTCTGCAGACTCTGCTGATGATACCCAAGCAAACAGGGTCTGGATCTCCAACAAAGTCCAGCAGACCTGCAGCAGAGGGGCCTGACTGTTAGAAGGAAAACTAACAAACAGGAATAATATAAACAACAAAAAGGATATTCACTCAGAGACCCTATCTGAAGGTCACCAACATCAAAGACCAAAGATAGATAAATCCACGAAGATGAGGAGAAACCAGTGTGAAAAGGCTGAAAATTCCAAAATCCAGAATGCCTCTTCTCCTTCCAAGGATCATAACCCTCATCAGCAAGGGAACAAAACTGAATGGAGAATGAGTTTGATATAACAAAAATAGGCTTCAGAAGGTGGGTAATAACAAACTCCTCTGAGCTAAAGGAGCATGTTCTAACCCAATGCAAGGAAGCTAAGAGCCTTGAAAAAAGGTTGGATGAATGCTCACTAGAATAACCAGTTTAGAGAAGAAGGTAAGTGACCTGATGGAGCTGAAAAACACAGTACAAGAACTTTGTGAAGCATACACAAGTATCAGCAGGCAAATTGATCAAGCAGAAGAAAGGATATCAGAGATTAAAGATCAACTCAATGAAATAAAGTGAGAGAACAAGATTAGAGAAAAAAAGAGTGAAAAGAAATGAACGAAGCCTCCAAGACATATGAAACTATGCGAAAATACCAAGTTTATGGTTGATTAGTATACCTGAAAGTGGCAGGGAGAATGGAACCAAGTTGGAAAACACTCTTCATAATATTATCCAGGAAAACTTCCCCAACCTAGCAAGACAGGCCAACATTCGAATTTAGTAAATACACAGAACACCACAAAGATACTCCTTGAGAAGAGCAACCCCAAGACACACAATCATGAGATTCACCAAGGTTGAAATGAAGGGAAAATGTTAAGGAAAGCCAGAGAGAAAGGTTGAGTTACCCACAAAGGGAAGCCCATCAGACTAACAGTGGATCTCTCTGCAGAATCCTTACAAGCCAAAAGAGAGTGCGGACCAATATTCAACATTCTTAAAGAATGTTACACCCAGAATTTCCTATCCAATCAAACTAAGCTTCATAAGTGAAGGAGAAATAAAATCCTTTACAGACAAGCAAATGTTGAGAGATTTTGTCACCACCAGGCCTGCCTTACAAGAGCTCCTGAAGGAAGCACTAAACATACAAAGGAACAACTGGTATCAGCCACTGCAAAAACATACCAAATTGTAAAGACCATCAATGCTATGAAGAAACTGCATCAACTAATGGGCAAAATAACCAGCTAGCATCATAATGACAGGATCAAATTCACACATAACAATATTAACCTTAAATGTAAATGGGCTAAATGCCCCAATTGAAAGACACAGACTGGCAAATTGGATAATGAGTCAAGACCCATCAGTGTGCTATATTCAGGGGACACATCTCACATGCAAAGACACACATAGGCTCAAAATAAAGGAATGGAGGAATATTTACCAAGCAAATGGAAAGAAAAAAAAAAAAGCAGGGGTTGTAATCCTAGTCACTGATAAAATAGACTTTAAACCAACAAAGATCAAAAGACAAAGAATGGCATTACATAATGGTACAGGGATCAGTGAAACAAGAAGAGCTAACTATCCTAAATATATACACACCCAATATAGGAGCACCCAGATTCATAAAGCAAGTTCATAGAGACCTATTAAGAGACTTAGATTCCAACACAATATTAGTAGGAGACTTTAACACCCCAATGTCAATATTAGACAGATCAACAAGATGGAAAATTAAGCATATCCAGGACTTGAACTCAGCTCTGGACCAACTGGACCTAATAGACATCTACAGAGCTCTTCACCCCAAATCAACACAATATACATTCTTCTTAGCACCACATCACACTTATTCTAAAATTGACCACATAATTGGAAGTAAAACACTCCTTAGCAAATGTAAAAGAATGGAAATCATAACAAATAGTCTCTCAGAACACAGTGCAATCAAATTAGAACTCAGGACTAAGAAACTCACTCAAAACCACACAACTACATGGAAACTGAACAACATGCTTCTGAATGACTACCAGGTAAATAACAAAATTAAGGCAGAAATAAAGATGTTCTTTGAAACCAGTGAGAACAAAGACAATATACCAGAATCTCTGGGACACATTTAAAGCAGTGTGTAGAGGGAAATTTATAGCACTAAGTGCCAACAAGAGAAAGCAGGAAAGATCTAAAATTGACACCCTAACATCACAATTAAAGGAACTAGAGAAGCAAGAGCAAACAAATTCGAAAGCTAGCAGAAAGCAAAAAATAAGATCAGAGCAGAACTGAAGAAGACAGAGGCAAAATAAACCCTTCAAAAAAAAAAATCAATAAATCCAGGAACTGGTTTTTTGAAAGATCAACAAAATAGACAGACTGCTAGCCAGACTAACAAAGAAAAGAGAGAAGAATCAAAGAGATGCATTGAAAAATGATGAAGGGGATATCACCACAAATCCCATAGAAATACAAATTACCATCAGAGAATACTATAAACTCCCCTCCACAAGTAAACTAGAAAATCTAGAGGAAATGGATAAATTCCTGGACACATACACCCTCCCAAGGAGAAGTCAAATCTCTGGAGCAGGAAGAAGTTGAATCCCAGACCAATAACAAGTTCTCAAATTGAGGCAGTAATTAATAGCCTACCAACCGAAAAAAGTCCAAGACCAGACAGATTCACAATAAATTCTACCAGAGGTACAAAGAGGAGCTGGTACCATTTCTTCTGAAAGTGTTCCAAACAACAGAAAAAGAGGGAATCCTCCATAACTCATTTTATGAGGCTAGCATTATCCTGATACCAAAACCTGGCAGAGACACAACAAAAAAAGAAAGTTTCAGGCCAATATCCCTGATGAATATTGATGCAAAAATCCTTAATAAAATACTGGCAAACCTAATCCAGCAGCACATCAAAAAAGCTTATCCACCACAGGCCAGGTGCAGTGGCTCAAGCCTGCAATCCCAGCACTTTGGGAGGCCAAGGTGGGCAGATCACGAGGTCAAGAGATCAAGACCATCCTGGCCAACATGGTGAAACCCCGTCTCTACTAAAAATACAAAAATTAGCTGAGCATGGTGGCATATGCCTATAGTCCCAGTTACTCTGGAGGCTGAGGCAGGAGAATTGCTTGAACCCGTGAGGCGGAGGTTGCAGTGAGCCGAGATTGTGCCACTGCACTCCAGCCTGGCACCTGGCGGCAGAGTGAGACTCTATCTAAAAAACTTATCCACCACAATCAAGTTGGCTTCATCCCTGGTGCAAGGCTGGTTCAACATATGCAAACCAGCAAATGTAATCCATCACACAAACAGAACCAATTACAAAAACCACGATTATCTCAATAGATGTAGAGAAGGCCTTTGACAAAATTCAACAGCCCCTCATGCTAAAAACTCTCAATAAACTAGGTATTGATGGAATGTATCTCAAAATAATAAGAGCTAAATGATGAAATGTATCTCAGAATAATGAGACCCATAGCCAATATCATACTGAATGGGCAAAAACTGAAAGTATTCCCTTTGAAAACCAGCACAAGACAAGGATGCCCTCTCTTACCATTGCTATTCAACATAGTATTGGAAGTTCTGGCCAGGGCAATCAGGCAAGACAAAGAAATAAAGTGTATTCAATTAGGAAAAGAGGAACTCAAATTGTCTCTGTAGATAACATGATTGTATATTTAGAAAACCCCACCACCTCATCCCAAAATCTCCTTAAGCTGATAAGCAACTTCAGCAAAGTCTCATGATACAAAATCAATGTGTAAAAATCACAAGCATTCCTATACACCAATAACAGACAGAGAGCCAAATCATGAGTGAACTCCCATTCACAATTGCTACAAAGAGAATAAAATATCTAGGAATACAAATTACAAGGGATATAAAGGACCTCTTTAAGGAGAACTACAAACTACTGCTCACAGAAATAAGAGAGGACACAATCAAATGGAAAAACCTTCCATGCTCATGGATAGGAAGAATGAATATTGTGAAAATGGCCATAGTGCCTAAAGTAATCTATAGATTCAATGCTATCTCCATCAAGCTACCGTTGACTTTCTTCACAGAATTGGAAAAATCTACTTTAAATTTCATGTGGAGCCAAAAAGAGCCCACATAGCCAACACAATCCTAAGCCAAAAGAACAAAGTTAAAGGCATCACACTACCTGACTTCAAACTATACTACAAGGCTACAGTAACAAAAACAGCATGGTACTGGTACCAAAACAGATATATAGACCAATGGATCAGAACAGAGGCCTCAGAAATAACACCACACATCTACAATAATCTAATCTTTGAAAAACCTGACAAAAGTAAGCAATGGGGAAAGGATTCCCTATTTAATAAATGGAGTTGGGAAAACTGGCTAGCCATAAGCAGAAAGCTGAAACAGGATCTCTTCCTTACACCTTATACAAAAATTAACACAAGATGGATTAAAGACTTTAAATATAAGACCTAAAACCATAAAATCCGTAGAAGAAAACCTAGGTAATACCATTCAGGACATAGGCATGCACAAAGACTTCATGACTAAACCACCAAAAGCAATGCCACAAAAACAAAAATTGACAAACAGGATATAAATGGGATACAAAGAGCTTCTGCACAGCAAAAGAGCTATTGTCAGTGTGAACACGCAACCTACAGAATGGGAGATCATTTTTGCAATCTATCAATCTGACAAAGGGCTAATATCCAGAATCCACAAGGAACTTAAATTTACATGAAAAAAAAAACCCCATCAAAATATGGGTGAAGGATATGAACAGACACTTTTCAAAAGACGACATTTATGCAGGCAACAAACATATGAAAAAAATGCTCATCATCACTGGTCATTAGAGAAATGCAAATCAAAACCACATTGACATATCATCTCATGCCAGTTAGAATGGCAATCATTAAAAAGTCAGGAGACAACAAATGCTGGAGGGGATATGGAGAAATAGGAATGCTTTTACACTGTTGGTGGGAGTGTAAATTAGTTGAACCATTGTGGAAGACAGTGTGGCAATTCCTCCAGGATCTAGAAATAGAAATACCATTTGACCCAGCAATCCCATTACTGGATATATACCCAAAGGATTATAAATCATTCTACTATAAAGACACATGCACACATATGTTTATTGTGGCACTGTTCATAATAACAAAGACTTGGAATCAACACAAGTGCCCATCAATGATAGACTGGATAAAGAAAATGTGGCACACATACAACACAGAATACTATGCAGCCATAAAAAAGGATGAGTTCATGTCCTTTGCAAGGACATGGATGAACCTGGAAACCATCATTCTCAGCAGACTGACACAAGAACAGAAACCCAAACACCACATGTTCTCACTCATAAGTAGGAGTTGAACAATGAGAACACATGGACACAGGGAGGGTGATATCACACACTGGGGCCTGTCGGGGAGTGGAGGGCTAGGAGAGGGATAGCATTAGGAGAAATACCAAATGTAGATGACGGGTTGATGGGTGCAGCAAACCACCATGGCACATGTATACCTACGTAACAAACCTGCACATTCTGCACATGTACTCCAGAACTTAAAATATAATAAAAAAGAAGTATGCTATGTATACATACATATATTTATCAGCTTTGTCCTCTAAGAACGCCTATAGAAGCAATTAAAACCAGTACCAATGAGCATATGTAGTTCCCAAATTCTGGCTTTTAAATACCATTCTCCAATAGAATAAGAGAGGGGAAGGAAGAGAGGGGAAAAATACAGGATAGGATCCAGTAATTAGAAAAAAGGACAGCTTGTCCACTATAACAGAAAAAAAAAAAATCACCCATCAGTGATGAGAGTATTAAGAGTGTGGACTGTGCATGGGTGTGGTGGCTCATGCCTGTAATTCCAGAACTTTGAGATGCCAAGGTGGGAAGATCACTTCAGCCCAGGAGTTCGAGACCAGCCTGGACAACAAGTGAGACCCCATCTCTACAAAAAATTAACAAAATTAAAATGTGGGTTCTGGAGCCCCTACCCCAGGTATGGGTTCTGTAGCATGCAGGAGATTTCCATGTTTAACAAACACTCTGGGTAATTCTAATGCACACAGTTTGCAATAAGAAACACTGTTCTCTAAATTCTGATGGAGAATATTTAGACATGTGCTTTTTGGTTTTCAGATTTTCCCTTCAAAATTGTATTATTTCAAATATTTTTCTTAATAAGAAAATTTAGGACATGAAAAGATAACCAACACCATTAGTCATTAAAGTTATGAAACTGAATTGAATTATGCAATAGAAAATTGCAATCAGATACTACTACACACTCATTAGAATGGCTGTAATTAAAAAGACTGACAATACCAAACATAGACAGAGGATATGGAGAAACTGGAACCCTTACATATTGCTAATGGGGATGTAAATGATAAAACCACTTTGGAAAATAGCGTGGCAGCTTCTTAAAAAGTTAAGCATATACTTACCATATGACCCAGTAACTGTACTCCTAAGTATGTACCCACAAGAAATGAAAACATGTCTATGCAAAAACTTGCACATGAATGTTCATATAAGCATTATTTTTAATCACTCTAAACTGAAAACAACCCAAATGTCCATCTACTGGTGAATGGACGTACAAAATGGGATATATCTATATAATGAAATATTATTCAGCAGTGAAAGAATGCACTACCAGTACATGGTACAACACAGATGAACCTCAAAAACATTATGCAAAACGAAATAAGCCCAACACAACAGACTATAGATCATATGATTCCATTTAGATAAAATTTCCAGAAAATACAAATCTATAGATCAGTAGTTGTTTGGGGCTAAGAGGAAGGATTGACTGTGAATGGCAAAGGGAACTTTTTTGGTGACATGAGATGTTCTAAGACTGGATTGGGGGAATGCAAAACTCTATAACGTTACCCCCCAAAATCATTAAACTATACAGCTACATGGATGAATTTTAAGGTATGTAATTATACCTCAAAAAAGGTGTTTAGAAAAGAAGACTCCCCTAAATGACAGTTGAGTGGTAGATGAGTGAATGAATCAAACAATTTAAAAACATTTCATAGTTTTTAGGAGATGGTGTTCAAAGATATAGATAGATAGATAGATAGATAAAGATGTAGACAGAGATATAGATATAGATATAGATGTAGATATAGATATGACTAGGTAGTGCTTTCTGCATTTTGTTATCAGCTATGGTCGAATGTCAGTCTTGTTCGTAGGTGGCTTTTTTTCTTTTCAGTTCACTTGAGTCACAGTTTCAGTCCCAGCCTTCACTAACTTATCCACAACTTGCCAGCAGCTGTTGTCAACTTTAACTACTGCAAGGTCTTCCCCTTTAGGCTAAGGGGGGACTAGGTTCTTTGAGCTTTCCTAACAGCCAGAAAGGACAGTCCACCATTACCTCTGACTCATCTGCTTTCTTTTCCATGTGGCAGGAGAAGAAAAAAAAAAAGAGTTTTCAGTCACATTACATGTCTCAGTGTCAGCAATTCAATTGTTCCCTTAGCAACCATCGCTTTTACCACTGGCTTTCTGAGACACACTGCTTTCTCAAAGAGCTGAGAGTCACAAAATATCTTGGTGCATGCCAGAAGCTGTTTTCTAAAAAGGCCAGTATGTCTTCTAGAGCAAATCATTTTTAAAACAATGTTCAAACACAGCATATCATTTTTAGACAAACGTGATAATGGGGACAATGCTGAGGAGATGATACTTCTTAGGGTCATTTGGCTACCCTGGAGATAAGGGGTGTGTGCAGCCACAGACTCCCTGCTCCCATCCCTGACGGTAGATGTGATGGGTCACAGGGAACTCACAAGTGGAAAGGAAAGGAGAATGACTCTGGGCAGAGGCAATGCAGTGACTCTCCTGCCCATGGCTAGATGGATAGAAACATTGCTTTTGCACATGAAGCATCCAAATTTACCATTTTCTTATCTGACTCGTGGGAGTATACTGCCCCTCCATGTATTTCTACAGCCAGGTAAAAACTAAGACCAAGGGATAGCACAGAATTGTGGTTTCCTTTATTATTCCATCCATGATTTATTTTCCAAGAGAACCTTGTGATGGTTAACACTGAGTGTCAACTTGATTGGATTGAAGGATGCAAAGTATCGTTTCTGGGTGTGTCTGTGAGAGTGTTGCCAGAGGAGATTAACGTGAATCAGTGGACTGGAAGAGGCAGACCCACCCTCAATCTGGGTGGGTACCATGTAGTCAGCTGCCAGCTCAGCTAGAATAAAGCTGGCAGGAGAAGATGGAAGAGCAGGCCTGCTGAGTCTTCCAGCCTTCCTCTTTCTCCCGTGCTGGATGCTTCCTGCCCTCAAACATCAGACTCCAAGTTCTTCAGCTTTTGGACACTTGGACTTAACCCAGTGGTTTGCCAGGGGCTCTTGGGCCTTTGGCCACAGACTGAAGTTGGCTACAGACCGCACTGTTGGCTTCCCTACTTTTGAGGTTTTGGGATTTGGACTGGCTTTCTTGCTCCTCAGCTTGCAGATGGCCTATTGTGGGACTTCACCTTGTGATCACATGAGTCAATACTCCTTAATAAACTCCCTTCATATATATATATCTATCCTATTAGTTCTGTCCCTTTAGAGAACCCTGGCTAATACATACCTGTAATTAAAAAACAAAAACAAAAAACAAATATTGTCTGTTAACCACTATTTGAAAAGCAAGGACATCTCAGAGTATAGAGATCATGTAAAGGTTCTCCAGAAAATATTTCTCAAACAGCTTGAACAGGATGCAGAGTCTGTGATAACTCTATTTCTCAGGCCCATCTTTAGGAATAAATATCTTACTAACAATGTGATAACTTTTTTAAAATTAGTAAGAGTAGAGTCATTTTAGCACTATCCAAGGATACTTGTACTTCAAACTATTGATACCAAATCTCTTTAATGAAACTCTGCTAAATATTAATTCTTATACACTAGAAGTTGGGTAGATTAATTAAATCAATCAAGTACCTGCTTTATTTCTATTTTTAAAACTTTGTGTTTCTACTTTTCTTTTAAATCAGTTCTGTCAGGTCTTCCTTGAGAAGCGCAAATTAAGGAGATTTCCCTATATATACATTATTTCAAAACTGTTAACCCAGGCGCTATTGACCCAGTGGGCTTGCAGAAAAGGGAGGAACTCCTCAGCTGTATTTTATAACCTTCAGGACAGAGACTCCTGGCTGGTAACTGTGTGCCCCTGCTATGGTGTTTCTGAGAATCCTGGCTTTGGGGCATGCATGTCTTCAAGGTGTTTGGAAAGATTGTTTTTCAGGCCCATCTACTTCCTTAGGTTTTCCCAAAATAATACTAAGCTACCAAGAACAAAAAATCCAGACCACAAGTTAAAGTTCTGACTCCACTCAGAAGGCCCTGAAGATGGATCCACAGGTGATTCATCTTGCAGAGCCTATGCATAAACACATTCAACCTGTCCCAACCCACAGAAAGATGAGAAAAAATTTACTTTTCAGTTCGGAAAAGGAAAGGGATTCATAACAATTTGAGTTTTCCTTCAGGAAATAAATAAAATTTGTGGCCAGGCGTAGTGGCGCATACCTGTAATCTCAGCACTTTGGGAGGCAGAGGCAAGAGGATCACCTGAGGTCAGAAGTTCGAGACCAGCCTGGCCAACATGGTGACACTCCATCTTTACTAAAAGTAAAAAAATTAGCTAGGTATGGTGGTATGTGCCTGTAATCCCAGCTACTTGGGAGGCTGAGGCAGGAGAATCACTTAAACTTGGAAAGGAGAGGCTACAGCAAGCTGAGATCATGCTGCTGTACTCCGGCCTGGATGACGGAACAAGACTCCATCTCAAAAAAAAAAAAAAAAAAATTGTTTTCTTATGACAGAAGAATATATGTCTTCTTAATTCCTCTCTTCTTAATAAAGACCATCACTTTTCGCTGAAGCAGGTAGATGTGCATGGGTCTAATCTGTGGTCATTGAGCTACTGAAGAGTAGGGTTTTCCTAGCATCTCTGGGTATATTCCCTCTCCTGCAAAGAGAGGGGCTAGAATGAATATCCTCTGGGGTCCCTTGTGGCTGTAGCCTTCAGCTCGTCTATCCCCACTGCCCGCACCTTCTCCTGGAGCCCTGTTTCTGAGCACCCAGCAGCTGTCACATGCAATGTTCCTGCCTCTCGATTCACACAATCATTTCTTCTCACCACCAGCAAAGTCCCAGTCAGAGATGTGAAAGGGAAGAAGAAAAAAAAACAGACACAGACACATACATGTGAATATATGCACATATAAAATGTGTTCTAGAGCAGATTCAGAGGCCTGGGATAGCCCTGAGTTTAGTGCTCCGAGTCTCATCAAGGTGACTCTCCTTGGCAGGAAGTGACCCAGTGAACATCCTGCCCAGTCACATGGGGCCTCCCACACATCCTCTTCCTGGCTGGGGAAGGCTTGTCTGCCACCCAGCCTGGCTTTTTAGGCTAGAATGACAGAACAATTGAGTATCTCATAACCATTTTGCAGTTTCTATAATAAAGTTACAAGGCAGTTTGGCTCAGGAAGTGGGATGCTCCCACCCTAGCCCTCAGTCCCAATCTCACACCTGCAACCTCCCTAATTCCTTAGCAAAATTATGTGTTAAAAAGCTGCATGTTGCGTGGTCATTTGCCCTGAGTCAAAAGCTGATAGGAGAACCTAAAGCTACTCACCTTCACAGTTGCCTGCTTATTTTACAGACAGGAGCCAATTTATTATTCCTAGGAGTTTTGTTTGTTTTGTTTTGGTGGCAAGTCCCTCTGTTGCTCAGTCTGAAGTGCAGTGGTGCGATCTCAGCTCACTGCAACCTCTGCCTCTCAGGTTCAAGTGATTCTCTTGCCTCAGCCTCCCTAGTAGCTGGGATTGCAGCCATGCACCACCAGGCCCAGCTAATTTTTGTATTTTTTAGAAACAGGGTTTCACCATGTTGGCCAGGCTGGTCTCAAACTCCTGACCTCAAGTGATCCTCCTACCTCAGCTTCCCAAAGTGTTGGGATTACAGCCACTACACCCAGCCTATTCCTAGGGTTTTTCATTCTCATTCGGGAAACAAGAAACAGAAGTCTCCCCATGCTCTTGTCTCACATTTGGTCATCTGCTCCTTTTCCCATCAAAAACAGGTCAGAGCCAGGATGATTCCCATGTTAGGTAGAGGCTTTGAGGCTGTGACTTCGTGTCACTTTTAAAAATAAATGAATTAATGATTGATTGCTGTGTGACTGTCAAGGTAATACTGATGTTCATTGTAGACAATGGGTTTCTGGGCTATCACAGCAGGGACTGGGCTGGGGGTATAGATATTGAAGGTGTAGACTTGAAAAGGGACAGGAGGGAACAATCGAAAGAGGGAAAAAAATAAAGACCACAGTATGAATGTATGTAACTTATGCATATATACATGTATCTATTAAATAATATTAAAAGATTTGGAAAATGTAGAAAAGTTCAAGGAAAAAATAATAAATCTATAACTTTACTTTGCAGAGAGGACCCTTGGTAACACTTGGAGTATTTCATGGATCTTATTTTTTGTTTGTTTACATAAATGTAATATAAGCCTCCATTTCTATAACCTGTCTTCTTTCCAGCTAATAATGTATCATAGACCATTTTTATGGTTAGTAGCTGTGGACCCCTGACAAGGCTGAGCTCCCTGAATCACTCCAGAAACCACTGCAGTGACTTATTACTTATTTTATGACTGAGGATGCAAACTTTGGTTTACCTGGGTTCAGTGATGGACTCACTCAGTCCTCAGAATTATAGCCTATGAGAGCTCAAAGGGACCATGAGCGATCCTGGAGGTCAGGCCTCTAATTTCAGATGAGAAAACTGAAGATTGAATCAGAGCCAAGCACAGGACTAGATTCAAATCTGCCACTCAGGGTCTATTTCACCCATGCACATCCAAAGGATGAAAAGTCTTCCCTTTCAGCAAACAGCCCATGAGAGGACTCGAGGTAGAAAGGGGTATGCAGCCTTGTAAGGATTTTACTTAGTGGTGTGTGCTTGGCCTCACCAAGTGGAAGGAAAGGCCATGGGTGGGTATGGGAAGGCAGTGGGCTGGGGATTTGGCAGGACACAGTGGACCAAAAGCCCAGCTGCTCCAACACAGCAAAATGCACACGCTACTATTGCAGGGAATGGGGCCTCAGGTGTTGCGGGTGTCAGCTCTGCCTTCTGTATGAAGCATCGGGTCACCACTCGGTCCTCTCCTCAGTTGCCACCCTGTTCAGGGCCACCTTCTGTCTCCTGAATTATTGCAGGACTCCTTACTGGGATTCCTGCTTTCACTCTGTCCACCACAATCCTTAGGCTGAGCTCTTACAAGAGCCGGTAGAAACCTTTTAAAATACAAAACTGCTCGAAACCTGCAGTGGCTTTCTATCTTACTCAGGGCAAAAGGCAAAGTCCTTGAAGTATCCACAGAGCTTCACCCTGCTCATTTGCTTCCCCATCCTCCCACTACTTTTCTTTCTGTTTACTGGGCTCCTGCCATGCTGGTCCCCTTAGTTTTTCTCAAACTCTTCTCCACTAGAATGTAAGCTCTAGGAAGCCTGGGATTTTTGTCTGTCTGTTTCCTTAGGCAAGCCCCTTTGTTGCTAGTCATAGAAACAAGCTACAGCTAGCTTAAGGAAGAAAAGGAGACAATTTACTACAAGAACTCATGAAATCTAAGGGCAGGAAGGAAGCCTGGACTCAAGAAAGGATTTGAGCTCTGGGAAAAGGCACTGCTCTCCTGTTAGCCTCTGAACCACAGAATAGGATATGACCACCCTAACTCCAATTCATTTATTTAACTACTACTTTTTGTACACAGTAGTGGCAGGCACTGGTGTGGGTGCTTGGGTTGCATCAGGAACAGAGCTACATTCTAGTGGGAGAGGTGGACCACAAGTGTCATCAGTGAGCACATATTGTTAGCTGATAAGGGCTGTGGAGAAAGAAGGATGGAGTGGAGTAAGGGGAGATCCAGAGCAGGAGGTAGGGTGCTGTGGGCAGGATGCACTTTTAAACATGGGCAGAGTAGACCCCAGGGAGAAGGTCAGACTTGAGGAAAGACTTCTGGTCACCACAGAGACTGACTTGGAAACCCCCAGGTGTCCACCTCTGCTCCAATCAACTGTCACTAGGGAAGGCAGAGTCACACAAAACAAGCATGGTTTCTGGATGAGGTGGAAGGGTGAAAGCCATTCCCAGAGAAGAGGGAGTTATCCTGAGCCAGAAATACATCTCCAAATGTATCTTCTACAAGAGGGATTTAGGGACCCTCTCTTCTTACCACTAGCATGCCTGCGATGACTTTACAGCTTTTTTAAAAATTTTTTAAGTTGTACTTGAATTAAGCTGTTCGGGTGACTCACCTGTTGGAAATCTGTGGTAAACCAGACACCCCAACCCCCCACCCTCACCCTGCAATCCTGCCACATTTGTGGGACGGCAGAGTGCTGCTAATTTACTGCTGAACTGCTGAAGACAAGAGGATAGAAATGGTGATATCGTAAGGAAACTTGCTGAATTCATATTGACTCAGAATGACTAAAAGTGATACACCACATCCCCAACTGACAGGTGGCTGTTCCTGCCTCCTGGGCCAGGGTGGCCCATTTGCAGGACAAGTGAATTCCTTTCTCATCCCTACCCTAAGGATTTTCTCCTTGAAAGAGCAAAAAGTCACAGAGAATTAAGGGCTTGAGAAGGAATAAGGCATGAGACACGTTGGATGACATAATGGCAGAAGCTATGTGATTTGGGTTATTTCCTTGTAAGGGAAACAAAAATAGGAATGGAAAATTTAATAAACCCCAAGTCCTCCACTGCTTTGCAAGAAAAGCCTGAAAGAAGTTTGAGTCTGGAGGGCGAGCTCAGAGGACCCTCAGATATTTACAACCTTATCTGAATTGTTAGCCTTTGAAAAGGAGAGAAGTGATATTTAAAAATTGATGAACTTAGAAATGCCAGGGCCCCATTATTAGAAGCAAGTAATGCCAGACTCTTCTGGAATTTCATGTAGTTTACTGTGGCTGTGAGGCCATGGCAGAGCTCTAGGCTGACCTCTGAGTACAGAAATATGTACTTCCCACTTTACTGGATTTGCAGGCAGCAGGCACTAAAATCTTGACATGTGGAACTCCTTGCTGGTGGAGAAAGATGATGCAGGTGAGGTGGAGAGAGAGTAGAACTAAAGGATGTTCTTTGTTTGCCACGGCCAAAAGAAGAGTGTGTACCTGTTTATGGCTCCAAGTTCCCAGGGCTTTTTTATGGAGGCTGCCTGCCAAAGCCATCCAAACCTGAAAGTCCCATTCTGGCTTGTACCAATCTAACAGAGCCAGAGGCTCCTGGGAGCTTGTTGGTAAACAGAAGATGCATTGTCCCTGGGTCACCCATGATCATCTGCCTCCTGAGAGTAAGCAATTAATGCATATAATCACAAGCAACACTGAGGATGTACACAAGTCAAAATTAGGAAAATGTCTTCTGATTTGCCTTTGAGTCTCAAGAGAATGCTAAGCGCTGACTAGTCTGCAGATCTTGTTATATTTACCTGGGCTTCCCTTCCATGGTTTGAAACAGATCCCTCAGAGGCTGCCTCCACCCACTTGTGGCCTCTGACTATTCAAGGGACAACACAGCAAAGACTTCAAAAGCATTTTGGAGGATCCTAAGGCCATGAAAAGTTGGGCTGTAAAGCTAGGGGATCTTGGCTTTATAACCCCAGTAGAAAAATATCCCCATAGGTTTTCTGGAGCAGAAGGAAAGATTCCCAAGTGCAGCTGGCCCTCTCTCTACAGAAAGGAGCCATTGGAGGTTCTGTCTGCTGCACCTTGGCACAGCTCCCGAGGATCAGACTTCAACAAGCCAGGCCTGCTCTGCCTCAAGTGGGTCCGCTCCCTGTGCCAGTGCAGAAGCATGGAACCTCGGGCTGCCAATTTGCCACATGCTGCTTCCTGCTCATTTTTCCATTGGCCAGTTTGGGCCTCCCCCAACACCCCCCAGGAATCTGGGCTTCACCTTGCCACTGTAAAGCTGATTTCTGTAGAAGTAATATCACTATAGCACTTTCTCTTTTCCAACTGTGTGCCTCCCATATTTCCCAGAGACCTCATTGAGTTCCTGGAAAGAGGAACAGGAAGCTGCCAAGCAATGTGTCACTCTGTAAATGCACAAGAGCAAAGTGGACTGCTACGCTCAGGGGCCAGGGGAGAGTCCCAGGGTGAACTGGCTGCTCCCACTCAGTTCCCGACAGCACTTGGGTGATATCTTCAACATCAGAATGACACTTTTTCTCTTAAATGACTTCAGGGAGGTGTCAGGGAGCAGCAAGTGAGTAATACTTGAAACCTTTATAAAAAGAATGCATAGGGATTATGAAAAATGTATATTCTTTCATGTGTAGATTACTCCAGGCTATTTTTGATGACATATAGAGGCAGTGACTGTATGATGTCCAACTTTTTAGACATCACTGTAACTGGACTGGAGGCAAGGTAGAAAAGTCAGCTAGCACAACGCCGGTACACAGTAGATAGTCAATGCATGGTAGATGCAGCTTCTGTTGCCATTTTAAATAAACATAATGGCAACAACAAAAGTAATAAGAAAAACAGAATGATCTAGAATATACTCAGATACTTCCTTCAGTGTCAGAGAAACCAGTTAATAAATTAGGCAGAAAGACCTACAAAACATGGTCATCAGTGTGGACTAGCCATTGACAACGCTTCTTCCTTTTTGCTTTGTTTCCACTGTGGGGACAAGAAAAGCAAAATAGCTACTTTTCCAGCGAAAGATTGCCGTAAGACATAGTTCTGGCCCAAAAGGCATGGGCAAAGAGCTTCTTTCTTGATAAAAACATGGCTAGTGCAACTTTTCCTTTCCTTCCTCCTGCCATGAATGGGGCTAACACGGCCATGTTGTACCCATGCAGTCATGAGCCAACATAGTTAGGATGTCAGAAGACAATGAGAAAAGGTCTTAAGTTCTTATCAACATCGTTGAGCTGTTGCATCAGCCTTGAGCTGCGTACTTTCAGACTTTTTAGTTTTGTAAGAAAAAATACCTTTCTACCTATTTCAGTGACTCAGATGGGCTTTCTGTTGCTTACTGCTGAAAACATTCTTATCTGATAACGAGTTTTGTAATAAGCTTCTGAAATACCTTGCTGACCTAGAAGAAAAATTCAGTCACTTTGACTTCCCAATCATACTCTCAGGAGCATTAGCTTTGTAGACATTTGATAATGCTTAATATTTTAGTGAAAAGAAATATATATGTATATGTGTGTATATATATATATACATATATTTATATAGCAGTTTATGAAATTGAGAGATTTGCTTTAGATGCGATTCTTTACCTTTACTGAGCACAAGTGCATCATAATCACAGTGGAATACTTTAAACACACCCATGTCTGGGCTCTAACCCCAGAGCTTCCAGCTTCACACACCTCCAGTGAGGTCAGGGCATTACTAAGTTGTAAAGCTCCCCAGGTACCTGTGTACCAAGTGAGAACTACATGGGAGCCGTCCCTGACAGGGACCCAAGCTCAGCAAACTCTGTCTCATAACTAACTCCTCAAAAAGTCAGGTTGGAAAGGTACAATAGCTTTATTGGCATCCTGGCATAGCTCTACTATTTTAATTCAATAGAATTATTGCTCATAATTACAAAAAGCTATCAAGCTTCATAAGACACAGAATGTATATGCAACCCTCTACTGTAAATTATACCAATTTCTACTTTAATTTTGCACAGCACATGGTCTGGATTAACCTTATTCAACCTGTGTTGAATTCTGATATTTCTGTGCAGGGACCAGAAATACCAGAATGTCTGCATTATTATCTTATTTTACTAACTCAGGTAACCATGATAGAAATTCATATGCCAGCACAGGGCCCATGAGCTAAGCCCAACATAATCACATGTGGTAGAGCAGAGCTCTCCTGATAAGGCAGGCAGCTGACTCTTCACCTTTTGAAAGGTTGGTATAGTGTGTGCTATAATCCCTCACAATGTAAAGTATCCATATGGTAAGATGAGAATCCCTCACATTGCTGATCCACTGCATGTTTTCCTCTAAATTTAAAAATTTTTTACACTAACTGTAGTTTCCCTGTTAGGGTTACACATCTGTTTATATTTCCTGAATAGATTTTAAATGAGACATGTATGTGCATAAAATAAAAAAATATAAATATCTGGAGGATTTTTGTTTTTTGTTTTCGCCAGTAGCAAAATGTTTGTATGACGGGACATACCTGTTGGCCTGTCAATTAAGCTTCTATTCTAATATAATCAGTAGAAGTTATTGCTAAAAATCCTGGGAGTGACTTATTAATGCCAGTATAATAATACATGGAGACCAGGCCTGCTGGCTCATGCCTGTGATTCTAGAGTTTTGGGAAGCTGAGGCAGGAAAATCACTTGAGACTGGGAGTTCAAGATCAGCCTGGGCAAATAGCAAATATAGCAAAACCTTGTCTCTACAAAATAAATAAATAAATAAATAAAAATCCAAAAGTGGTAACACACATCTGTAGTTCTAGTTACTCAAAAGGACATCAATCCACATTTGAAAAATAATTTGCAATATAATACCTGTTGATGCAACTTATAGCAACCCATCTTCACATTGCATTTTTAGTTTTCACTAGTAGTAATAATGGTGTAGCTTTAAACAGTACTAACTGTATATCAATAACTATCCTCTACATTTTATATGAATTATTTTATTTCATCCTCACTACAACTCGATGGGAGAAGGTACTGTTATTATGACCGTTTTACAGATGAGTAAACTGAGTTTAAGAAATTAAATTACTTGCCTGAATTCCCAAAGTCAGTAAGTGGTAGAGCCAGCCTTCAAAGCTACATGAGGCTGATGCCAAAGTCCACCCTCTTAACCACTATGCTCTGTTAGCACCATTTATTATCCATATTTTTCAACCATATTTTTCTCTGAGACATGTTGTAAGAATCTTTGTAACAATTACCCTATCATGAATCACCGGCAATAAATAGCCACGTTCTGTTATAGTCTCGTCTATCAAATCATTTTCTCTTTTTTTTTTTTTTTTTTTTTTTTTGAGACCGAGTTTTGCACTTGTTGCCTAGGCTGGAGTGCAACAATGGTGTGATCTCAGCTCACTGCAACCTCTGCCTCCTGGGTTCAGGTGATTCTCCTGCCTCAGCCTCCTGAGTAGCTGGGATTACAGGCGCCCACCACCACGCCCGGCTAATTTTTTATATTTTTAGTAGAGACAGAGTTTCACCATGTTGGCCAGGCTGATCTCAAATTCCTGGCCTCAAGTGATCTGCCCACCTCAGCCTCCCAAAGTGCTGGGATTACAGGCATGAGCCACTATGCCTAGCCTATCAAATCATTTAAAAACAGCAGTAGATCTGAGTTATACTTTGTTTCTGTGATCATATTTGTTGTAAAGTCACTTCCATAGCTGCTGGTGTGATGGAAGGAGCACAAGTTTTGGAGTCAGATGTTTTATGTGGCTCAGGCTGGAAACATAATCTCTTTAAGCTATAGTTTGCACATCTATAAAAGGGAGGTAACTTCCCACACCCAGGGAGTTTATATGATGACTAAACAAGCTAGTACATGTCAGAAGTGCTTTGAGGCCAAGTGTGGTGGCTCACGCCTGTAATCCCAGCACTTTCAGAGGCTAAGGCAGGCAGATCACTTGATGTCAGGAGTTCGATATCAGCCTAGACAACATGGTGAAACTCCACCTCGACTAAAAATGCAAAAAAAAAAAAAAAAAATTAGCCTGGTGTGGTGGTGGGCACCTGTAATCCCAGCTATTTGGGAGGCTGAGGCAGGAGAATTGCTTGAACCTGGGAGGGAGAGGTTTCAGTGAGCCAAGATCGTACCATCGCACTCCAGCCTGGGCAACAGAGTGAGACTCCATCTCAAAAAAAAAAAAAAAAAGAAAGAAAAAAGTGTTTTGAGAACAGCAGTTTGAGACCACATGTTATTTTAAACTCTCTTTTAACCCAACTTTCCTGACAAATTTCACTCTATTCATGGTCACAAATCTCAGAATGGCCTTTGGTGATGCCTCGTCGTCCTATACATTCTCCACATCTCTTAACTCTCATTCCTCAAAGTAACTATTTCATGTCTTCTCTCTTAGGCACTGTCCCTGCTCCAATTTTAGCTGGTGACCTTGCCTCACACTTCATCAAGAAAACTGAAGCAGTCAAAAAGACCTCCCTCATCATGTTGCATCCCCACGGCCATCTTAGGACCTGATGACTTTTTCTTATCACTAAGGATCAAGTGTCCCACGCTCCAAAAACCAACCGCATTTCAGCTCCCATCTCCCCTCATCCTTCCCAGGGACTTTGTTTCTCTCTTTCTTCTCTTCAGCATCACCCATTTTACTTTCTCTACCAGACAGTATGATCTCGTACCTCCCATATCAAATAACAGAAAGAAAAAAGTTTAACTGTCTTGACCGCGTATTCCTGCCCAACTCCTACGCCTTTACTCTGCTCTCCTTCACAGCAAAGCTTCCTGAAGCCCTTGATTATTATCACTACCTCCACTTCCTCATCTCACATTCTCCCCTCAACCCACTTCTGCTGACTTCCAGCCCCTTCGCTCTTCGTGCTGCAGAATCAAACCTGCAATCCCTGTCCTCAAGAGATCTGCCTGCCTCGGCCTCCAAAAGTGCTGGGGTTACAGATGTAAGCCACCATGCTTGGCCTATCAAATCATTTAAAAACAGCTGTGGCTCTGAGTTATACTTTATTTGCTTCACACTTGAGCTCTCAGCAGAAGTCACCAGCATTTGCCACTCCCTCATTTTAAAATCCTTTCTTCTCCTGCCCAGCAACACACTCACCTGGTTCTGCTTCCCCCTTGCTAATTGCCTCTTGTCCAGCACTTTTGCCAAATTTGCTTTATTTTCCTGACTTCTAATTCTTAAAGTGGCTCAGGATTCATGCTCTGACCTCTTCCTCATCTGTACTCATTCTCTAAGCAGTCTCACTGAGTATTATGGCTTTAAATATTATGTATACACCAGTCACTCCCTCTCCCTTGCATCAGCTATGTGAACTCCTTGGCACTGCCACATGGATGGCAAGCAAATAAAACTCGTGGCCAATCAAAATTCTTGATATTCCCTCCCAAAGTTTCTCCACCAGTCTTCTCTATCTTGATATATGGCACCATCATGTGCCACCAATTGGAGCCATTAAATGGTATGGTTTAATGACATGCCATTTTGCTCATGACAAAAATCTAGAAATTATCCTTGGTAACTTTCTTTGCGTCACCCTCACATCCAAACCATGGGCAAAACTCTCAAGTTCACCCTAAAACATAGGATAAATCTATTTCTCTCCATTCTCTGCCAACACACATTGGTAGAAGCTATTATTACCTCTCCTGTGGCATACTTCAATAACCTACTAACTGATCTCCTTGCTTCATTTTTACTTCCTTATGATCTCTTTTTAACATAATAAATGGAAGAAAGGAAAGCTCTTCATTATAGTCGAATTCCAAATAATAAACATAGAAGAAGTGACGTATTTAGAGATTCATCGATGGGTGCTAAAGCTAGTAAAAGTTTGATGAGCAACGGGATATTTACATCGTCTCAAACTCCTCAGGAATTGCTTATTAATTACAAAGGGAAAATTAGTCACTTTACAGAGGAGAGACTTGGGGATCACCACCTTAAGCAAGTGATCAAAGCTAACATCACCAGTATTGGGAAAAATAATACTCACAGTTCCACAGGGCTGGGGAAGGGCTCAGGAGACTTACAATCATGGCAAAAGGCACCTCTTTCCAGGGTGACAAGAGAGAGAATGAGACCTATCAGGGGAAAAGCAAGATGCTTATAAAACAATCAGAACTCGTGAGAACTCACTCACTACCACGAGAACGGCATAGGGGCAATCACCGCCATGATTCAATTACCTCCACCTGGTCCAACCCTCGACACGTGGGGATTATTACAATTCAAGGTGCAATCTGGGTGGGGACACACAGCCAAACCATGTCGCTGTTCTAGCAACTTCTTTGTAAGTTTGAAATCATATCAAAATGAAAAGTTTCCAAAACACTATACTCAGCCAGCCATGCCATTTTCCTGCTTTCTACCCCTCCAGTAGCTTTCTAACTTATTTATATTAAAATTCAAAGTCTTGCCATGGCTTATACAGCCCTCTGTGATCTGACCCCTGCCTGCTGCTTATGTCATGCTGTATCATTCTTTCTCACCTTCCTAAACCAGGTGTTGACAAAAAGAGTCAAACTCGGTAAAATATTTAAAGAGATTTACTTTGAACCAAATATGGGAAGACCATGGCCCATGACACAGCCCTCAGGAGATTCTGAGAACATGTGTCCAAGGTGGTCAGGGCACAGCCTACTTTAATACATTTTAGGGAGACATGAGACATCAATCAAATACATGTAAGGCATACATTGGTTTGGTCTAGAAAATCCTGTAAGGAGAAAGGAGGGCTTCCAGATTATAGGAAGATTTGAAAATTTTCTGATTGGCAATTGGTCAAAAGAGTTATTATCAATAGAAAGAGGTGTCTGTGTTATGATAAGGGGTTATGGATATCAAAGTTTTTGGGTTTTTTTTGTTTTTTTTTTTTTTTTTGAGATGGAGTTTCGCTCTTGTTACCCAGGCTGGAGTGCAATGGTGTGATCTCGGCTCACTGCAACGTCCGCCTCCTGGGTTCAGGCAATTCTCCTGCCTCAACCTCCTGAGTAGCTGAGATTACAGGCATGCACAACCATGCCCAGCTAATGTTTTGTATTTTTAGTAGAGACGGGGTTTCACCATGTTGACCAGGATGGTCTTGATCTCTTGACCTCATGATCCACCCGCCTCGGCCTCCCAAAGTGCTGGGATTACAGGCTTGAGCCACTGAGCCCGGCAGATATCAAAGTTTTACAATGCAGGTGAAGCCTCTAAGTAGCTGGCCTCAGAAACAATAGGTTGTAAATGTTTCTTACCAGGTTTAAGATCTGTGTTGATGTGGAATGCTGGTCAGCTTTTTCTAAATTTCAAAAGGGAGGAGGGTATAATGTGGCATGTCCCACCCTTTCTTCCTGTCACAGCTTGAACCAGTTTTTCAAGTTAACTTTGGAGTTCCTTGGCCAAGAGGAGGGGTCCATTCAGACAGCTGGGGGTCCTTAGACTTTTATATTTGGTTTACACAGGCCCGGTGTCTTTCTGCCCCTAAAATATACCAACCTCTGTCACCTTAGTGCCTGAGAGCTGTTTCTCTGCCTGGCATGCTCTTCCCCTCAACTTTGCAGATTTGTTTCTTCCTTGACATTCAAACATCAGCTTCAAGATCATCTCCTCAAAGAAGCCTTCCCTAGCCACGCCCCTCACTCTCTCTCATCCTACCTTATAGTAGCTCTATGTAGAGCACTTATCACTCTACGTTTTCTTTATTTACTGATCCACTTATTATCTTCCCCCCGTGGACCACAAAACCATGAGAACAAACATTTTGTCATATTCAATGGCCACACCTTTTATTCCTAGAATAGTACTGGTCCCTAGTACATGCTCAATAAATAAGTGCTGAATGTAGCTGGTGTTTGCTGTGTATTTTGATAATGCTGATAAATGGCCATAAGATTCTAAGCCCCCACCCCCCACTGATTGAATGGGTCTTCCTCTCAGCCAAGGGGACCCAATGACACCTGAGAATCTAGTTCAGATCATAATGGAAAGGCAGGAGGCAGAAAGAGGTTTGGAGTCTCTCTGACAGAACAGACTCTTTGTAGCCATAAGATACCAAATTTCAATCTTACTAGTATAGTATCACAGATAGCAGGGCCCTGAAGGAAACTGAAGTTTTTTGACCCTAAAAGAGTTTACTTGACATATTTTGAAATGGCCCTGCAAAGCTGTCTCTTGTGGGGGAAAGTTAGCATTCTGTAGATAATCTGCTTCCTTTACTAGGTCTCTCCAAACTGACACCTTTGGTAAGAGACATTCTATTCTCTCTGAAGCCTGCTACTGGGAGGCTTGTCTACATGACAAGAACCTTGGCTTCCACAACCACCACCTCTGCCACCCTTACTTCAGCTGACTTCAACTTTTCAGGCAGAGCTTAATCCTTTCAACCAATCGCCAATTTGAAAGTCTTTGAATTCACCTGTGACCCACAAGCACCACCCTCCCCCACTTCGAGTTGATAGGCCTCTCCGGACCTAACCACTATATACCTCACATATGTTGATTGATGTCTTATGTCTCTCTAAAACATATAAAACCAAGCTATAACCCAACTGCCTTGGGCACGTGTCCTCAGAACTTCCTGAGACTATGTCATGCGTCATGATCCTTAACGGGCAAAATAAACTTCTAAATTGATTGAAACCTGTCTCAGATACTTTTTGGTTTATGCTATATATTATTTTCATATTAAAATAAGTCTCCTGGTAATAGAGTCTCCCTCTCACAAGTCATGGATACCCTTTCCTATTTAACTCCAGAGTTTTCAGTGCTGGGTGTCATTCTGGTTATATTCAGAACAATAGCTATTTTCTTTTGGTTCCTTTTTTCTAGGGAGCCAAAGCTCATTAAGCCCCTTCCCCATCAGGAGCCCTGGGGACCAAGGCAATTACTAAGAGGACAATGGGCATTATGTGCTCCCACACTTCCCAGAAATTATGCCTGTATCTCATAAATGCCAGGCCTCAGGATGTGGTGATGATTTTTATCCTCATTGTTTTGAGACCGCTGATGAAATATCCTCATATGCCAATTCCTACAAGCCATACAATAGCGATAGTTTTCATAAGTTAGGGCCCGGGAGAGAAGTTTGATCCTGCTGTCTTCTGCCAACTCCGAGTGGGGTCTCAGATTTGCCCTTTGAGTTCTCTGTGGCAGCTGCTTCCCTTTGAATTTAGAGAGTGGCTCTTTCAACTTTGTGAATGAAGCATGGGGCCTGCAGAATCAGAAACCGGGGCCTCCTTCCCACTGGTAACCTGTCTTCACAATCTCCTGTATTAGTCACATTCATGAGCGGCGGTGAAACTCTAAGGACTGTGTGTTGTAAAAGAGACCCTTGATCTGATCCATAAAATTTATGCCTGTCATCATCTTTCATCCACTCCGGGAGGCCTTTCAATGGCACTGCCCTTCAAAATCACCCCCAAATACTCAGGAATATTGCATCTCCCTGTTAACCCACATAAAGGCAGATAACTACCCCAGGGAGTAAGAGAGAAATGTGTGGATATAAAAAAGACAAGTCTCTCCTAGTGCCTGTGATCCCTAAAAGATTGGTCCTGCTTTCTGCAGATTCATAGGAACAGATGTGTCTGGTGAGGGAATATTGCTCAGAGGCACCAATGGGCAGATGGATTAATTACACCATCTAATGAAAAGCAGTGATTCACCGTGGCCCAGGGGAAGGAAGGTTAGAGGCATAAAGAAGACATACGCACTTGGACACTTTCACACACAGAGATGTGCTGTTGGAGAAAATGTCGTGATGGTCCAGGTGACAAGATGCTCGTGCCTCTCCCAGAACTGCCAAGAGAGCCCCAACCACATCTAGTTTATGTGCACATCTCCTGCTGCATGGGAGCCCATGCGACTGGCAGCCTCAAGTTACCATAACCAGCACTACTAACTGCAAGCTAAACAAGCCCATGTTGAAACAGTGGCTGGAAATCGGCTGGAGATGATTTAGAAGGACAACAGTGTGATGGTATCTTGCTTCCTGTTAATTACCAGCTGAGTGACCTCGGCCATTTAATTAATCTCCCAAACCTCAAATGACTCATCTAGAAAAAGGAGGTACAGGTTGAGCATCCCTAATCCAAAAATCCAAAATCCAAAATGCTCTAGAATTTGAAACTTTTTGAGTGCCAACATGACGCCACAGTGAAAAATTCCGCACCTGACCTCATCTGATGGGTCACAGTAAAAGAACAGTTAAAAGTTTGTTTCATGTGCAAAATTATTTTAAAATATTATATCATATTACCTTAGAGCTATGGGTTTAAGGTGGATATAAAATATAAATGAATATCATGTTTAGACTTGGGCCCCATCCCCAGATATCCCATTATGTGTATGCAAACATTCCAAAATCTGAAAATATCCAAAGTCTGAAACACTTCTATGTCCCAAGCACTTTGGATAAGTAATACTCAACCTGTAATAATAGTACCCACAGCCAGGCACAGTGGCTCACACTTACAATCTCAAGGAGGGAAGATCACTTGAGCCCATGAATTAGAGACAGCATGGGCAACATAGTGACACCCTGTCTCTACTCTACAAAAAAAATAAAAATTTAACTTAGCTGGGAATGGTGGTGTATGCCTGTAGTCCCAGCTACCTGGGAGCCTGAGATGGGAAGATCGTTTGAGCCCCAGAGACAAGGCTACAGTAAGCCATGATCCAGCCTGGACCACAGAGTGAGGCCCTAATCAAAAATAATAATATAATAATAGTATACACCTCCTGTGGTTAATGTGAGTGTTAAATGTTAATATATGTATAGAAACACTTAGCACCATGCCTTCAATAAGGTAATATGGATGTTAGGTATTATCATTATTTCCATTTAATAATCAGGTGCCTAAATTATCTCAAGTGTACCCCTGCTGCTTTAATACAATTCAAACCCTTTTTGTGGCGTACACAGCCTTATACCACCTTGTTCCTACCTGTCTCTCAGACCTCATCCCATATCACTCTTTCTTATTTACACTGCTTGAACCAGGCTAGATGTTTTTCTGCCCCTGAAACAGATCAAGCTCATTCTCATTTTAGGACATTTCTATAGATTAGAAAACAGATCTATATGCCATATTTATCTGCTCAGCCAGAGGCATTATAGTAAATATAATGAAGTTTGAATTCCCTAAGTACAGGATCCAAAATAACATATTCATGAAAGGAAATAAACATTCTTTGTGTAACCCACCTTAAGAGGCCAGGGATCTTGTAAGTGGGAAATCAGTTCTATAAAATTGACAGAACAAGTGATTATGCTTAGGATCTCTTGCATAAAAGAGAATTACACTTGAGTAACCAGCTGGTGAGCATTATTTTGCCAATGAGAAAACTGAGGTTTAGTGAGGTTAACCTTGCCAGAAACAGCACATAACTAATGCAGCTGGGTCTTGAACTTAGGCCTGACTCCAAGGACTCTTCTCTGCAATTATTACCTTCTACTGACAAAAAGAGTTTCAACATGGGTTCTCCTATCAGTTTTAAAGGCTATTGGGTTCCATTCCACCCATGGAAAGAGCTTTCAAACTAGGTGGGGGGGGGGCATTTTAATATCTGTACTTACCCTGCACACAGTGGTCTGATACAACTTGCCTCACCAGAAGAATGTCTGAGAGGACCAACCTGGCCCACTCTGCCCGACAGGTCTTGGCTCACCTGGCACGGGGTCTGCTTCCTGAAAACCCAGTCCCCCTGCCCTTCAACCAGCCTCAGGGACTATGTCTCAACTTTCCATCCAGGATCCCTTCCCCAATCTTTTCTCTCCATACCTATTGGCACATATTTTCTTCCTTTACCAAGAATCTCCCAGCAGCCATTGTAACCCTGCTACTTAAAAAACAGTTCTCAGCATTACCCAGGAGCTTGTTCAAAATGCAGAGTCTGAAGTCCTCTCCAGACTTGCTTAATCTAAATCTGAATCTTAACAAGATCCTTGGATAATCCAGGAGCCTATTAAGGCTTAAGAAGCACGGATCTTCCCCATAACTTGGCAAAGCCTCCACCAATTCCAAGGGTTATAAATTAACCCCATTGTATTTCTCAGTCTGATTCCTCAGCCTCTGCACAATCAGAACATCTGCCCCCAAAAGTTCAAATTAGCATTTTTAGCAGCTCCACCAGGCTTCTGCTGCTTCTTTCATAAGCCCATTCTTCAGCCCAGAGGCAATTAATTGGCTTTTATGAACAAGAGCAAAATAGAGATGGGAGACAATCTTATAACACTTAAAGGTGTTAGTCCCATGTCAATTGGCATGACTCCCAGCCAGCATCTTACTGTTACTGTTGAATAATACGTCATGAATAGATATGAGTTCAGCACACTGTCCAAGGATAGGGGAGTGTGGTGACCTCCATTTAGGAAATAAACACAGCAAGCAGGGGATTAGATCATAGGACTCTCCTGCCTGACTCTGATATTTTCTTGTTAATTATCCTCATTTTTGGACAGTCCTTGAAGGTCAATGGCTGATAGAATACTGTGTCTTCAAACAAAGTTAAAATGACTTGTATTTGTTGTATAAAGACACTTCCAGAAAGGTTAAGTGTATTGTTCCAGGCTGCAATAAGGGTTCATAAGTTTCTTAATTCTGAGTCTGTACACAGTCTAGAAGTAGTAGCAATAACAATGATTGAAGTGACATAGTTGCTTTATAAATATTACTGCCAAGTATTAAGTCAGATATTATCTCCATCTTGACCTCCCAGAAAACCAAGGTCCAGGCCAAAGACGTGGTGATCATGATCAAACCTCAGTAACAGTTCAGCCAGTCAAACTGCTATCCCTCCCCCAACATACAGGCACACTGATATTAAATTTGGCTTCACTGTAAAATGAACTAAAAATAAGAACAGCTTCAGTCAAACACAGCCACATCGATTTCACACTGAAAAAGTCACTTTCAGAAAAGGGATATACCAAAAGGTCAGGTGGAAATTTCCCCTTTCCCACCCCAAGTGCCAACATCTCTGTTATTGGGGCTAGGCTCTTTAAAAAGGTTGCTGTGGGCCAGAGTGATCACCCCTCTTGTCTGATATATATAGAAATAGTATTAAGAAGAAACATGAAAATTAGTGTATGGATTCAGGGAGGTGGGAGTTAGGTGATTTTCTACCATCTGAGGTCAGGTATAGATAATTCAATTTATTTCCCTTATAAGCTCAAGCAAACTCTCTATAATAGAGGGGGAAAAAAGTGTTACTTGAATTACCTCTGACCTATTTGATTTCTTTTGGTTTGCATTACCTACTCAAGCCAACTTCTCATCACTTAGAAAAAGTGATGAGAAAAAATAGACAATATCTTCTCCTTTAAATACAGCCACCAATACTGAGAAAGTCCAAATTTCTTAATGTTCATTCATGTTTCCTTGGTAGTTTTGATCCTGTTGATAAAGCTGAGTCCATAAAAGAGTATTTTGAAGTAAATACTAAACTAGACCAACCCACAATTGGGTCTCCATTTCTTTCCAGGAAATGAAATGAATAATTTAAAAATTTAGAAACATTTTCCACAGTCTTTGCTTCCTGCTTTCCCTACCTTCTTTCTTGTTTAATTTCCTCACTCAAGGTACTTTTTATGGTGCTCATTGTTAATAAGGATCCTTATCTCTTGCCCTGAAATAATTGACCAAGGGAAAGTAGTTCTCTGTTTTAATTTTGCCTTTTGGAACAACACCTTTGTCTCTCTTTCTATTATGTCTTTCAAAAGAGTTGACTGAACATCTCAAATTTGTCATGTTAATATCCAGCAATAAGAATATGTGTTCAAATAGTTTCATTCTTCCATCTTAAATGAAAGGCCTATCTAATACGCCTTCAAATGACCATTTTTCTATATTTTAATATTCAAACCATGAAAAATATAAGATTAAACCAAATAAGTTTCATGGGGGAAAAAAAGTGCTAGTTTATTCAGAGTCGTTTATTCCATTTCTTGTTACAGCTGAACACTCATTGCCTCCTGCCCCCTCCTCTTCAATTTTTTCATCTCCACAGGCTGGATATTATCTTTGAATGGTTGAGGAAACAGACTTAGGTATTATTCTAGTAACTTTACACTAACCCGACAATGCAATTTATAGCACCTACAAGGAGCCCTCCATGTTCCAATCAATTGTAGCTCTTCTGCTCTGGGTACCAGCACCAGATGTTATATTTCCCATGAGCCTTTCATTAACACAGCACCAAGGCCCCAAACAGAAACTGAAAAAGCAACAAAGACATACAGCTTACTTTTTTTTTTCAGCACTGACTTCATGCTGGTCTAGCAGTAAAGAACAGATAGAAATTGCACCGAGAAGTTGGCTGTCAACAAAGGGCTGATTCTTTGCGACTGATCTGAGTTTTCCACTTGAGGGCTTTTAAGCACGCAGAATGCAATGCAGTACCTCAAAGCATTCCACGCAGTGGCCTGTGTTCTTAAAGAAGACTGGCCTCCGGGAGATTTACCTTTCGAAGCAAAGCTGGGGCTAGAGGTCTGTGAGGGTCCATGGCTCTGCTGAAAGGATCTTGTCTGAGGTATGTCAGGAGAGAAACTTAAAATGGCCTAGAGAACACCAAGAACCCTTCTCACTGTTTCAGAATAAGGAAATGTTAGAAACGCCAATGCCATATTATTTGGAGTTCAGAAAGCCCTGACTGTGGATGCCAACACATTTATGAAATAATCTGACCATTCAAAACCAACTTTTGTTGAATTCAGACTTGAGCACTGCTTTTTCCATAATTCAACCTGAGATTATTTTTTGTTTGATTCTACTTCTCAAAGAAGGGAAGTCTAGGTTTTTAAAATGTTACCCTTCAAACTCTACATGAAAACAAAGCCACACATTTTACCAAAATGCATATAATCAAGACCATTCGAAGCTCAAGCTTTGTATATGGGTTACGGGTACTATCTACTTATGCTTGTCCAGCTATTTCTGAGCCAAAGCCCTTAGTGCTTGTCACCAAAACACAGGTGGAGAATAGGTATTCTTACCTTTGTGCAAGGAGGACAGGGATCACACCTAAGGCTAGGGAAACATAAGACATGAAGAAAAGAAAAACTGGGAAAGACAAATGCCTAATCTTAAAACCTGCAGTCATATTCAATATACAATCATTATTTTTAATGCAGGGCTTTAAAATAATAATTAAGCGGCCAGGCGTGGCGGCTCACACCTGTAACCCCAGCACTTTGGAAGACCAAGGCAGGTGGATCACAAGGTCAGGAGATCGAGACCATCCTGGCCAACATGGTGAAACCCTGTCTCTACTAAAATACAAAAAACTTAGCTCAGCGTGGTGGCATGCACCTGTAATCCCAGCTATTTGGGAGGCTGAGGTAGGGGAAACACTTGAACCTGGGAGCAGAGGTTGCAGTGATCCGGGATTGCACCACTGCACTCCAGCCTGTCAACAGACTGAGACTCTGTCTCAAATAATAATAATAATAATAATAATAATAATAAATTAAGCCTCAATTACTGCAGGCAGATAACAGCAATCCCTCTACCCATACAAAATCATATCAAATGTCTTCAGAAGTCATCACTGATTGCTGTTCTTCTCTATTACATATGCCCTCATCTCCTCCAAGCCTTTCTACTTCTTCCTTGGCTTTATTCTTTGTTCCTATTCCAAGATCAACACTATGATTTCACCAAACTTGAATTATTGCACTATTACCCTCATTTGTCTCCCTGCCTCTAGTTTACTTTCTTATCTTAGGCATGCTAGATACCATCATTGAGCTATTTTGCTACAACTTCATTATTTCATCCTACTAGCTTCCTGGTTAAGAACCAGCAATGGCTTCCCATGATCCACACTCCTCAGTGTTCACCCACTGGTTCTGCTTTCATTTACATCGTCCTTCCCTGCCACTCCCTTTGAGGGAACAGCCACCCTCTGATATCCACGAAGATGCTTTTCTATTATAAGTCTGTCAAGGTAAGACTCTGAGTGTTCACCTCTGGTGGGCAGGAGGGGAAGAGGACACCCAAATCACCTGAAAGGGGCTGAGCTGACCTGGGGCTGGGAAAGACCAGCCATTCCTTGGGTTTAAGACCCACCAGACATCTTTGCTCTGCACACGAACTGAAAGTAGAGATACCTACCTCTCAGACTGGAAACAGGAATTCAGTAGGTGTTCTCTTTGGGCGGAGGTTGGAAACTGAGTCTTCTGTTGACTAAGTGGGGAATAGGCTTGATGTCCATGCCTCCACGCTCACACAGTTCAAGAAGATGTAGCCTGGCTGCCAACCTAGAATCATGGAAATGGAAGGTGGGCATCACATTAACAAACCGAGTGAAGATACTGCAGATGCAAGGTGGATGCCATGACTTCCAGGAAGCCTTCCTGACCTTATGTCCTTTCTCTGTGATCTCCACCAGATAGATCTTAGCTCATGTAGGAAGTTATTTTCCTGCCTGTCTCCACTCCTGAGAGCTTGCTGCACAATACCTGGTATGTAGAGCATCTCAGGAAACGAATCCAAGCTGTTCTGAAAGGAAAAGCCAGGGTAAGCAGGATGGATTGGAAGCTTTCCTTGTGAGTGGGACTCTGATACATCTTCCTTCCTCATAACCCAGCTCCAGACTGCACAGAGGAACTAGCTCAGTGAGTCAGTGACTGATAAGCTAATGCCATTTTTATATTCTGGTGTCCCTTGCATTTCTTTCTTAGATTAAATGCAAAAGTAAAATACTATCACCAGTGTAACTCTAAGAGCATTATTTTTAAAACTAATAGTAAAAAATACACCACTTGTTGGGGCTTTGATTTTTAAAACTTCTATGTTAAAAAAGTATTCAAATTCATATATTTTGTTTTTATCTTTAGTTTTCAAGAATGAGAAATTTGAAAATATTGCCTTTTATAATGTCTACTATGCCTTATTTAAAAGAAAAAAGGTCAGATGTGGTGACTGACGCATGTAATCTCAGCACTTTGGGAATCCGAGGTGGGTGGATCGTTTGAGTGCAGCAGTTGAAGACCGGCCTGGGTAACTTGGCAAGATCATGTCTCTACAAAAAATACAAAAAACTAGCCAGGCATGGTGCCACTCATCTTTAGTCCCTGCTACCTGGGAGGCTGAGATGGGAGGATCACCTGAGCCTGGGAGGCTGAGGCTGCGGTGAGCCATAATTGCACCACTGCACTCCAGTCTGGGCAACAGAATGAGACTCTGAAAAAAGAAAGAAAAGAAAAGAAAAGAAAAGAAAAGAAAAGAAAAGAAACGGAAAGAAAGAAAGAAAGAAGAAAGAAAGAAAGAAAGAAAGAAAGAAAGAAAGAAAGAAAGAAAGAAAGAAAGAAAGAAAGAAAGAGAAAGAAAGAAAGAAGGGAGGCAGGGAGGAAGGGAGGAAGAAAGGAAGGGAGGAAGAAAGAAAAAGAAGAAAGAAAGAAGGAAGAAATCCTAAAACTATTTTAATAAACATTTCTTTAATATTTTTCCAATAATTTTAATTTTTGTGCCAGTGTAGTTTATTAGGAGCAAAAAGTGATGCTATTGTATTGATTGTTCTTTGCCTGTACAGTGGTCTTTTCTTGAAAAGATAAATAATGATGGTCATTTAGTAGCTTTTATAGGCTTGCCAGGTGAGCTTTTAAAATTAAGTAGTTATTCTTGCCCAGATGGCTGAGTTTACTAGGTAAAGGGTTGTGGGGAGCCATCACTTAGTAATAAAACTTTTAAAGAAGATGAATTAAGATTAGCGAGTAATTTAACCACATGAATAGATACTGCAAACTTGATTTCTAAGCATGATCAAATCACAACTCCTTCTTTACTCCAAGAGAATGAGCCCGTGTACTGCACTGGTGTATTGTAACGAGTAATTGTTATTCACACAAATCCCTTTATCTCTTATATGATTTAGAGTGAGAAGATACCCTCCCAAATTTTGATCACACAAACCCCTTCTAACTATTTAAAAAGCATAAATTGCCTTGATAAGAACAAAAAAAATTGCACCCATCAAATGTGCAGCTTTAGAGCAACTCCCTTGGTGTGAGGGTAGATCTATTTTGATGTTTTACATCGTGCAGCAGTTGACTTTGGAGCTTTTGCAAGGTTGTCTGTGATTTGATCTCCAGATGGAGCTACAACAGCACTGTGGTAGCTCTCCTAATTGGATGTGTTGCTAATGAGACAGAGGAGCTTGCAATTGCCTGTTTTGTGTACACGGCGTCTCTGTAATGCACACGAACTCTAATTGAGAGCACAGCTTAGTCTGCTGGTTAGGGAAATCTGGCCTGCAGGGTCTGACTTCAAAAACAGAAATAAAGAGAATTCCCAATCCTGGTTTCCACTTTGGCCTTAACTAGCTCCTATTGTGCTCCATATGGCAGGACATATGTTTCTCATGGCAGAAATTTCAAACATCTGAAAATAATATTTTCCTGATTGAACAGCCATTAGGGATGAGGCAGCATTTTCTGAGCAAAAGATTGAGTCAGTGGTAAACCTAAGAGGCAGTGTCACAAGGACAGCTGCCACCCACTCACCATGGCTCATTTCAAACCCAACAACAATCTAAACGTCTGTAGTAGTTTGAGAAGGCAGCTACCTTTCACTGCTGGAGTATGAGCTTCAAAATAAAGAAAAGAATGGACCACACACATTGTGCAAAAAGCAGTAATGAAATATACACTTTAATAGATTAATTTTTGTGATCTTATCTGTGTTTTTCACAAATTCATTTTTAGGCCCTGGACAGTCTCTGTACATTGTGGGGAAAAGAAGGAATATCTTTCCCATCAATTACCCTGAATTGTACTACGTCAAACCTGGCTGGAGCCCAGGGAAGCAGAGTTCAGGTGAGGAAATATTATAATTTTGCTGATGATGTGGTCCTGTGATTTCCTGGGATTCAGGAAGAGGAATTAGTTGGCAAGGAGATTGAAGGTCTCAGGTAGGAGAAAATGAGATGCTTGAAGGCCTTAGTGTTATGAAAGGGTAGGGTGCAGGGAGAATGCTGGTAAAGCCCAAGGTAGCCGGATTAATAACAGAGGCTGAGCCAGGGTGGCTAAATGCCGCATCCGTAACAGGCCTAAGGCAAGGGAGCCTTCTTATGGGATTCCTAATTCAGGGGATGCAGCAAAGTCAACATGCAGTTCACCTTGAAAAGCAGTTTCAACTAAGCCAAGAGAGCTGACCAGGATTCAAACTGGAAAAAGAAAAAGAAAGAGGAAGGGAGGGAAGAAGCAGAAAGTTAGCATTCGAGGTGCTGTAACTTTCCTGCCACCTCCTTCACTGCTGCAAACCAGCCATCCTTCCCTGACAAGCACTTTTCCACTGCATTCCTTTGTCCCCAGCCTACTACCAGAGGCTCTCTCCTGCCTCTGCCTCTCCAAATCTTCCCATCCTTGAGGGCCCAACTCAAGCCCTTTGGTCAAAATTAATCTCTCTCCTCTCAGCTCCCTCATCACTCCATCTGGCTTTTTTCTTCTCTTCCATCATTTATATGAGAGTGATTTGTGCGAATGTCTTTTCTCTTTAACAAGAGAGGCTTTTGATCTTTGAAGAATTCATTCATTCATTCCCCAAATATTTATTGATTGTTGCCTATGTGCAGACACTGTGTCAGGCACTGCATCAGGGTGTTAAGTGCAGGATAAGATATAAATTAATAAAATCCTGGTTTTTATACTGCTTACCTTCAAGACCTGACGCTCAAAATGGGTCCTCAAACCAGCTTCATCAGCACCACTCACGTGCTAATTAGAAATGCAAAATTTCAGGGGTCCCCAGACCTAAAGAAACAGAATCTACACTGTAATAAGCTCTGCAGGTGGGTTCGTGGGCACAGTACAGTTTGAAAAGGTGTGCTCTAGAGGGAGAGACAACAAACAAATAAATGTACAATAAAAAGTCAGGGAGAACTACTTTAAAAATGAAGGAGGATGAGGGGAATGAGAAAAACAGTGCAAGGTTAGCCGAGCACCCTGGCTCACACCTGTAATCCCAGCCCTTTGGGTGGTCAAGGGAGGAGGATCACTGGAGTCCAGGAGTTCAAGACCAGCCTGGGCAACATAGTGAGATGCTGCCTCTATATTGAAATATTAAGAAAAAAAGCAGTGCTAGTCAAAGGTGAAGGAGCTACCATAGATAAAATATAAGAGAGATTCCTCTGAGCAGAAACCACTTGAAGCAGTGCGTTATATATAAGCACTGTGGTTTGGGTTCATTAGAGACAGGGTGAACTGAATGAAACTGAGGCCACAGAGTTCATGAAACTCAAGGTGGGTGGAGTGCACTGAGGAGAACTGGCTGTGAAGGGAGAGCACATGGTGAGGATGGAGAAGTGGCCTGGGGAGGGCCCAAAAGGACATCAGCACCCAAACCTGTGTCTGTAGCAGAGTAAGGGCACCTTTTCCCCTCTCCGACACATTGTATCTCCCTCCTCTGCTTTAGTTTTTCTAACATATCATCTGTTTTTCTTATTTATCTGTTTTTTTTCACTCCACATCTAGAGCATTAACTCCATAAAGATAGGGGATAATATTTGCTGTGCTCACTGCTCTAAGCCCTCTAAAATTGAGTGTCATGAAAATTGCTTTCATTCCACTATGCCTCTGATACCCTTGAACTGATGGTGAAGCTACAGTTAAGCAGATTCAGGAGAGATGGGGAAAGAGGCGAAGACTCCTGAGACCCTGAATTTGTAAGGAGGGGCTCTGTCCCCAAGGGAGAGGTGGCTACACACAGCAAGCACAATAGCAGCCACACTCGGTGTGCTCTTGGTCATGCTCAGGCTAAACACCACATAACACCATTCAATTCTCCCAGCAACCCTGTGAGATAAGCACGATTTTTACCCCTTATATTTTATATAATTGAAGAGCAGAGAGTTAAAAAAAAATACGTTGTGTCATATGAAAGTGCACATAAAAAATTATCAAAGTGAACAATATAATATGGTTTAACATAACTGTATGCCCAAGATAACGAACTTCCTAAGTGGCAGATGCAGATGCAAATGCACGTCCATCTGTCTGACCCAGAGCTCAAGTTCAAGGGCACAGCTCTTCTTGGAGGAAGGGCACCATGGGGAAGCCATGCCATTAAACCTCATTAGAATATTCATACAATGAGTCCTGGGAGAGAGAAGAGAGGATTGGAAATAAATGTCTCATATGGATAATATGGTCATTCCAAAATACCTAACTTTAAAATGAAGTCTCCTAATTCAGCCATAAAAAGGAATAAAATTCTGACATAGGTTACAACATAGATGAGACTTAAACTCATCATTCTTAGTGTAGTAAGCCAGACAAAAAAGGACAGTGTAGGATTCCACTTAGACGAGGGACCTAGAAGAGTCCCATTCATACAGACAGCAAACAGAATGGTCATGGCCAGAGACTGGAAGGGATGGAAAGATTAGTGTTTAATGAGTACAGAGTTTCAGCTGGGGAAGACAAAAGTTCTGGAGATGGATGGTGATGATGGTTGCACAACAATGTGAATGTATTTAATGCCATTGAACTGCACACTTAAAAGTGGGTAAAATGGTAAATATGATGCCAGGTATATTTCACAACAAAAAAAAAGTAGCCCTTGCTTCAGTTCAGACTTGTTCAGTTAATCATAAGCATTGTTGGATGCTTCGATGCTAAAACATGAGGACTATTATTTCAAGTATATATCTTTGTGTCATAAAGTATACATATGCATGCAAATATATTTGTATGTATTATATGCAAGTAATAATAAGGTCAGCTAACATTTATTGAGCACTCACCTTGTGCCAGACTCTGATTTAAATATTGTAATGTATTAATGCACTCCATGTTCACAAGAGCACTATAAAACAGGTATTTTGATCATCTCTGTTTTTCATACTCCCTCCCCTATAATATATATACATACAGTCATCCCTCCGTAGGTGAAGGCGATTAGTTCCAGAACCCCTGTGGATACCAAAATCAGCAGATATTCAAGTCCCTTATGTAAAATGGGACAGTATTTACATAACTGTGTGCACATTCTCCAGTATATTTTAAATCATCTCTAAATTACTTATAACCAATATGAAGTAAATATTATATGTGTTAGTCTGTTTGCATTGCCATAAAGGAATACTTGAAGCTGGGTAATTTATAAAGAAAGAGGTTTATTTTGGCTCATAGGTCTGCAGGCTGTATGGGAAACATGGTACAAGAACCTACTCCCGGTAAGGGCTTCAGGAAGCTTCCAATCATGGTGGAAGGAAAAGGGGAGCTGGTATATTACACAGTGGGAGAGGGAGTGAGAGAGAAGGGAGGAGGTCCCAGGCTGTTTTAAACAACCAGCTCTCGAATGAACAGGGAGAACTCAGTCATCACCAAAGGGATGGCACTAAGCCATTCATAAAGAATCCACCTGCCTGATCCAGTCACCTCCCACCAGGCCCCACCTCCAACACTGGGGATCACATTTCAATGTGTGATTTGAAGGGGACACAGCCACACCATGTTCTTATGTAAGTCATTGCTACATTGTACTGTTTAGGGAATAATGACAGTAAAAACATGTGTACAAGTTCAGTACAGAAGCAACCATCCGTTTTGTTTCTTGAATATTTCCAATCCATAGTTGGTTGAATTCATGGATGCGGAACTCACAGCTACAGAGGGCTGACTGTACACGTTAGAGTGCCTTTACCTTGTTTTTGTACTATTTGGAGATCTCCTGGAGGGCTTTAAGATCAAAAGACTGTGATGAAGACTGATTAGGAGCAGAGGCTTGGAACAACCCCTGAGTGAAACCCTTAATAAATTTTTAAGTGAATAACAACATCACAATGAAAATTTCTGCCACAATGCATCCTGATATTTTTACTAAGTGGAAACATGACAAGATATAGCCTACAAAAACTGGCCCTACTTAGAAATGGCCTTTTGATTTGTATGTTTCACCCAAGTTATAGTTTCATTAAAAGGTGAAAAAAAATGAAATCTCCTTTCATTTTTAGATGAAGGAAATTTCATGCAATGGTTTTGTGTCACCTCATCGTTTCTCTGGGTAATATGACCTCCCCCTCGCTAGTTTAAACCCCACCTCATTAGAGGCAGGACGCTCTGTGGTTTGGCCACAGAATATCTTTAGTTTCTTCTGACAATATTGGCTCTGGGTGTAGGATAGTCTGCTAACAGTTCTCTCTAATTGTTGCACCTATGGCATAGAAACTGAAAAAAAAATGATTGAAGTTCCAGTCACAATTTTGCTGGAAAAGGTGTGATGTCTGTCAGCTCTTCAAGAGTTAAGCAGCAGATCTTGCGCTTTCAAAGCCGGTTGTTTTGCAAGAGGTCTTAGGTGAAAACAATGAGACAAAACAATACTTTGTGAAAGACAATGACATCCATTCAAATGCCTCTCACCAGCTCTTTCTACTCACCTATTTTGCACAGACGTGTATCCAGAATTATCCTGTTCTATTAACTAGTCTGGTATAGGCTCAAAGAAAAAAAAGAGAAAAAAAAAAGACACTTTTTTCCCCCTTAAATGCAGGGTTGGGGGTGGAAAAAAAATGAAAAGCAAAAAGACATCTCTTTCAACTCATTCAGTCCTGGCATTCACTGGGTGGAGAGGTTGTTTCTAGTCAAAGTCCCTTTTATGGGAAGAGCCAAAAGCTTCCCAGAAGTGCAAATTCCCAAGTGCATGCTGCAGGGTTTAAAATAACTAACTTCTCTACAAATGAAGTAGCCCCAATGATAGGGGGCAAAGGGAAATTTCCTTTTGTTTCTTTTCTTTTTTAGCATGTTAACATGATTCATTGCAAAAATCCTGAAAACTGGAAAGGAAAACAGCTCATAAGTTCTCTGGTCTATTTCATTTCTTTCCCCTTCAACACATTCCTCAGAGATTAATCCCATCTCAAACACATTGAAGGAAGCCATGCCCACCACTTCCCGAAGAACTTAGTGCACAATTTATGAGATTCTGTGGTCAGGACACTTCGATTTTTGGTCTGCGGTTCAAGCTTATTGCAGTTCAAGTTCACAGGGCTCAGAGTGTGAGGGAAAGGGGTGTCAGGAAGGTGACCTCCGAGCAAAACTGCTCATCAGAGGAGAGGACAGTGGAGAGAATGGCCAATCACCAAGCCAAGCCAGGGTCCTGGATCAGGAAAGGGCGATCAGGTCCCTGAGTATAGCCTTTGAGATGCACCTGTCAGGGGCCCATCAGACTGAGGAGCTGTGAAGATAAGGCCCTTACAAGCTGCACTGGCAGGAGCAAGCATAACAAACCAACTGCAAGAAAACCGAGTTGAGTTTAGTGACCTGTGTGAAAAGGCCCAGGCTGATGAGTAAAACTCTGGTCCTGTTCATTATGGTCTATAATGCCTCCCATAATTACATCTTTTCACTTAAATAGTCAAAAGCTTGCTTTCATCTATGTCATCACTTTGTCCCTGGTTTCACCAACCTGTGAAGGCAAAATAAGTCATGTTGACAATTAGGCCTAACTTATAAGGCCCTCAAGCTCCCACTACTTCTGGTAAGAATTCCAGTCTTTTCCAGAGTAATTCACTCTAAATATTTAAAAACTCCCTCAGAGCGTCTTGCATGTACCAGTGAACTAATCTTTATTGTAGTCCCTTGCAGTAGCTCAAATGAGGCCCTCTCTACTTGATACCCCCATCACCAGTCTGCTCTGCCAATATTCCATATCAGGTGGAATGAGAAGCCCACTACTGCTGAGTGCCAGGCTGAAAATCCCCACACTGACATGTGGCCATGACCAAGCCATCTATCTGCTGACTCTCTGCCTCGCTGTCAACACTGTCACCACCTCCACCAACACAGAGCCATCCCCCTCATATACCCCAGTGATGCAGGAGACACCCTACTTATTCATCCCACCAGGCCTTGCCAGGCTTACACACCAGCTTAGCCTGCAGCTGGGCCAGACATGCCTCGGCCCACCTTTGTTATAGCTCATACCCACATTCAGTGCTTCCAGAGCTTTTGTCCCTCATCCAAGAAGAATGAGGATAGGCTGACAACTGAAGGGTGAGGAGGGAAGACAATAATTTTATTAAGTGAGGAAACAGCCCTCAGAGGAGAGGGGACACTAGGGTGGTCAACCATGGGTGTTTTTTCTCTCTTAGTGTGGCTAAGTCCAGGGCTTTTACAGGCTCAGAATAGGGAAATGAGTGATTATTGATTTGTGAGGATGCAAAAAAGTTAAAACAAAGGCACCACTCAAAGGTGGGCACAACAGTATAAGAAAACCAATTTGGAAAAGGTAGGTATGTGTAAAATAGGTGAAGGGTAGGGATCAATCAGAGGAAAATGTGCAAAACTGGAAGACAGGTTCTCAATCTGGTCTGTGGATTTGACTTGTAGCTAGGCTTTCAGGCTTTAAACTATCTTTGGCTTTGGAGGTGGGGTTTCACCAGGAACCTGCCCCTGTCTGCCTAAGATTTTTCTGCCTCCTGCTGCTATCACCAGGATAGAGCTCTGACAATTTACTCAGGCTTTTTTTTTTTTTTTTTTTTGAAGTTTGTCAAAATAAAAATAGGAGGAAAACCTGAATGAATCTACCTTTAGAAACCAATTCCTTCCTGTTCTACTCTGCAAATTCTTGAGCACTAGTGATTTTATGATTTCTTATGATAGCAGATTAGAATAAAATGTTCAAGTCAGAAACAAGATCATGCCCTCTCTGCCCTGTAAAGGCACAAAACTATTAAAACCAATCACAACCCATTAGTTCCTGGGTTCCTTTTGGTTTCTTTTTTATTATATTACTTTTGGATTATTGGATTGGGCTCTCCACATTCTATACGGGTAGTGCCAGCAAGTTCTCTTGTTGATAGGCTATAAAAATGACAAATGAGTGGCACACGTTTCCTACTTACATTTCTATAGCCACTTAGAAGTAGAATGAGTCTGCTTATGTTTCACTTGCCACTTTAAGGGCCCACTTATCCAGTGTTGGACCAGCTTTCTCTTCACTGTTTTTCCGTTTGAAGAGCTAAAAATGACCTCACTGCTCACAAGCTAATTAGGGATATATAACATGCACCCAGAAAGAGATACTTGAGGACAACTGTCAAGGAGAATATAGCTTCATACTGTCTCAACTATTTCATACTTAGAATATATTCTAAAGATATGCTTAACACAAGCTTTAAAGTAACATGTATAGGATTTTCTTTGCAGGATTTTTGTTTATTTGTTTGTGGTGGCAGGGAATTGAAGGTAATCTGGGAATTGATAAGTGCCCACCATGGAGTGCTTTGTGTCCTTAAGAACAGAGTAGATATGTGCATAGCAACATGTGCACAGCAAAAGCAACAACAACAAAAACAGAAACAGTGCTTGGTGAGAAACAGAGTGGCAGATAATAACACAATAGCATTTGAGGAAATTGGAAGTACCTGCACAGAAGACACTGGTAGACATTTTTCTGAACACTTAAAGTTAAATGATACACATTAAATACTTTTCAATGGTTGTTAGTGGACAAGGGAATATACAATTAAATTAAACATTAAGAAATTCTTTAAAAAAGAGAAAGGCCTTGCAGCCCCAATGGTGAGGTTTAAGGAAAAGAAAAAATAAGTTACAAGAAATCCAAGCAACAACATACAATACATAAATGATGAATGCATGAAGCCAAGAAGCAATCAACAAGAGTAGTTTATTGGGGAAATCTTCCTGAAAAAGGCAACTTTTCAGCACAATGCTTTATCCCTCACTCATTACCACCCACCTCTAATACTTCTATTAATATCATGGAATAGCTGTGGTCATCATGGAAACTAATAATTCACGATGATAACACTGACCATATTCTAGATATTCATTTAGTGCGAAAATGCAATCTTGAATAATTTACATGCATTATTTTATTTAACCTCCACAAAACTCAGGACATCAGGATTATTATCATCCTATTTCATAGACAGGGAAACTGAGACTCAGAAACATTAATTCTTCCAAGGTGACATAGCTGGAATGTGGTAAAACAAGATTGATACTCTATATGTTTGACTACAAAGGCTGTGCTCTTAACATATTTTCTGGTGATGACACATGGCAGGCACTCAAAAAATGTTTGCTTAATGCCAAACCAAAGAAAGCAACAGTGCTTTTAGAGCTTCCTTCCAGATTTGAAGCCATGCAAGTGGCAGCCAAAACAAATTCCTGTTAATTAACATGCTTGTTATGACAGGTAGTCCCAGTCCTGGATCTCTCTAGGTTTATTCATTCATTGAAAAAAAATTTATCTGATAAAGAATGTACATGTGCTATATTGTTCTAAGTGCTGAGGATACAGCAATGAACAATTCAAGCAAGGTTTCTACTTTCATGAAGTTACAAATATGTAGGGGGAGAGGCAAGGGAAGCTCTATTAAAGCCGAAATTGTCACCTATCATAGTAAGTCAAAATATAATTATAAAGTATTAAAAGGTAGCAATATACATGTTATTTAAAGAAAATATACAGGTAAATACCAAAGAAACAGCTATTTTATGTAGTTGCCACTAGAGAATGGAGTGGATCTGTGTGTGTATGTGGCAGTGTTTTATTCTAAACTTTTAAAGAATCATTTGACTTTTTAAAATACACACACGTGTTACTTTGTTAAAACAAAACACACTACAAAGCTACCATTCACCAAATCAGGAAGGGCCTTTGAGGGATAGAGATATGACAAATGCATCATGTATCTTTAAATTTATTCACAGCCTAGAAATCATCATAGAAACGAACCTTTCCTTCAAATTTTATATCCTAAAATTTATATTAGGCTGGACATGGTGGATCACACTTGTAATCCCAGTTCTTTGAGAGTCTGAGGTAGGAGGATTGCCTAAGCCCAGGAGTTTCCAACCAGCCTAGGCAACATAGCAAGACCCTGTCATTCATTCATACACACATACAGACATACATACATACATACATACATACATACATACAGGGTTTGCAGCCAATACTCATAGTTTTAAATTATTTGGAAAAATCTGTAGAGTCATAAAGCACACGTTTGCTCGCTATTTGGATTACCAAAAACAGAAAATGGTATGTTCACAAAGACCCACACTCAAAGAATTCTTAACTAGTTAAAATCACCAACAATCAATAGAATTACATTCAATGATTACAGAGAAAGGTTAGAAAAATACAGGTAGGAATAATAAAACTATACTTATATGAGATAAACAACTGACAAAATATTCAGACTGACTAGTAAAGATTCTGGATTACTTAGAAATGACCAAAACAGACTAAAACCAAAATTGGACTTAACCTTTTTTTTTTTTTTTTTTTTTTTTTTTTTTTACAAATTATATACAAAAATCATAACATAATGAGGGAAATTGCTCATGGTATATGTGACAATTATGTAAGTCTTGGTATGCATCTGATTCTTACACTGATGTGCTACCTGCTCTGAACTGTTCTTTTTGCCAATACCAGGAGAATACCTATAAGTTTTTCCTTTTTCTTTCTTTCTTTCCTTTTTTTTTTTTTTTTTTTTAAAGAAATCTTGTTCTGCCACCCAGGCTGGAATGCAGTGGTGCAATCTCAGCTCACTGCAACCTCCGCCTCCCAAGTTCCAAGGATTCTCCTGCCTCAGCCTCCCGAGTAGCTGGGATTACAGGTGTGCACCACCACACCTGGATGACTTCTGTATTTTTAGTAGAGACGAGTTTCACCATGTTGGCCAGGCTGGTCTCAAACTCCTGACCTCATAATCTGTCCACCTCAGCCTCCCTAAGTGCTGGGATTACAGGCATGAGCCACCGTCCTGACCAAGTTTCTCCATTTTTATTGCAGTACCTACTACTACTGTTTTTCTGATTCTTCTGTCTCCAAAGCCTCACTGTCATTCTTTTCTATAGTAATTCTTTTTTTTTCCTTTTCTCTATTTATTTATTTATTTATTTTGAGACAGGGTCTTACTCTATCACCCAAGCTGAAATGTGGTGGCACAATCTTGGCTCACTGCAGCCTCCACCTCCTGGGTTCAAGCAATCCTCCCACCTCAGCCTCTCAGTAGCTGGGACTACAGGTGCATGTCATCACACCTGACTAATTAAAAAAAATTTTTTTGCAAAGATGGGGTACCACTCTGTTGCTGTGGTTGGTCTTGAACTTCTGGGCTCAAGCAATCCTCCCACTTCAGCTTCCCAAAGTGCTGCGGTTACAGACACGTAATCAGCCTCTTTTCTAAAGAAATATTCAATTACAGTACTTGATTTAAGGAGATTATAGAAAATTTGGGGAAAGGTTCCAAGATATTGACACCTTGGTAAATAATTCTTAAGAGAAAAACCAAAAGAGCTTGATCTACTAAGTCAGAAGTGAGATAAGGAACATAAGGTCTTCTTGTTTGTATCCAGACCAGTAACAACAACAAAAAATATAAACCCATGAGCAGCTGACATGAAATTTGTGGTGACTAATTAATTTTTAATTAATTAACTTGGGCTGCCTTGTTCATCTACTAATTTCCAGGTTCCCAATGGCTTGCTAATAAATTAGTCATAATGAAATCAAACAAATCTAAAAGGAACAAGTGTTTCACTCTCCTAGGATTATCTTCAGGTTTCTAAAGACAGACCAAAACAAGAAGGTTACTTCCAAGATTTAATCTGTACCAACCAGTCCAAGTATTATTGGTTTTCAAGCATTAGATTTCCCTGCACAAAGAGCATGTACTTTCTTACCAGTGACTTGGCAGTAAACTCCATCTTCAAATTTAGCTATGCAGTCTTGACTATGAACTAGACAGGGGATTTCCATATTTTCCCCATCTTCATTTTAATAAAATGCCTTAATTTTCTTTAGTAGTACTTTAAAAAAAATTCAGGCTCCGTCTCTAAGAAACGAAAGAGTAGAGTATTGTAGTTTCATAGAAATTTAAATTTAAAGTTTCACATTTTATAGGCACCATTCATAAAACTACATATGAAAATTTAGAACTTAAATTAAGGATAAACATTTATCAAAGAGAGAGGAAGAGGAGCAAGAAACACATATGGCTAAGGATATGGTGGCTTGAATTAGGATTGTGGTAGTGGAAATCAAAATTGAAAGCATTCACTAAGTGTTTCAGAAGCAGTTAGATAATAATAGGGATGGTGGGAGGGAGATGACACATGGCAAGAAAGGAAGCAAGGATGATTTCTAAGTTTTTAGCTCAATGGCTTGGAGGACAGGATGCCATTTACTGGAATGTGTAGACTAGGGTACAGGTTTGAGAAAGAACCCTTTCAATTTTGTAGACATTTTACTTTGGAGAAGCCTAGTAGACTTCCAAATGAAGATGTCAAATAGGATGTTAGATATATGACTTCGGGGATTTTGGGATGAAGTCAGGGCAACAGGTGTTGATTTAGGGATCACAGGCATAGAGACAGTATTTAAAGCCATAGTCCCTGATGAAATGAGAATGTAAGAAAAAAGAGAACTGAGGCTGAGGAGCTAACCCTCATACATGTCACAGTTTAGAGGTTTTGCAAAGAGAAGACAGAAAGTGAAACTAAAAAGGTGTGAAAAGAGAAGAGGAACACCAAGAGTATGAATGATGAGACAGAAACCAAGAAAAGAAACTAATGAACGTTGCTGAGAGATGAGTCAAGTGAGGAAAGAAAATGACGTCTTGCTTTGGCTACATGAAGGTCAATAGGTCTTCAATGACCTCAACTACCTTGACATGAGTCCACAGAGTTGTGGGGAAAAAAGCCTGAATGGAAGGTGAAGAAGTGAAAATTCTGTCTGCAGTCAACTCTTTCAAGAAATGCTGTTGGAAAGGAGGCCAAAAGTGGCATGGTTGTGAGAGGGGAATGTGAGGTCAAGGGGTTTGTTCTGCCATTGCTGTTGTTTTTACTTCTTTTTACTTTGGAAACTTACTCAACGTACAGACAACCAGAGAATAATATAAAGTACCCTCATGTACTCGTCACCCAGCTTCAACAACAGTCAACTTTTTTTTGTTTCACCTATTGCCCCATTAAAATTGTTTTATTAAAGTAAATTGACATAAGTAAAATTTACTGGTTTTGGCGTACAGTTCTGAGTGTGTATACATGTATATAGCCATATAACCACCAATAAAATAAAGACATAGAACAGTTCAAACACTCCTAAATGGCACTTAACTGTCCCTTTGTAGTCATCTTCTCCTTTCACTCACAGCTACTGAGACCTCATCTAACTCTTCTAGATTCTAGACTTCCGTCTCTGACTCCCTGCTGGATAGCTCTCCTTGTATGTCTCATAGAAATGTCAGATTCACTATGTTTAAAACTAAATTATTGGAAAATGAAAAGACAGGCCACAGACGGATATAAAAATCTTCAACAAAGAACATATATCCAACAAAGAACTTATTACCGAGCTATTATGACTCAATAATAAGATAAACTGCTCAATTTTTTAAATGGGCAAAAGATTTAAACAGATAATTAGCCAAAAAGATATACAGATGGCAAATAAACACTTGAAAAGATGCCCGACATTATTAGTCATTATGGAAATGCAAAACAAACCACAATAAGATAGCACTGCATACCCACTAAAATGGCTAATATTTAAAAACTTGACCATATCATGTGTTGGCAAGGATGTGAAGCAATTGATGCTCTCCCATATACTACTGGTGGAAATGTAAAATGATATCACCACTTTGGAAAATGGTTTGTCAGTTTCTTTAAAAGTTAAACATATACCTAACCACATAATTTAGCTATCCCACTCATAGATACTTACCCAAGCTATAAATGGAAGCATGGCCAACAGAAAGCAAAACATCATCATCTGCCCACACAAAGACTCATACACAAATGTTCCTAGCAGCTTTTTATAACAGCTTAAAACTAAAAACAACCCAAATGTCCATCAACAGGTGAATGAATAAAAACATTTGGTATATCTACACAATGAAATATTACTCAGCAATAAAAGGAAGTGAACTATTGATACACACAAAATGGAGAGATTCAAAATAATTATGCTGAATGGGAGAAGCCAAACAAAAAGGAGTAACTCATATAGTAGTCCATTCATATCAAATTCTAGAAAATCCAAACTAACATACAGTGACAGAAAGCAGATCTGTGGTTCCGTGAGATGACAGCGCAGGGATGGACTACAAAGGAACACCAGGAAGCTTTTGAAGATGATGGAAATGTTTAAATATGTTGACCATGGTAATGGTTTCATGGGGTACAAACATGTTAACACCCATTAGATTTTACATTTTAAATGTGAGCAGCTCATTATATATCAATTAGGTGTCACAACACTATAAATAAAACCTAAATTATTTATCATTTCCTTAAAACTTGCTCATCCTTTTCTATTCCATCTGTGAATGGCTGCACCCCTGCTCAACCAACCCAAGTCAGAACCTTGAAGTCATCCAACTCCTTTCTCTGACACTCACCCTCCCATTCAGTACTTACATCCGATTCACCTGAGCTATTTCATACAGAGTTGTAAAAAAATTCTGCTCATCCTAAAGCATGTTTCAGAGAAACTCCTGGAATCCAGAATATATGGGTTTTAAGAAGATAAAACCATAGGCAGAAAGGTTAACAGTGAAGAGTACATTTTTCTCTTAGCAGCTCTACGCCCTACACTTGAAAACTTTTCCTGAGAAAAGCTTTGGATGATGATCCAATAAGCCAGAGCATCCTGTGACCCTTTAGAGATAGAAACGTATCCTGTGTGCTGCCAGGTCACTAGGCGGAATGAAGAACTTGAGATTTTGGGAAGCCAAGTTCATATACAGAAGGCACTGCTCTTGTTGGAAAACTCTACTAAAGCTGCTTTTATCCTAGTGTGTGTGTTGTTTTGGATCACCATTTAGAAAAAGCAACCCTTAATATTAATAGGTCTTGATAGAAACACAATGCTTAATTGGGAGGAAATAAAGTAAGCAAATTACTCAAAAAGAAGTGGAAAGAATAGGGAAACCCAGGAAATACAGAAAAATAAACATACATAGGAGAACTTGAAAAAGAAAAACAAAAGAATGAGAGAAAATAGACAAAACCACTAACACCAACCCAATTTGACAAGGAGGAAATGCAGTAAAGTAGTAAAAACAAACAAACAAAAAAAGAAAATAAAAATATACAAATGATGTGGTATATAGTTTTTATTGCTTTCCTCTATATGTAGTTTTCCTGCCAAAATATTAAACACATGCAATCATGATTTACAAGCTGTTTATAAAACTAAACACAATATACACAGCCTTCAAATAAATGTTCATTGTATTTTACTTATAATCAGTAATGTCCCATGATAGAAGCATCTGGAATATTATATCTAAATACTTTTTGATTCAACCTGAGAAAGCATAAATTTAAAAAGATGAAAAAATAGAAAAAAAATTAAAAACATAAATACTTTTTGAAAGCATGACACAACAAATATTCTTTGATATATGTAATCCCAGCACCTTGGGAGGCCGGGGGGGGCAGATCATCTGAGGTCGGGAGTTTGAGACCAGCCTGACCAACATGGAGAAACCCCATCTCTACTAAAAAATACAAAATTAGCCAAGTGTTGTGGTACATGCCTGTAATCCCAGCTACTTGGGAGGCTGAGGCAGGAGAATTGCCTCACCTGAGGTCAGGAATTCGAGACCAGCCTGACCAACATGGAGAAACCCCATCTCTACTAAGAAATACAAAATTAGCCAGGCGTGGCGGTACATGCCTGTAATCCCAGCTACTCGGGAGGCTGAGGCAGGAGAATCCAGGAGAAGGAGGTTGCAGTGAGCTGAGATTGCGTCATTGCACTCCAGCTTGAGCAAAAAGAGTGGAACTCCAACTCAAAAAAAAAAAAAAAAAAAGAAAAGAAAAGAATAGATATTAATATATTACTCATATAAGCCTATGACTTAAAATTTGTATTTTGTTTCTGGGACATTTTCAAGTACTGTCCTTAATGTACCTCTTACATGATGGTAGGGAAACATAAGCTGTTTGAGAATTAATTATAAGAAAATAGAGGGAGTGAGTTATATGGAGTGCTGCCTATTTTTAGCTCCTGAACCCTAAAACTATGCATCTGATATTTAAAAATGAAGATCAAATACATTTCTCTTGGATGCCTGCCCTCAGCTCCTGCCTCACATGCGATCATTTTGGCCACAGCTCTGCTCTCAGTGTGTCTTTGCATGACAGTTTTTTTCTTCCTGTTTTTAAGCATTACTGACTTCCACTGTCTCTCTGGACCCCTCTAGGCATATTGTGATCCAGCCTTTTCCTCATGGGCCCTTTAATTATGCCATGTGCAGGAAGCAGGTTGGAAAGGATGGCAACTGTAGACATATCTGCCAACAGATGAGTGAAAATGTGCCTTCACTCGCCTTATGCGCTGGGAATATCTCTGAGAGAAAAGAAAAAATACGTATCTACATATATATATGACCTCTGTCTTACTGTCAGGGCAGCCAAATCCATTGTGATCTGCTGTGTAGATGTGAGCTTCACCATTTTCTAGTGCCTAGAGGCAGATTTAAGTTGAATACTCAAATGCAACCCAAAATCATCTGTCTGAAATCTAAGGAAAATTCACCTATTTTTTCCCTTGCTCGGTTTATCAAGATTACCTGGAATTTTTCAACTACTTCTATTTATATATTCATTTTCTGTATTTTATCACTTTGAAGTTTCCCCTAATCACCAGGCAATGGCTCAACATGTTACTGTTGCTTGAACAGTTACTTCTAGCAAGATGATGTTATCACATTAATGATCCTGTGACCTTTAGGAATAAGGAATATATAAACACCAACTGTTTCCATTAGAAACAGTGGTTTCTTCCACCTTAAAGAAAAATACAATGTTCACATAGTGAGTGCAGAGTAATGGAAATCCCATTCCAAGCTTAGAGAAAAACTGCCCTGTATTTATGGCTATAATACCTGAAGTTATCATCTGTTGAATTTATCCATAAAATCCTCTGTGACTGCAGTGGACTAACCAGCAGGCTTTCTGAAAATAGATTGGTATGATTTCCAATAAATGTAGTAGATGGAGCTGACAAGTTTAGGCCACCTTCCCATTAAAACCACCTAAAATTGTGGGATAAAATAAAGCAAAATGATTTACTTACTACATAGTTGAGCTCAAACTAAAGAAATGAAATTTTCCAGGAGCTGGGAAAGAAGCAGGCACCAAAACCTAAAATGGCAAGAATAGAAGTGCTGGGGACCATACAAGCTAATATTTTAATGTCTTTAGAGGAACAGAAGAATTGAGCCCTCAGCTATTCAGAGGCGAGGCATGGGAACAGCATTATTTTTCACCATCTGTGAAGTAGGACCCTGGCCAGCTCCTCCCACAAGCCCAAGAGAGCATCTCCTGGTTACTAGGTGAAGAGAATCACCTGTGAATAGTCAGAAACCTAAGTCTGAGCGTTTGTCTGTGGTATCTGAATTTGTGATACCAGCATGATATAGGATTTAACAAAACTGGTCCGGAACAGACAAGAATCCTAGGGCCTCTGCAGAGGAAGACATAAAGAAAACATAGCTCAAATGAGACTTCCACAGAAAAGAACTTGATCACAGCTGAGTTCATAGTAAGGCATTACACTTACAGAAGGAAATAAACTGCCATGAAGAAGAGCCAGGGCATGCAGACCCAGGAACTAAGGAAAGAGAACAATCAGAAAAAGTCTATACAGTAAATATGATTATTATACTTAAATAGATTTTAAGGGTAATGTGGAAAGCAATCAGCTAAGACTTTCCCCTGCAATGAACTAGGATGGGATGAATATGAGTGGCCACAGATGCACTAGCTGGTGCAATGTCCCAGGCATTGGGAGAGATGAGGAAAGTGACCATTATAACGACTGTGGAATGGAGTGGCTGCTGCTAACTACCACTGATTGAAAGATGAAAGAGAATGACAGACTCAGATTTATTAATCAAGAACTGAAAGCAAAATGTGAGAGTTAGGGGGGGCTTCTTAACAGCCTTTAAAGAGACTCTAATCTCCTGCAGCCAGAGGGCAGAGGACAACCAAAAGTTGGGCACAAGCCTTAATCAGATGAATGGCAGAACTTCAGACAAGGCTAAATCCTCACCCTCGGCCAGACTCCTATGTCAAAGTCAGGGTCCCCATGGGGAATGAGAGGGATCCTGAGAGTTGGGATGAGATATCTGGGTAGATTCAATTGAGAGCCGTAGATCTCCAGTTTCTCCTGAAACTTCTGGAACTTAAAAAATAAAAGTCCTCCTACCTACTTTTTTGAAAACTATTCAGAGGTATCAAATGAAGTAGATGCTTGACCTCCAGGATCTGCTCTTTTCATGGCCACCAGTTGCATACTTAGGACCAAATCTCAGCATAACCAAATTGGAGAGAAGGGCCTGCTAAGGGAGGAGAGAGATGATGTCAAGGTTGCTGTAGGAGCTGGATAAAAAGAAAAGCAGGAATGGGGATGGTTCAGCAAGAGTGAGGAGGACATGCAAGGAGAGGATTCTTGGGGTACCGGATCAAGGTAAGTGAAACATAGAGTTAAATAAAGGGGAGTTTACTGATAAGGGGACACTGCCGTAACACAAAATTTAACATCCTCCCAAGGTCCCTAGGTGACAGTTCTAATACTCTACCTAAATTCCTCTTAAAATCTTAGATAAAATGATAGCTCACATTTAATAAAGTCGAGATGTGAGTACTGTAGTGGTAAACCATGGAGAAAGGGATCAAAAGGCTCAAGAGAAGAAGACATGCTAGAATGGGTCTAATCCTACTAGCTGACCACTATGGGGTCAGTCCTGCCTGAAGAAAAGTTCATTTTCCAAGGTGAGAAAGAGCACACTGGTGAGGGAATGCCAATATCACTGAAAATCTCAACATGCATGTTCTTTGTATATGAGATTGGAAAACAAAAGATGCCAATTCATATCTCAGCTGCCTGATAGCAATGGAAGCAGTGGCATCCCAGAGGAGCCAAGGCCAAATGGTAATATCTAACCATCAAAGGTAAGATGGGCGTCACTTCAATAACAGGCAGTAAGGATGCAGTGGCAACTGGGGGCCTGATCTACAGGGATCTATGAAGATAGATCAAGGAACACGGTGTTCTTAGGGCAATACAGATGGGCAACTAACAAAGGCATATTTAAAAGAGATTGAGAATATGGGAGGCCAAGGCAGGTGGATCACTTGAGCCCAGGAATTCAAGACCAGCCTGGGAAATATGGAAAAACCCCATCTAACAAAAATGCAAAAAAAAAAAAAAAAAAGAAGAAGAAGAAGAAGAAGAAGTCAGCCAGGCATGGTGGTGCACCTGTAGTCTCAGCTATTCGAGTGGCTGAGGCATGAGAATCACTTGAACCCAGGAGGCAGAGGTTGCAGTTAGCCAAGATTGTGCCACTGCACTCTAGCCTAGGCAACAGAACAAGGAAAAGGACTCTGTCTCAAAAAAAAGGAGAGAGAGAGAGAGAAAGAGATCAAGAATAGAGGAGCAGACATTTTTCCCCATTCTGTTGGTTGCCGATTCACTCTGATGACTGTTTCTTTTGCTGTGCAGAAGCTGTGGAGTTTTATTAGGTCCCATTTGTCTATTTTGGCTTTTGTTGCCAATGCTTTTGGTGTTTTGGTCATGAAGTCCTTGCCTACGCCTATGTCCTGAATGGTTTTGCCTAGATTTTCTTCTAGGGTTTTCATGATGTTAGGTCTTATGCTTAAGTCTTTAATCCATCTGGAGTTAATTTTAGTGTAAGGTGTCAGGAAGGGGTCCAGTTTCTGCTTTCTGCACATGGCTAGCCAGTTTTCCCAACACCATTTATTAAACAGGAAATCCTTTCCCCATTGCTTGTTTTTGTCAGGTTTGTCAAATATAGGATGGTTGCAGATATGTTGTGTTGCCTCCAAGGCCTCTGTTCTGGTCCATTGGTCTATATCTCTGTTTTGGTACCAGTACCATGCTGTTTTGATTACTGTAGTCTTGTAGTATAGTTTGAAGTCCAGTAGTGTGATGCCTCCTGCTTTGTTCTTTTTGCTTAGAATTGACTTGGCTATGCAGGCTCTCTTTTGGTTCCATATGAAGTTTAAGGCATTTTTTTCCAGTTCTGTGAAGAAGGTCATTGGTAGCTTGATGGGGATAGCGTTGAAGCTGTAAATTACTTTGGGCAGTATGGCCATTATCATGATATTGATTCTTCCTAACCATGAACATGGAATGTTTCTCCATCTGTTTGTGTCAAAAAAATTTTTGCAGTTTACCCATCTGACGAAGGGTGGATATCCAGAATTTACAAAGAACTAAAACAGATTTACAAGAAAAAAACAAATAAGCCCATTCAAAAGTGGGCAAAAATAGACACTTTACAAAAGAAGACATAAATGAGGCCAACGAACATATGAAAAAATGCTCATCATCACTGGTCATTAGAGACATGCAAATCAAAACTACATTGAGATACCATCTCACGCCAGTTAGAATGGCCATCATTAAAAAATCTGGAGACAACAGATGTTGGAGAGGATGTGGAGAAATAGGAACACTTTTACACTGTTGGTGGGAGTGTAAATTAGTTCAACCATTGTGGAAGACAGTGTGGCGATTCCTCAAGGACCTAGAAATAGAAATTCCATTTGACCCAGCAATCCCATAACTGGGTATATATCCAAAGGATTACAAATCGTTCTACTAGAAGGACACATGCACACAAATGTTCATTGCAGCACAGTTTACAATAGCAAAGACCTGGAACCAACCCAAATGCCCATCGATGATAGACTGGACAGGGAAAATGTGGTACATATACAGCATGGAATATTATGCAGCCATCAAAAACGATGAGTTCGTGTCCTTTGTAGGGACATGGATGAACCTGGAAGCCATCATTCTCAGCAAACTGACACAGGAGCAGAAAATCAAACACCACATGTTCTCACTCATAGGCGGGTGTTGAACAATAAGAACACATGGACACAGGGAGGGGAGCACTACACACTGGGGTCTGTTGGGGGGAAATAGGGAGGGACAGAAGGGCGTGGGGAGTTTGGGGGGGATGGCATGGGG
>NW_022436946.1:58463890-58992561 GCF_009761245.1 Sapajus apella
GGGGAAAAATGCCAGATATAGGTGAGGGGGAGGAAGGCAACAAATCACACTGCCATATGTATACCTATGCAACAATCTTGCATGTTCTTCACATGTACCCCAAAACCTAAAATACAGTAAAAAAAAAAAAAAAAAGAATAGAGGAGCAGAAGCCTGGGGTCAGCCAGCCCAGTGGAGAAACAGTCTCCTGCTCAGTGCCCAGGCCAGAACCAGTTCTCTGACCAGAACTCACTGACTAAAGGGGAGGCTGGGTCTCTGAACCAGCATGGCAAGAATATACTGTATTGATTCGCCCAGTCTTTCCCAAAGCATCCTGTGGCCACTTGCTCAGGTAAACATATATTAGGGGAAAGTGAATATTCAAAGAACCACCGTGGCCCTCACATTAGAGTATTAGTAAGTGGTGGTTAAATAGTCAATGGAGTTCTCACCTAGGGCCATCTCACAGCACGTTTAACACTCGCACAGACCCATCTCATGGTCATTTCCTTGGTTCTGAAATGCATATTTAGAGTAGACAGACTTAGGAGTTGGCAGCAAGCTCACATTTGTCTTTTGACCTACAGAATAAGATGTTGAGGTAGGAAAAGCCAAGTAGATGGCTCTGAAACTATCCTCTGAACAAGATGGAAAATCTTAACAATATCATCCTGGGAGGGGGTGGCAGAGATTAATGTCACCCTTAAAGACTTGGGGGACCCAGGAGTGCTGGTCTTTGTTATAGATCCCCTTTTAGTTCAACAGACTCTCCCCCATACAAATTGAATGGATGAAGGCACTTGATGGTCAACGGCTATAACTTAACCAAGTAGGAGCCCCAATTGCAGCTTCTGGACCAGACGTGGTGTCTTTTCCAGAGCAGATGGACACAGCTTCAGACAACAATATAGATTTATAGTCTTGTTCAAGGTTATGTTAATTGTCCTGCTCTCTGTCATGACAGAGCCTGGAGGTACCATTACGTGACATGAAAGGCTGCTAGCTTTGATAACAAGACAGGGCTCTATAGCAGGTCCAGACTTTAGCACAAGCAGCCTTGCCACTTGGGCCACATGATCGAAAAGATCTCTCAGCACTTAGAGGTGTCTGTGGTAGAGAAAGACAACCTGTGGAGCCTCTGGCAAGTGCTGATAGAAGACATTTAGGTTTCTGATGCAAGACTGCAGAAGTCTGCAGCAGAGAACCACAGACCATTTGAAAAGCAGTTCCTGACATGTTTCTAGGCCCTGGTGGAAGCTAGGCAATGCCAGACTCAACAAACTCTAAGCTGCAGGGTTTTGAACAACCTATTGTAAAATGGAAATGGTATAGTTGGGATCAGAATCCAGAGGGCACAAGAGCTTGGTTTATGGGTGGAGTGGCTTTGTAAGTTGTTACAAGCTGAAAATGGAATGTTTCCATACAACAACTCAACTCAAGGTGTTTCAGAAAGAGTGGTGAGGGGAAATCTCTCTGACGAATAGATTCAGATAATGCACGTCAGCATCCACTTTGTGTGGAAAGAGAAGTGACTCAAGATAAAGGTATACGAGGACTCATGAGCAGTGGCAGATGGCTGAAAGAAAATTACAAAGCATGATATTCTCACATTTACTCTGTATTCAGAAAAATGATGTATGCTGGCTTCTTTATAATGTTTCTATTATTAGAAAAGATAAAAACCCATTTCTCAGTGTCCCTAATAAGAAAAGAACAAGTTACAGTTGGATTCCATCTTTGCAAACTATTCTAGTTTATAAAAAGGGAGTTAGGACACCTTCCCTAACTAGGAAACAGTTGCAAGGTCATGTCCACAGATTGACAGTCTTTGAGTCCACCTCTCCCAAGATGGGGCAGAACGGAGGGCTGGCCTCTTTACTATGCAGACTTTTGAAATCGAGAAGGAACTTCAGCAGCAGAAGCTGAGAAAACAGTGTAGTTAATAGTTATTATGATCTAATATGATCTTGGTTGGAAAACAAAAAAGACTTGCTTGAAAAATCTTTAAGTTAATTTTTGTCCCCTGTTTTAATGTGTATCTCACTGTTATATAAAAGAAGCAACTAGTGAATTTAGGTCTGCCATTGAGAAGAACATTGTCACTGCTCTTGGCAAGTGTTCCTAAGATATCCATGTGACCAGCAAAGCGTCACTGCCCAGAGTGCTTGAGGAGCTCTTAAAATAAATAGGATAAAGTAAACCCCAAAGAGAAACCAAGCAAACAATTCACAGAAGTTGAAAACCTGAATGGCTAAAAAAGGCTTAAAGAGATGCTCACCTTCAATAGTAATCAGAGAAATGCAAAGTAAAGCAGTGGCAAAATGTTCATCATACATTACTAAGTATTGGCAAGGTTGTGAGGGAATTAGAATTCTCATTCAGTCCTGGTAGAAGTGAAACCATTTTGGAGAGCAATTTAGTAGTACCCAGAAAGTTGAAGTTTGTACACCATACACAGATTAGAAATACTATCACACAAGTGCACAAGAAGATGTACACAATAATATTTTAGTCATATTGTCACAGGAAACAAAGGAAGCGACCTAAGCATTCATCAATTGGGGATTGAAACATAATTATGATACATTCCTAGATAGAAACTATGTAGTGATTTACATGTGAATGAGCTAGTTCTACAAGTATCAAAATAGGATAAGTCTTGGAAACACAATATTGAATAAAAACAGCAAAATACTATTTATTTAAACATTTAAACTACCCCAAACAGCACTACAGGCAATATTGTTTGTGGATCCATACATATACCATAAAATGTAAAAGCATGAAAAAGAAATAAGAACCAACTTCAAAATAATAGCTCTGAAATGGGACAAAGAGAGGATCCCAATTCTACCTGTAAATTTTTAATGTCTTTTTAAAAATCCTACAGGGTATGGTGGCATGCACCTGTAGTCCCAGTCACTCAGGAGGCTAAGACAGAAGCATCACTCAAGCCCAGGAGTTTAAGGATACAGTGAGTTATGATTACACCATTGCACTCCAGCCTGGGAGACAGAGCAAGATCCTGTCTCAAATAAAAACAAGAATTTAAAAAAAAAAAAAATCTGAAGTAAATATGGCAGAATACTAACAGTTGTTAAATATTGACAGAGAGTAGTTTTATGTTTGAAATGTTTTGTCTTTTTAAAAAAATAATTCATTAAATTAAAAGATACAATGCAATAAAGCAGAGGGAACACCAGGCCTGCAGCAGGCGGCTATTCATCCTGGGCTAGGGCAGATGGGTGGAGGGACTCAGGAGAGCCATGGGACTCCCAGCTCAGTTTGGGTTGAGGGCTGTGGCTGTGGAAATGAGAATGTCACGGGGAGCAAGTGAACTTAGAGGAAATCACCTGGACTGGGTTGGATAGGGCTAGGGTGAAGGAGGAAGGGCCTGGGCCTTCACCTTGGGCTCTCTGGGTCCAGCCAAGTCAGGGCAGGTAGAGGGGAGGCCATATGGGCTGAGGGTCAAAATTGCCCAGCACGCGGTGTTGGGGCACCCACGAGGATGCCTCCCTTCCCCCTTCTCCCCCCGGCTGCTGGGTTGCTCTCCTGCCTCCTCTATTCCCAGCACCCTTTCCTACACAGAAATTGTCTTTCCTTTTCTCTAGCTATCCATCACGGGCACCTCTAGTTTGTCTATTTATAGTATTGGTGTCAATATTAATTTATGTATCCTCCTGCCTCAGCCTCCCAAATAGCTGGGACTACAGGTGCACACCACCACACATAGCTATTTTTTTAAATGAAATGTTTAAGTTAAATTAAATTTTAAAATTTTTTGACTTCCAATACCCCACCCTGTTCAGCAGCTTTTAAAAGAAAAAAGGGCTTCCCTTTTAATACTTTCCTTCTAAGACTGTATTTCAGGTCTTTTCTAATAATAATAACTATTAAAATCAACTCTGTGCCAACTATTGTGTAGGCTCAGTATTTTACAGCAATCATTTCATTTAATTCTCATTTTTAAAACAGTAAAGAAAAAGAAAGAACCTAACGAAAGAGTTTAGCCCCGTGCTACAGGTTATCTCCATCCCACAGATGTGAAACTCAGGTTCAAACAGGTGAAGTCACTGAAGTAAGGTCCACAAAATGGCCTAGCAGAAACTGACGTGTGGCCAGCTTCTAGAGCTCAGCGGGGCTGGGGCGGAGGTGGTGCTGATGGAACCGGGGGCTGCAAGGGAAGACTTGTCCCTGACCAGAATCTGAAAGGAGCTTTGGAGCATTTGACTTTACTCAGTGTTACAAGTTTTTGAGTCTTGTTTTCCTATAAATTTAGGACTTTGTGACTTTTCAGTGTCAATGCTAGCATGATTAGATTTTCTACAACAAAATTGAATTTTATTTGGAAGGTATAACATCATTCTCAAATATGAAAAGCTATATTGTGGAAGAAACATCAGACATCTAATAAACCCATTTCAGTCTCTGCCTCTCTCTGCCTCTCTCTCTCTCTCTCTCTCTCTCTCTCTCTCTCTCACACACACACACACTTGCACCCACATTTCCGGATCTACTAACATAGATCAGCAGGCTAAAGGGCTTCTCAGAGACTCCCCTCAGCATTAAGGATGCTAATTGCTACTCTAGCAGTTACTGGAAGATCAAAGACCCGCCCACAGAGCAAAGCTGCGTTTCATCTTCCACAGACTAAACACTAATACCGCCCATCCCCCGCCAGCCTCTCCCCTCTCAAGCTGGCAGGTTGGACCAATTCCCTTTCCTCTTCCCCACATGCTCTCCCCCGCCCATAAAATAGCTCTGCGCCAGAAATACACACTCAGAAAAATGCTTGGGGAAAAAATGGAGAAAGGTAACTTCTATCGTTGTTTCCCTTCTAATTACCATGGCTTGTCAAAGGATGTGCTTGTTTGTTTCTGGTAGCCATTCAGAACCCATCACAGGGAATCCTCCCCAGTCCCTCTCCCAGGAGCGGGGAAAAGGAATTCTGCGGCCTCATCATCCTTCCCTCTGGCACCAAAGGCCCTGGGCACATACCATGAATGCCCATCCTGCACTCTGGGTCCCAGACCTCGTGAGCTGCATGGTCAGTGGGCTTTCACTCAAGAAGGTTCAAGTTTTGCTGAAAATCAGCTCTATGGAAAAGGCATCCCCTTTCTTGGGTCAAGACATCACCCTCCTGGGGCTGGCATAATAACAGGCAGGGGTGCCATGCATCGCAAAGAGGAGTCAGCACCACCAAAGAGGCCCTGTCACTCTTATGGTGTCAACAGTCTGGTTCTGAGACAGGATAAATGAGAAGACCCTCCACACTCCAGGGACTTCAGCAAAGCTGTTCCTAGTTCCATAAAGGGGAATGAGACTGAATGGCAGGACAAGGAGCCCCTTAGTGCAGGGTGAAGAGATGGGGAGTCTCAGACAAGAAGCCTCCTGAGGAGCCTGGGTCAAGGGCACTGTGACAGGGTATTCTTGGTGGAGCAGATGCATCAGTGCCCCTCCCCCGCAGATGGACACGCATGCCCTGCAATGGGCAGCTGGAGCCTTCAGTTAAGAAGCTGCCCAGCACAGAACTGGGTTCCCCTTCCTGCCGTGATTTGCTTCCTCCCTGACCTCTGGACAAGGAGCCTCTTTCTACTGCCATCCCAGACAGTCAGGCACTGCTCTTTCAGCTCTAGTCACTAATGAAGAGCAGAGGCCTGGCCTCACATTCACACTCAGCTCCCTGTCCTGGGCTCCTAAGTGAGCTCAGTTCTGTTCTCAGCTCAGCTCCCGCTGCCAGCTCAGAATCTCTGTGTCCTGAGGGACTGCAGATTTCTCAGGCCCTCCTCATCATACTGAGCCTCCTCACTCTGTTCCTGACCTACAAAGATTTCCATGTCCTCCTCTTTCCTTCTTTCCTTTCTTCCTTTCCTTCTTCTCCCAACCCTATCTTCCTTTCCTTCCCTCTCCCCCTCCCCCCTCACCTCCCCTCCTCTCCCCTTCCCTCCCTTCCCTTCCCTATCTTTTCTCCTTTTTAAAGCAGGGTTTTCCCCAAAGAAGTGTTTCTAAAACCCATACCCACCTTTCCACATCTAGCTCAGTTCCTTTGGTTCAAGGTTTTTCTCCCTGGGCCCATCACCAGTCTCCTAACAATTTGCCACTTCCCACCTCTGCTCTCTAAAATCTGTTAGAAAACCACTGTCAAGTGCAGTCTTCTCCAAAAGCGGTTCTATTCATTGCATGTCCCTACTCAAATGCCCTCGATGACCCCCATTAAAGACATTGCTACTTAAGCTGTGTTGAGGATCCCCAAGTACAGATATGTAAGTAAAAGATCAATCCAGAGTTCTAATTTGTGTATTTTTTGTCTCTGGGCAAATGCACTTGGCCCACCAGGGTCCAAGCTGCAGAAAAGTCTTAGGAGACTGAGTACAAGATAGGAAATAAATGAACAGGTGTTGGCTTTTGGCCACCAAGACTGAGAACCCTTAACCCCAATAACCATTCCTAGGTAAAGTGCTGAGGGGAAAGAATTCCCAGGGGTTAGAGATTCGGGATGCACAAGTTTCTTCTGGGAACAATGGTTGCAGGATATTTGACTATAATACACTGCAGAGTCACCTAAATTGTCTTCCATCCAAAATCCCTCATACCTACCATCCAGCTTTCTGGGCTAAAAACTGAAGGGATGAGCAGGGTGTTGGGGCACATGCTTGTAATCCAGCCACTTGAGAGGCTAAGGCGGGAGGATCACTTGAGCCCAGAAGTTTGAATCCAACCTGGGTGACATAGTGAGACCCTGTCTCTAAAATATTTTTTTTTAATTAAGGGATGACAAGATAAGAGAGTCAAGTGAAAGATGAAAAATACCCAAGCTGCTCTCATAGAGGTGATTGTCAGACCCCCGGTGTTCCTTTGCCGCAGTCAGCAAGAAGACAGAGTAGTCTAATCCTCAGCAGCCAGAAGGTACCTCAGCACCAAAAGCCAGGCCCTTAGAGTCAGAGGAAAGACAGAGGCTGAAAGGAGAGAGAAGAAAGTGCTTGCTATAGAGTTCACCTGTGAAACACGCCAGGGAACCCTTATATGGAAAGGCAAGATTATAGGGAGGCACTTTTCCAGGTGTCAGTTTCATTCTAGTGACAGCTATCCATCCCTCACTTACATATTCAGGCCCATAACCTGAGGGGCTGTAGATTAGAGCTGACTCATTTGTAAATTGGACAGAGAAGGTCCCTTCTCGTTAGCCAGCACTCACATTTGGCCCCTAGCAGTCAAACCAAGCATGAGCTGTTCACCTCTTGGTGAACACACCCCAAACATCTCTGCCATTGAGCTTTTGCTCATGCTGTAGTTAGATGGGGTTCCCTCCCTTCCTCTACTTCTCTGGCCTTCATTTTAAAAACGTCACCCATCCTTCAGGACCCAAGTGAAATGCTACTTCCGATATGAAGCTTTCCATGATTGTTTTAGTCCTAAGTGATTTTTCTCTCCTGGGTACACGTGGCCATTTCGACTTGCATTTTGTTTCCCACCACATCCCACTTTGTGATGGGCTATTCGTGTGGGTCTGAGGACACCAGTGACTTCCTGGTGGCTAAATACCGCCAGTCCTTATCTTTCTTGGTCTCTTAACAGTATTTCTTTTTCTTTTTTTGACAGATTCTCACTCTGTCACCCAAGCTGGAGTGTGGTGGCACTATCTTGGCTCACTGCAACCACCACCTCCTGGACTCAAGTGATTCTCCTGCCTCACCCTCCAGAGTAGCAGGGATTACAGGTGCCTGCCACCACATCACACTAATTTTTATATTTTTAGTAGGGATGGGGTTTCACCATCTTCTTGGACAGCCTGGTCTAGAACTCCTGACCTCTTGATCCACCCACCTTGGCCTCCCAAAGTGCTGGGATTATAGGGGTGAGCCACCACATCCGACCCTAATGGCATTTTGTACGTTTAAATATATTTTCCCTCTTAGAATTCTTACCACTTTAGCACCTTTATAGACATCTGGGATCTTGCCTGACTGGCTTCCTCTCAGTTTCTTCAGGTAACAGCACCCTGATTTTCTTTTGAGGAACCATCCCTTCTCCAACTTTTAGTCCATGTGAAGTGTGGGTAGAGCTAATATCAACCTTTAGCTCAGAAATGGGCATCTAGCCTAAGCCAGGCTAACAGTAGTCATGCCTGGTGTAGTTGCTGGAACCAACAGAAGAAGGACATTTCTTTACTTTATAGGATGTAAACCTGAAGCCTCTGTTGGTGACCCCATCTTCCCACCACATGGGAAGATCCACCTGGCAAATAAGCCCATCCAGAAGGAGACAGAACTGGGGATAGAGACAGTTTCCCAAGGACCTGAGTGTTTGAGCACTTGAACCCAGCCATACCTGACCAGTCCTAATTTCAGACTATAAGAGTCAATAAATTATTCTTTTTTGCTTACATCAATTGAAATGGGTTTCAGTAATGTGTATTTGAAAGACTCCTAATTCAGTGTATACTACACATTCCTGCCTTTCCACCTACCTGGCTGTTCTTCAATCTCCTCTGCAGACAAATTTCCCTCTACTCAGACTTTAAAGGTCATCACAAGGTCAGGAGATCGAGACCATCCTGGATAACATGGTGAAACCCCCATCTCTACTAAAAATACAAAAATTAGCTGGGTGTGGTGGCCGCATGCCTGTAATCCCAGCTACCGACAAGGCTGAGGCACAAGAATCGCTTAAACCCAGGAGGCAGAGGTTGCAGTGAGCCGAGATCTCCCCACTGTACTCCAGCCTGGTGACAGAGAAAGACTGTCCCAAAAAAAAAAAAAAAAAAAAAAAAACAACAGTCATAATCCGTCAAAGACTGGTCCAAGTCCCCCTTCTCTTCCTCCTCTTTATATCTCCTTTGGCAATTCCAATCACCCATGACTTCAATCACCATCTCAAAAATCATAGCTAATTTAACCCAGGTCTCTCTAAATATGTGCTTGCATCTGCCTACTCAGCACGTCTATTTGAATGGCTCCCCAAACAGCTCTCCTCTGCTCATTGCATACCAAAAAAACCTGGAGTCATCTAATCTATTCTCCACACTTTAGCTATTAACACAAATTAGATCATGTCTTTTCTGCCCAAATCCTTCCAAAACTTTCCCAGTGGCAGTGGCAGCACAGACCCCAAGGACCTGCTCAACATATTTCCTGCCCACTCAGGGCTCTGCTCCTTGCTCCCTGAGCTCAGTCGCTCTGACCTGTTATGACTTCTTTGAAGCTGGCATGCCCTCTCCCATCTCAGGGCCTTTGCACTCACTCTTCCTTTTGCCTGGAACTCCCAGCCCCATCTTCACCTAGTTCACTGCAAATCATCCTCAGATCTCAGCTAGAAGGTCCAAGAAGCCTTACCTTACTCTTCTAGACTAGATCAGGCCACCATAATATACTCTCATAACATCCAGTAACTCCATCATACTCACTATTCAGTTGATTCTTTGATTAATAACTTTGTCGCTCAGGAGACTTTGCTTCAGGAAGCAAAGACTATGTCTGTTTTCCTCATTTATGTTTTCTTAGCACTTAGGCCTGCTGTATAGCGGCCTAAGTGAATAGTTGGGCATCAGTGAATAGTTGTAGAATAAAGTGATGAATACATAATGTCTCCTGTTAAGTAAATAAGCTCTCCAAACATGTGGAAGCAAGTGGGCGTGCAGGCAGGGCAGCCTCCAAGCAGCCTCCAGTGAAAAGACCAGAAAATGGAAAAGGGAACTTTCTCTGTTTTCCCCTCATGGGCAGACAGAGGCCTGGAAGAGCAGCAGCAGGGTGGGACCATGCCTGAATTAAGGTCACACTGATAACGGGAGGTAGGATGAGACATGACCACAGAGTGGTGTGTTAGTAGACAAAAATTCACTTGGCTGGGATGTTGACTTGAGAATGGAGTGGAAAGTCCCAGGTAATATCTTCTAATACAGATGAATTTTGAGGATAAGCATTCGTAATCTAATCGAAGATCTTCTAATGTGTGTGTGATGTGTATCACATATCGAATTAAAAAACATGCAAGACCAGGCATGGCAGCTCACACCTGTAATCCCAGCACTTTGGGAGGCAGAGGCAGGTGGATCACTTGAGGTCAGGAGTTCCAGACCAGCCTGGCCAACATGGTGAAGCCCCATGTCTACTAAAATTACAAAAATTAGCTGGGTGTGGTGGCAAGCACCTGTAATCCCAGCTACTTGGGAGCCTGAGGCAGGAGAATCGCTTGAACTCAGGAGGTGAAGGTTGCAGTGAGCCAAGATTGCACCACTGCACTTCAGCCTAGGTGACAGAGTGAGACTTTGTCTCAAATAACATAAAATAAGATGCAGCGTTAATGGGCTTGTTGTGGATAATTCTGTTAAGTAATCTTCAGATGTGTGATAGTCATGCTATTGTTGTGTGTCAAACTCAGAAGGAAATGTGAACGAGTACTCTTGGAAAATTAAGAAGGTAGGGGCAGAGAAAGCATTAGGCTTTGCAAGCTACCTGTGCCAGGAGATTGTTATGTGTTATCAAACAATAGGAGCTGCCTGGACAGGGATGTCAGGAACAAAAATAAATGAATTTTTTTAATTTTTTAAATAAATATTTATTGTACCCTTAATTTATGCTACTTCTGCTACTTCCTAAATCTATGATCCCATTTAACTTCTATGTGTCTCAGTAAAACTGGGATAAAGTGTGTTCAGAGGATCAAATGAGATAATCATACATTTAGGGTCTTAGGAACAGTGCCTGGTACAATATAAGCGATCAAAAAGTTAGCTGATATTATTTTTAAATATTTCATCATGCCTATGTCCTAGGCCCTTTCTAGGAGCTGAGGCTACAGCTGTGAAGCAGACAGACAAGATCTGACTCCCACGAAGCTTCTATTCCAGTTAATGTGGAGACACATTAGCAAGTGGTAAACCATATAATCTCAGAGAGGGATGGAGTCAAAGAAGGGTGATGAGCAGAGTGTTCTGGGGGCAGAGGCCACTTTTAAAAGGGCAGTTGGGAAAGGTCCGTCTGAAGAGGAGGCAGTGGGGCTGGGACCTGAGTGATGAGAGTCCTGCAGACAGCCCTAGCCAGGGCGTTTTTAGCCAGATGCACAGCCAGTGCAAAGGCCCTGAGGCAGAACTGAATCCAAGCATTAGAGGCACAAGAATGCAGTGTGGCTGGAGGGTGGGGAGTGAGGAAGGAGGTGTTATGAGATGAGGTCGATGCAATGAAATGAAGAAACCCACCAGCACCAAGTTGGACTGACTGGAGAGCAAGCCCACATAGCCTGCCACGGTTAGTGTCTTGAAAGGCTGTGCCTGCTGATAGAAGACTGCAACTCAACGGAGAGTGACCTGGAAGTCAGCACACCGGACTTAGGAAAAAGACGGCAGCAGGGCCAAAGCACAGCCTTACCACAGCCAGGCCCCAGAGGAAACATGGCCTCTAGCAGGCAAGGCCTCTCTATGGGTCAGTTATCTCCCCACCTATCCACAATGACAGACACCACTAGTTGCCTGATCAATTCCAATTCATTTCCTCTTTCTTCCTTGCAACAGAAGCTTGATTTTTGTTCATGGCAGCAATAGACCATGAACAAAATAGACCAGCCCAAAGCAAAACAGTGTTAGTCCAACCCAATCAAAACACGCCTGCAACTTGAAGCCTGTGATAAAAGAAGTGCCCAGGAGCCCAGGCCCAGGGGAGCAGACTTTCTTCTAGGTGTGAGAACCAAGACCATCTACTCCACACTCAGCCTGGACACCAAAGCTGAAAGCACATTTTACTGTCTACATTAACATGACTTTGCCCTTCCAGGACTCCTGCCCAAACTTCATGAAAGAATCGCCAGAACCCTTTGATAAGCAAAACCAAGAATATTACTTACTATAGTACAGGGAGAGCAAACACCATGTAGGCAGAGCTTTGGCAATCACTCAGAGGGGAAAGGCGACATGAGAATTTCCTGAGAATTGGAAGTTTGGTTAACAGTAAGATCAGTGGAAAGAAGACCCCATTGTCTCAGTCCAAAATCTCCTTAAACTGATAAGCAACTTCAGCAAAGTCCCAGGATACAAAATCAATGTGTAAAAATCACAAGCATTCTTATACAGCAATAACAGATAAACAGAGAGCCAAATCACGAGAGTATTCCCATTCACAGTTGCTACAAAGAGAATAAAATACCGGAATACAACTAACAAGGGATGTGAAGGACCTCTTCAAAGAGAACTACAAACCACTGCTCACGGAAATAAGAGAGCACACAAACAAATGGAAAAACATTCTATACTCATGGTTAGGAAGAATCAATATTGTGAAAATGACCATACTGCCCAAAGTAATTTATAGATTCAATGCTATTCCTATCAAGCTACCACTGACTTTCTTCACAGAATTGGAAAAAAACACCTTAAATTTCATATGGAACCAAAAAGGAGCCTACATAGCCAACACAATCCTAAGCAAAAACAACAACGACAAAACCAAAAAAAAAAAAAAAAACAGGCCGAGCGCGGTGGCTCACGCCTGTAATCCCAACACTTTGGGAGGCCGAGGCGGGTGGATCACGAGGTCAAGAGATCGAGACCATCCTGGTCAACATGGTGAAACCCCGTCTCTACTAAAAATACAAAAAATCAGCTGGGCCTGGTGGCGCGTGCCTGTAATCCCAGCTACTCAGGAGGCTGAGGCAGGAGAATTGCCTGAACCCAGGAGGCGGAGGTTGCGGTGAGCCGAGATCGCGCCATTGCACTCCAGCCTGGGAAACGAGCAAAACTCCAACTCAAAAAAAAAAAAAAAAACAAGGTGGAGGCATCACGGCATCACGCTACCTGACTTCAAACTATACTACAAGTCTAAAATAACCAAAACAGCATGGTACTGATACCAAAACCGACATATAGACCAATGGAACAGAACAGAGGCCTCAGAAATAATGCCACATATCTACGACCATCTGATCTTTGATAAACCTGACAAAATCAAGCAACGGGGAAAGGATTCCCTATTTAATAAATGGTGCTGGGAAAACTGGCTAGCCAAATACAGAAAGCTAAAACTGGATCCTTTCCTTACACTTTATACAAAAATTAACTCCAGATGGATTAAAGATTTAAACATAAGACCTAACACCATAAAAACCCTAAAAAAAAACCTAGGCAATACCATTCAAGACATAGGCATGGGCAAAGCCTTCATGACTAAAACACCAAAAGCATTGGCAACGAAAGCCAAAATAGACAAATGGGATCTAATTAAACTAAGGAGCTTCTGCACAGCAAAAGAAACTATCATCAGAGTGAACCAGCAACCAACAGAATGGGGAAAAAATTTTGCAATCTACCCATCTGATAAAGGGCTAATAACCAGAATCTACAAAGAACTTAAACAATTTACAAGAAAAAAACAAGCCCATCAAAAAGTGGGTGAAGGATATGAACAGACACTTCTCAAAAGAAGACATTTATGCAGCCAACAAACATATGAAAAAAAGCTCATCATCACTGATCATTAGAGAAATGCAAATCAAAACCACACTGAGATACCATCTCATGCCAGTTACAATGGTAATCATTAAAAAATCAGAAGACAACAGATGCTGGAGAGGATGTGGAGAAACAGGAACACTTTTACACTGTTGGTGGGAGTGTGAATTAGTTCAACCATTGTGGAAGACAGTGCAGCAATTCCTCAAGGATCTAAAAATAGAAATTCCATTTGACCCAGCAATCCCATAACTGGGTATATATCCAAAGGATTATAAATCATTCTATTATAAAGACACATATACATGTATGTTTGTTGTGGCACCATTCACAATAGCAAAGACTTGGAACCAACCCGAATGCCCCCTCCGGCTACAGTTAACCCTCTGCCAGTACCCAGATACAGACACAGTGATAAGCACTTTATGTGGGTCCTCTTATCATCAGCCTGTGAACTAGGTACTACTTCATGTGCATTTCACAGAAGAAAAATTTAGGCACAGAGGAGTTAAATACTTCAGTGAAGATCACACAGCTAGAAAGTTCTGGAACAAGAATTCAAGCCAGGGCCATCTGTTAGCGGTAGTAGCCTGTTAGTAGTAGTGGCCTGACAGTGCGGAGGAGAATGAGAGGAACCCAAATGAGCAAGGTGTCTACAGGCTCTGCGTAGCTGGTAGGAGACTGGGAGGCTCCCATTACACATTGCATCAAACTCTAGGCCATGCTGAAAGAACAGAGATAAGATCCTCCCTTATTTCCAGCTGTGAGACTCGGGCCAGACCCAGACACTGCTGCTCTCTCCTCTAGCAGGCTCCTACTGGACACTGACTGTCAAGGAGGTTTTGTTAATAATGCCGACTGGTAACACAAGCAGGATATCAGCTTTGAAGGGAGGCTTGCCACGGCCTGGCTCCCCTGCTGAACACATGTGGAGCAGAGCTATCCAAGATGCTAGGTGAGTGGAAGGCAGCCGCCGCCAAGAGACAGGACTGTGGATTCTGTTAGGTGGTAATGAGGAAGTCCAAAGGGGCTATGAGGCTGAGGACACGGGATGTGGCAGAAGTCAAGAGACTATGGGGAAATGTCAGTCAGAAATGGGCCACCTACTGAGATGAACTAAAGGTAAAGGCAGAACAGCAAAAAGCCTCAGTAACTACTAGGGAAGTTTTGGGAAGAAATCTGCAAGCAGAAGAGCAAGGATGACAAGAAGTGATTCCCTCGAAGGAAGAAAATATTTATTACCTGGACATGAGGGGCGTTGGGACTGAAATGAACCCCAATAGTTCTGACAGGACACATTTCCACAATCACTGGGAGCATTCCTTAACCACCATTGAAAATGTGGCTGGGTGCCTCTGCTCCCATCACTGGCCTCATCTCTGTGGAACTTAAGCTACAGGATGCCACAACTATGATGGGTTTACTCACCACTGTGTTTCCAAGACACAGTACAGTGCCTGCGATGTGGTCCATGCTCAAGTAATAGTTATTGAATAAAAGAAAAAAGGAAGAGAAGAAGGCAGGGAGGGAGAGAGGAAGGCAGAAAGGGGGGAAAGGAAGGAAGGGAGGGAGAGAAGGGAAGGGAAGGGGAGGGGAGGGAAGGGGAGGGGAGAGGAAGGGGAAGGGGAAGGGGAAGGAGGGAGAGAAGAAGGGAGGGAAGAAGTGAGGAGGAAGGAAAGGAAGGAAGGAAGAGAAGGAGGGAGGGAGGGCAGGAGGGAGGGCTGGTGGGCGGTCCTCCCTCAAGACTCCAGCCCAGGGAGGTTGGCTTCCTCACAATGGACCACCAACTCCCACCAAAAGTCCAGTGAGGGTAGCATTGAAGTCAACAACCATAACAATGCAGTTGATTTGGAGGGAGGGAGGGAGGGAGGAAAGGAAGAAAGAAGTGAGGGAGGGAGGAAGAAGGGAGGGAGGGGAAGCTGTGACCCAGGACAGTTGGCTATGATTAGCCGGCTCAGCTGACTTTAGGAGGGCTACATCACAAATCATCTCCTCCCTCTTCCTGCCTCTCCACCTCTTGTCTCAATAAACAGGCAGCAGTCTCACCAGCTCACACACAAAGGGCCAAACAACCCAGGGCGTGTATGGCAAAGGAAGCTCTGGTAGCCCACACCCCAGCCCCTGGGCTCCCCGAGCAGGCCAGCAGGGCACAAGGTCAGTCTGTACAGCTACTTCGGAGTTAGCTTCTGGTCCTGGGCAGTCTTCAAAATTCAACCCAAGTGAGTTGGTTTAACACCTCTCCATAGGTTCTCAACGGCCCAATGAAGCCAATGATGTGCCAGGGGCTTGATGGGATTTCCCTCTCTTCTGAGAAATACTGCCCTTTCTCCCCAGGTTGAAACACTCCTGGTATTATGGTCAAGAGGAAGAGGGTGGGGCAGAGGTTTATACCTTGTTTATCAGGCAGGATAGGCTAATCTGTGCAACAGTATCAACCCCAAAACCTCAGTGACTGAAAAACAAGGTTTATTTCTCAGTCTCACTCCCTATTCATCACAGGTTGGCTGAAGACTCAATTCTGCATTGCCCTTTCTCTGGCATCCATGCGAATAGAGTGACTACCATGTTCCTATGGTAGAAGGAAAGACAGTGGAGGCTCTGAGGCTGACATTGAAATACTCCAGTGTGGACAGCACATACATCACTTTTGTGCACTGTCATTGGCTGGAATCAACACGTGGTCCCACACAGGTCGAGGAATACAATCCTACCATGGGAGGGAAGGCAAAGAGCGAGAAATAATGACCCCAGTGCTGGAAAGGAGCCTTAGAGCTGTGACCCAATTATTCCTAAGCCCTTTTCCTCACGCACTGGATGCCCTCCACTGAGGAAGTGGCCGGTGGCCTCACCCAGGAGACTGGGATTACTTTCTAGACAAGTCTGATGCTCGAAAGGTATCCTGTTTATAGTTTCTGATTGGGGCTTTCCACTTGTCCTTCAGTCACAGCTCTCCTGAGAGGGACAGCCCAAAATGAGGATCGTGAGTGGCCAGGCAGTCCGGCAGTCCTCCCCCAAGACTCCAGCCCAGGGAGGTTAGCTTCCCATGATGGACCACCGACTCCCACCAAAAGTCCAGTGAGGGTAGCATTGAAGTCAACAACCATAACAATGCAGTTAGTTTGAGGATTCGTTTTGGGTTTTTTTGTTTTTTTTTTTTTTTGGATGGAGTCTCACTCTGTCACCAGGCGGGAGTGCAGTGGCGTGATCTTGGCTCACTGCAACTTCCGCCTCCTGGGTTGAAGCGATTCTCCTGCCTCAGCCTCCAGAGTAGCTGAGACCACAGGCGCACACCACCACATCCAACTAATTTTTTGTATTTTTAATAGAGATGGGGTTTCCACCATGTTAGCCAGGATGGTCTTGATCTCCTGACCTCGTGATTTGCCCACCCCAGCCTCTCAAAGTGCTGGGATTACAGTTGTGGGCCACCGCGCCCAGCCTGAGGATTCATTTTCTTAATTAAAAAAAAATGTTTTCCCCTATGTTATTTTAGGAATCAAGCCACGAGGGAGGCATCGAGGAGACTGCACAATCAGGCACAGGAGGAGGCTGAAGAGCAGGCAGGCTCCCTGGGAGAGCAGAGAATAGGGAGAGAGGGTGGGATGGAGAGGGCATCTGAGGGGAGATGGTCAGAGGTCGACTGCTGTCCTCAAGACCTTTTTCAAAGTCATCCCAGCTCTTTGAAAGGCTAATTTGCTATTTAACAACTGTTGGTGTTTCTTTAAAAGTGAATCTGAGGTTGCATGGCCGGGCAGCAGGCACCAGCATCAACAAGAGGACAAACAAGATCCCTAGGCTGAGGATCCCAGCCCTGGGTAAAGCCTGTGGTACAGAGAAGTGGCGGGAAACTTAGGGCTCCACAAGGCAGACCTACAGGGAGATGACCATTTGCACCCACCCTTCCTATCCTAGGTGAAAGAGGGAGCGAGCTGAGGAAAAGTTACAGCTAGACTTCTTTAAAGTAACAGATTAAGCACTATTTAATTTCTGGTCTAGACCTCAATGGAGTTAAGCCTCAAAGGTGACTTCCACCAGGTTTTCTTGATTCTGTGTTCCACGAGAAGCTGTAGGTTCAATCCTGAATAGGTTCTAGAATCTTCTGGAATGTGCAGAATCTATATGGGCAGTTGAAGTGAGTGGAGAAAGCAGGAATCTCAAAATATCTCAATATAAAGACACCACTCCTTCTCCTCTCTTCACTGCCCACACAAAAGCAGGTCCTGCACGCCACTGCTTTCCTGCCCAGACCGCTGCACTCTCACTAATGAGGCCATTTCTTTCTTGAGTGTGCTGTGCTGTTGGCCCAGTGACAGCGATCAGAGATAATCGGGCGCGATCAAGCCCATCCTACCATGGACGGGGCGGGGGGGTGACATTTCCATTGGGGGCCTCCGTAGTGGCTTTTCCTCTCTGAGCAGCGGGGACATGAAGTGGCTGTCAGAACACCAAGGGAGGCCCAGGAAAGATGCTCAGCTCCCGGGAGGAGAGGAGGGGACAGCCAGCCTGTCGTCAGCCGGGAAAGGGGACGACAGCACAGGGCAGCCTGTGGGGGCATGGCGGGGTGAGAAATCTTCCTGTGGCTGTGGAAATCTTGATAAGGTGGCAAGTGTGTTGTGCAGTGGCATCCTGAGGGCTGCCCGCCCTCCCACGCGCCCAGGGTGGGCAGGCAAGCTGCACGCTGTCATCGCTTAAGTCAACAGCATTGGGCACACTTAATTACAGGAGAAGCAGAATCTGATTGCACTTTCTGTGCCAGCTCCTGACTTCATTTGCGTCGTCATTTTTTTTTCTTTTTCATACCTCAACGGAGTAAATCTGAAAGATGTTTAGAGCTAGATTTTCACCAGCAGGTCTTCAGAAATGAATACAGGGATGAGGAATTTCATTCATTTATCCTTGCATTGGCTGAGTAAATATTTATTGAGTGTCTTATAACCAGGTACTGTGCTTGGTGATAGGGGGATTCTCAGATTTGTTTTCTAAAGTGAAACAATTGGGATTTGGAGCCACCAATATGTTCCATGCTCATCACAAGGGAGAAGGGAGCTATAATATTTGGACATCACAATGAGGTAAACTGGAAGATACTGCCTGGTTCCTGAAAGGTGAAGACTGACATGCAGGTTAATAGGTGGGAGGCTCTGCCTTAGATCTGGGCTTTTGTGTTATTTCCATTAATGAGGCATTAGGTGGAAAGGTGGTGCCTGTGATCTGGGCTTGACAATCTTCTCAAATGCCCTAGAAGAAAGCCTCCCCTCCTGTGGCCATTTCTCTTTTTTCTTTTGTTTGGAGCGCTTGTCAGAAAAAGGACTATACGGAGAAATGTTGATTATTGGGTCACCTACATCATGAAGGTAAATGATTCAGGATTTATTTTGTCTGCAGTTGGGAACCCCAAGCCAAGTTCTTTAAAGGACAGGGATTCAGATCCAAGTTTGCGATTCTCATAATGATACAAGATACTTTGAAAACTGGCTGAAATTGATATTCCCAAACTCTTTTTCTTCCTTGCTAGAAAATTCTACCTCTTCTTTGGCCTGTAAGACTAGGAAAGCAGCTCTTGTAGAGAGTTTGCAGATTATGCCTAGAGATTCCTGAGGTTCAGGGGCTGCTGGGAACATATACCTCTGGCCTCTCTACTGCTTCACTTAACCAGAGAAGATTCATGCTTAATGTTCTTATATATATTAGTTTTCCTTTCTTAAGAGATCTCATCTAAAGAAAGGGTTTCTATACTGAGAGAGAGAAGGAGGCAAAGAAGGAAGGAAGAAAGGGAGGGAGGGAGGAAGGAAGGAATGAAGAAAGAAAGAAATGAAGGAAGGAAGGGAGGGAGGGAGGGAGTGAGGAAGGAAGGAAGGTCCAAATCACATATTTAACAAAGAGGAGACCAAGACCCAGGAAGACCACAAGATTTACCAGGCTCATACAGCTTCATGGAGCTAGCACTGGAGAGCTGGTGGACACCCTGCAGGAAACGTCTCATGGCACACCCAAGTTAGCTTATGTTTGACCAATGATAACAAGGCCTTTTTTGTTTTTAAAGGGCATTTAATATGCTAAGTTTTACTTACCTTTAACTTAGCAATTTTCAAAATGAACTTCTGTTGGGGCTCTACTGCTTTTGCTCTATTCAATAGAGAGATTCTTGAGGGACAAAGCTCTAGCTAAATGTCCCTATCTAACTGAAGAGAAAGACAATCCTGTTATGTCGAAGCTTAGAGGTTGTGATGAGCACTATTTGTCACACCCCTGAGGTCCCTTGTTTGGAGAGGGGGGTTTATAGAAACAAGAGCATGAGAGGGGCAGTGCAGCTTGCACTGATGCTGACCCCCTCCTCCACAATACATTAGAAGAAGATAACCTTTGTGATGGGAAAGGAGGCGGATGCTTGGACTAAGCCAACATCTATAAAAAGACTGTCTCATTGAAACAAACTCTTTCCTTTTCAGCACTACCTTGGTAGTCAACTATTCCATTATTGCCCAGCTTTATCTTCCTGTCAGCATAAAAAATACCATCATAAGGTGAAATGTGTATGATATCCCCATAAATGCATGCTGTCAGGAAGTTTCACTGCCATAAACTTGCCCTCTCATTCCCCCCATTTCCTCCAGCTCTGTGCTTATATTCTGGTACCTGGCAACCCTATGCGTGCCGCAGTCACACCCACAGGGGCAGGCAAGAGGTGAGAGCCTTGGGGAATCCCCCACAAAAGGGCAGATCTGCCAAGGGCCGTTATCAGATGGGGATGAGGGGTGTGAGGTGACTCAGACACTGTGAAAAGGCATTATTCATCTAGAACCCTGCTTCCCTTTATGGTTCAGAAAATGTGCTCTTGAAATGCTGTCTAAACAAAGCTCTGCAAATCAGGTCCTGTATTACATGGGTTGGAGAATCTTCTACTCAAATGATTCCTGTAAAGCATCCTTTATCTAGGAGACTTCATTCATTTGTTTGTTCATTTGGTCACTCAACAAATACGTATTTATTCAGGACTTTAAGCAGGACACTGGCTCAGGCATTGGGAATATGGGGGGAAATAAGATATGTCCTTGGGCTGACGAGCTTCAGATCATTACACAACTACTACAAGATGGAAATCCAGAGGTGCTCATTGATCTTTTGCAAAATTGGATCTTCAAAGATAATTGCTTACAGCATATTAGTAACTAAATAGAATTAGGTCCTTTGGTAAGCTTCCTCTCCTTCCTAGGTTCTGGTCAGCTGATTTCTCCAGAGCAGAATCTTCCACCTCTTCCCTTCAAAGTTGTAGTTTTAGTTTTACTTTGATCCAAGTTTTCTGCTGCAGCCTATTTGAAGTACAATGTGATCTGTTGAGCTTGGATCACAAACACATCTGGGAAAATTACTCTTTGAAGAGAGAGCAGGAGATAAGAGCACCTAGTTTGTGAAAAAAGATCATTAGCAACGTCTCATTAACAAATATGTCTCTGCCTGTTTAGGGCCAGGTATCTAAAATAGGGTAGACAGAGCAATTAGCAGGAGGGAGGAGGAAAGATCAAACACGGAGGTTGACCCAGCTGCTACTGCTGTTGCTGTCTGATCTCTCAGCAGCAGAAACAAACCCCAGAGCTGGATAAGATACCATGCCTGGAGGAGACCAAACAAATACTTGGTGAAAGTTGATTATATCAGATCCCTTTCACTTAGGACAAGAGCTGGGGCAGTAGTTTCTCCATATTGAGATTGATATGCGTTCTGGGCCCGGGTTTAGCCTTCTCTGCCCACCATGCCTGGGCCAGGCCCACCATCTGGGTGTTCTCAAAGGATCTGACTTGTTCATATTGCTCATAACATTGCTTCAGACCCAGGGACCCACTTTATGGCAAGGGAGTGCAACAGTGGCCTATACCTGCAGGACTCATTGTACTTATTATACACTGCACATGCTGGAGGCTGCCAGCTTGAGAGCATCTGAAGAGCCTCCAAAAGGCCCAGCCATCTTTCCAGATGCACAGTATACTTTAGATACTTTGAACACATGGGGAGAGTAGGCCCTTTCATCGTTACTTCCAGTAACTGAGTTAGGGAATTCATGCTTCCTGTTCCTTAAACTTTAGGCATAATCACCAGTGGCAATCAGAGGTGACCAAAACATGGCAACCAGAAGTTCAGATCCTCAGGGGTAAATTTCAGGGTTATTCCACCAGGCAAGCAACCTAGACCAGCAAAACTGCCTTCTGGGAAGATGAATATTAATCATGGCCTCAGGACAATATCAAGGATGGTAGCTTGTCCCCCCAGCCCACCAGCATGCCTTCTGTAAAGTTCTCCTTTTAAGAAACTGAAAGGAAAACTGAGAGTGGGGTGAGCCACCACCACCTTGCAGAATCAGGAATCTAACAGGGCACATGAATGCATTTAAGCAATGAAAGGAGGAGGCTACAGCAGAGGCTGTCAGTGCCTTGTCTGTATGCCCTTAGCACTAACTCTTCCTGTGCACATCCACAGCCTCTGCTAATACCTGCTGCTGAGCACGTCAGCTGGACCTAGGAAAATGCTTGACCTATGCACAGTGAAGCCAGAGGTGCTGGGAAATTGATGCACCAAGGAACAGGCCTCAAGTGTAGCAAATGGTATTATTGGATGAGGGACCTGGAGAACATTAATGGAAAGCTAACTTGCCTAGTGCTCAGGAAAGACCTCTTTGAGACCTGAAGGGTAAGTAGGAGTCAGTCAGACGAAGAGCTTGAAGAAGAGTGTGGATAAGCAGACAGGTAAGATGAAGTCATGGTACACACAAGGAAAGGGCAGGAGAATGGAGTTGGATGCAAAGCAGCAACAGGGGCAGGCAGATCCCGTAAAGAGTCTTGGGATTCTTGTTTCAGAATCTCGATTACATGATCCAACATATGTGTTGGGAGATCACTCTGCCTGGAGTATGAAGAATGGTTTTGAGGGAACAAGACTGAGATAGGAAGACCAGCAGGCCTATGTGGCATTTGGAGATAAGTCTCTGATGTATGGGGGATATCATGTGACCAGTGATACAGTAATTAAACCCACTGTAGAGGGAATGAGATATTTCAAAGGAAAGCTAAAAAACAGCCCAAGCCCGAGCCCTGATAGACACAAACATTGAAGAAAAAGGTAGAGGCAGAGGGGATGACAAAGAAGATCAAAGAAGAATAGCCTGAGAGGTAGACGAAAAACAAGAATAGAATGGCACCTCGGGAGCCCTGGGGAAGGGAGTGTCTGTAGAAGGCAGGCATGGTCAGCAGCATCAAATGCTGTTGAGAGAATAAGCAAGAGAAGTCTCACCCACTGCTCTTGGCAGAGCACAATCACACAACATTTTGGGAAAACAATTAGCCATCCACATCAGGAACCATAATCCAACTCCTGGCAATTTATTCAGAGGAAATACTGAGATTCAAGTGGAGAAAGAAATCTATTTCTATAACCATGATGATATTGTTTATAGTGGTTTTCAAAAACTTGATGGTAAAAAACTTTTAATGCCTTTCATAGATAATTGACTAAGTAAATTAAAATATATATATTTAATGAAATCTTTTACAACCATTAAAATTATAATTATGGCTACCATGAAGTAACATTAAAATGCATGTAACATAACATCAAATTTAAAAATGAAAGAATCTACATAAAGAATAAACACCCATATGGATAAAGATTGGAAGAACATGGAAAATGTAAATACTTCATATATAATAGAGGTGGAATTGCTAATTTTAAAAATTATTGTCAGTATTTACTGTTATACTACTTCCAGATAATAAATTATAATCCAGAGAAAAGAACATATGTGTAGCAGCTTTATAATCAGTAGGAAAACCTAGTACAATGCAAAACAACTTGATGTCTTAGTTAGGATGAGAGAAAAAAAACATAAAATTTGCCTCCTATACATAAAAATGGGAACACTGGACACTCAGGACTATCAGAGCGGGGAGGCAGGGAGGGGAGCTCCTGCTGAAAAACAACCTATTGGGTACTATGCTCACTACCTGGCTTATGGGATCATTCATACATCAAAGCTCAGAAACACACAATTTATCCATGTTAAAAACCTGCATGTGTACCCCCTGAACCCAAAATAAAAGTTGAAAAAAAAATTTTGCCACCTATAACAAGACTTTTTGCAAGTACTTATTGCCTTCTGGACCAAAGAGGCTCAGAAAACTTAATATATACTCAATGATCATCTAAAGAGAATAAATGTCCAAATAGCCTTTAACTTGAAAACTGTTTATGCTTAGAAGCTAATGAAAATAAAAGAAAATTAAGTTAAGGAAATTAAGTTAAATGCAGCATAATAGTCACTGGAAATATGGGCTTCTCAAAATCTTCAATTCTATGTACTCCCCCACCAGTGGGGAAAGGAGAAAGAGAATTAACATTTTTGCGTACCAACCTGTGCCAAGAATGATGCTAGTCACTCATATCCATAGCTCATGCCAACCTAGGAAGCACGATGACCTGCAGCAGCATCAGTTACATTCTCCAGGCAACAAGCATCAGAGTTTTTGGAGTCTGGTCCTGCTTGTTCTCCTTTTCTCATTGAGAATTTCAGTGACTGTCTGCACAATGGAAGCAAGTTTGCCCCAACCTAGTGAAGTGATGGCTTTGTTTTGTCAATTTACCTAAACTTCCAAGTCAGAATTGGATACCATCTCTTTCTTTTATATTTAAACACCTCATTTCTCTCATCTTAGATTCTCCATCATAACTCTGAAATTCATTTATCCTGAGCCTACAGCTGAATCTCTGTTGTGTAATGTTCCTTTATTCTAGTATTTAATCTTTTCATCTCACCCACATACTACAGTGGTACGGAACATTGGGGCAATCCCTTCTAGTTGACTAGTAAGGAGGATTTCATTTCATTCCTTGGTAATCACATCCTGGGTTTATTCACTCTTCTAATAATTTTATTAGAATGTTTATAAGATGATGTGCTTTTAATTGTTTTCCTTGTCCCAAACATATAGAGAGCAAGTTTCTCTAATGGGCTTTGTAACATCCATCCTTTATTTTTATTGCTAATGGACTCTCCAGTAATATAAAATGACTGATGAGTGCAGTCAGAGAAAAGGAGAAAAATCAATATCTGTCCAGACTGCATATTAGTTAAAAGCAGGTGAGGAGCTGAGGCTAGCAGACAATAGGATTCCCTTTGCCTCCAAGTATCAGAAAAGGGGGGAGATTATCTCAGATGGGCTATGAAGCTTTCTACAAAGTAGACTACAGGATGTTGAAACAAGGGAGTGCAAAAATCACTTGGGTATTTCTTAGGAATCTGTGGGAACTGTTTCCAGTAGAGGGCAGTGGTGCACACACACACACTGACCCCAGGCACTACTAAATTCATGTTGTCTCTTGGTGGGCTTCTCTCCTCACCTTCTATATCCTGTAGTGACTTTGGCGGAATCGAATTAGAAAGCACACCCTTGTTCAGACACGGTCATTGCTAGCAGAGCCTCAGCAGCTGCAGGTTCACATTTGATGAGCTAGATTCCACATAGCAGACATGCTAAACATGGTATATGTATCATCTCATTCAGTCTTCACAACAACCTTATGATACAGGTATTACCGTCATCATTATCATCCCCATTTATGGATAAGAAGAGTTTATCTTGCCCAAGCACACCCAATCAGTGGTTAGTAGAGCTGAGATTGGAATTGGTTCTACTCCGCAACCCAAGAGCCTAGCAGCAGACTACTAGTACTACTACTGCTGCTGCTGCTATACTACTATTCAGTGGCAGTCCTTACTATCTGCTCCATTCATGTGTACCCTTCATTACCTTACTGTGTGAAATTCTTAAACAGTGAGACCCTAGATTATTCATACTTCCACCATCCATAGCTCACAAAGAATTTTGTATATTTGGCTGGGTGCAGTGGCTCACGCCTGTAATCCCAGCACTTTGGGAGGCCAAGGTGGGTGAATCACCTGACGTTAGGAGTTTGAGACCAACCTGGCAAGACCCTGTCTCTACTGAAAACACAAAAATTAGCTGGGCATGGTGGCACATGTCTGTAACCAGCTACAAGAGGCTGAGGCAAAAGAATTGCTTGAACCTGGGAGGTGGAGGTTATAGTAAGCCAAGTTTGTACCACTGCACTCTAGCCTGGGTGACAGAGCAAGACTCCATCTCAAAACAAAAAAAAAAAAAAAAAAAGAAAGAATTTTATATATGATAAGTGCTCAGTAAATAATTTTAACTAATTCATCATTCAAACACCCTTTAGATGTCTTTTACTGTACTGCAATGTGTAGAATAAGCTCTACATGCTCCTTACTTTGTCTTCATTTGCAATCTGAGACAAGTAAATAGCAATGATAAGATGAACCTGTCGAAGATATAGACAAATGGGAAAGAAACTTGAACAAATACCTAAATGGAGGAAGTATTTGGAGATATATATTTATATATATCCAGGGCAAAAGGCGCAGATGATTTTCTATGACTGCTTCTTGAATCGTCCCAGTCTGCTACTCCCAGATTTCTTGAAACCTTTCATTCAAGTCCAGATTAGTTACAACTTCTGATCATTGTCTCCAGGATATTCTTCCAGGATATTCTTCCAGTGTCCAGTCCCAGGGAGGGGGGCTTGGGTGGGTTTTTGCACCCAGCCTTTCCTCTGATGTTTCCAGCCAATCACTAGTCTCCTACGGTCTCTCAGAGCTTACCTGACTCACCTCAGGATACTCATTCTCATCCTGATTCCTATCAGAGGCAATGACACTCACTCCTGCCTATCTGTAGTTTATTACCCTTATTAAGACTACATAAATATTTACATTTTGATGTGTCTACATGTCTTCTCTTTTATCATCTTGATTACTAACAGGAATTTATACCAACTATCTAATATAGTGCTATGGCCTTAGAAAATACCTTATGGTTAACTGAGGTCATTGATGATAAAATTAGGATATATTTTTATAATTTAAAGAATTAAAGAACACTATGCTGTAGTGACTCCTAGAAATAGTAATGGGTTTAAAAGCAGACAATTTAATGTTTGTTTTTTAAACTGGGGCTCATGGATGATTTCTAAGAGGCCCCAACAGTGCGCTAGGAGAAAGTTAAATTTTGTGCTTTACTATATTTCGTAAAAAATTAATGTAAGCATATTCTGGATTACAATTACCTGTGAAAGTAGAGTATAGTGGTTAAGAGCTTGGTTCTGGAACAGACTGCCTAAGTTTGCATCCTGGCTTTGCCCCTTACTAGCTGCGTGAACTTGGAAATTCTCAGTACCTCAGTTTCCTCATGTTCATAGGGTGGCAATGAGGGTTACATGGATTAAAACACATAAAGCACTTAGAACAGTGTCTGGCTTACATTAAGTACCTTATAGCTGTTAGTTATTTTTCTTATTACCAAGAAATGCCATATGATTTCAGCATTTGTGTCTGCCTGGGTATTTATAATCACATCATTGTCAAATAACACTACTGGAACTTCAGAGCTAAAAGAGAAAAGAAGCTCGGATACATAAGTGATGTTTTGCTCACACCATGTGAACTCCAAATGCTATAACAATGTGCTACGCAAGGGTGGATCTTTAGGAGTTTAAATGGAGAAAATAAGTGGGAGAACGGAGTTACTCCAAAAGCCTACAGTTATAAAGAAATATTGAACTGGAAAGAATGCATACCATAGTAGGCAACACCATATTCCCATTGCAAGAGGCAATTTATTCTCAATAAAGCCTCATCTGTAAATATTAAAATAATAATTTATTATTTTTAAATAATCAATTATTTAAATTTTAAAATGATATAATTAAAACAAATAAGAATATATTATTTTAAATTTCATTTATGTTTAGTTTTGTTTTTATTTCATTTTAAAATCCTTTTGGAATTGTGTAACAGTTTAAAGCATGAAATGTTTGTGTCTCATTTTTGTTTTAGATATCTAAGTAACTATCTCAGATGAAGACTGGGACTCCAATGGACTTCTTGCTCTGAAATGACCCTTCATTTATTCAGGTTTAAAAACACCACATTCATGCTACAGCCTTTCCCTCTGGTTTGAAGTTGCCTTTTTAAAAAGTTAAGTCCAGTTTTGCTCTACTCATGTGAAATTCGAATTTGATAAATCTCTGCTCATATGCCATGGCCACTTGCACATTGTCATTATTTACTGATTTAACTTCAAAGTCATTTAAATTTTAACATTTGAAATGTTCTTATCACTAGAGCAGTTTGTCTGACACACTATACATTCATTCAAATGTGCAAACTTAAAACACAAAACAGCAAAGAACAGGACTTTTGAACCCTTATTATTTCTTCTTTCTGAAGAGATAAAAAATAGTCTATACACCCAGCAGCTCCTGTGTTTTTCACAAGGAGAATTCAGCTGCTAGGAAGCCCCCTGAAGAAACTGTATCTCAGTAAGACACCGGCATTCAATAAGAGTGTGGCTGAGGTGACATGAGCCAGGTCGCGGACGCCCTGGGTCCCTCCTCATGCATCACAGTTTGGGCCTATGCTTGGAAAGCCCCTGAACATAGAAAGGAATGGGGCCATTTTTTATTTTTTGTGCTTTTACTTCTCCCACCATGCCTGCATACCAAGTGTTCTGGTGCTTGCAGAGGAAAAATTGTATTTACAGAGGCCTTGAAGTTTTAATTAACTGGTCTAAACTATTGAATAAATGCCTGTGTCCCTAGGGATCAAACCTCCGTTGAATAAGAGGAAAGAAGCTAAGTGCATAGACTGAGACAAATTCCTAGGAGTAATGTCTAATTACTGGCTCCTTCTTTACCGGAGTAGTAAAGGACTATTGATGTCACCATAACATTTAAGAAATTGCATGAAATAGTGAGGAAGGTAGATGTGCAATCAGTCATTTTCAGCACTACGAATGCAAGTGGGGATGGGGGTGTGATCTTCAAATTAGTTAGCAACTGGGAGGGAAAGGGGGTTGAACAATCAAGCCAGTTTCCCTGAAGGCCCCAGCTGTGCCACAGGTTGACCCTTCTGTTGCTATATCATGGGGGTGGTCCAGGTGATCAGAAGAGAGGGAGGGGAGGGGTGCCCAAGGGGCTCAGATCACAGCTACTTATCAGTCAATGAGAATTGTTAGGCTATTCTGCTATGGCTATGTCTATGCTAGTGTGTGCTGGCTAAACAGCAGCCTGAGTTTTCCACTCCTCCTGCCCCCGCTGTCAACAAGTGACTCAGTGAAACACAAAGGCTGGTGGTAGACCTTGGCTCAGGTTAGAAAGGAGGGTAGGAATTTGCTTATTTTCCACTGGGGCATGAAAATGGGAACTCTTTTCAGCACTTGGCAGTTTTGAAAGGCAAAGAAAGCAACCCCAACATAAGAGGGTGTGCCAGAATCGACCTTATTTTGAGGACAAGATCTTAAATTTTAGCTGAAGTGAGCAGACAGCAGATTTTCAATTATATTTGAATGTAGGGTTGTTCTTTCAGTGAGGGTATCCTCTTATATATTCAAATCAAATTTCAAAGCATTTGCTTTGCGGATGTTTAAACTGTATGTTCTCTAGCTAATATTGAGCCAGTTGCAAAAATAAACCATCATTAATGGATGGGTAAATGGGTAAAACCGCTGTTTTTCTGTTTGCTACAGGCCTAGAAGCCACTGATTCTCTTGCCAGGAGCAGGTAGGCTTCTGAGTGAAAGAGAAGTCATGCTTTCATGAATGGGAAGGTGGGTGTTCACAAGATAAGTACCTCGGATCTGAATGATTGAAGGAAATGACTTTTCTAAACCACCCTTGCAAATAATTAAGTCAGTCAGGGTACAATTTCTTTTACACGGCACAGTTCACCCACCCATCCCATCCACAGCTCCTATACTTCCCATGAGGAGCCTGCATCATGCACAAAATAGCCCACACTCACTTTCATGCTGATATGAAATATCAACACATGAGAACACATAAGCTGTCACCAAGTCTGATGTGGTAAACTAAAGCTACCATTATTGCAAATCATTCATCACCTAAATACCTTTCAATCCAGGCAAAGTTACTATGCTTTCTTAAACTAAGTTTCTCAAGTCATACTATTTGAAGCTGTTGTCCAAGCTTGTCATTTAATGGAAACTCTATGCAGCAAATAGCCAAGATGAAGATCTTAAGTCAAGCAACCCTTTAACCAAAGAAAGGAGAGAGAAGCAAATTCTTCCCACTTCTCTCTTGTGACTTCTATGGGGTGGGTTTATTAAGAATATCACCACCTCTCCACCACCAGCAGATGGGATGGGATCAGTGACTTTGGTATGCCCCTCCCCTTCAAATATGCAGCTTGTCGGAGCTAACCATCAGTTATCTCTACCCTACTGCCACTCCCTGGGAAGGAGGAGGGGAGAGAGGGAGGAGAACACAGCTCAAAGCAGGTGCCTAAACCCATCTGAAAATAGTCTGGTTCAGAACTTTCTGGTGATTGTGTTGATATTTATGATCTCCAGAAACAGGTTTAGTTGTCTTCTGGAAAATAGGCTTTCTTGCGTGAAAAAAAAAAAAAAAAAAAACCAGGACAAAGTTATGGCTGCCTCATGCCCTTACCTGGGCTTCGTTTTGCCGACCATTGAGTACTAATTAGCTGGTTCACACCATGCCTTTTGTGAAGCTGAGTAAGAAGCCCCACTTGCTGACCTGTGGAGTTGGGAGTGAAGAGCTGGAGTGATTGCTGCCTCTACCTTTTTCTTCTGTGGCAGCTGAGGTCCCCAGCAGAAGGGCTTGCCTGAGAATCAAACCCCAGCAGAGGAATTGTGTGCCTTTACATCCTTTGCTGATGACCCAGACAGTATGTCATTAAAAAACCCCTGAAGGGTTTTGGAAAGAGAGAAAGGGAAATGGATGTGGAATGAATGCTGTTCTATACTACTGGGCAGTGCCTCATTTAATCTTCCCCAAAGTTAAATTATTTTCCAGATGGGGAAACCATGCTTACAGAGAAGGAAGATCAATTAGGAAATATGATTAGGATATGGAGAAAGGAAGCTCCCCTTTCCCTCACCCTACCCTCCCCAAACACCCTCACCCCTACTGTCCCCCAAAACCCAATGCTGACATCCAGGCAACTCACACTAGAACAAAAGTACTGTGTTTTTCTAGTGATGCCAATGAAGCTTGGAAGCGGGCAACAGAAGCCTGTGGCAGCATCCCAAGATATCCTCCCTGCCTGTGTTCAGCAGACTCTAATCCTAATGGGAACCTATGACCCTCATATTCCACGTGGCGTGGCTGTCACCAGTCTTGCTTCTTCCTCACACTTTCTCTCCTTATGGTCTTCTTATCCTGTGTTTTCTCCCTTCTTAATCACAGGGTTATAGATAAAGGGTCCCTCGCCTCATGAAATCCAGTCCCCAGCTGATTACTTGCCTGGCATACAACTTTTAAGTACTCTCCACTGCAGTCTATAAAGCCAGGACAATAACACTCGCCCTCACACCTCAGGATTTTGCACATTAACTTGTTAATGGTTTGGCAAACATTAACCCCACCATAAAGGCTGAGATAAAACTCTGTCTTCCCTTTCTGTTCTTTTCTTTTTTTTAACTCAAGCCGAAGATCTTCCTGCACATTAGAAAGCTGATATTTTATTTATGATAACTGTAAAAATCAGCAAGTTGGATGCACTGGGGAAAATAACCAAATTGCACATACCGTACTTTACTTTTTATCTAACCAAACAGTGCAATGTTATGGGACACAGACACCTTCTCTGTGTAAGTGATCGTCATATAGAGCTTGACATCCCTCATCTATCACACTGCCCTCTGTGCATTTCAGGGCTTGGAATAAACAAATCCGGGAAGCCATGTATGTTCTTGTTGTCTAAGTTCATTTCATAACACATTGGTTAAAGTGAATTTTTAATATGTCATCCAGGTTCACGTCAGTGAGCCAGTCAGAAGCGCTCACGAAGGTGTGTCAGTAGAGGGAGGACTGGCTTCATCAGTGCCCTGATCCCCCATCCCCTGATCCCCTCGGGCTCTCTCTCTGCACAATTCTACTCCAGCCTTACAAACACATACTTTCGGGGCCAAACCTCCCCTGAGTCAAGGCTGTCAGTCATTCCCCGCCCAGCAGTAGTTTTACAAAATGCACAAAGGGTAATTACAGAAAGACCCCCACTGATTTTCATATGTAGTCTTACCTTGGGACTGGAACCCAGGCCCCCACTTCAGCTGTTTCCTATATAACTTAAACCTGGCAAGCACAATACTGTATAACTGCTTGGAGGGGGAGAAGGAAGCAGGGGGTGGAGGTGGAAAAGGGGAAGTTCAGATTAGCACATCCTTGATCTTGAAGATTATTATAAATCCTTTAGCACTGTTGAAACAATTAGATCACTTGATTGGCCTTAACATTCCTCATCCTATAAATTAGCCTGGTGGGTGCCTCCTACTGTTAAGCAATGCATTATATTGTTCCAACACCAACATCTGGCTAATGGAGAACAGACCGATTTTAATTTTAGCTCTTAGAAATTATACCTATCCCAGTCCTTATGATAAGCTCTTTAATGAATATGTAGAAATGTGGCTTTTGTCATTAACAATTTATTTGAAAAATTACTTTTGCTCTAGGTATATAGCATGAATAAAACTTCTAAATGGTGGTCAGTTTCAACAGTTGTTTTCTTCCTCAAAATTTGCAAGTAGACATTTTCAAATGGTAAATTTCATTCAAAATAGTTTATTTTAAACACTATCTTTTACAAATTGCAAATACTAATACTTCTGAGATGCAAATATTCACACAGCATGAAGTACAATGCTTTCTACCACTATAACACTAAAACAAATAGAACATATGTTCCCTGATTCATTATAATTCTCCTGAATTATAAAACCAAATAGACAAATAAGCACATATATCAGTCATTGAACCCATAAAAGTAAAAAGATAGTGTCAAGTTTATCATTAATTCTCATCTTTATTTGAGAGAGAGATGAGATGAAGAGAGCAATATACAGAAAAGAGAAGGTGACAGAGAGAAAGAGAAGGCAAGGAGAGATTTTAAAAAAAAAGAAAGTAAAACTTTGCTGGGCACCAAGGTGGCATTCACTGAGGAGGCAGCACTGCCCCCGTTACATCCCAGGAGGCAGAAGCAGCAATGGGATCTCACAAGAGGGTGCAAAAGTAAGCGATAGTAATCAGCCCCAAAACAATGCTTTCTATGTGCCAGGTATCCTAAATGCATTAACTGCTTTAATCCTCATAACAACCTTATGAGGTTTAAATTCATTTTCGGATGAGGACATTACGACACAAGGAGGTTAAGTACCTTGCCCAAGGTCATAGAGCCAGTAAATGGCAGAGCCAGGATTGGAATCCAGGAGACTGACCCCAAGAATCCATGCTCAGCACCATGTTGTACTCCATCCCAAATGTACTAGAATTTACCCAACCGAGTTACTGTTGCTCCATCAGACCAGCCGCCTGAGAGGATCTGCCTCCGTTCTAAAGACTGTGCCTCCGTTCAGCCTCTGGGTCACCTCCTTTGAAACTGCCCTGGGACCTGCACCACATTACTTTGCTCCTTAGTGGTGGCAAGTTTTTTACCTCTTGAAAGTGGATATGACTTTTTGGAACTGCCAAGAATCATAGGCATGCATAGGAGTGAGATCTGAAAAAATATTTTTTAGATTAAAATGGGGCCAGCAAACTCATCCAAAAGTGGGCGAAGGATATGAACAGACACTTTTCAAAAGAAGACATATATGAGGCCAAAACAAACATATGAAAAAATGCTCATCATCACTGGTCATTAGAGAAATGCAAATCAAAACTACATTGAGATACCATCTCACACCAGTTAGAATGGCAATCATTAAAAAATCTGGAGACAACAGCTGCTGGAGAGGATGTGGAGAAATAGGAACAGTTTTACACTGTTGGTGGAAGTGTAAATTAGTTCAACCATTGTGGAAGACAGTGTGGCGACTTCTCAAGGACCTAGAAGTAGAAATTCCATTTGGCCCAGCAATCCCATTACTGGGTATATATCCAAAGGATTATAAAGACACATGCACATGTATGTTTATTGCGGCACTGTTCAAAGACCTGGAACCAACCCAAATGCCCATTGATGATAGACTGGACAAGGAAAATGTGGCACATATACACCATGGAATACTGTGCAGCCATAAAAAACAATGAGTTCGTGTCCTTTGTAGGGACATGGATGAAACTGGAAACCATCATCCTGAGCAAACTGACCCAAAAGCAGAAAATCAAACACCACATGTTCTCACTCATGGCCGGTTGTTGAACAATGAGAACACATGGGCATAGGGAGGGGAGTATCATACACTGGGGTCTGTTGGGGGGACTAGGGGAGGGACAGCAGGGGGTAGGGAGTTGGGGAGGGATAACATGGGGATAAATGCGAGATATAGGTGATGGAGAGGAAGGCAGCAAACCATATTGCCATGTATGTACCTATGCAACAATCCTGCATGTCCTACACATGTACCCCAGAACATAAAGTGCAATAAAATATATTTAAAAATAAATGATAAAAAAAAATGAGGCGAGCCATAGTGGCTCACACCTATAATCCCAGCACTTTCGGAGGCTGAGGCAGGTGGACCACCTGAGGTCAGGTGTTCAAGACCAGCCTGACCAACATGGAGAAACCCCGTCCCTACTGAAAAAAAAAATACAAAAAATTAGCCGGGCGTGGTGGTACATGCCTATAATCCCAGCTACTCAGGAGGCTGGGGCAGGAGAATCTGGGAGGCAGAGGTTGCCATGAGCCGAGATCACGCCATTGCACTCCAGCCTGGGCAACAAGAGCAAAACTCCGTCTCCAAAAAAAAAAAAAAAGGAATAATATTAAAGATAATAGTTTCCTATGTGGCCCAGGAATTAGGTTTGCTAGTAACAAAAGAGTCTTAAGCTTCAATTGTATTGGCAGTTGTACATGGCTAAAATTTACAATGTGAGGGTCATCTGGATCTTCTGGAAGTCTGCTTGTTTTGATCACTTTCCAGTCATTTCCTGACTCTGCCTGCTACTTACTGTGTCTAAGGAGCCTTTCCACTAAGCTATAATGTTTATCTTTAGTATAGTCTTTTATACCCCCAGCTTTCCCATAAGGGCTTCTAGAGCATTCTTGTCTTTCCTGATAAGCAGATAAAGTAATAGGTACACTGACATTTGTAGGACTGAAACAGGAATCCTGATCTTTTAAACTCTAATATCTGATGAGAGATCTATCAGATGGAGATAAAACGACTTCAATAGCCAGCCTCCACAGACCATAGTGCTGGAGGAATTCTCAAAATCCAGGGCATCAGTGTTGCTTGCTCCAAGACTTATTAGTTCATGCAGTGTTAATTAATTAGAATCAGGAGAACTGACTCACACTAACTATACACATTAGAAACTGATGTATAGAGTAGACATTTATTTGTTTGTTTTGGGGGAATTGTCCTGTCATAACGATACAACATACTGTGATCAAGTACAGTGTATTTATCTGGTATGTTAAAATTTGTTTCTCTCTTTCTGGATTTCAAGGCCTCTGATCATTGGCTACCACATCATCACTTAAGACAGTAGATATTACAATAAATTAGGTTACTAATCCTGCATTAGGTTATCTGCATTATCCATTTCCCTGCATGAGTGTCTGTGTTTGGTCACCTTAAATGGGCTGTTTCCCAGCCCATGTGCAACTCACCTTTTGATTTGGACCACCATACAGTTTGTCAGTTGATAATTTTTGTTCTCCACTTAGTTAGAATCCAAGTATATAGGACTAGGTTTAAACCAAATAAAACCGAAATGTTTAACTGTTCCCTCATCACTAATAACAATAACAATCCGGTATCTATTGAGTTCCTCTTATTGCCCTGGTGCTACTATAAGCACTTTGCAGGTATTAAATAATTTAACCCCCACTGCCACCCTAGGAGGTGGTTTCCATTATTTTCTATGTTTCATAGATAAGGAAACAGTCCTGAGAATTAACTTTCTCAGGGTCACAGCGTCAGTAAGTGGCAGAGCTAAAATGCAAAATTAGTTTGATGCCCACACTCTTAACCACAATGCTGAATTACTCTCTTAGCCTCTTTGCAACTTGGGTGTTACTACCGAAAAAAAAAAAAAAAGGAAGCAGCTGTTTTTCTCACTTGCCCTGACTCCAGCTAACTGTTCTTGACTTTTTTTGCATTTTATCCATGCAGAACAAAGCTATATTTGTAATCGAACTCCAGATAAGTAAGTACCTGTTCTTTAGCAGAGTCAAAATTTAAAATCGTTTAGCTGAAGCTGGTAAAATATTTAAATCCAATAATGCCCTGAATAGAATGTAAAGATTCTTTCCTGTGTTATTAAAACCTAAAGGTATCCATAGGATCATTCCATTCTGCACTTCAGCTGTTTCCTTACAAACACCTCTCCCTTCACCCCCACTCCCAGTTTCCAGGGCCACCAGATGGAACATCATCTCTGGCCAGGAGAACATGGAGCATAGTGGCTGTGCACACAATCAGCAGTGAGATGGGGAAAAAAGACAGCAGAAACATTGGGCATCTGGAATTACAGTTCATGTCTGACTGAGAAACCTTAGGAAGCCCATTTAATTGTTCTGCTCCCATGTTCCCCTCTTTGAAATGGCATTAACAGTACTTGCCTCTGTCTTCCTTATGCTGGAGCATTTGACCCTCAAGAGGCAATGTTTAGAATAGCACTTTGCCCCCTCAGGGTGTATAATCCAAATAGAATTCACATTTGTTGTATTGTTTTCTGCTGCAATATACCTGCATGAGACTATTTCTAAGCTCTTTTCTTTTAGTCTACTTATAACAACAGATAGATTTTGAATGTTGGCCTTTGCACAGCCTTAAAGAATATTATTAAACAAAGCAAATGGCCTCTCAGTGACAACTGAGGTGTAGTGGAAGGACTCGCAGGTGAAGTCAGGGTATCTGGGTTCAAGGCCTGAGTCCAGGATCTAGCATCTAAGTTGGATGCCACTGAGGAAGTAACTTATCCTCTCTGGGTCTCAGTTTCTTCATCTGTACAATAGGAGCACTATTTTGGAGTTCTGATGATTGCACAGGGGAATGAATGTGAAATGGCTTTACACAATGTCATGAACCTCCAAATGTTCATACTACCAGTAGGCAAGGAGAAGCAGAAAAGCCTTAGTGCTGGAAGAAACACGTTGATGTTGGCCTAGATGCTTGGGGCTCTTGTTCAAATGTAGATTCCATTGATCTGGGGTTAGGTATTGAAATCTGACATTTCTAAAATGTCATGGTTCCACAGTCTAACTCTTTAGTGGTGGCAAGTTTTTAACCTCTTGAGAGTGGATATGACTTTTTGGAACTGCCAAGAATCAGAGGCACGCATAGAGAACAGAGTGAGCTCTTCTTCTCTCCAGTCTCCTTTTCCCTGGTTTCAAATGTTCATACTATAGAGGAGATCTCAAACATCATCTGGTCTGATTCTTCCCTTTTACAGGTCAGAAAACTAAGGCTCAGAGAGGTCAGATGACTTCTCGAGGGCTGACTCCTCACACCCTTTCTATTTTCTCCAACTTCTGAGTGGCTTCTTACAGCAGGGGGCACAGGCTACCTCTGCGGCCAAGGAACTCCTGAAAGAATGGAGGGGGAGTGGGTACTATTTTAGGACACTAGTCAGTTTGCACCTCAATCGTGTTCTCTGTGCAAAGGAGAAAAGTCTATTCTTAGACATCAGCCAGAGCTTGGAAGAAATAGATTCAATCATTAAAGTAATCCATGTACACCTCAGTAAGTAAATACAGTCATCCATATGAGAGTTGAGTAGGAATAAAACAACAGGTGCTTTGATAGGTTTAGAAAATGTATTTGTACCAGGGCCATGTAAAAGCCATTTCCAAGCCAAAAGGAAGGGCATTTATTATTTTCATTTAACATTTATAAATAAAGTGCGTTGCAGAGCAGGCTCTTATAATCTGAGCCCCTTTTGACTGTGTGCATAAGCTTTTCAGATACCTGCAATTTCTTCCTCTTACTTACAAAGATGCTTATTGAATTGCAAGAGGTAAGTAAACATTAGAAGAGATCTTGGAAGAAATCTGTTAAATAGTTCAAGGGCTCTTCCTGGCAGAAGGAATCAGATACCTGACCTTCAATATATCACAAAAGACTCCAGCAGAAGGAATTGAACCTTCAAATGTTTCATCCTACTGGTAGACAAGGAGAGGCAGAAAAGCCTCAAGACTGGAAGAAACATTCTGATGTTGGCCTAGATGCTTGGGGCTCTTGTCAAATGCAGATTCACTGATCTTGGGGTAGGTATTGAAATCAGACATTGCTAACAAGCTCCCAGATGATCTGATACTGGGTCAGGGACACCACTTTGATTAGCAACTTCATTCTGTATGCATCCATCCTTAGCTGTCACTGGACAGTCTGCAAGCCTTTCTGGGGCTAGCATTAAGCAAAAAAATAAGTTGATAAAGGTTGCCCCTGACGAGTAACAAGTATTACCACTATCACCAGACAGAGAATCTGAAACTCCTAAATAATACTAGGGAATTTGTAATTTAACGTGTCACTTTCTCCAGGGATATCTGCCTTTGAATAAGAGCTGGCAGGAGAGGAGACTGCTGAACACAATATTCCTCCAGAGGTGCCATTTCAGGAATGAAGGAAGTGCTGGTGGGAGACCTATCTTAAGGGTCATGCCCTATCTGGCATCCCACAGTCACTTTTAAATATTCTGACTTCAGAATATGTGTCTTGAATCCTACACCTGAAATAGCCAAAGCAAATTTATGTACAGCTCTCTGTATCCACAGTTTTCACATCCATGGTTTCAACCAACTGTGGATCAAAAATATTTTTTAAAAAACAATAAGGTAAAATAATACCAATAAAAACTATATTATTGTTTATATAGAATTTATATTGTTTGGGGTATTATAATATTGTATATATAATAATGTATTATATATTCTATATAACTATTTATATAGAATTTATATTATATTAAGTATTATAAGTAATCTAGAGATTATTTAAAGCCTATGGGACAATATGCATAGGTTGTTTGCAAATACAATACCACTTTATATAATGGACTTGAACATCCCTGAATTTTGGTATCCAAAGGGGCCCTGGAACAAATCCCCCACAGATGCCAAAGGACACTGTGTATAGCTGTACAGACACTTAAGCAAATTTCCAAGTGTAGAATTTTAACCAACTAGGACACCATTCATCATAGCTTAAGCAGCTCTGTATCTCCCACCATACCTAGCATAATGCCTTGCTCAAAATAGGCTCCTAATAAATATATTTGACTGAAGGAGAGAGTGAGTAGATATCTATTCATATCTCTGAGGAAATATCATGACAGGAAAAGTTACTATTTAATTGGTTTTCAAGCAAAATTATGTAATAAACTAGATAACTATTTTTCCCTCAAACCATCAATTGATTTCATGTAATTAAGCTCAGCCTTAAGCCATATCCAGGAGGAGTTCAGCTTCAGCCTCTGTTCTACACGGAGAATTTCTTCTGGTGTTAGGGGATTCTTATGACAACTAGTATGTCACATAGGACCACAAACATTCCAATACTCTAAATATAAAGTCTGCACAAGACAGTGGAGCCAGTGTGACAATAGATCGACAAGCATAAAGATGAACTGAACTGACACAGAGAACTGTACAACCATCGAACAAATGTTTATGGGGTTATCTTGACCACGAATAAATTCAATACAATTTTTTTCATCAAATATTTGTTATACAACAAATTTAAAACACTGATTTTTTCCAGTTGAAGAAACAACTTCAGTTTTAAGATAACAGATAAAAAACGCTTTAAATCACAAACCGCGTTAAATATTTGGGGAAATGAGTTAGGTTGACCTCAATGGAAGCCAAACCTAGAGTTATAAAAATTGAATTGTCTCATATACAGCTTAATCACAAAGGACCTGTACATATTTTTTTATAGTCAGCTTTACTGAGGTGTAATTTAAAGTATGCAACCCGTTAAGCTTTGACAGGTGTATACCATAACCAAGATATACAATGTTTCCATCATTTCCAAATCTTCCCTCATGCTCTTTTATGGCCAATCTCCATTGCAACCCAAGACCACCTCCCTGACAACCATACATCTGTTTATGTCACTATAATTTTGCTTTTTTTAGGTTTTATGTCAATGAAATTATATAGTAGGTAGTCTTTTTTTTTTTTTCAGCTTCCTTCACTTAGCACATTGCATTTGAGATTCATCCATATTGTACCTATCAGTTCACTTTTATTGCTAGGTAATATTCTCTTGTCTGGCTACATCACTATTAGCTTATTCATTTACCAGCTGATGGACGTGTGGGTTGTATTCAGTTTGGGACTATTGCACATAAAATTTCTATGAACATTCAGGTATAGATCTTTGTGTAGACACAGCTTTTCATTTCTCATGGGTAAACAGGATTGGTAAGTTAAATCATAACTGTATATTAACTTTATAAGAAATTGCCAAATTGTTTTTCTGAAAGTAGCTGTGTCATTTTGCATTTCCACCGGCAGCTGATGAGAGTTTCAATTGCTCTACATTTTCACCAACAGTTGGTATTGTCAATGATTTTAATTTGAGCCATTCCAGTGTATGTGTAGTGGTATTTTGTTGTTTTAATTTTCATTTTCCTAAAAACTAATGATGTATTTTTAATGTACCTATTGGCCATTTGTATATCTTCTTTAATTAAAGAAAAATTAATTTAAAAGTTATTTATAATGGTTTTAGAGTAAAGGTGGCCCCACTTCAAAGATTGGTGAACCGAGGCCAAGAAAAGAAAATATAAATTCCCATATTTATTCCACAGAGCTCCTGAGAAAATGTCCTTGGGGATGAAGTGAAAGGTTTTATGAAATGGAATTAATTTAATTAATGGCTAAAATTAAAACTGGTACATGTGAATCTCTACAATTGTATATATTTGATAGCCTGTATATATATGTATATGTATAGTCAACATAATGGAATAATTTTCCAATGACAATAGGCATCTAATCCTAAATTAAATGATAGGAAAAATAATCCCTTAATTCTAATTTATAATAGAAAAAATTCTAGCTTTGGATCAGACATTGAACATAAAGAGAATATAGCACAGAGGTTAAAAGTGCTGGCTCCTAAGTTGGACAGTCTAGATTCAAATCCTGGCTGTTACATGTGGGCTGGTAAGCCAGGGTGACATACTGAGCTCTCTGATTTTCCATATCTTGGTGTATTAAATGAAAATAATAGGCCAGGCATGGTGGTTCACACCTGTAAACCCAACACTTTGGGAGGCTGAGGTGGGCAGACCACTTGAGTTCAGGATTTCGAGACTAGCCTGGACAATGTGGTGAAACCCTGTCTCTACTAAAAATACAAAAATTAGGGGGATGTTATAGCAGGCACCTGTAATCCCAGCTACCTGGGAGGCAAGGCAGGCGAATCCCTTGAACCCAGGAGGCAGAGGTTCTAGTGAGCTTAGATCACACCACTGCACTCCAGCCTAGAGACAGAAGGAGACTGTTGAAAGAAAGAAAGAAAATAGAAAAGAGAAGGAGAAAGAGAGAGAAAGAGAAAGAAAGAGAGGAGAGAAGAGAAAGAGAGAGAGAGGGGAAATAATAATAGCTACCACAAAAACTCGTTGAGATGATACATGTTAAGTCTTTAGAATGGTGTCTGGCATGTAATAAATGCTCAATAAACATGAGTCATTGTTATTATTATATAGACATTTAAAAGCACAGGATTGCAATAGGTACACATAAAAGCCTCTGAGCTAAAAACATACACAATTCACTCTGTTAAAGAGCCTTTTACAAGTCTGATACTTGGAAAATATCTATTTTCCACCTCAAAACATGTTTAACAAGGACTTGTTCTGGAAAATCATCCCACGTAATATGCTAGGTAAATTGCCTTCCTCTCTAAAAAAAGCAAGTACCAAGAAAACAGGGCTCAGGATAAGGCTTCCTGAAGACAAAGCCCATAATTTGACCCTCTTCAACCTGAATAGTTGGCCAGTGGCTCCTAAGGAGTTTCTTTATGACATCCTATACATGAGGCCAATGGCTTGAAGTAGCAGCTCCTACTCTATATCTATACAGTAAGGTTAAAAAAAAATTGTTTAATCAAAACCTTTTAAAAAACACTAATAATTCAATTTGCATTTAAATTGATATTTTAGCAATCATTTCAGTATCTACATTCTTGTGGAAAATAGAACACATATGTGTCGGACAGTTATTCATTAAATCAATTCCAAATGCTAGGACCTTTGCAGTCAGAAGTGCCCCCAAGGTCTGGAGCTCCCACGTGGTGAAACTCCATGCTAGAACACACACGCAGATTTTCTCAGCTGTGGCTCTCCTAACAGGACTTTTTTTTTCTGTGTTGTGTTCAGTGATATCCTCTTGCACTAAGATCATAAACTTTTCCCTAAGAGTTTTATGTTTATCTTGAGAAGTCATTGTAACATGTGTGTACAACCCTCAGATGACAGTGTGAAGGCCTCCCAGCACAGGGGAGACTGTCCGATTCCTTTAAATATACCAATTCTGTCTGCATCCTTGATTGTGGCTTCTGACATCTTCCTTCTGATTCTCTCAGGATCCCTTCTGGAGCTGGTCCTAACTGCTTTTCACAGAGGATGCAAACTGGAAACTTCCTACCTATTCAGCAAAGGCACTCCAAGTCCTCTTTTCTCCTCAGTGGCAAAGATAAGACTTCGTTTCTGTAGAGATCACAGGTGCATCTGTACAGGCTGGAGTGCTCCCCTGACCCTGGACCTCTAGGAGCAGCCTTGACTTGTGACACAAGTCCCCAGCTGTCAGTGTACTCCTCATACAGCCATGGAGAGCCAAGAACAGGGAGCAGGGTGAGTCAGCGATGAATTTTTCTTGAACAGCTAAGACCAATTGGTGGTTCGCCTCTTTAGTAAATTCCAAAATTCTGGAGTCATTTGAGTCCAAAGGGGAAATTTGTGAGATTGGGGGAAGGACCAGTGGTGAGAAAATAGAAGCAACAAAAATATGCCTCCAGTGTTCTCACTGCTCGTTAGACCAGCACGGAGCCAGTTCTCGTATGGCCTGAATAACTAGTACTTTTTATAAGTAACTGAAGAGCTATAAAAAGCTTAACATTTAAGAAAACAACAAACAGCTGTGGCGAGTGAGCAAGGAAAATCTGAAGAGTGAGCCTGTCTGGGTGGCAGGAGGTCACACTGCTTCATGAGGAAGTACTAAAACATTGCTAACATTTGTTACATCAGTGTGCTTCCCTGGCTGGTCACACTTCTCCTCCCCCCAACCTCGGCCCAGCTCTCCTATCAAAATAGAAGAACAAATATACGTCACCAGAATGCTCAGCAATTATTTCCTGAAAACAGCATTTCTTTTACATACACTTAATCATGTGTTAAATATGGTACACATGAGGGGTTCCTGATCAACAGAGTGAACAAACACCCGTGTCTGAGTTTGGTTCCCAGTGCATTTGGGCTGAGCCTCACTGACCTGGGACCCCTGGGCTTACTTCACATGCACCTTGAGGTTCTGCCCAGCTGCCTTTCTCTTTAACGGAAAATGCCATCTGCAGGACCAGAGCTAGCAACAAGCAATAATAGCTCTCCTGACTTCCTCTCGTAGTAATCCATAAGCTCAATGATAAGGCAATTACCAGTGGGAGGCAGTAAGGTAAAGTGATCAAATATACTGGATTTGGCCTCTGAATTCAAACTCTAATGCTTACTACTGGGTGAACTTAAGCAAGTTAACTAGCCTTTCTGTACATTCATTTCCTTAATAGTAAATAGTAAGTCAAAATTATCTTCCTCTGGCCTTCAGCTGAGTCTTAGGTGGGTTTATCAGACAATGATCTAGAATGACTTTGAGAAGCACACAATCATCTTCCCTTATTTCCAAGCTTCAGATAACTTTTCTTAATAGCACATAATAAATGTCACTTAGGACAAATAGTGAACAAGAAAGTGGTCGGCCTGGATTCAGTCATATCAACAATTACGTTACATGTAAGTGGACTAAACATTTTTAATGAAAAGGAAGAAACTGTCAGAGGGGATACAGAGCAAAATTCAAAACTGATATACTTCTCATAAAAGATACACTTTAAAGATTTCGATCAGTTGAAATCAGTTGGATAGAAAAAGATGTGTTATGCAAACAGTATATATAGAAAGGCTGGAGTGGCTATAATAATATCAGATAAGGCGACTTCATTACAGAGTTTTGCCATGGGAAAAGAGGGGCTTCTCATAATCGCACACAAAAAAATAACAATTACAAATGCATATGTGCCTGATAACACTTCAAAATACACAAAGTAAAAACTGACAATCTAGACAATTTTACAATCACAGCTAGAGATTTTACTCCCCTTGCATAGCAATTGATGGAAAAACTAGACAAAAAAATCTGTAAAGATGTAGAGGATCTGAATAACACTATTAATAAATATCAGCTGCTATAATTTTCTCTTTCATTTGATTCGCACCTTCAGACATTTGCAGAGCTGCCAGTTCTGGCCTTCTAGACCCAGCAAGGAAGCCACTAAGGCCACTGTCCCTTCAGGAGGCACAGACGTGTGGATGACATCATACTGCAGGACATTTTCAAAGCTTAGTCTATGGAGAAACTGCTGAATGTTGCAAGTCTACATCTTTTTTCCTCCTGAATCTGTTTCATGTGAATCAATTCTAGGATCACCAGTCTGTCCCCACAGTCATCCTGCCATCTGCTAGGCTTGCTAGCCATTGCCAGAACACTTAGAATCCTTCCCTAAGATGTCTGGAGTGTTGTCACAACAGATGTTTAACCATCAAATTCCACATGTGTTGCCTAGGGCAAGCCTTCCATATGAGGACAATGCTGGAGGTCATGTGAGATATAAGAATCCTTTGAAAGTGTCCATAGCAAATGAATTTATTATATTGTGGTTCTGTCTTTTACGTGAATTCTAAACAAATATAGTCCTCATTTATCTTTATATCCATTAGCAACTGCTCTGATCTAATTGAAATTTGCATTTGAAGGGAAAAAATAACTGACAAAAAGTTTGTCCCTTTGAAGAGTGTGAAAGATGAGGTTTCTCTTTAGAAATCTTTTCTGCCCAGAGCTGTGTAACTATATTGGAGTACTCCATTTCATGGAGCATCTGGAGAATTATATGTGTGATACAATGGCCTTCTTATCCCAGGTGAAACAGGGCAAAGGCTTCCCCAAATAACTTATTTTTCATTCACTTGAGACACATAAAGTTTCAGTTAAAGGATATGCACACAAAGAATTTGACATTTCCAAGTTTTGTGGCTTCTGTATGTTGGCGTCTCCAACCACCATCAATCCCCTTTCCAGAATTCCAGTCATCCCAGGAGCCCTTACCAGGCTGAGGCCACAACAGAGGGCAAAAGGCTAGGGAGTATGAATGTGGGCCATGAGGGAGGCTTTACAAAGGTTCTCTTTAAGATCCATAATTTAAATGGATATCTTTTGTTCATTCAACCACAGATGGGATAACAAAAGATCATGACATTAACGAGGCAGAAAAGCCATTTCCAAGTTGCGAGGGCTCTAGTCTCTGGATGGCCTCCTAACACGGCGGCACTCCCAAGAGAGAAGTGCCTACTACTTTTCAAACCTTTCCATTTTAATCTCATTGGCAATTTTCATGTTTTCTTCTCAAAGAGCATTATAAGCCTATACCTCCCAAATGGCAGTACCAAAACCTAGTCAGCTACAGAAGACTTGGCCATTGATAATAAGATATAGTTCCCCTTCAGGAACTTGTTCACCTGGACTCTTCCTCCATGGATATGCCCTGGTAAAAATATACAGTTCTAATATTCTCCACTTCTTTAAGAGAGTATTATGCTTTACTGACCAAAAGGAGAATCCAGATCATTCCATGATTAATCTTTCCAATGCTCTGGAAAGGCAAATAGGTGACAGGCACAAGGGGAAAGTGCTTCCATGAACACATTTCTTTTTTACTGGAACTTGTCCTATTGCAAAGCTCTTCTGCCAGATTCCATTAGGAAATTGCAAGCAGATTCATATATCCAAGTGCTCCTCTCTCTCCTGCTCATAAATATATAGACATCATATGGCAGGGAGGGGGGAAGAAGCTGATTCTCTCATGGCATACCCTTGCACAGCAGACGTGTAGGCAAATGCAAATACTGAACATAGTAGTTCATGCATATGTGCACATGAATATATATCATGTTATTACTACTCATCAATGAGATTCCAAGTAGCTACCAGAGGGGAGAAAAAGTCACAATCAGTATGGCTGTACTTCAGAATGTCAGTTAAAGACAGTGACAAAAAGATAGGCAGGCTGCCCCAGCCATATAAAAATAACAGGAACACCTAAGGATTGATTAGGGGCTGGGCCAAATTCCAGGTCTGAACTCGTCACAAATTATGCTACAAACTCGTGGGGGAAGGTTCCAATTGGCATTTTCGAGCCACACATCCCATTATTTTGATACAGACATCAGGACTGTCTGGAAGATGACTGGAGAATAAAAAGCCCAAACAAGAAATGAATTTGGGAAGGGCTGCCTTCCCATCCAAATGCTTTCAACTTTCCTGAGAACTCTCTGAGCGTCTTTAAAACAGGCCAATATTATTTTCCAGTTTACCATTCTAGTTCTTATTGAAAGGCAAAGCCAGTGTGGAGAAAGACACAGAATGGTAAATGAAAACGTCCCTGGACAGGTAGGAAGGTTGTAGCCTGTATTCCATCTGCAATTGTGAATGAAAAAAAAAAAAAACAACTATTTTTAAGGGAATACCCTTTATAATTTTTTCCATATTCTTCCAGGAACAATTAGGTCTTGTCCTTTTGTAGACAAAGACATACATTTAATTATAGGCATATTGTATGAAATAAAAATGTATAGAACTTCTAGACCCCAAAATATATAGCAGTGGTTCTAGTTTTCATTACCAGAAATAACTAGAGGAAATGAAAAGCAGGTGAGATAAGGTTTCCCTGAGCAAGGCCAGGGCTTCATTTTAATTCAGCTGTGTGGATGGCCTGCCATTGCCCCCCGGCCTTGCTGCTCACACACCCAGAGGTCAAGCTATTAAAATCAACCAAAATGCTCAAATTAATTTCTTTTAGATCCCAGCCCTATATTGCTTGCCAGTAAAAGAACACTTCACTGACTTCTGGCAGAAGTAGCACTAAATCTCTGCTGAAGGAAATACAGTTTCTTCTTAGATGACAAAAAATGTTTGGGACATAAGCTTTGGGGATCTCAGAATTAAAGTGAACATAAAATTATATTTGGGTGGATGATGGAAATCTAAAATTCGTTCTGTATTTCTTCTACTGGTAAATTAAATCTTAATGGAGTATGATCTATGTGGCTTGTTGATATTAGCAACTCTTCGTATCATGCTAATATCTGATAATGTCCCTGTGACTACTGCTTGGAGAAAAGGAAAGTGAAGTGCATCTGAAGATGTACGTTTTTTCCTTTTTATAAATAACCCACATTTGCTTCTTTTATGTTCTTTAAGCAGTCTTTTAATTCTTTGAAACTTTAAAATTGCCCAAGGATTTAAAAGGATGTCATTAGCGTCTGTTTTGAATATATATACCACAAATTAATGCCCACAGAGTAAAAATAAGGAATAGCCAATTCGCTGGACAGGATTCTATTTGAAGTGCCTGTTGTAGGACAGTCCTTTGTTCATTTACAGCCCAGCTCCAGGACTATCATTAACGGTGATTTCAGTAGAGAAAGAGGATCAGGAAATGGGTTTAAACCCTGGTTCTGTGACTTATTGGTCGCTAACCTTTGACAAGTCACTTAACCTCTATAGAACTTCATTTCCCTATCTGTAAAATGAGGGATTAAACTAGATGATTTCCAAGGTCACTTTCTGCTATAAATTTTTATGATTCTAAGTCTCTGGCCCTCTTGGAAAAAGCCTATATGGCTGTGCTTATAGGAATTTAGTATGCTTCACACTATAATGAGCTAAAAAGACCTTAAAGTGACAAATGATTATAACTAACACTCAAAGGATAACCATGATGCTAATGAATGAATTTGCTCAAAATTCATCTTCATGTAAGAAACATTAGCATAATACTGGTTTACAGCTACAGTAGACTTCAGAATCCAGGCCCTAGCAAAAGAAGTTCCCACAAAGAAAGATCAGAACCTTACCTCTAGGGCTTAAACTCACTTCCTCCAGTGATCTCACACAGTGAATGTCCCAAGAATGCTGACTCTCCCTTACCAAGTCTCTAATCCAACCAGGAGAAAGGCAATGACTTCACATATGGATGTGCAAAGCTCATGGATGGATAGAAATGAGTCCCTATTAAAGGAATGAGTTCTTACATCCGCTGGTTAATTATACCTTCAAGGCCAATATGCTCTTCTTTTGTAGCTGGAGTCAGCGATAAAGAGCTTCAGTCCACAAGTCTGACACCTCCCGAGTACCCAGTACTCACCCAAACTCCATTTCTTGTTGAGCCATCCTTTCCGTTCATCTGACTCTTTGACTACAGTGACTCAAGTGAAATTTTATTGCCTCGGTTCACTCTGATTCACACAAGGAACTTCTAAATGTTGTAAACAGCACAGATACAGATATGTACAGTGCACTCACAGAGGTGTGGGTGTACATAGCTGTGCTCAAACATGTGCATGCTCCCTTTACAAGGATTGATGTCAAAAAAAAAAAACAAGCTCTTTGAACACCCTCAAATGCTAAACTGAGTCTTAAAATTTTAGATACCAAATTTATCTCCTAGTCCAACAATTTTGTTAAAATTTCATGTTTTGCACTGTTAATGATGACATGCTTGTGTGGCATTTGCATTCATAAATGCAAATGTATTTACATGGCATTGTACCCAGATGATTTAAAAAATTGTTTGGTTAACTACTCTGTTTTAGGCTAGTGAGTCTCTTGTATTTTTAGTTACTCCTTCTAATGTGATAAACTTTTTTAAAACTGAAATTTTCTTCTGGACTTAATAAAGAGGCTAACATTGACTAGCAGAGAATTTCAAACGGATCCACTGGTTTTGTAATAAATTATCTCTGGCTGATATGTAGACAGCGATGGATTGAATTCTGTCCCGCTCCCCTCCATTCATATGTTGGAATCCTAACTGCCAGGACCTCAGAATGTGACCTTATTTGGAAATAGGAGCATTGCAGGTGTAATGAGTAAAGATGAGGCCATACCAGAAGGGGCAGGGTGGGCCCCTCATCCAATGTGACTGGTGTTCTTGTAAAAAGAAGAAATTTGGAGACAGAGACACACAGGGAGAATGCCATTCGGAGGTGAAGATAAAGAACACAATGGTGCTTCTACAAGCCAAGGAATGCCAAAGACTGCCAGTAAACCACCAAGAAGCTCGGGGAGAGGCATGGAACCAATTCTTTCTCACAGACCTCAGAAGGATCCAATGCTGCTGATGCCTGGATCTCAGACTTCCAGCTTCCAGAACTGCCACAGAATACATTTCTGCTGTTTAAGCCACTCAGTTTGTGGTGCTTTGTCATGGCAGCCCCCAGGAAACTAATACAATAACTAAATTTGGAAACTTTCTCTTCTAGGCTTTTTTTTTTTAAAAATTATCAAGAACAAGTCTCTCTAACAATTTATATAAGCCTGATTTGTTCATCCTACTAACTACAAACACGCACACACAAGACCACGTCCAAACACAGAGATAAGTGTCTGGACTCAGCCCCATTGAGCGTGGTTGCTGGGAATGCCCTGGAGAGTGTGCTGTAATAGTGGGCGTCAACGGGGATGGTATTTTCTTACTCTCAGTCTTGAATTAGTAAAAGACGAAGAAAAAAAGCAGACTTGCGTATTCGCTGGTGTAGGCCCAGTCATGATTCTTTTAAAGATGCTGCCAATAGATTTTAGTCATTCTCTGGCAAAGGTTTCTCTTCAACCACAAACATTACATAGTTGCTGAATGAGTCACCACCTTGAGTCATCTAATTCCTTGACCAGTACATGCCTGCTACTGACAGCACACAGTGTCTTTGGTTGTGTATTTTGTTTTGCTCCATTCCCTGGATCTTCTCTAATACTTTCTCAAGGGTAGGGTTAAAGATTCGCTATGAATCCTTAGAGGATGAATCCACTTACTCAGCAGCATGTGCACTGGCTGGTCATCAAGAACCAAGACATTAAGTTTTATTAAGTTTTCTCATACCTGGATCTCAACTTGATGTGGCCTTATTACTGGAAAAAAAAGAGCAGTAAATGTAAGCTGAAAATCTTATTCCCCCTTCAAACTGTAAATCTATGCTCAAAAATTCAGAGGGAAACAAAAGTAAAGAAGAATGATGTTCCCAGGAAGGAAGAGAGTGGAACCCAGCCCACTAAGACAAATAAACCTCAGAGCTTATTTTTGCATGATTTTTTAAAAGTGTGACTTAAAGAGATTCTATCAATTTAACCACAAGATTCTTTGTTCTTTAAGATGGAAATATTTTATTATTCAAGATTTGTACACTGAAGCATTTTAAATATTTTTAACTTTTTTTATAATTTCTATCACTTACATAATTTTTATTTTTATTTTTATTTTTCCATGAATGGGTACTTATATCATGGAAATAGAAATTAGAAAAATTGAAAAAAATTTTTAATTCTTTTCAACTATGCTGCCCTAGCTTCTAACTTTACCAAATACAGGGAGGAGAAAGGTACATCTTAAGTTTCTACCTTAAATGGAAAGGCTTCTGTAAGCTGAAGAGTGACTATTCAAAAGTATCATTCATAGCATACACTTGTATGGCAATACACAATTCTCACAAAACCCAATTCATCCTAAAAACAGTCCCGAGAACCATATTGAGGAAACAGAAGTCCTCAGGTTATATGGAAGGTGGTGGGGCCAAGGATTCTTGGCTTAGTGCTCTTTGTTCTCCATCCTGTTAAGGAAACTTGCCCTGGACAAGAGGCACAGCCATCTGCCACGGAGAATGCTATAGTTAACTCTCCATCAGATCCTCTCTGCCTAGGGACAGCACAGCAAACCACAAAACTTCTCTGTGCTTCTGTTTCCTCATCTGCAAAACCAGAATAATGTCACCAGCCCTACAAGATGAGGTGAGAGTAAAATTAAGCCCAGTGAAAGAAAGTTAATAAACCATAAATTGTTGTACATGTTTTATACAAATCCCTTCTTAGAAGCTTATCACAATAGAACCACAAAAGACTCCAAACAGCCAAAGCAATCTCAAGAAAGAAAAGCAAACTGACAGAAATCACACTTCCTGATTTCAAATTATGTTAAAAAGCTATAGTAATCAAAACAGTATGAACACATAGACCAGTGAAACAGAAACCTAACCATATATGGTTAGGTCAATTTTCAACAAGACCACCAAGAGGATGCAATGGGGAAAGGTTGGACTTTTCCATAAATGGTGCTCAGGAAACTAGATCTTCACATGCCAAACAATGCAATTGGATCCTTATCTTACACCATATGCAAAAAATCAACTCAAAATTAAAGACCTAAACATAAGACCTAATACCATAAAACTCCTAGAAGAAAGTGTAGGAGGAAAGCTCCTTGACATTGGCCTTGGCAATGAGTTTTAGATATCATAACAAAAGCTCAGGCAACAAAAGCAACAATGAACAAGTGAGACTACATCAGACTGAAAAGCTTCTGCACAGTGAACAACTGGCAAAGTGAAAAGATAGCCTACAGATTTAGGAGAAAATATTTGCCACCAACCATACATCTGAAAAGGGATTGATATTTAAAATATACAGGGAACTCACATGACTCAATAGCAAAAAGCCAAATAACCCAATTTTAAAGTGGGCAAAAAAGCTGAATAGATATTTTACCAAAATAAAAACATGCAAATGGCCAAGAGATTTATGAAAAAGTGCTCAATGTCATTAATCAGCAGGGAAATGTAATCAAAGCCACAATGAGAAATCAACTCACACCTGGTAGGATGGCTATTATCAAAAAGACAAGAGATGACAAGTGTTGGTGAGGATATAAAGAAAAGGGAACCCTTTTGTGCGAATGTAATTTGGTACAGCCATTATGAAAAATAGAACTACCACACAACCCAGCTCTTCTGGGTATATACCCCCAAAAAATGAAGCCAGCACCTCACAGAAATATCTACATGCCCATGTTCATTGCATCACTATTCACAATAGTCTGGATATAGAAGCCACCTAAGTGTCCATCAACAGAATGAATGGATAAAGAAAAAACTGTGAGATACATCGAGATAGACAGACAGACAGACAGACAGACAGACAGGTAGATAGATAGATGGATAGATGGATAGATGGATATATATAGAGAGAGGATAGAAAATTATTCAGCCCTAAAAAAGTAAACTATCCTACCATTTGTGACAACATGGATGAATGTGGAAGACATTATGCTAAGTGAAGTAAGCCAACACAAAGAAAAAAATACTAAATGAGCTCACTTACATGTAGAACCTAAAAGAAAAAGTAAAATACATATAAACAGTGAATAGGGGTCACCAGGCACATAAGGGGTGAAGGAGGAATTGGGGAAATGTGAACCAAAATGTAGACCAAAGGGTACAAAGTTGTAGTTACGTAGGATGAATGAGTCTGGAGATCTAATATACAGCATGAAAACTATAATTAATAATATTATATTGAATGTGGAAAATTTGCTAAAAGTATAGATATTAGATACTCTTACCATTAAAAAGGTAACGATGTCAAGTGAGAGATATGTAAATTAGCTTGACTGTAGAAATGATTTTACTACATATATGCATATCAAAATATCACGTTATACTCCTTAAATGTATACAATGTAAAAGCAGGTCTATTACAGAATAAATAAGGGTACTCATTTGGTATTTGACCTTAGGCAAGTTTCTTAATATTTGTAAGGCTTCATTTCCTTATCAGTAAAATGAGATAATACTAAAACCTTGTGGCTGGGCGTGGTGGCTCATGCCTGTAATCCCAGCACTTTGAGAGGCCAAGGTGGGCAGATCACTTGAGGTCAGGAGTTCGAGACCAGCCTGGTCAACATGGGAAAACCCCATCTCTACTAAATATACAAAAATTAGCCAGCTATGGTGGAGAGGGCCTGTAGTCTCAGCTACTTGGGAGGCTGAGGCAGGATAATTGCTTGAACCCGGGAGGTGGAGGTTGCAATGAGCCAAGATCACACCAATGCACTCCAGCTTGGGTGGCAGAGCAAGACTCTGTCTTAAAAAAAAAAAAGAATACTAGAACCTTGCCCATACGGCTATTGTTGATGAGTAAAGGAGATAGTCCATGCTGAGCACTTACCACTGATAAGCGCAAGGACATCACAAGTCCTCAGTAAACCTTGGCTATCATTAGGAAAGCCATCCATGTTTGATCCCAGCCCTTTACCAGCTCATAAAAGCAGATGAACGAAGCCCAGAGGGACTCCATATTGTAATCCTATCTGTCCAGGCCCTTTGCCCCGGTGGCAGTTTCAGCACTATACTCTCAAAAAACATTTTTGGAAAAGTCCCACTTATACCTTGTTTTGCAAACTTCACATCCCAAGTCCACAGCAAACATTCAGCCACTGAACATGGGTCACCGTCTGTTTACCGCTACTGCACTGGATTGCAGGGTTTGGTTGGAAAATATTTACACCCAACCTAGCACCAATGTTCAAGGAACAAAACTGACCTACTCTACACCTCAGTATCCCTCCAAAAAGAGGAACAGAGTGACAATACTACTTCAAAAGATACTTGGCAGTTACAGAACCAAGTTTTGTGAACATACGCAAGATTAAATCATCTTATGCACTAACTAGGAAAAGCCAACTCAAGTTGTCAGTGAATAAAGGAATGTAAAAACCAGCAAAATACCTGACATATCATTGGCACTTAAGACAAACTGGGATGGAAGAGAAAAGTAACATAGTGTATTTCTGATTGGATTGGTGTCTGATCATAGCTTTGAAGAATGTTTTAACAAGAAAGGAGAATCAACACCAGCACAAGCCATCTTAAAATCTCACCAGTCTCTAGCTATGTACACTACCTCTTAATTTAATCGGGTAACTACATTTTTCTGTAACATAGATAATCTGAATATACATCTTCACGTATTGCCAGAGGGTCAGATGAATTACACAAAGCAACACACACATGAGTGGAAACTGTTTACCTGTCTTCAGGTATGGTTGCAGCATACAGGCCAGTTCCTCAGGATTGCTTTCAGATAATGTTAAGCCCCTGAGAAGCCTCAGTGACTTTTAGAGAGGAGAGAAATGTCAGCTTGGAATGGCAACCACAGATGGATGCATCCTGAAATGCTGGCGTTTTCTTGTTCCTTACCGTTCCAGAAGTAAATCTGTTAATCTTTCTCAAACATTTTATTTTCCTTAATTCTTTTCTCTGGGAGGTCCTAAAGGATCTGTTATTCAGATCCTGGACTTCTTACCCTGTCTGCTTTGTTTTTTCAGAACTTAAAAATTTGAGCATGTGACTTGCTGTAGAATGGAGACCTGAATCGTTCAGTGAATATTCATTACGTGCCTGCTGCTTAAAAGGCATTATACAGGGCTGCGTGGTTGATACTGTAAACCCCCATTCATCCACAAACAATATTGAGGACCAACTATATACCCACCACTGAAGAGGTAAATTTGAATAAAGCCCAACCCTTGTGCTCCGATTTATAGACAGTGAGGGAGGTAGGCTTTACTTGTGTTGTAGGAATTACAACACAATGTGAAAAGTGCAAAACAACAGACTTGTGAGGTTCCCCCCTTTGCTGATCCCACCCACTGAAATGTGAGAACAGATGTGATGGCAATGCCAGAGCACCCCCTATAGAAGCCAGACACAGGACTCCGGCAGCAGTTCATCATCACCCAGCAGCGAGGGAAACACAACCCAAGCACTACAGCCCCTCATCTTCCCACACTCCCACAGAGCTCTTTGGGGTATTTTTCTTTCTTTCTTATAAAAGCTATAGAATTTTCATTTGTCTCTGGGAAGGAAGGCCTTTCTCTGGGGCCCCTTGTTCTTCCTCTCATTCTCTTTCTAGTTTCATTTTTCTTTCTTTTCCCTCATGTCTGTTGGTGTCTCTGACGTCCTCTCCTCCACTGTTCTGACACCTCCACCCTCTCATCCATGTTGCCCCCCCACCTCGAAATGACACATGTAAACTGCCAACTCCTGACTACACAAAAGTATTTCTTTTGCAGCATAGGTAAGTCTGCTATATAACACTGAAAAGGTTTGACCCTACAATATTTACATTAAGTGTTTTTAATGGAAAGCAAAACTCTGCAGATCAAATCCATTTTCTATTAAGACTATTAAATAATGATCTTTAAAAAAAAAAAACAGAAAGAGCTTTTCCTTCATGAATCTGATCCAAATGAAAACCCTGGAGAAAAGCAAATTGTCTAATTGTGAGCACTTCCTCCCTGTCTCAGTATATGTACATTTCTGGAAAAATTGAGAAATGGAGAGTTATGTATGAGATGAGCAAAGCCAAGGGCAGGCATCCTTTTTTGTGGCATCTCTGTTGGATGCTGTGGCTCTGGGGTGCTTTGTCTCTCAATGGGTGAGACAAGAATGCCATTGTTGTTGCTTTCACCACATTTCTGGGAATGAAGAATAGCAATGTTCTTTATTTTTGCATCTCGGTATAATCTCCTTATTGGAGGCCTACATTTCAGAAAGTCTCAATTTGAAATGTGGATCTTGGCTAACCCTACCTAGTAATCAGGAAGAAACTCAGGGGGTGCATAGGAGATGGAGTCACGCTCCCAGCTGTACTGCTGTGCGGATGCTCTGACCTAGGGTATGAGGCCAGGGGGCTGGGGGCCCAGCACTATGGCTCCAGTGCGGGGAGGTAAGAGCAGAGGCTCTGGAATCTGACTGACTACAGGCCAGCCTTGGCTCCATTACTTCCTAATGTGACTTTGAGATACCTCCTTAACTTCTCTTTGCCTCAGTTTCCTCCCTGTGAAACAGGGAAGATAACAGAATCTGCCTCATGGCATCCTCATGGGAGGTGAGTGCATCTTTATTTATAGAGTTTTTAGAGCTGTGTTCGCGTGTGGTAAGCACTTGTGTACACACTTACTGTATGATTCCCTAGACTCCAGGGGAAATTCAGTTAATGGCAGAATGGTCTTCTTTTTCTGGACATAAAGCACAAAATCCTGGCATTTAATACACTTAAATCTCAAGTCACAAAATTCCAGATCCTGAAGACAGGTTTTTAAAAAGACACCATTTCATCACAATACCGTAACCAACAAACAAAACAGAGGTAAGAACGCAATGTAGAGGAAGCTGTGGAGCCATTTCAAGGCAAAAACAGTCATCAACCAACAGTACTAGGGTTGTGACATTGCCCTTGTGAGACATGCCTTTCAGGATTTGGGTGTGTTTGTGCTTCAAAAAATGGCACCTTTGAGACAGACAGACTTTTTCCTAAGATTCCTGGGTTCAGAGAAACCCACAGTTCACCAAGGCAGTTTGCTCAACTCTAATTAGGAATCTGATTGCTGGTTGGCCTTGCACAAAGGACTTTTAATTGGGGCTGAGAACGCTTAGAAAAATCCACTTGGCAAGTCGACTCCCTCCCTCTATCTCTTTTTTAACATCTTGCCAAGATTGTAAGGAAAGGGAGAGCTTAATTACAGTTGGTGTATATATCTTTAAGAAAAAAAATACATTAAGTGCTTTAAAATAGGCTCTCTTGGCTCTGTGATCACAAGGATTTTACTCACTTCTTATCCCTGATTGGTCTCATTCTCAGTTACAGATGAATCAGACACATTTTGAGCAGCTTTAAGATTTGCTTTTCATCCGAAGCCAAGTAGGCAAATGGCAGTGAATTCACAAGCTTTTCCAAATGATCTCATAGGTTCCTCTGGCTCCACTTTGGGGGCCGTTTGCACTCTGCAATGCTGTTATCTTAAACACTCCCTGCCTGCTTGTGTCCAAGGAGAGGCCATGGTGTAGGACAAGGCAAGTCGCTTCACTCTTTAGAAGGCAAGCTTGACCTCCTATTCTTTTCTTTTCTTTTCTTTTTTTGTGAGACAGAGTCTCACTCTGTTGCCCAGGCTGGAGCGCAGTGTGGCACGATCTTGGCTCACTGCAACCTCTGCCTCCCGAGTTCAAGCAATTCTCTGCCCCAGCCTCCCAAGTAGCTGGAATTAGAGGCGCTTGACACCACACCCAGCTAATTTTTTTGGATTTTTAGTAGAGACACGTTTTTACCATCTTGGCCAAACTGATCTCGGACTCCTGACCTCATGATCCACCCTCCTCAGCCTCCCAAAGTGCTGGGATTACAGGCATAAGCCATTGCACCTGGCCAAGGCTGAGCCTCTTAACATATGCATATGGCAGCTGTGAATCAAAAAAGAAGAATAAAAAGAGCACATGAAAAACCTTGCTCCAGAAAGGTGAGCCTGGAGGAGGCGGGGTGGAAATACAGCCTTAGAGATGGATGCTGTCCTTAAATTCTTTACAAGAGCATCGTCATCTCTCAATGCCTTGTCCACCCTCTTGTTAAGTCTCCCAGCCTGAAAACAGGTGACCCAAGCTCCCTTTCAATCTATTTGAACCTGGCCCCAGCAGCCAGTGACTTTTTAATTATTTATATGTAATATTGATAGTACATGAAGCAGCTAAACCCAGTATAATGTATGCTCAGGGCGACTCTGTGAAGCTCAAAACAGCCACTCATATACACAAGATTTTTCCAACTGAAGTTTGCTTTTTACCATTCCTTTTGTCTCTGCCTTTTTTTCATGTCTTTGTGCCTCGGTGCTAAGGATCCCTTTCATCTAATCTCAGGAACCTGAAGCTCTGCTATTGAATTACATTTCTTCACTTACTATTTATGTTTGATGCAAAAATAAGAAAGCGGGTAGAACCAGAAGATGCTGTCACTTACTTCAGAAAGGGATATGTCGATCATTCTTGAGCTCCATCCAGCTCTTTCACACTTTCTAAATGTGAGGCTTCTGTGCACTCTTGAGTTTGGCGTTGTGGAATTATCTTAAAATTCAGGCACACCCTCCCTGTGGAGCTTGAGACGCTCATGGTCAATAGGAATTTTAGTCTTCTGCCTTTTGACTGACTACTGGGTGAGGGGTGGAGGAGGCAGGCTGCTTTGAAATGTTCCCCACCGCCTGGGAATATCTGAAGGCTGTAGAGCGTTTCCTATGCAAACGTCTTTCTAAGGTCACTCTGATTCTGCAGTAGCAGCCACCACAAATACATTTAATTATCTTTATGTATTAAAGATGAATGTCATTGGACTAAAAACCCTTAATATCAAAGAAAATATTGGAAAGAGAACAGCTTTTTAATTCAAGCCAGGTGAATTTCCAAGATATTTGGCTGATTTATTACACCATATGTATGTCTCTCCTTTACACTGTTTTTACCCTGTCATAAGAGCGACCAGACATTTATTTGTCATTGTTGAGTTCTTATGCTATTAAAAATAATCGGGTTTATTAGTTCGCTTCTTTCCCAACTGCCAAGAATGCTCTCCAGAACTTAGTGTGAGCTCTTCTGATGAGCTGGAGAAGGAAATATCATTATCCTTGTTTTACACATGGAGAAATCTGAAGGCCCCAGAGACTGTTTTGCCTAAAGGTGAAAGTGTTGTTTTAATCCAAGACTTTTATTTTTATCTCTTCAATTTTCTTCCTAGGGGTAGTAATGAGCTCAGAAGATTCATAAGGACTAAACCTTGTCTGAAGACTTGTTTATAAAATTATTTCAATAAAATCCACAATCAGATTGGCTGGGGCAGGTCTTCAAACCGAGTGGCTTCCCTAATGAGCATACTCATCAGGGTGGCAAAAATCTCATTACCAGCCAGTTTCTCCCACACTCTGTCAAGGCAGAGGATGGGGGCTGGTGGAAATTTATTAGTAATAAAGACCAAAGCCCTAGGAGATTTATACTTGAAGAAAGGAGGTTTCTTTTTCATTTGTTTATTTAAAAAGTTAGGTTGGAAAATGTTTGGGAAACAGCTGATAATGTGACTTCAGAAAGGGATGGCTTGGGCACATCCTATTCATTAGCTCCAGAGGTCACTTGAAGTTGGATTTCCCTCAATTTAGTTGCTATCTCCTCATTTCTCTTCCTTTTGGTTGTGGTATTTTTCCCTCTGACTCCTCCCTTTCTCCCTCACTCTACTCACACACTTATTTAAAGGAAAGACTGGACTTTCAAATCAAAAGGAATCTAGAAGGAGAATGTTTATGCTTCAGAGCCCCAGGTTTTTGTATACTCATTGGCCTGAGTACCACCATGTACATCCTGGTACTATATTTAACACAAATATGTTGATAATTTACAACAGGTCTGCAGCATTGAATACATAAGGCCAAAATGCAGCCCATTGTATGACTATGTTCTCAGGAGGATCCATCACTCAAAGGTGGGAAAGTGCATCTCAGTCCTAAAAATCCACCCCCTTGCACGTGCGCGCACACACACATCCCATACCCTCCCCCAGTTTGGCTTAGTTGTCCCTGTGTCTCTGCTGAAATGGGAAGAAGGCTGAACAGAGTAGGCATCATCATTGACTGTCTTGTGTAATGGAAGCTCAGCAAGTCAGAACTGTTATACAGACTTTCTACTTCCTACTTGACAACTGCATTTGGCACAGATGGGCAGCTGTAATTCATTTCTGTTCTATTTTTGTTATATTCAATAACATTTACCATTTTCTGATAAAATTTCTGATTTGCAAATGATAAAGCAATGTATGTTCATTGTCAAGAACAAAGGAAAACAGAAAACAAAAAGTACTGAGAGGAAAATCACATTATACACAACTACCTCACTCAGATAATAAATGTTAGTTAACATTTGGTTTAGACCCTTCTCGTCATAAAAGACACTTTTTTTTCCCGTTTAGGATTAGTATGTATATACAGTTCAGATTCTACTTTTCAATTTCACATTTCTTGCACATTCTCCCATGTCATTAAGTAGTCTTTGAAAATATGACTTTTACCAATTCCTTAATTTCCATTGTATGATATAATAGGATTTATGTACCCATCTCTCTAATGTTTGGCATTCAGGTTGTTCTACTTTGCAGTTATCATAAAGAATTCTGTAATGCACATCCCTTTACAGCAATCTTTGCCCATAAAGATGGAGGAATAGATTTTTCAAGTAGAATGAATAAGTCAAAGCCTACTAACATTGTGATAACTCTTAGAATCTGTTTACAAAAAGCATTCTACCAATTTATATCCCAACAACGATATTTGATAGTATCCATCAAACTGAATCTTTATACCACAGTAAATTTTTTTTTAATCTTGCTAATTGGATATATAATTACATCCGCAAATGGCATCTTACTGATGTTAATTTGTATGTCTTTGATAACTAGCTATTTTTAACAGTTTCACTGAGGTGGTTTACAGACCACAAAATCACCCATCTTAAGTGTACAAATCTAAGATTTTTAGGAAATTTATAGAGTTGTATAACCATCACTAATTTTAGAATAATTTGTAGGAATTTTAATTTTAGAAAGGTTCCTACTATTCCCCTCCATCTCTACTCCAAATCCTGTCCCTGTGCAACCACTGATCTGCTTCCTGCCTCTGTAAGTTTGTGTTTTCTGGACATTTCCTAGAAATGGAATAGGATGTAGTATTTTGTGTCTTTTTCACATAGCATAATGTTTTTAAGGTTTATTCATGTTTTCGCATGTTGTAATAGCTTGTATCCATATTTAAGTCATTTTTTAGTGCTGAATAGTATTCTTTAGTATGGTTGTATTGCATTTTTTTTTTTTTCTGAGACGGAATTTCTCTCTTGTCACCCAGGCTGGAGTGCACTCACTGCAACCTCCACCTCCTGGGTTCAAATGATTCTCCAACCTCAGCCTCACAAGTAGCTGGTATTACAGGCACATGCCAACACACCCAGCTAATTTTTGTATTTTTAGTAGAGACTGGGTTTCACCACGTTGGCCAGGCTTGTCTCGAACTACTGACCTCAGGTGATTCATCCACCTTGGCCTCCCAAAATGCTCAGATTATAGGCGTGAGGGACCATGCCCAGCCTGTATTGCATTTGTATTATATCATCAACAGGTGATGGACATTTGGATTATTTCCAGTTTGGGTCCATTATTCATCCTATTACAAGTTTATGCTTTCATATGTTTCCATTTCTTTTGGTAGATTCCCAGGAGTGGAATTGCTGACTCATCTAGTTTTTAAAATGTCTATCAACTAACTAGCGAATAGATAAACAAAATTTGTTAAATTTTAAATTTCACTTTTTTTCTTGAATGGTTTCTATAACATATAAATTATATGCTTTCTGAAATTTTGAAGAATTTTTTAGCAAGCCACCTGGACCCAGACAGCATTTCAAAAAAGATATTTTGGTGACTTCATAATTTCCTTCTCAAGGTTACTGGTGTGTGTGCGTGTGTGTATGTGTGTTTCTGTAAACTTACTTTGTATTATATATTACTTAACCAACTTTAGCAATTTTCCCCTGAAAAACATCTATTTCATCAATATTTTCACATTATTGGCATAGAACATAATCTTATTCCATTTAAATATCCTCTGTTATATGCTCATATTCCTTTTCTCACTTCTAATATTGTTTGTTCGTATTATCTCTTTTCCTGGATTCAGTGGATAAAAAGCATTTCTATACTGTTAGCCTTAAAAAATTAAAAACACTTGGATTGATCAATTATACTTTATTTTCTAATTCATAAATTGCCATATTTCTTTTCCTTTTATTTCTGCTTAGTTGGGTTTATTTTATTCTTCTATTTCTCATTTTTTAGCTTTATGCTTTAGTCATATGTGTACTCAATTTCATTATCTCTGGTTTAATAATGACAGCATGTGGGGGCCTCAAAATACCTCTTTTGTACTGATCCAGCCACATTCTATGAATGCTCATATAAAACATTCTGATTTTTATTACTTTCTAAATAGCTTGTGATTATAATGTTGATCTTCTTTTAAATGAAGTCATTTTATATATTTTTTAAATTTCCAAGTGGTTGAAAGGTTAGTTGCTTGGTTTTTGTTTACTTTTGTAATTTTTGTCTCGTTTTGTTGCATTTGGACAAAAGTTCTCTTTATGGCTTTTATATTATTTGTTTTGCTCCGGTTTTCAAATAATACATCAGAAAGGCATATTCTTTGTTGCTAGGGAACAAAATTCAGTATGTGCCTATTAATCAACTTTGATAATTATGGTATATCAAACTTAGGTGTCTTTTTTTTCTGTCAGTTGTCAAAGTCTGGTGCTTACGTCTCTTACAACAATTGCTTTTCTGCTGAGTTCCCCTTTTATTTATGTGAAATTTTTGTTTTTTATATTTAATATTGTGCTTTTATCATGTGACTTTGATCATTATAATGTCTTCATTCTGCATTGTGCTTTTTATCAACATAAAGATGCCCCAAAATGGCTCCTTTATTCCAAGTGTTGCTTTATATTGAATTCTACTTTGTCTTATTATTACTGCCATTCTTCTTTTAATTTGCATTTTCTTGAAAAATAATTGGTTATCATTTTTTTCTTTTAACTACTTAGAATTAACTCCAATATTTATTGGTGTTTTTCCTGATTTCAAAGTGAACTTATGTTCATTACAGAAATTCTAGCAACTATAGAAAAGCACACACATACAAAATCATTCTCTATCCAATACGCAGACTTTTGTCCTTTTTTCTCCCCTCTTCTTTTAAAATTTTCTTTAGTATGTTCAGAGCTGGAAGAGTCTTACACAGGGATCTGCAGGTCACAGACCAACTAAACCAGAAACTGTATCATTCCACAGATCACAGCTTAGAAGAACAAAGTTATCAAGAAACCAGCTCTTGTTTCTGTTTCATTTCTTGAAATCCAAAACAGCAAATCACATTCCTCCTTGTCTCCTGTGGGAGCATAGAAATAAAGCGATTATATTGCCGGGGATTCAAAGCAAGAATGACTTAAATCTGCGGTGGTCCAGAGACCAGAAGCCCAGGTGGCTCCCTTCTTTCAGGAGTTTCGAGAAGATGAGTCTAGCAGCTGCCACTAAGAAACAAAACCCCTGCTTTGGCAAGGGCCTGGCGGTGTGTGATGCTGTGGTGGGAGTGTGCGTGCACGCACGCGTGTGTGTGTGTGTGTGTCTGGTGGTGGTATGTATGCATGCGGAGGGGTGAGCCAAGAGGTCATAGCAGTAGAGAGAGGTTGGCAGCAGCAGTGAGGTCCCACTGAGGATAAGCAGATAATCAACACACCTGAGTCCATTTCCTTGCAGCCACCTCTGGAGGATCAAGAAACCTGGGGTCTGAGGGCTGCCCCAGGTCATGTCCTGGCTTAAAAAAGTCTGAGCTTAAGCAAAAATGTATCCTATGTCAAAGAATCTGCAAATAGGCTCTCCTAGGAAAGGTAAAAAGAATTGACTGCCTTTAACATAAAAGAAGAAAAGACTAAGTGGCTACTTAATTACTACCATCAAATCCATGAAGGTGTTCTTAAACAAAATGTTCAATGGCTTTCCACTTTCTCTGGAAGACAAAGGGGGTTAAATGTGACCACTTAAGACAATGGAAATGTCAAGGAGAGTTCCTTAACCCTCAGATCTACACAACATGAAATGTCCGGTGTGTGACTCAGGTCTGTAATCCCAGCACTTTGGGAGGTTGACGTGGGAGAATTGCTTGAACCCAGGAGTTTAAGACCAGCCTGGGCAACAGAGAGACCTCATCTCTACTAAAAGTCAAAAAAATTAGCCCGATGTGGTGGTATGTGCCTGTAATCCCAGTTACTCAGAAGGCTAAGGTTGGAAGATCACTTGATCTCAGGAGATCAAGGCTGCAGTGAGCTAAGATCAGACCACTGCACTCCAGCCTGGGCAACAGAGCAAGACCTTGTCTCAAAAAAAAAAAAAAAGAAAGAAAAAAACAAAGAAAGAAAAAACTATGAACCAGTCTACAGGGAAATACAATATTTTTTGCCATTACTATCCCCAATGATCATTGAAGAGAGACAGAAACAGCCATCTAGAATGTAGGGTCTATAAACTCCTGGAAAACACACAGGCCTCTGGGTCAGGCAGATCTGGGCAGTAGCTCTGAACAATCTAGACAGATTATTTAAACTCTTTACCCTTAGTTTCTTCATCTGTAAAATGGGCATAATATCACATCATAGGTGCTCAACAAATTTTAGCTTCCTCCCCCTTTCAACCATCATTTGATAAACAGTTAATCTTGCCCACTGACCACTAAAGAGTACACTAATTAAATTCCATTCACTAAAAATTTACTGAATGTCTACTTTATGTAAGGCATCGGTGTGAACATTTGGATTTCCTGGCTCCCCAGTATCCATTCACCCTCCTTTTGAAACGCCTCCAATTTGTGTGTGAACGTCCATCCCGCCCTTACTGTCTCTTGGTCAGTGTGGTTTTGGTGGAGTTCGCTGGGGAGCAGGCCCTTTCTTCTCCTAGACCTGAACCTGGGAGGCGGTGCCTAGTGGAGTCATCTCACCTTCTCAAGAGCCAGAGAATGAAAATACACAGAGAAGAGCAGAACTGAGTTTATAGAAATAGGGAGAAGCCAGCCTAACCCCTGGACTTTTCAGTTATGCGACTCAGTGGATTCTACCTTTTGTTTAAGTGAGTTTGAGTTGAGTTTTCTGTTGCTGAAAGAGTCCAAACTGATTTAGCCTGTGGAGGATATGTAAAAACAAATAAGGCTAAAAAGCTTATGTATTATAAACAAGGTGTTTATAAGAATAATAGTACAGGGCAAAACATTTATTATGTACTTTTTTTCTAGTGCTTACTCAATACTAGTCACTACGCTAACTTTTTGCACACATTGTTTTATTTAATCTAAACAACAACTATTTTTATGGAAACAGCAGCATTTGGCTTTGAGCCTGAGAGATGAGTAGAAACTAGACAGGTGCAAGAAGAGGGTAAACAGGGTAAGTGGAAGAAGGACCAAATGGTGGCAAGAAAACTCAGGGACTGCTGGAGAAATAGTTGGCATTCCTATTCATTGGGGCACAAAGGGCAGGAAGGATGGTAGGGGGAATAAAACTGGAGAGGCAGATTGAGACAAATGCATGGGGAGTTTGGAATGCCAGGGCAAGGAATTTGTGCTATTGACAATGAGGTGTTCTAAGCAAAGAGCTAAGAGACCCCAAATCTACCTTCGCATAGCTTAGATTATCCAGTGAAAATATTCCTACAATGCAAAGAAGTTAAGATCTTTTTCAAGGTGAATATAGAAGTGGTGGAAATTATTAACATATAAGCATTCACAATTTAGCCCCTGTCCTTAGCTTTTGGAGTGACTTTTGTTTGGGTCAGAAGCCAGATGTCCTCAATTGTGCACAGTTTATATAGCGGCGAAAGAATGCAAAAACCTTAAAAACCTAAGAGGGTAAGTTGATCATATAAAGAAGAGTTTACCTGATAGACAAAACAGAGAGACAGAAAGGCTGAATGTTGGGGTTTGAGAGGTTGAAATTTAACAAGAGAGGAAGACTGATTCTTAGGGAGCTGCTGCCATCCATGTGGAGGAAGCTGAGAGTGATAAGGAAAGAGGGTTTTGAGAATGTGATGTCATGTGCTTTCTTACGAGAAAAAAAAAGCAAAGATTTGAGGCACATCCTTGTAATTACTTTTTCACTTCCAGACTGTAGGTGCTGGGAATTATTACCAGTAGCAGGGAGAGCTCGAGTTGATACTTAAAGAAGGGCATGACTTTCTCCATACTTAGAGAAGAGCTTGAGTTGATACTTAGAGAAGGGCATGGTGGTGGGGAAGAGAAGCAGCATTTTGTATTCAGCTTGCAGGGAGACACACCATGGGTCCGCACTGGGACCATGCTAGGAACCCGCCTACCTTGAAAAGAGGCATCAAAAAAGAAAAGTGACAAAAGGTGGAGATATGTCAAAACCATATGGCAGGCCTCTCTAAAAGTTAGAATTACCGTATGCTCCAGCAACTACCCTTCAAACAGATTTGAAAGAATAGACTCAGATACTTGCACACCAGTGTTCATAGCAGGATTATTCACAACAGCCGAAAGGTAGAAACAACCCAGATGTTCATTGACAAATTAATGGATAAGCAAAATGTGGTATATACAATGGAAAACTATTATTAATATAATATCATATTATTCAGCTTTAAACAAGAAATGAAATTCTGGGGCCATGTGCAGTGGCTCACACTTACAATTCCAGCACTTTGGGAGGCTAAGGTGGGTGGATCGCTTGAGCCCAGGAGTTCAAGACTAGCCTGGGCAACATGGTGAAACCTCAGCTACAAGAAAAAAAAAATGCAAAAATTATCTGAACATGGTTGTCCCTGTGTCCCAGCTAGTTGGAAGGCTGAGGTGGGAGGATCATCTGAGCCCAGGAGGCAGAGGTTGCAGTGAGCCATGATCATGCCACTGTACTCCAGTCTGGGCAACAGAGCAAGAAAAAATACAGGAAAAAGAAAGAAATTCTGATATGTGCTATAACATTAATGAACCTTAAAAATAATACGTAAGTTAAAATAAGCCAGACACAAAACAACAAATATTGTATGATTTCATTTATATGAAGTACCTAGAATAGGCATATCCATAGAGACAGAAAGTAGAATAGAGGTTACCAGGGACTAGGGGAGGAGGAATGGGGAGTTATTGTTTAATGAGTACAGAGTTTGTTTGGCATGATGAAAAAGTTCTGGAAAAGAATAGTGGTGACAGTTGCACAATATTGTGAATGAACTTAATGCCACTGAATTGTAGACTTAAAAACTGTTAAAATGATAACTTTTATGTTACGTATGTCTTACTACAATTTTAAAAACCACATGTGACATAGGGTTATTGATGCCATACCAGGGAGTGGGAGTTTGCCGACTATCACCAGAGACAAGTCTTGATCAGAAGGGAGGGCTATAAAAATGTTGTTCTAAGAAGACTGATCAATAGCTATGAGACAGAAAAGCTAGAATCAATGCCAAGCACCAGACTAGGGTGTGAACTTTTAAAACAGATAGGATGTGTTAACTCTAAGAGCCAGACAAAGAAAGAATCAGGGGGGTCTGTGATTATTGGATGGGGAGAGAGGTGTTGGGGATGCCAGGCAGTTTTCATTATTTCAGCTTTTTTCTCCCTTACCAAATATTTGCTACAGTGTTTGACTTGTATTTTTCAACAAGCCAGGCATTTCCTTCTTAAGATTACCTAACGTTACCTTTCTCAATTGCTACCATAGTTAGAACTAATCAGCCACAAAGCCTTTAAATTATCAACCTCAGCCAATAGACAGTATTTCAACAATATGGAGAAAATGGGCAGTCATGACTCAGGCTAAGTGACTCTGCTTTTCTGAATGGAAATAACATTCCACATTTTGATCTTGGCCAAGAATGTTACTGAATGCAACTGTGATGTCTGTAAATAAACTTTTTTTGTGTGGTACTGCAATGTTTCCTATTGCATCACTATATGCTTTGTCAAAGAGGCAAATGTCAAACTCTCGGCTGATCAAACTAAAACCATTTTCCAACTTGTTTTTTAGGATCTTTTAAGTTTCACTTTGTATGATTTCACAACCTTACTATTCAAATAATATTTTACAATTTCAACATATTAAATCTTTTTACAAAATCCAAAACAAAGTACATTCTTATATAAAAACTTAAATTCCTACACAGTCAAAAATGGCTTATTGTTGCTCTCTATAACCCTTAGGTATATCTTAGCTGTGTTTTATTATCAAAGGGGCCCTGGCACACCTCTTAACCACAAACGAAGTTAAACCAGTTAACCTGTTTACCCCAGTAATCCCCACCCACCACCTCCTACCTCCACACCCCTCCCCACCCCACCACCATCACCACACAGTAGCAGAGAAGTATCTCCCAACTTCAGGAACTGAGGAAAGAGGAAGGTATGTTTTGATAACAAGGAGAGAAGTCCAACACCAGACTAGGTCAGCGCTAAAGAGATCAGCCTAATTAGGTGCTGCAGTGACAGGCTCTGAGCAGACCAGCAGAAACAGAAAGTCAGAAGAGATGACAAGGGAGGTTGGGCTAATATGAGAAATGAGGTCTAATAAACATCACCTTTGCCTCCAGCAGCCCATGTGTTACATGTGCAAGGGAAATCCTAGTGGGCACCAATCAGACTAGATCAAACTGACAGCTGGAAGTGGGTGATATTTCTCCCCAAAGAGTCTATTTGCATCCACTGATGTACGCAGAACTTTGGAGGTCTTAAGGAAAAATAATTGAATCTCGTCGTATTAGTCTGTTCTCACACTGCTAAAAAGAATTACCTGAGCTGGGTAATTTATGAAGGCAAGATGTTTAATTGACTTACAGTTCCTTAGGCTGTACAGAAAGCATGGCTGGGAGGCCTCAGGAAACTTACAATTATGGCAGAAGGGCAAAGAGGAAGCAATTGTGTCATCATCTGGTAGCAGGAGACAGAGAGAGAGCAAAGAGGGAAGTGCCACACATGTTTAAACCAACAGATCTTACGAGAACTCACTCACTATCACAAGAACAACAAGGAGGAAATCTTCCTCCATGATCTAATCACCTCTCACCAGGTCCCTCTTCCAACACTGGGAATTACAATTCGGCATGACATTTGGTTGGAGACACAGAGCCAAACCGTATCACTTGTCTACTTCAAGCAAATGCAGATACGTTCATTCCCCAAATATTTATCGAGTTCTTCCTGCTGTTCCAGACACTATGAAAGGTGCTAGGAAGACTGGGAAGACAAGGTCCCTGCCTTCAAGGAACTTACAATCTTAGTGGAAGAGACAGCAATAAATAGAATAACAAATACATAAGATAATTAATAATTGTGATAACTACAATGAAGGGAAAAAACAGGGGTGAGGCCACCTCAGACAGGATGTTCAAGGATTGCCTTAGAAAGTGGTAATATCTGGGCTAAATCTTCAAGGATGAGAAAGAGCCAGCCAGTCTCCCCGAGAAGGGCAAGCACTCCAGAGGTGGGAGAACAGAAGGCAGAGTAGCTGGAGCTGGTGAGGTGGGTTTGCAGAGCTGGCAGAAGCTAAGTCTTGTAGGGCCTCACAGACCATGGTGAGGAGTGGGTCAGAAGCCGCTGTAAAGTTTTAATCAGGAGAATGACATGATATGATTTACACTTCTAAAAGATCATTCTGGCTGCTGGGAGGAGAATGCAAGTAAAAGTGGAGGCAGATTAGTTAGGAAGCCACAGTGATAGCCCAAATAAGTGATGATGGCTCAGACCAAGAAAGTGGTTCTCAAAGTGGGGACCCTGGACCAGCAGCACCCAGCAACTTATTAGAAATGCAAATTCTCAAGCCCTACCCTAGCCCCACTGAATCAGAAACTCTGAGAGAAGCCAGGCACAGCCGCTGGCACCTGTAATCCCAAAACTTTAGGAGGCCAAGGCAGGAGGATCACTTGAGCCCAAGAGTTCAAGATCAGCCTGGGCAACATAGTGAGACTCCATTTAGACAAAAATAATTGTGGTGGTACCCACCTGTAGTTCCAGTTACTCAGGAGGCTGAGATAAGGGAATTGCTTGAGTCTGGGAAGTCAAGGTGGCAGTGGTTTGTGATCTTGCAAATGCAGTCCAACTTTATTTTTAGAGACAGAGCCAGATCTTGTCTCTGAAAATAAATTTTAAAAAAGAAACTCTGAGGATGAGGCCCAGAGATATGTATATTAACAACTCCTCCAGTTGATTTTCATGTACCCTAAAGTTTAAGAACCTCTGGACTAGGGGTATAGAAATAGAGAAGGGCACAAGTGAACTGTGGCAGAAGTAAATTGTGATGGTTGAATTTGGTAATGTGTTGAATATGAAAGATGAGCTCACTATCAAAGCCAGAGCTAAGGACTCCAACTTAACCAGCTACCAGAGCAAAAGACTAACTCAGAGTAACAGTGCAGGCATATGAGCCCCTGTCTTGGAACTCATTGAAAGATGAGGAAAAAGCATGATGGAAGTTTGCCTTCAATGTCCAGCATCTGACCCCTCTTCCTAATTCAGAATATCACCTAGAGTATATGCCCTAGTGGGAGACACAGCCCCAACCAACCCTCTGTAAAAGTTAAAAGGGGGCTGAGCTAAACATTAAAAGAGTTAAAATGCCCCCCTTTTATTTATTATTTTTTTTAAGAGACAGGGTCTTGCCCTGTTGCCCAGTCTTGAATGCAATGGTGCTATCAAAGCTCACTGCACCGTCAGACTCCTGGGCTCAAGCAATCCTCTCCCATCTCAGCCTTACAAGTAGCTAAGAATGCAGGTGCATGCCACCTCACTTGGCTAATTTTTAAAATTTCTACTAGAGATGAGGGCTCACTCCATTGCCTAAGCTGGTCTTGAACTCCTGGGCTCAAGGGATTCTCCTGCCTTGGCCTCCCAAAGTGCTGGGATTACAGGCATGAGCCAGCACACCCAGCCTTGATTTCCCTCCTATAACTCACTATAACCCAGGGCTTGTGAAGATGACCTAGACTCAGTCAGATGCCCACATAAGACTTTGGCTCTGGAAAGAGTTTATTCAGGCTATGATAGTGGAGTCAAGGGTTCATTGGGAATGATGGATGACATGAACTTGGCTGTTATTTTCCAAGCCAGTTTTCCCATATTCCCCATCCCTTTATGAGCAATTAGACATGCTTCTATTAGACTCCTTTTCTGCCTAATTTACTAGATTTTTCATCCAAGCTCTCTGGTCCAAGGAAGAACCTTATAGAGACCATGTGTACATGGGAGCTCAGAGCTCTTAATATCTGGGTGCTAATTTTTATGTGGTGATATTTGCACTCACAAGCTGCAGCAGCCAGAGACATTTGGGTTGCAGCCAGCTAAAGACAACAGCTTCTGGCAGTTGCTTTTCTGGACTTGTGTCTCTTTGTGCACACAGTCAACAGGCAACTGAGACTTCAAATAATAGAGATTTCCTTTTCTTTCTAAAGCCTTTTGACTTTATCTCCTCATCTTCTAGTCTATTGCCTATCATACTGTTCACATTGTAATGGTCTTCCCATAATCTTTGGCCTCCCCCACTGCAGAGGGTGACCCTAGAGCACAACCCCGACCATGCCATGCCCTTAGCAAGCATCATTCACACAGTGTTTAGAATAAAATCCATAAAATAAAATAGGTAGACATTTCAATTCTACCTATTTTCCCTAACATATACCTTTTTGTACTTCCCAACACACACCTTATATTTAAAATAGTTTGGTCTATTCATTGTGCCCTGGACATGTGTCGCGTATGCCCATTCTCCCCTCTTTCTCTCCAAATCTTTCCCATCCCTCAAGACTCATTTCCATCCCCACCTTTCTTGGGCAATCCTTCTTGAGCTTAGCCACAATGATCTTTCCTCCTCTAAATTTTTTAAACCTGTAATGCCCATACCAGTCTGATGCTCAGCAGGCCCTGCCTGATGTGGTTTCCTTTTCTTGGGCTTGTACCTTATTGCATCAACCAGATGATAAACCCATTTAGAGCAGATACCACACTCTACACAGTGACTCACTGCTATGATTACCCAACTTCTATATCCTAGACTAGCTCATGAAACATGATTTTGAACAGGATGGAAACATAGATCAGCAAGGAATATAATAAACAGGTCTCCTTGCCTGCCGCATCCATGGCCCCTTCTAGAGAATCTAGTTTCTCTAGAAGGTTACGTGGAAAAAGCATCACTCTCTACCACATGACCAGTCTCCCCATCTCCCCCAACCATGGCTGAGTGTACCAGGGTTAGACATCTTAACCCCAAAGCAGCTGCTCCACTGTCAGGCAACACATGATCTGGACTGATCAGTCTTCTCCTTACAAGAATTTGCCCAAGAGACACAGAGACTGTCATCAATTGGCAGTGACTACTGGAGCTTGGAAATCATGAGATTGAGGTGGACTGGGAGCTATGTTGGATGAAGTGAGCAAGATGAGTATGCAGAGCAAGTAGGTTTAGGAGAAAGGACAATGATGAAGATTTTCAGAGGCAGAGATCTCTGCAGCTCCTGAAGATAAAGAGAATGGCTTAGCTCCTGGTGGCTTTCTGGTTCTCAGGTCCAATCTTTCAAAGGGGCTGATGACATTTCCTGTCCATGAGATTTCCCTTTAACATTTCAGGAAATTGGAGCCAGCTTGAATAGCTTTCCACTTCTTCTTATCCCCCCACCCCCCCTTTTTTTGCCATCAAAGGATTCATGAGTAGAAAGAGGCACCACAGGCTGATAATAATTCTTACCCTCCATTCTTTACACTCCTCCCAGGGTCCTGCCCCTTCCCTTCTCCTAGGGCTGTCACAGCAAAACGTGACTACTAAATTCCTAATGTGGAGAACCAAGAATCAATTGCTCAAATGCTGTCAAAAATGACATTCAAGTTTGAGTGACAAAGATGTCTCTGGTCCTGTCCCTATCCACTTCTCTATTTTTAGTTCTGTTCCTACTCTCTGAAATTACAATGCCTGGTGCTTAAGCAATTGCCAGGAGTTATTTAACAAGTACCTTACCCTTCTTTTAAGATGATGCTTTGATCCTGAGCTTACATCCTTTTCTCAGTGACAGGAATTTTGGAATGTGCCATTTCACAAAACACCAAGTCTCTTCTGGTGTTTTCTTTGAATGAGGGGCTTGAGTCTGTTGGCTCGTAACAGAAATTGGAGCTTGTCAAAAGAAATTTTCCATAACCCAGGGTCTTTAGCAAGTTACTCTCCATATATTAAATAGGGCCCACATGGCCAGGCTTTCTTAAAAGGATGCTGTGAAATGAATCAATATAATGGGTTGAAAGTGCTTTGTAAACTAATTCCAAATAGTACTATTATTCTTATTGTCAATACCCATCTATCTTCAGATGCATTATTATAGAGGTAAAGGTCATACACAGACCTTTGAATAGCTCAAAGCAGAGCTATTCAATGTTCAGAGCTGTGTGAGGATGCAGAGGCTACATTCGACTTTCAAGTAAATGATGGCTATTTGATCGGCACTCAAGCATGTATATGTATATACTTCATTTTTGAAGTTTTTACATTAAACACAAATCTTCCATCAGAAAAAAGAATGTCAAATTTTTTAAACCCTATGTACAACTTAGGGATCAATTAAGGCTAGGGAGCTTGAGAAAGAAGGGACTGAGGAAAGAGTTTAAGCAAGTAAAAAATATATTACCCTTACCCAAAGAATTTATGAAAGTTCTTATGAATCTTACTCCAAAGTGTATCTCTAAACATTAGCATTCAGAACATGTTTCCAAGAGAGTTACAGATCAGGTCCTCCTGAAACAGACTGGAAGTTTATTTGGGAGGGTCCCTGGGAACCACACCTATGGGAGAGTAGAGGAAGCAGGATTGGACAGGAGGAGAAGCTGGACTACATTCAGCCATAACAAGAGCCTCAACTGACCCCCATGGGATGCTGTGAAGCTGAGATGACCCTGCAGAGTTGTTCCAAACCAAATTAAGAAGCAGGGTCTTTATGTTCTCATACGTCAGTCACTGAGAGCAGGCGGCCCCCAGAAAGGGGCCCAATGTCTCTCTTCAGCCAAGGGCAATTACCAGGAGGGATTACTCCACTGCAAGCTGTCAGCCATCCCTTCCAGATGCTGAGGGAATGAGCACCTCCATCTTGAAGCAGAGGCTATGAGGATCTGGGGCACATTCAGCACCAACCACACAAGGTCAGAGGCACCATTGTAGGATTTTGTGTGTCAGTGAAATAAGAAACTCCACAAAGAAAATGTGCTCTTCACAATATTCTTGTCATCCCACTGGCACACTGTCAGGGACAGGAACATACCCTAAACCAACTGGTATTTGAGTTTCACTAGAATCTGTGGCCAGAGCAAGAAAGCCCCACACAATATGCCTATACTCCAGTCCCAGCAACACATCATACCACTGGCTCCTTAAACCATGAACTTGCATCCTTTGTCAGTTACTTATTTCCAAGAGTGAGGGCTCAGCTTTAAACCAGATGAAAGGATTATTCTTGTTTCTCAAGCTTACCACCTCCTCAGGGTTGGAAGGCACTGAGGATTGACAATATTATTCTTTCAAAAAGGCTTATGGCTATTGAATTGAAAATTAAAGAGACATTGTCAGAAACAACATGAAGAATTAAAAGATCAAAAATAACATCTAGAATAATTGCAGTCCCCCCATTAAATAAGATATGCTAAAACTTATCCATACACAGCTTTGCAGGATTAAAATCCTTCTAGGTCTTCTTTAAAGTTTTATAAATACTCATTCCTTGTAAGACTTATATTAAACTTACTGAAATATGTTACAAAAAATCTTGCCTTAATTTTAATCAAAACGATATTTTTCTTCAAAGTTTTAAGGAAGGGAATCTTCTTCCACTCAATGAAATCTTAAAGTGTCATTTCTAGTACTCTCTTTGTCACCTCTTGCTAATTACCTTGGCTCAGAAATCTATCAGTACAAGAACATGTGTTAACTTCCTGGTTAATTCAAAGTTCACAGATGTACACTGTGATTTTTAGCATACCTATCTATAATGGGCAGTGTGTCCAGGTTATTATATCCCATTTAAGCTTTTCCTGGATCCTTAATTTTCTTTGTTAATTTGCTAGGATTTTCAACTTCAGCCAACAACAACAACAAAAAAAGTACACTGTCCTAAATTAATGGTTTGGCAGATTGTAAACCACCATTGTTCCTTTCTCTTTTTGATGCTCTTCAGATTTTTTTTAAATGACTTTAACAAGACCTTTGGGTGCCAACTTATCACTGTCATACTGTTGATGTACCTAATTGACAGACCAGTAACCATTCATTTTATGTCTGAGTATGAAGCCAGTCCTCATCTTCACTCAATGGTATAGTTAGATTCTCACCAGCATGTGAGGCTATAGAAATTATTTACTAATAGCATGGATTCTTGAGCTAGACCTACCACTTAGCTATGGAAAAATCACCACCCTGTGTCCCAGCCTCCCCATCTATAAAATAGAATATCTAGTCATAGGGCTATTGTTAGAAATAATCAATTTAAAAGCAGTGCCTGATACGTTTTTTAAAAAGCAAGTATTATTATTGCCACGCTAGTTTTTAGAATTAATTTTGTCAAAAGCAGTGCCTGATATGCAGTGCTATATATGTACTAGTACTATTATTGCTATGCTATTTTTACCAAAAAAAACCCCACAAATTTAAAATTGTTTTCACTTATACAGCTGAATTATGGCATTTTAAAAAAATGACCTCACAAAATCCATCGTGAAACTTTATCATTCTTTTCTGTTATAAACAAGATCATGTTCTATGCCACACTCCAGGCACCAAAAAGATGATATCCAAGCTAATGAAAATATATATTCCTGTACTCCAAACCATCAGAGTGCTCTCTCTGAGCATGGCTGTGGGCCAGGTGCCAGTGCTCCAGATATGATTAAGCCATGGGTTATGTCCTCAGAGCAATTACCATCACAGCTCCTCCCAGAGGTCCACTAAAACTAGCCCTATGTAAAGGTGAATCGTGGACTTCCCAGCACATTTTCTTATCTCACATTTATTCTCAAGCAATCTTTGTTGGCAGATGCTTTCATACCCTAGGTGTGAAGCTTTCTTTCAGGTAATTGAAGCTTAAAAGAGATACATATTGCATAGTAGAGAATGAGAAGAGATTCCAATGAAAGGATTTAGCAGATGCTATGGTCTTTTTCTACAAAATCATTGTGATAGCCCTACCAATATCTATTTCTAGGCAAGCACCTTATTAAGATACCACTTTCTACATATCTGCAATTTTTAAAAACTGATATAACTAATCATTCCATTCCCCTGTATTTCCTTGGATAATACGATTTTGCTTCACGACACTGCTTGTTTAGTTTGACGGCTTGCTGGTGTTACCAATAGTATTTATTGGGTAGGTCTATCACTACTTAGGTCATGTGTGCTAATTGAATGCTGGTTGTGTGATAAATATCTTTTCCAACATATAGGATATTTTAAAATACCAAAAAGGGTGTTGACCAAATTTTTAAATTAAAAAGTATTAATCAGGAAAGCTTCAGGAAGATAAATTTCAGCCAGAAAAGTTACATATATCAATTGGTGACAGCAGAAAAGAGGGTTTGGTATCCAACTGGGCACAGGAGAGGGAATTAGGAATTCAAAAATTAGAGAATCTTCCTATGGTAACACCATACTCTCTCTTTCTATCTCTCTGTCTCTCTGTGTCTCTCTCTCTCTCTCTCTCTCTCTCTCTCACTCTCACACACACACACACACACACACACACACACACACACACACACACACACCTCTGCCCTTCCAAACCTCATGTTTGTGAGGGCAGAGACAAACCAGTCAATCAACTTTTTTTTTTAGACAGAGTATCTCTCTCTCTGTCAACTAGGATGGAGTGCAGTGGCACAATCTCGGCTCACTGCAACCTCCACCTCCCAGGTTCAAGTGATTCTCCTGCCTCAGCCTCCTGAGTAACTGGGATTACAGGAATGCACCACCACACTCAGCTAATTTTTGTATATTTAGTAGAGATGGGTTTTCACCATGTTGTCCAGGCTAGTCTCAAACTCCTGACCTCATGTGATTCACCTGACTCATCCTCCCAAAGTGCTGGGATTACAGGCATGAGCCACTGCACCCGGCCCAGTCAATGAACTTGACAGACGTTGTGGAGTAACTGCTGCATGGCTGGACCAGAACCACAGATTCTGTGGTCCTAGATGAGTCATGGCCTTTTAAAGTTTCCCCAGATCACTAAAATTCTATATAAGGAATCCCTGTGAACCCCAGGGGAGCTCTCAACTATCAGAGGAAAGCTTTAGATCCCATAAGTTCTCTGTCATTGGACACTGAGTAGTAAATGTAATTCCCTAAACTGTTGCTTAGAGAATGTTTTCCATCCATACAAGAAGTATTTCAGGGCTGCCCAACCCAGAAATCTTTCTCCAAGTAGCTCCTACAGGGCTTTAAAACTTTCCTCCTGTGGCTGCAGTATGGGAAAGAATAGAGATGCCAGAGAAACCACACACTAAGAAGGCTCAGGTTAGAAATTCAGAGAGCTAAAGCATCTTGTTCCACTGTCCACCATTAGCAAGCAAAGCTCAAACACTCTCCGGCAGTGATAAGGAGGCACCAAGAATCAAATGTCTACACAGAAAGACAAGCCTAGGCCAAGAACAACACAAGCACACCCAAGTATCAGACAGGAGTAGCTCTTTTTCTGTGGGTCCAACTATGGCTGAGGCTTCCAGTAGTTCCTGAAAGTGGAGAGACTGTGGCCTGACATCAAAATCCGTGCCTTTATGCAATCTTAGGATGGAGGGCAAGTTTACACATTTTCAGTGAATTATTTGGCCTTCATTAAGGTCCTAAGTTAAAGAACCATTTTAGGTCATCACCATCTGCACATCCCTAGACCTAATTAATGGACACTACCTTTTGAATTAAGTTTCCAGGGCTTGGTGCAAAGCAAACATATGAGCATCTCCCCACTCCCCCTACCCTTAAAAAATTGCTTTGAGAGAATTACCTGTGTTTCTTTGTGGCATACATCACAGGGCACCTACCTGGAGACGAATCGTGTGTCTATATCAGGCTGCTCTGGAACAGATTTTCAGGAATATTCTAAGCACCTGAAGCTTCTCCAATCCTGAACTGTTCCTTTAGGGCTGCCCCAGTCAATCTGATATGGGAAAAAGAAGAAATCTACTCATGTTGGTGTTTCCCCTGCTTTCCTAACTTGAATTTGATTCTATATTTGTTTGTTTGTTTGTTTGTTTAACAAGCTCTTATATCATGCTCACTATGTTCCAGGCACTGTTCTAAGCACTTTATATAATTGACCTATTTAATCTCAATACCCTACCAACTGTGCGTCTTCCTTTACACACACACATCAGACATGCACACACATGCAAAACCTATCTTGTCTCTGGTGTGTCTACTTCTTTGTCTATGCATTTCATGTGATCATGTGTTATGCCCTTATTTATGTGTTTGTATCATCCCAATCTGAATTATAAACAAGAACTCAATGCTGACATCAATCTGAATACTGTGACTTCTAGGAACTTCTACATTTGTTTCCTCTCTGGCAAACTGTTGAAGAGGTGTTGCACTTGCTGTTGGTGTTGTTTCCTCTCAGGAGAATGTCCTTCAGGCTTCGTGAGAATCAAATAGCTTGCTTCCTGTATTAGTCAGGCTTCTCCAGAGAGACAGAACCAATAGGATATTGTGTTCATCTGTTTTGCATAAAGGGATAATGGAATGTTTGAGGCTAAATAAAGAAAAGAGGTTTATTTTGGCTCATGGTTCTGCAGGCTGTACAACCATGGCACCAGCATCTGTTCAGCTTCTGGTGAGGCCTCAGGAAGCTTTTAGTTATAGTGGAAGGAAAGAGGAGCTGATATGTCACATGGCAAGAGAGGCAGCAGGAGAAAGGAGGAGGTACATGGCTGGATGAGCTTTAAATACCCAGCTCTCACTTGAATTAACAGAGCAAGAATTCACTCATTACCAGGCAGAGGGCACCAAGCCATTTATGAGAAATGCTCCCCCATGACCCATATGCCTCCCATCAGGCCCCATCTCCAACACTGAGATCACATTTCAACATGATATTTGAAGAGAACAAATATCCAAACCATGTCAGATATATATTAGAGAGAGAGAGAGAGATTGATTTACTATGGGAATTTGTTCACACAATTATGGAGCCTATTATTAAGTCCCATAATCTATCATCAGCAAGCTGGAGAACCAGGAAAGCCAATAGTATAATTCAACCCAAGTCTGGAGGCCTGAGAATGAGTGAGTTGATGTCTAAGGGCAGGAAGGGATGGGTGTCTCAACTTAAAAAGAAAGGGCAAATTTGTCAGTCCTCTGATTTCTTGTTCTATTCAGGTCCTCAACAGATTAGATGTCCATCCACACTGGGAAGGGTCATCTGCTTTACGAGTACTGTACACAAATTCAAATGCTAATCTGTTCTGCAAACACATTGATAGACAAACACCAAAATGATGTTGTGCTAGCTATTTGGGCATCCCTTAGCACAGTCAAGTTGACACATAAAATTTACTATCACAAGTCCACCCCTGTCAAGTTGACACCTATATGCTTCTCCTTAAACTGTACTTAATCTCCAATTGCAGACAATAACAAGGTAATAATTCCACCTAACATGATACAACTATCCTACATGCAATCAAAAATGCACTAATCCCTTCCTCAGAAGAGGAAGTAAAATCCGTAAGTGATATTTACTACTCTCTTGATATCCTGCAACTTAAATACCATGATATAAAATTAACAATACTTAAATATTCATTGGTATTAGGTCATCTTATGTTACATGATAATGAAATAAGAGAAAAGAAAACAAAGATATTTTCTTATATGTATATATATATGAATAAATGTATTCATAACAAAATAAGAAGAAAATATCTATGACAATTATATTCCTCATTTCTATAACTGGTCATGTGTTTGTAGCTGGTATTTATAACTACTTTATTCTACTACCCATTCTGTATTCCCTTTGCCATAAGCAAGAACCGTAACTGGTCATGGTTCTTTAACCCAAACCTTCATTTCTAAAAGGTCTGGGCTATTAATGTTCTTGCCTGGATTCAGTTGTTCTCATTTTCCACTGAACGTAATCACAGGCCATGAAAGTAATAAGAGACACCCTAAGGGATCTCTTATATTCCAGACATACTCTTCCATACCTCTGTTGTGTAAAATTTCCCCCCTTGGTAGTCAGGATTGATTACCCCAACAACACTGTAACTATTTATTTATTTATTTGTCTGTTGACTCAGAGGCATAAGGAGCCCAAAGTGGCCAGGTAGAGTCTTAACTTCCAGTTCAACGGAATCATTGTTGAGTCTCCTGGCAGAAGCATTCCTCCCTCTGGAGCTAAGACCACTAGGTTAGCAGAAGATAATGTCTCAGGAATAGGAAGCAAGACTTTTGCTAGTGGGTTTCTGGGGGTAATAGTGAGTGGTGTCACTCGCATTTCTACCCCCTTGATTCCTGAAACTATGAATCCTGACTATTGGAGAAACAGTATCACATATTGACACTTATTCAGAGCATATTAGCCTTCTGCAAAATCTTGCTTCCACCCTACAAGGTATTGTCACCTATCTGGTGCTGTAACTGAGTCTTCAAAAGGCCATTTCACTATTATATCAAGCCAGCTGTTTCAGGATGGTAGGGAATGTTGTAAAGCCAGTGAATTCCGTAAGCATGAGCCTATTGCCACACTTCTTTTACCATTAAGTGAATTCTTTGATAGGAAGCAATGATGTATAGAATACCATGATGGTGGATAAGGCATTCTGTATGTCCATGGTCAGTAGTTTTGGCTAAAGGTGGGAACCAATTCTACTTTGGGTGAGGCGGCTTCTTCCACTAGCAAAGACTCACCAGAATTTAGGGTTCAATGTCCTTAGCTTCCTCTGAGTCTTCCCACACATCCCCAATCAATCCACAGGATCCTATTTTTTCCCCAATCAATGTCTTCACTTTAACAGTGGGCATCCTATAAGGCTGGGAGTTCCACTTGCATTGTAACTCAGCCAATCACAGGATGAGTTTCTGCATTTGATTTTCAGCCATTTCAGCTCCACAACTATAGGAGGTAAGACTCCTTCAGGGCACACCTGGAAGCTCTTAGGTCATGCAGAAAATTCAAATCCCTGAGCTCATTTTTTTCTTTTACCACTTTGTCCAGAGACACTGGGAAAAACAAACCAACGTCATTATATTCTCTAATTTCCAAAAAAATGTTCAAAAATATCATATACTGTACAGAGTTGCTGGTTTCTTCAGATTGATTGGTTCCTGGCTTCTTAGGATTGATTAGGAGTAGTTGATTAGGAGTATCCAATGCAGATATTTTATTTACATCTCTAAACAGTTCACATGCCATGGATTATCAGTGCTGACTTGTATTTTGTTTTTTTAAGATGAAGTCTTGCTCTGTCACCCAGGCTGGAGTGCAGTGGTGCTATCTCAGCTCACTGAAACCTCCACCTCCCAGGTTCAAGCAATTCTTATGCCTCAGCCTCCAAATTAGTTGGGACTATAGGTACCTACCACCACACCCAGCTAATTTTTGTATTTTTAGTAAAGACAGGGTTTCACTATGTTAGCCAAGCTGGTCTCGAACTCCTGATCTCTGGTGATCTACCTGCTTTAGCCTCCCAAAGTGCTGGGATTATAGGCATGCACCTGGCCTGTGCTCACTATACCACTGGAAATAGTTACATTAATTTATTTGTATCTTTAAATCTAACCAGATTGAACAGCCAATTCCAGAAACCACAGAACCAATTCAGAAAAGTCATCCTTAAAAGTCTGTCCCTTTAGAAACTTTCTCGATGCTAAAATTTGTATTAGGGTTCCCCAGAGAAACAGAACCATTAGTGTGTGTGTACTTGTGCGTGTGTGTGTGGGTTGTGTGTGTGTGTATGTGTGTAGATGGAGATTTTATTATGGGAATTGGTTCACATAATTATGGAAGCAGAGAACTGCCACCATTCTGGTCTGAGTCTGAAGGCCTGAGAACCAGGAGCACTGATAACTGAGGCAGGAAGCGATGGATGTCACAGCTCAAAAAGAGAAAAATTTGCCACCATTCCTCTACCTTTTGTTCTATTCAGAGGCTCATAAAATTGGATGATGCCCACCAACACTGGCAAGGTCATCCACTTTACTCAGTTCACAAATTCAAATGCTAATCTCTTCTTCATACGCCCTTATAGACACACCCAGAAATAATGTTTTACCGGCTCTCTGGACATCCTGTGGCCCAGTCAAGTTGACACATAAAATGAACCACCACACCTCCCTTTCCTCTTCTCTGAGATGGGGCGGGGAGTGTCTGTCTGGACCAGCACCACTGCTGCTTTCATGTGCCCCACCCCCAACTCAAGTATCTCAGCATCACTGGGAATACCCGAAAGACATCATTTTTCTGTTAAATTGCAGGACTGTGTGGATGAAGGTAATGGCAATAGCAGTTTTCTCCCACACCCAGGCCTGTCTCTGTCATGCTCAGCTGTGCTGTGGCTGTGAAACTCTCTTTATGGAGTGCTTAGTGCAGCACTCTGGGCAATTAGGGGCTTGACAAATGCTTTTTCATGATGCTGAAGCTGAAGATCAGAAGAACAAAACATTTCCTAAAACAAAGGATGCATTGTGAGTGAATTCACCTTTCAGAATTGACTGTCTGGCCACCAGGCCCCTCTATGCCCAGCATGTGGGGAATCATCATCCTGAACATAAGCATAGAACTGCGCATGCAGGGACTAGGGCCATGGCACTGGACTCTTCAGTGCCAAGATGCCTCTACTGCATGAACAGAGGAATAATAAGATCTTTAATTTAATAACCAAGCTGGGAAAACATTAACTGACATAAAGGATTAGGAACTCACAAACTGGCCTGAGCAACAACCTCATAGATTCCAAACTCAGTAGCAAGTATTTATTCAAAAACACTAATTAGCAGGTAAAATGCAGGTTCATGAAATAGAGCTTATAAGGAAGTGAGGAAGGATGGAGAGGTTGAGGGAAAAAAAAGTAAGACAATTTCCTTAGTGAGAATGATGAGAGAATTGCTCGCTCAAGGGCAAATTTTATGGAAAATCATGATCCAGTGCTAACAGAGGGAGAAATCTTTCCAGAGAGTTAATGGAGCAGTTAGAGAAATTCAGGTTCAGTAAATCATGAGGACTGAGAGTATTGATCTGAACATTCTGGTAGATGAAAATACGGAGCTGAGCTGCTGACCAAACTATATAATAGAAAAGCTCTTCAAAAGTGGCTGGGAAATTTAGTTGCTGAGTTGATGCTGGAGTCTTGCCCACAGAGTTCACCCTTCCAAGCTGATTCTCTTAAGAAATTCTGCACACTCTATCCTGGAGGTTAGGAGGCTCTGGCACTCTCAAAACTGTATCTTTTATCTCCTTGATGGTTCCCATATCCAAAATTTCCAGCCAAACCTCTCATCTGTCTTCAGGAGAGTATTTTCAAGTCTTTCCAGGACATTTCTACTTAGGGGACTCACTATCACAGCTAATTAGACACTCATCCTCCCCAATGCCCTCAGCATCATAAATAATGAAAAAACAAAACAAAGCAAGGAAACAAACCACAAGACCATCCAAATTGTATTCTTTGTCTTCCAGCCTCAAAAACATGGAAATACCTATGCTTCTTCCTACTTTTCCAGCTCCTCTACCCAATTTACCAAAAATATTAGCATTGAACCTCAATTAGGTATTTAGCCTTTCTCTGATTCAGTTTTCATATCTGGATAATGGAATAATAAATAGTTGAGTGAGGACTGAATAAGGCCATGCATGTAAAGCGCTCAAAGTGATATCTGGCTCATAGTTATAGTTATATACAAGTCATCATTTTTACCAAAACTGGCATTATATTAAAATCTTTCTTTACTTCTTTCCTCTACAGACTACACCAGCATCACATAGACACCTTCATCACTTTGCCCTAAATTAGGGTCCCAAACTTTTAGAGCCAGGAGACTCTTAAGAGAATTGAGGACTAGTCTTTGCTGCATGCCAAAATCTGCTGGGTGCTTCTAAAACATACAGAACCCCAGTCCCACCTCCAGACTTACTGAATTTGAAACTTGTAGAAAGGGCTGCTTAGGACGTGATATGATTTGTCTGTGCCCCCACTCAAATCTCATATTCAATTGCTGTTCCCATAATCCCCATGTGTAGTGGGAGGGACCCAGTGGAAGGTAATTGAATCATGGGGGCAGTTTCCCCCATGCCATTCTCTTGATAGTGAGTAAGTGCTTACGAGATCTGAGCCCTCTGAACTTAGCTCATATTCTTCTCTTTCCTGCTGCCATGTAAAGAAGGATGTGTTTGCTTCCCCTTAAACATGATTGCAAGCTTCCTGAGGCCTCCCCAACCATGAGGAACTGTGAGTCAATTAAACCTCTTTCCTTTATAATTTACCCAGTTTCTCAGCAGTGTGAGAAGGGTCTAATATAGTAAGTTGGTACCACAGAGAGTGCAGTGCTGGTATAAAGATACCAAAAAATGTGGCGGCAACTTTGAAAGTGGATAACAGGCAAAGGTTGTAACAGTTTGGTGGGCTTAGAAGAAGACAGGAAAACATGGGGAAGTTTGGAACTTCTTAGAGACTTGAATGGCTTTGACCAAAATGCTCCTAGTGATATGAAGTCCAGGCTGAGATGGTCTCAAATGAAGATGAAGAACTTCTTGAGAACTGGAGCAAGGGATTAGAAAAGAAACTGGCAGTATTTTGGTCCTGCCCTAGAGATCTGTGGAACTTTGAACTTGAGAGAGATATTTTAGAATATCTGGCAGAAGATTTCTAAGCAGCAAAGTGTTCAAGAGAAAGCAGAGCATAAAAGTTTGGAAAATTTGCAGCCTGATAATGTGATAGGAAAAAAAAAACATTTTTGGGGGAGAAATTCAAGTGCCCTGCAGAAATTTGCACAAGTAATAAGGAGCCAAATGTTAATCACCAAGACAATGGGGAAAATGTTTCCAGGGCTGCTTCACAGAAGCCCTTCCCAACAGCCCTAGGCCCAGAGGCCTAGGAAGAAAAAATGATTTCATGTGTTGGGCCCAGGGTCCCCCTGCTGTGTGCAGCCTAGGGACTTGGTGCTCTATGTCCCAGCAGCTCCAGCCATAGCTAACAGGGGGCAAAGTGTAGCTTGGGTCATGGCTTGAGAGGGTGTAAGCCCCAAACTTTGGCAACTTCCACATGGTATTGAGCCTGAGGGTGCACAGAAGTCAAGCATGGAGGTTTGAGAGCCTTCATCTAGATTTCAGAGGATGTATGGAAATGCCTTGATGTCCAGGCAGAGGTGTGCCACAGAGTTGGAGCCCTCATGGAGAACCTCTTCTAGGGCAATGCAGAAGGGAAATGTGGGGTTGGGGACCCCACAGAGAGTCCCCACTTGGGTACTGCCTAGTGGAGCTGTGAGAAGAGGGCCACCATCCTCTAGACCTCAGAATTGTAGATCCACTGACAACTTGCACCATACTCATGGAAAAGCCAAGATACTCAATGCCAGTCATAAATGTAGCCAAGGGAGTGCTGTGCCCTGCAAAAACACAATGGCAAAGATGCCAAAACTGTGGGAGTCTACCTCGTACATCAGTATGCCCTGGATGTGAGACATGGAGTCAAAGGAGATCATTTTGGAACTTTAAGGTTTAATGACTGCCCTATTAGATTTTGGACTTGCATGGGGCCTGTAGCCCCTTTGTTTAGGCCAATTTCTCCCATTTGGAATGGGTATATTTACCCAATACCTGTACCCCCATTGTATCTAGAAAGTCACTAACTTGCTTTTGATTTTACAGGCTTGTAGGCAGAAGGGACTTGCCTTGTCTCAGATGAGATTTTGGACTTGGACTTTTGGGCTAATTCTGAAATGAGCTAAGATTTTGAGGGACTGTTGGAAGGGCACAGTTGTGTTTTGAAATATGAGGACATGAGATTTGGGAGGGGACCAGGAGCAAAATGATATGATTTGGCTGTGTCCCCACCCAAATCTCATCTTGAATTGTAGTTCCCCTAATCCCCATGTGTAGTGGAAGGGACCCAGTGGAGGTAATTGAATCATGGAGGCAGTTTCCTTCATAATAGTGAGTGAGTTCTCACAAGATCTGATGTTTTTATAAGGGGCTTCCTCCTCTCAACTCTCATTCTTCTCCTTCCTGTCATCATGTGAAGAAAGATGTGTTTGCTTCCCTTTCCGCCATAATTGTAAGTTTTCTGAGGCCTCCCCAGCCCTGTAGAACTATGAGTCAATTAAACCTCCTTCCTTTATAATTTGCCCAGTCTAGGGTAGTACTTTATAGCAGTGTGAGAATGTACTAATAAAAGAAGTAGTTTGTTTTTCAATAACTTCGCTATGTCTTCTGCTGCAAAGTCAGGTTTGAGAACCACTGAGACAATTATAGTGAACTCCCTCATTTTATAGATGAGCAAACTGAGGCAGAGAGAGATTAAAAGACTTGATCAAGGCTGGGCATGGTGGCTTATGCCTATAATACTTTGAGAGACTGAGGTAGGAGGATTTCTTGAGCCCAGGAGTTCAAGACCAGCCTAGGCAACATGATGAGAAACCTATTTCAAAAAAAATTTTTTTGTTTTAATTAGCTGGGTGTGGTGGCATGCACCTGTGGTCTCAGCTACTCGTGAGGCTAAATTGGGAGGATTGCTTGAGTCCAGGAGGTTGAGGCTGCAGTGAGCTGTGTTGGTGCCCCTGCACTCCAGCCCAGGCAAAAGCATGAGCCCATTCTCAAAACAAAAACAGAAACAAAAAACACTTGATCAAGAACATAGAGCTGGGTAGTGGCAGTTCCAGGACCCCAGATCCCATGATTTTCAATTTAGAGTAATTTCACTTTACCACACTGACTCCTTGTTAGCCCCGTTAGTGCCATTGATCTCTCTATCTGCTCTTCCTTGTTTTCAATGTTCCCTCTCTAAGTAGTTAGTCTACATCAGCCTCAGTTCCAGAATCTATAGTGTTTCCCCAGGGCAGGGCTAGCCCCAGAAAGTATGATCCCTAGGCAAATATCCTCTACAGGGACATGTCTATATATATGATTTGATTAAAAAATGAGTCTGTGTGAGGGATAGTAATTTACTGGTAAAAATTTAGAATAATGGGTATTCTGAACAAATATTCAAATAATGGGTATTTTACACACACTGATTGGGCAATTGTTTATTGCCCTTTCAGTGTGTGTAAAAATTCTTGTCTTCTTCATCCCTCATAAATTAGTTACCTAAAATCAACCTGTGGGCATCATTCTAGTGGTCCAATGGCATGAAATCTGACAAAAGAAATAACTTGTTGGTCAGTGTCAGTGGGAACATATGTTCATCAGACTGCTCTCTTGAACCAGGTTCCACCTTGGCCCTAAATAATCTTACAGGTATGCAGTTCAGAGCTTCTCTGGACATCTGGTCAACCTTACCAGATGGCTAGAGAGTACGATAGTGCTCTGAAGGAGAGAAATGGGATCTGGCTTGGACACTCCACTCAAATAAGACTATAGGCCAGACTTCTTCAAGCAAAGCCATTCAAATCATCGGGCCCCTGAGGTGTGGGGGCCCAAAGCAGGAGTCCTGCCCACTGTTAAAGAGAAATACTCTCATCCATCAACTGGTTAGTAGATTGGGATGCTATGGAAGGGTATTTCAGAACCACTTTTCATAGCTTTATGAAGACATCTGGCCGACTGCACTGTATGTTAAATAAGTAGGAGCTTGGATGCATTAAAAATTAATGGAAAATTGTATGAATAATGAATCCGTGGTGGTGTATAAAATGATCATACATTACCTCCAGGTTAGACAATGCATCTCTGAAATAGTACGGGTTACATGACCTTACATCTTTTCACTGCTGGCCTGAGGAGAACAGGGACAGAAAAGAAAGCAAATAAAATCTGGGCCGGGTGAAGAACTTTCAGCTGTGCAAGCTGCTTGTGCTTATAAAGAAATGTGCCTAAGGGTCTATCCCCAGTCCTTATTTTTCAGAGATGTGCCACACAGTCCTGAGCCCGTAAGACTTAATTGCAGATGCTACAAACCCCTTGAACTGACCCTGCCCCCTACAAATGAGAGACCTCTCAAGATGTTAGCAAAACTGGTTTATGTCAGCCATCTTGGAGCCATGCCAGCCAAAGTTGTGACTGCAGGAATTGCATTGATGTGGCTTGGTCCACAGAGAGTTAGGTGCAGGAGCACCAAGAATAAGGCAGTGTTTACCTAGCTCCCACCTTTACCCCATCCTCCTTCTCCCCACCAAGCCTGCTCTGCAACTTCCAAAGAAAAATAGAAGAATCATGTCTGTCTCCAGCCTCATGGGGTTATTTCCAAAGGTTTGGTAGTTTTTCATGTTTTCCTTTTCACCCTGCCAGTATCCAATTACTTGGCTATGTCTGCCTGTCTGTCTGTCTCTCTCTTTCTCTCTCTCTCTCTCTCTCTCACACACACACACGCACACACACACATACACAAACACACAGTGCTAGTACATTTTGGCTTGCAAAATTTTAGATAATATGTTGTTTCAACAAGGTATATATATATATATATATATATATATATATATATATATATATGTTTGCTTGCTTTTTTTTTGTTTTGTTTTGTTTTGAGATGGAGTCTGGCTCTGTCACCCAGGCTGGAGTGCAGGGGCATGATCTTGGCTCACTGCAACCTCTACCTCCCAGGTTCAAGCAATTATTTTGTGTCAGCCTCCTATGTAGCTGGGACTGCAGGTATGCACCACCATGCCCAGCTAATTTTTGTATTTTTAGTAGAGATGGGGTTTTACCATATCAGCCAGGCTGGTCTCAAACTCCTGACCTCAGGTGACCCACCTGCCTCAGCTTCCCAAATGTTGGGATTACAGGTGTGAACCACCCCTCCCAGACAACAAGACTTATTTAACAAAACAAAACAAGAAGTCAAAAATGAGCATTTTCTGACAAATTAGAAAGAGGAGCACCTAGTAACACAGGTGATGGGACAAAGATTCACAAAGTCTGCCTGTCTGCATAGCTTCTTTGACTCAATTCTTTTTGACCCTAAAGGAATTTCATGGTAATAAAGTATGTACTCAAAAATCAAGCCTTCCTAACTAGAGATACCTGGGGACTATTTGTTCTTTGCAGTATAGCTGTGTGTGGCATGACCCTCTGAATGTGCATGTGAGAGAGTATGTGTATTGGGAGGAGGGGGATGTTGCTATCAGTGTGTATTCGAGTCTGCTTTCAAAGCTAATCCCAAGGGATAAAATAAGCTATGGATCTAATTTGATGAGACACTAAAATCTTCTGACTCGTCTTATCTAACAGAATTCTGGTGCTTGTTTCTCATTAAGACAATCTGGGGTAATAACTTTATTTAGTGGGTTCTTCCCCCCTGGACTGCTAGCGGAAAGTCAAAGATTGATTTACAAACAGAGGTTTGTTAAGTACTATTTTTAGAACAATGCTGTAGCAGATTTACAAGGGGGTTGAGGGGAAAAACTACAGTCACTTTTGAGCAAAGTAGCATTTCACTGCATAATAATGAAGTACTAATTGCTCTTTGTCATCACTTTTTATGCAAATTGCCCTAGAGCATTTGCCCAATATGCATTTTACATTTTAACAAAGAAAGTGGAGTCTTGACAAATAAGAATCGTATACCCAAGCAAAAATAAAAATATCAGCTATAAAATAAACTGCTTAAGGTGTATTCTCTAAGATATAAATTTTTCTATTATATCATTCCCATTATTAGATCTATTTGACCAATAAGATTCCTTTGAATTTAAAATAATAATTTGTGTGTCAGGCAAAAAAATAATAAGTTTGTACACAAAACTTGCATGCATTTTACTTATTCTACAATTTATAACGGAAATTTAATGTGAAAATTATGTTTCCAGCAGAATTTAAATAGACCAGGTCAAAATGTAGATTGTCAAAGGAATCAAATTGTGTCAAAGCATTTATCACAGGTACAAGTTTCACTATTTTAGAGATTTCAGTTATTCTAATGATTTCATTTTCATAGAGACAGTCAGCATTATTTTAAAAAGAAACATGGTTTTCATATCATAAATAAGTACAAAGTTTGAAACATACGTCAAGGGTATATGTGTTCATATTCTGGTCTAGAGACTAATACTGGTTACTATCATACTAACACCAGACAAACAGAGACAGAAATGTGATTTAAAAATTTTCCAGGACCTTCGGAGAAACCCCAAATTCAAACCTGGCCTTCCAGGTCATTATGAAGATGTATTAGTCAAAATAAGAGGATAGGACATATTTTATTTAACAGTCTGTTAGCTTGATCTATACCATTTAAATATTTAAACATATAGTATGTGGGCCTACATTTGTACTCTTGCCCTGGGCCCCGCAAATCTTAGGGGTAGATCTACATCTTATAATTACTTTCCTACTTCCAACTCAAAGCTTCAGTGAAATCTATGCATGCTTATTCTAAAAATTGCATGAAATTGGCTTTAAAGGCAGCTGACTTCGAAGGCCATCACCTTTGCTTTTCAGTAAATCCACACTTTACAAATAGAAAAATACAGTATGTGACAAGGTGCTATTGATTAAGCAGTAGAGGATTTCTTCCCAAATGCACTGAACTGAAATATTGTCTTTTATAAATTACCATCATAGAGTGTTATTTCCAAAGTAGGATAATTCCTTGGAATAATAATAATATACTGTGAAGTTGGTTTAACTCCAGACTTCAAAGCTATTTACATCCTAAAGTCTACAGCCCCTTCTTCTAGGTGGGATCTATGAAGTATTGTATACTCACTTTTACTTTTACCCAATCCCAGATCCAGAATAATACTTGCCTGAGATCATTGAATGAGTCAGGGGAAAGTGGAGTGTGGGATCATCACTCATGGTCCCAGGCCCCCTCCATTAGACATCCTGATTATGAGATGAAATACTGGTAAACATGAGCTTCTGTACTCAGGAAATGTACTGTGAAGGGCATAATGAATTACTTATGCGTGTAGTGTATGTATAAATCATATTAAACCATGCTGAATAGTACATTATCATGCTTCTATTTTGCATTACAAAAGTAACTAATGTAAGCTGCAGAGTGTACTTTTAATCCATTATTCATTTCTAAAAGTAGTCAGACCACTATTCAAGTACCATAAAGGGCTACCAGTATAAGCAAACCTACTTTTCAATTTATGAAGATGAAACAGCAAGATTTTAAAATCAATTTTAAATTAGTCAAGTTGTATTTATCAAAATCTATATTAAATCTATGCATTCCTGTTCTGATGGAGGAATTATAACAAACTATAACTTTTTCACTTAAAGAGTTTATATGTCTCAAGTCCAGAATCAATATAATTACCTTCTTTATATGTGATTTTTTAATATTATTTGTTTTATCTCACTTTTAATGATTACATTAGGTCAAAAATCTGTTTTTAGTTTCCTTTCTCATTTGAGTTCAGCTATGTACATTCTGGTTTTCCACCAGGGCTGCCTCAGTGTGGTTAGCTTCTCTTCCACAAATGTTTTCCCAGTACATAAGCAAGGAGTTGGGGTGTGCTGATCTCCCCAGAGCACCCCGTCTGCAGTGCCACTCAAAGGCCTTTCTGATCATAGCTCAAAGTTCAACAACCATGACAGAAAAGGTTGATACAAATCATAAAAAAGCAACATAAGCACAAAACACAAACGACAAACTCAGAAAATATTTGCAACCTATATCACAAAGGACTGAGCTCCTTAATGCTTAGAGTCTTAGAAAGTGAAAGAAGTCCAATAACCCAAAAGAAACTAAGGAAAAAATGTGAATAGAAAATTCATGGGCCAGGAGCAATGGCTCACGCCTATAATCTCAACACTTTGGGAGGCTGAGGCCAGCAGATCACCTGAGGTCAGGAGTTCAAGACCAGCCTGGCCAACATAGTCCTTCAGTAGAAACGTTGTCTCTACTAAAAATATAAAAAATTAGCAGGGCGTGGTGGTGGGCACCTGTAATCCCAGCTATTGGAGAGGCTGAGACAGGAGAATCACTTGAACCTGGGAGACGGAGGTTGCAGTGAGCAGAGATCCTGCCATGTCACTCCAGCCTGGGCAACAAGAGCAAAACTCCGTCTCAAAAAAAAAAAAAAAGAAAATTCACAAAGAAATGCAAATAGTCCTCAACCATATGAAAAGGTGTGCAGACTTAATCAAATAAAGAACAATTCAAATGAAAGCTACATCATGACACCATTTCTCACCTATCACATTGGCAAAAGACTCTTCAAAGTTTGATTAATACAATTGTTAACAGGGCTATGGGGAAATAACCACTTACATATGCTGGCAGGACTGCAAATTAGAATAAATCTCATGGACAGCAATATGACAATTCCTATCAAAGTTATTTGCTATGACCCAGTAATCCCTCATCTGGGAATTTATCCTCCAGATGGATACACCTACACATGTTTGAAATGATGTATGCACTAGGTTATTCATTGCAGAGATGGGTGGAGTACCTCATGCCTGTAATCCCAGCATTTTTGGAGGCTGAGGTAGGCAGATCACTTGAGCCCAGGAGTTTGAGACCAGCCTGGGCAACATGGTGAAACCCTGTCTCTACTGAAAATACAAAATGTTAGCTAGTTGTGGTGACACCTATAGTCTCAACTATTCAGGAGCTGACGTAGGAGAATCACCTGAGCCTGGGATGTCAAAGCTGCAGTAAGCCAGGATCTGATCACTGCACTCCAGCCTGGGTGACAGGAGTGAGACCCTGTCTCAAAAAATGAACAAACAAAACAACAACAACGAAAAAAAGCAAGGCTAGGTTATTCATTCTAGTATTATTTGTAATAGCAAAAGTTTGAAAACTACTCAAATGCCCATTAATAAGTATAAAGATTAATTTTATGTGTTGACTTGACTGGGCCATAAGGTATCCAGATTCTTGGACAAACATTGTTCTGGGTGTTACTATGAAAGTGTTTTTGGTGAGATTAACACTTAAATTGATAGGCTAAGTAAAGCAGACTGCCCACCTGCCCTAATGTGGGCAGGCCTCATCCAACCAGTTGTAGGCTTAAATAGAACAAAAAGGTTTACTGTCCCCCAAATAAGAAAGAATTCCTCTTGCCTGATGACATTGAAATTGGGACATTGGCTTTTTTCCTGCCTTCAGATTTGAACTAAAATATTGGCCCTTCCTGGGTCTTGAGCCTGTTGGCCTCCAGATTACAACGCTCTCATAGGTCTCCAGGTTGCAGACTTGCCCAGCAGACCTTGAGCCTGGTTAGCCTCCATAATCACGTGAACCAATTCCTTATAGCAAGTCTCTTTCTTTATACAGGTTATGTGTCCCTTATCTGAAATGTTTGAGACCAGAAATGTTTCATAATTTTGACTATTACAGATCCTGGAATATTTGCATTATACATACTGGTTGAGCATTCAAAATCCAAAATCCGGAATGAAAGTTTTAGTGGTCTAGGTAGAAGATCAAACCAGTCACAATGTTCCTTTAAGCCAAAGCCTAATCCAGAGCAAGGCCCTAACTCTTCAATTCTGTGAAGGCTGAGAGAAGTGAGAAAGCTGCAAAATAAAAGTCTGAAGCTAGCAGAGGTTGGCTCATGAGGTTTCAGGAAAGAAGCCATCTCCATAACATAAAAGTGCAAGGTAATGACCTGATACATTATATGATAACATCACTATGTAACCCATAAATATGTACAATTATTATGAGTCATTTTTTTTTTGAGATGAAGTCACCAGGCTGGAGTACAGTGGCATGATCTCTGCTCACTGCAACCTCCACCTCCCAGGTTCAAGCGATTCTCCTGCCTCAGCCACCCAAGTAGCTGGGACTACAGGCCAAGTAGCTAGGACTGTAGGTGTGTGCCACCATGCCCAGCTAATTTTTATAATTTTAGTAGAGACAGGGTTTCACCATGTTGGCCAGGATGGTTTCAATCTCCTGACCTCGTGATCCACCCGCTTCAGCCTCCCAAATTGCTGGTTACAGGTGTAAGCCCGGCCCATGAGCCAATTTTTTAAAATGCAAAGTGAAACAGCAAGTACTGATGTAGAAACTGCAGCAAATTATCCAGATTTAGCTAAGATAATTGATGAAGGTAGCTACACTAAACAATAAATGTAGGCAAAACAGCCTTCTATTGGAAGAAGATGTCATTTAGGACTTTCATAGCCAGAAAGGATAAGTCAATGCCTGGATTCAAAGCTTAAAAGGACAGGCCGAATCTCTGGTTAGTCTAATGCATTGATGACTTGAAGTTGAAGCCAATGTTCATTTACCATTTTAAAAATCCTAGGGCCCTTAAGAATGATGCTAAATCTACTCTGCCTGTGCTCTGCAGATGGAAGAACAAAGCCTGGATGACAGCATATCTGTTCACAGCATGGTTTACCTAATATTGAAACCTACTACTCAGAAAACAAAATTTCTTTCAAAATATTACTATCTATTGACAATGCACCCAGTCACTCAAGAGTTCTGATGAAGATGTACAAAGAGATTAATGTTGTTTTCATGCCTGCAGACATACCATCTATTCTGAAGTCCATGAACCAAAGAGTAATTTCAACTTTCAAGACTTCTTATTTAAGAAATACATTTCATAAAGCTATAGCTGACATAGATAGTGATTCCTCTAATGGATCATGGCAAAGTAAACTGAAAACCTTCCAGAAAGAATTCATCATTCTAGATGCCGTTAAAAACATTCATAAGTCATGGGAGCAGGTCAAAATATCAACATTAACAGGCATTGGAAGAAGTTGATTCCAAACCCCATGAATGACTTTGAGGAGTTCAATACTGCAGTAGAAGAAGTAACTGCAGAGGTGATAGAAATAGCAAGAGAACTAGAGTTCTAAGTGAAGCCTGAAGATGTCAGAGAATTGCCATAATCTCGTGAAAAAGCTTGAACAGATGAGGAGGTGATTTTCATGGATGAGTGAGGAAGGTGGTTTCTTAATATGGAATCTATTCTTGATGAAGATGCTGTGAACGTTGCTGAAATGACAACATAGGAGTTAGAATATTACATAAACTTAGTGGATAAAGCAGCAGCAGGATTGGAGAGGATTGACTACAATTTTGAAAGAAGTTTTACTGTGCGTATAATGCTGTCAAATAGCATTGCATGCTACAGAGAAATCTTTCATGAAAGAAAGAGTCCATTGATGCAGCACACTTAATTATTTTCTGATTTTAAGAAGTTGCCGCAGCCAACCCAAACTTCAGCAATCACCACCCTAATGAGTCAGCAGCCATCAACATCAAGCCAAGACCCTCCACCAGCAAAAAAGATTATGACTCACTTAAAGTTCAGATGATTGTTGGCATTTTTTAGCAATAAAGTCTTTTTTATATAAGGTATGTACATTTTAAAATGAATTATGTTATGGCACATTTAATAAACTATAGTTTAGTATAAACATAACTTTTATATGCACTGGGAAACTAACAAATTTACACACCTGACTTTATTTTGATATTCACTTTACTGAGATGGCCTGGAATCAAACCTGCAATATCTCATAGGTATACATGTACTCAGCTATTTAAAAAGCAAGTATAGGCTGGGTGCGGTGGCTCATGCCTGTAATCCCAGCACCTTGGGAGGCTGAGGCAGGTAGATCATGAGATCAGGAGATCGAGACCATCCTGGCCAACATGGTGAAACCCTGTCTCTAGTAAAAATACAAAAATTAGCCAGGCATGGGGGTGTGTGCCTGTAGTTCCAGCTACTGGGGAGGCTAAGGCAGGAGAATTGCTTGAACCTGGGAGGCAGAGGTTGCAGTAAGCAGAGATGATGCCAATGCACTCCAGCCTGTATGACATAGTGAGACTCTGTCTCAAGAAAAAAAAAAATTAAAAAAACAAAAACAAAAACAAGTAGGAACGATCTCTATTGACATTGAAAGATCATCAGGACATGTTAAATGAGTAACTGTAAGGTGTGAACCAGGATATCTTATATGATAACCTTTGTTAGATAAGAATATATATTTATAATTGCTTACATTTGCATTAAGAAACATTGAAACCAAATACAAAAGTATAAAAAGAAAATTATCCTATTGGGGGTCAAAGTGAACCAGAACATATATTTCCAAATGAATACTTTTTCAATCCTTTTGGGTTTTGAATCATGTGGCTATATTATGCAAAAAAAAAAAATTAAAAATCAGTAATAGGTCCCAGTGTTGTGACTCACACCCGTAATCTCATCACTTTGGGAGGTCAAGGCAGGTGGATTGCATTGAGCTCAGGAGTTTGAGACCAACCTAGGCAACACGGTGAAACCCATCTGTACTAAAAATACAAAAAATTAGCTGGGTGTGATGGTGTACACCTGTAGTCCCAACTACTTGGGAGGCTTAGGCATGAGAATCACTTGAACCTGTGGATGTGGAGGTTGCAGTGAGCCGAGATTGCACCACTGCTCTCCAGCCTGGGTGATAGCGCGAGACTCTCTTCTCAAATAAACAAAACAAAATAAAAAGAAAAAAATCAATAATAGTGTTTTGTTATACTATCACCCTAACTTATTTTTTATGGCACTTATCACTATCTGATGTTTTCTTGTTTGTTTCCTTGTTTCCTCCCCTCTAGAATGGAATTCAGCAAATTATGACCCAAGGGCCAAATCTGCCCAGCGTGTTATTTTTGTAAGTAAAGTTTTATTGAAACACATCCATGTCTACTCATTCATATATTTCTGAGGCTATTTTTGTGTAACAGTGGCAGATGTGAGTAGCTGTGACTGAGAACCATATTGCCCACAAAGCCGAAAAATGTACTGTCTTTTACAGAAAAAATAGTTTGCTGATCTTTGCTCTTGAATGTGAATTTCTTCCTAATGAAACAGATGCACAGAAAGCTTATTTGGACTCCACTCTCTCCCTCATCACCTAGAATAGTGTCTAGCACATAGTAGGTTCTCAGTCCATACTGTCTCAGGATGGGTTTGTGGGAAAACCAACTGAGCTGGAGATTAGCGTGTCAGAGGTCCCTTTGGGAATACTCCAGAGATCACCACATGAGCAAGGCAAAGGAGCAGGCCTGGGCAGAGGGTGAAGTCAAGCTTTGATGCAGTCTCCATAGAACACCTTACCTAACCTGATGGGACGTTCTGAAAATGGATGACTCTTCAGAGCTGTCTGAGTGAGTCGAGGGCTGGGTCTTTGTAGTCCTGCTTGAATCTGTCCTTCAAAGGGGGGCATACTGGGAAAGAGGTGTGACCTTGGGGGAAACAGCTTTCTTCAGCTAAAGCTACTCCTGAAGCAGCGCTGCCTGCTGAGGGCTGTCTGCTAGCAGCACTCTCAACAGCTGGGGGTAGTAAGACCTCAATTCCTGGAGAGACAGGGCAAAATATAGCATCCATCACAAGTATGAACTGAATCAACGCAGAACTGTGTGAGTATGTTTGTATGCACCTGCTCCAGTGATAATTCCAATGCTTTTGGAAGTACGTTCAATAGATGTCATTTTCATAACCTTTCTTTGGACTTCTCAATATGTGTCTGAGTTTGTGTTCTCTCAAAAGCAGACTGAGACAATGACTAGGTTTCAAGTAGTTTTTTGCAAAACACAGGGAACACCAGTGGAGGAAAGAAGTCAGATAGGGAAGGGAAAGCAGTCGATCCTCCTAGTGTGGGCAATATAGAAACATGTTACACGACATGGGGTTCAGGGCATAGTGCCATCCAGCAACTGTTTGCCAGTTTGACAACCAGTCCATTTACAAACACAGTTGTTATTAATTCCATCTCATTCTGATTCTTGGTTTCTGATCAGAACTAAGCAGAACTTTTTTTTCACTCACTCCAAATCATTAACTTAAAGTTAACAGCCTACACCTGGATGGAAAAGATATGCTGGTACTTAAGTGCTCCAGAGCAGCTTAGTATAAAAATCCTTTCCCTTTGTTCCCTTCTCTAATAAGACAACCAAACTACCATATCAAATGAAAGTGTGAGCTTGCCTTTTCTGATGTCTCTGCTCTGAGAGGCCAAGGGGAGGTAGAGTCACCTTCCCTCACTCTCCTACCATGCATCAACCACACATCACCATCAACACAAGGGAAGCAGAAAGAGAAAAGCCTCCCTGAACAGTTTCGCCCATTCAGATGATTGTGACCCCATGACCATACTGTTCCAATCAGAGGATAGTAATTTTCACATTTTTCCAAGAAGCGTAAAATATTTCCCATCCCAAACCTAAGTTTTTATCCTTTGAAGCTAGAGATTCTATATTTCTCATTTTAAAACAATGGTTCCTATGGGAACGAAGTATCAGTTTCTCTTAGCAACCATTGAGCATTTACAACATTGATAAAACTTAGTTTCAACATGAAACCACCTTTAGTAAGAGCTTACTGTTACTGTAAAACCAAGGTTACCATAGTATAAGTGAAAAAAATCTAAGCAAGATACAAAATTATATATAAATTACAATAACTATGTAAAAAATAACCTATGTACAAAACACAAAAAGACTTCAAAGAAGCATACTAAAATAGTAACTTACTTTCTTTGCATACATATTTTCTAAATTTTTGTTTTATGTATAAAATACAGTAGAAATCAGACATTATGTAATTGGGTTTTAAATTAGAGATGGAGGATGGGAGTATTGAATCATGCAATAAAAGCTAAGCAGACCATCAGAGCACTTTTCTTCTAGTTTGGGCTTCATGGCTATGTTACTGGGTGGCAGGGTGCAAATCACTTCTTCACTGGCCTCAGGCTCTTCCCATGAAAAAATGATGTCTACATTTCTTTTGAACTCTAAAATTCAAAGACTTAAAATTTTACTTTCCCATAATAATTACTTAGGGTGTATTGACCCAATATTGCAGCAATTCTTAGACTTTGGAGAGCATGAAAATCACTAAGGGGAGCTTTTCAAAAACAGATGCCTTAGTTGCAACTTCATAGATTCTCTATCGTAGACTGTTACCCAGACATCTGTGCAAATCTTGAAGACTTAAGCATTGCCTAATAAAATAAACATTTGGCACAAGACAATGTCTTCCTTGAGATCATGTAACATAAGCTGTACAATTAGAAGTTGGGACAATTTTTGTCCTAAAATATTTCACTAAGACTCATCTACTCACCCCAGTCACCTTGTTATGTTAACCTTCAATCTTGGATCCATTAGTATTTTTTTCACATCTTTGAAGCATCATCACTCTGCACCATCTGTAACATCCCATGTGACTCATCACTGAAACATAACAGACTCCCTTCACATGTAGAGCCTGACTCTCAGAAAATACATGCTTTTCCATTGGCACTGGAGGTTTGCACATCATTCTCTAACAGCAGCATTGCTTTCTCTATTGTATACAATAGCAGCAGGTCTTCCACTGGTGGAATGAAAGCTACAATAAGGCATAGGTACAAAAGTAAAAGAGTTTGCAAATTATGTTTAATACTCCATATTCAAGAGTGAATATCCCATATGTTGACAAATCAGAAAATGAAAAATCAGGCTTTGGCTAGGACCTTTCTTCTCTCGTGAAAATGAACTCCAAGCCACTGGTGGGCAAACAAAAAGTCCTCATAGAGGAGTTGCTTCTTGAAGATAATCAAATTTTAAAAATTCAAAACAGAAGTGTCTTTAAAAGACATTCATTAAAAAAAGATAGTTTTAAATTTGATAGGAAAAAGCAGTCCAAAAATTGTATAATGCTGAGTTTTGATGTGCAGTTTGGGTGAGAGATGCCTTCATAACTTGGTGTTTACACTGTTCAAGATAGGTTCTCTTTAAACGCATCATGGATTTAAGAGAACACAAGCTATAAAACAGGTGTGGTGGCTCATGCCTGTAATCTCAGCACTTTAGCAGGCTGAAGCAGGAGGATCACTTGAGACCAGGAGTTTGTGAACAGTCTAGGCAATACACGCAGATCCTGTCTCTACAAAAAATTTAAAAAATTAGCTGGGTATGGTGGTGCACACCTGTAGTTCTAGCTACTCAGAAGGCTGAGGTAGGAGAATCACTTGAGCCCAGGAGTTCAACATTGCAGTAAGCTATGATCACACTACTGCACTCCAGCCTGAGTGACAGAACAAGACCCCAACTCTAAGAGAAAAAAAAAAGACACAAGCTGTGAAAACCAGACTATATGAAACATAAAGTGGGACACAGTGAAACACATTTCAAATTTGTTCTTACCTTTACAAAGATTATTTACATAAACTTTGAAATAGGAACACCCCATTCAGCATGTAAAAACCCAATGGAGCCAGGTGAACTAGCTCATGCCTGTAATCTCAGCATTTTGGGAGGCTGAGATGGGAAGATGACTTGACTCCATGAGTTGAAGGGTGCAATGAGCCATAATTATGCCGCTGTGCTTCAGCCTTAGCAACACAGCAAGACCCTGTCTCTAAAATAAAAATAAAATACCATTGGATTTACTGGTTATATATATATATATATTTTTTAATTTATTCATTTATTTTTGAAATGGAGTCTTTCTCTGTCACCCAGGCTGGAGTACGGTGTCATGGTCTCAGCTCACTGCAACCTCTGCCTCCTGGGTTCGAGCAATTCTCTGCCTCAGTCCCCCAAGTAGCTGGGATTACAGGCGCCTACCACCATGCCCGGCTAATTTTTGTATTTTTAGTAGAGATGGGGTTTCACCATCTTGGCCGGGCTGGTCTTGAACTCCTGACCTTGTGATACACACACCTAGGCCTCCCAAAGTGCTGGGATTACAGGCACCAGCCTTGGCCTTTTTTTTTTTTTTTTTTTTTTTTTTTTGAGACAGAGTCTTGCTCTGTCACCAAGGCTGATCTGCAGTGGTTTAAATGATTCTCCTGCCCTAGCCTCCTGAGTAGCTGGGATTACAGACACCCACCACAAGACCTGGCTAATTTTTGTATTTTTAGTACAGACTTATAATCCCCTATGCATGCAACTTTTCATGGATGAAAAATTGCTATATCTTTGTGGGTGGTATGTAAGAAAACTAAACAAGAGAGGAAAAAAGGAATAGGATAGAACCAGATTCTGAAATAAAATGAACAAGGCCATGTGAGGTCAGAGCAAAGGACCAAGTTGGAGTAAAACGTAACCCAATGTCTACATGATGGTGTAGCCAACCAACATGAACATTTTTAGGGTAAAGTCAAACGTCAGGCCGTTATTATTAGTACACTTTTAAAAGAAAACAGGCCAGGCATGGTGGCTCACACTTGTAATCCCAGCACTTTGGGAGGCCAAGGTGGTTGGATCACTTGAGGCCAGGAGTTCGAGACCAACCTGGCCAACATGGTGAAACCCCATCTCCACTAAAAATATAAAAATTAGTTGGGCATGGCGGTACACACTCGTAATTGCAGCTACGCAAGAAGCCAAGGCAGGAGAATCGCTTGAACTGGGAGGCAGAGGTTGCAGTGAGCTGAGCTTAAACCACTGCACTGCAGTCTGGGCAACAAAGCAAGACTGTCTCAAAAAAAAAAAAAAATTAAAATTAAAAATAAAAGAAGACTAACAGATAAAGATCCGACCTGGGACACGAAGCAATGTAATTTATCTCACAAGACTGGAACTCCATTTCCAGAAACAGCGTGAAATCACAGAAGCCAGAATTTGAATACAGAACTGGCCACTTATTAGCGATACGATATTGGGCATATTTAACCTATCTGAGCCCTAATCTATTCATCTATAAAAGGGAGATAATAAAACCTACCATGTGAAGTTGTGAAGTTTAAGCAAATAATATATATGAAGGGCTGATCCAGCGTCTAGGTTAAATAATATATATGAAGTGCTGATCCAGTGTCTAGGTAAATTTTTTTTCCTGTTCTGTCCATTAGGTGTGAATATTTTGAAGAAAAAATATGTCTCTATTTAGAATTACTTAAGTTTGTTTAAAGGCAAAGTTGAATGTTTTGGTCAAAATATCATTTTATTTTTCCATGGTACCACTAAACACATTTTAAGTACCAAAAATGATTTCTACATGCTGAAAGAATGTGATTTTGTGTTTTTCCCTTCTAGTTTTTGAATAAAATGCAGTACATGTAGCTAAAAGGCTTCTTAGTGGGTACTGACTGTTGATGCTTAAGCTCTTAGTAGTTAATATAAACTCTGGATTTACATGGACTTCAATTTCCTTTACAATTGTTGCCTGAGTAGGCTTTATCACCCTTGTCCTGGTGCACTCGGGAGGATAGACATGGTGAAAAGAACAGCCTAGCTAGTTAGACTGTCTTAATGTGAAAGTGTCTTTGAGCAAGCACTAGCTTTAATTTTCCCTCCCAAATCAAAATATAATGTAGTTGTGTTTACACGGGGCTTGGATCTAGATCTTGACTTAACTTGTATATACTTACCTAAATGCTTACGTATTTGGGATTTTCCCCCTATAAATTACCTCTGTGGCAATCATGTGCTGTTTGAGTAGCATCAAATAGGTCCATATCTACAAAAAGCTTTGTTAATCTAAGCAGAAGTCTGTTAACATAAAAACCCTTTAAAATAACATGGAGCCCAGATGAAACCCACAAATGCAAGTTTAGAGGCTGAGTGATACTCTCTCCTTCATTTGCCCTGCTGCTTTGATAGTTGAGACTCGGTGAACTGGAACCAAATTCACAAGGGGCAAGCTTGCCATTTCCAGTCTCTTAGATTAAATTGAAGTCTTGTTTTTAATTTCATTTCCTTTTTTATTTAAAAAAAGAACTTGTTATTCACTTTTCACAATTATGCTAAAATGTAAGTTAACTGTCCCAGCGTTGCCTCTCTGCCTGGCTGCTCATTGGATAAAATACAAATGTATTATCAAAAATAGCCTTGGTGCAGGCAGCCCAGCACAACCATTACAGTCAGCTGAGGAGGACTCTAAGGAATGAAATAACCAGTATCTGGGAATCCCCTACCTGGTGTTATACAAAAAAAATCATCAAGATGTTTATACTCAAGTCCATTTCAGGCATTGGAAAAGAATAGCTGGGGTTTACTCCATATTTTAAAGAGAAAATTATTGGGAAAATAGAATTAATCCTTGAGTTAAGCAAAGATTCACTGCTAACAATCTTCTAGTTTCAAACCTTGACTCTGTTATGGATAGTCCTTGTCATTCTCAGGAAGCTTTTAAGCCTCAATTTTACCATCTATGACACAGGAATAATACAAGCATGCTTTATCTTCTGCAGTTGGTGTACCTGTGAAAACTTGTGTGAATTGAATTGTGGAAAATAAAATCACAAGCTTTGAGTATATTAGAAAAAAAATCAATATTTTAAGAAACCTCAAGAGGAATCCTTTTGTCAAGTGAAGAATCCTCTTTATACCTTATCTTTTTAAATAAACTCAATTTTTAGCATTATATTCTTTAAAACTAGAACACATTTTAAATAGGAAAGAATGGTGATTTTTGTGATCCTCATGGCTAGGGGCCTCCCTCTCCTCTTGGACCTTGTTCTGCTCAGCTCCTTGCAGCACTAGTGGGGTGGGAGGGTAGGGGTGGCCAAAGAGGGCTCTGTGCTTGCAGGATGATTCCTTAGGCATAAAAACACTCTGTGTTGTTGAAAAAATTAAGGGAATGGGGAGTAGAAACCAGCACTGGGGAGACAGGAGGTAAGGAGAAGAGGTGGACTTAGGGCTGATGAGCAAGTTTAAAGCAGAACTGGTAGAGTGCTTGATGTGTTTGAGAAATGAATTGTTGCATATGATTTAGATGTGATGAATGGAGAGTGACTGAAGGTTGGAGGGAAAGGCAAGAGCCAGGTTACACAAAGCCTCATAGACCAGGATATGATGCCTGTGCTTTACTTAACCTTAGTGTGAGGCCAAGTAGGGGCTTTGAACAGAGGAGTGACATGACACCATTCATGTTAGGAAAATCTTTTGACTGCTAGGTATGGGTTGGACATAGGCAAGAGTGGAAGCAGAGACTGTTTAGGAGCCACTGCACATACAGTAGTAAGGACAGAAAATTCTATAACCTGGATGGAAACAGATAGCAGTGGACAGGTTCTATGAATAGAATTTGAGGACAGAAATGTCAGGTATGGCTGAGAGATGGAATATAGGGCAGTGAGGAGGAAGCCAATGATGACTCCTAGGTTTCTAGAATGAGTGAGTGCCCTTCACTCTTTCCTTATTTCCCTATAGTCTTTTGGATATTACCTCATTATTTCTGTTATTCCAGCTAACACTCTATTCACAGCTATTCTCCAGCTTGAACCTCCCTTCTGCGTTTCAGACCCATATTTCTAACTGCCTGCTGTACATCAAATGCAATATCACCTTCATCACTCCATGCTCAAAAACGGTCAATGCTTCCTTATTAATGAAGAAATTAAGAGCAAAATATCATGCCTGGTATTCAAAATCCTCTGCCACATAGACACCAGCTCATGTCCACAGAAGTGGCATGACATTGTGGGAAAGAACAGGCAGAAGGGGATAGATAGGATCGCCTTGGGTTGGACATGAGCAGATCAGATATGGGGCTGTGCCTGGGCTATTCAAAGAAATGAAGACCTGTTCTTCTTTAAGAAGGCCTTTCACAAAAATACTGTTCATCTTAGAATAAGACCCATCCTAGTTTATAATAGATGTGTGAAGGAAACTCTAGTAGAAATTGGCTGCTTTATCTGCCCAGCACCTCTCTGTCCCTCAAGATGGAAATGTGCCCATCATAGTTTCTATCTCTTTTTCCTTAATGGGCAGGTTCATGGCATAAGCACATGACCCAGCAGGACCACACAAAGACCTGCCAGAGGAGTGCATATGAACCCTGGGAAAGGAAGTATTTTTGCCCCTCCCCAGAGATGTGGAGCATAAGGACCTGCAGCAAGGAGCTGGAGCTGCTGGTGACCAGCTCTGCCTTCACATGGTAAGAACCAGCTTGAGTATGAGACCAGCAAAGAGGTAAATGTGGCTGAGAGAGTGTCAGGGCCCCTGGACTTGGCAGTTACACAAGGCAAATGACGATTATAAGAATGGTGGCTTGGAGGGAAATATGAAACATCCCAGCCCACCTGTCCTCATGGCAGGGACTCAATGTTTCATTTCCCCTAAACCTGTCCCTTGACCTTGTGGTGCTCCTTGTCCACTGCCAGCCACCCCAGCCCTGTGCCTCTACTCAAGCCAGTGGAGGGGCCACTGTGGTTTCCTTACCTCCTACTTCACAGGCAGGCATCTGTGTAGGCAGCAGTACTGGTTTCTCTGCCCACCGTATGCGTCCCTACCACATTAGAGCTTTGAGAAGTATGCATGACTACTCCACTACTTCTACCCTCTCAGTCACCAAACTGTACCCACCCTAGGTTCCCTGTGGATTACTTCAATCCTAAATAGAACTAATTATCTAAACATCTTGAGATTGTTCAAGGCAAAATACAGCACTAGAATACCACAGAGTTTGATACAAAGCATAACCTTATTTATTGGAGATCAAAAGCAAAAGCAATGAAACACACACATATACACTCTACTACACACACATACACACAGCACAAAACTCTGAATTAGTGAGGTTTGGAGAGACACAATATAGTGTGTCTCTTTAGCTGGGGAACAGCAACTGCTTTTTCTGATTTTTAATAAACTTATAATAGATTGAAGCAATTTTTATTGGATTCGATTCCACATTAGGGGCCAGATTCTCTTTGTGCCTTTTTCTTTGAGTGAACATAAGGTGTCTTTGGATGAGTGCTGACTCTGTCAGGCCATTACAGTTACTGTTTTAGAATACTAAATGTGACACTAGTGACCTAGTGACATTAATGCACCTTTCAAAAGTGCCCAGTTTTCTCCTTGGAAGTAATTTTCAGCAGTGATAGGCTACAACTGAGTAATTTCTGATAAGCAATTAGCACATATCAAATCAAGGCACATTATTCAAGGTTTTATGCTGCTAGTGGAGATATAGCAGGGGTTACCCATTAAAAAGCATCTGTGAAAAACTTCTGCTATTATTATGGAAGCAGTGGGCAATATTCAAATCGAGACAATTCAACCATTTAAATAAATGTATTTTTAATCATAAAATGTCACTGTTCTACAGACCTGTTTTTCCTGTTAACATGTGGGAGACAATGAGATTTCATTAGTGTTTTAAAAGCAATTGAAGTCTTACTATGAAATGCAGCAGAAAAGGACACAGCAGTATTCTTCTAAGCTGTGAATCATTCCATATCTGTGTGAAATCTGATGGCGCAGAAATCTGCATGGGAATCATCTAAGCGACGAAAGCATACAAGACAACACAAAATGTCTCCCAAACACTCCTACTCTATATCACTTTTCATATCTAACATGAAACAAGAAAGCACACTACGGTTGGAAATTTTAATGGGAGGAGGGTCTCCATGTTGATATTTCAGAAAACAGCTTATTCTTGAAGCATGAATGTATTTGAGGTATCAATCATTGTGTTTACCCACCAATAGTGCCTCTAAAGAAAGAGTATCCTACACACAGCAGGTGCCGAAGGTGAAGGCCTGGGTGACCAAGATTTGTTCCCTGGGACACCCCTCCCCTCTCACCACCCACCTCAAGCTGGTAAGTTGATTGGACCAGGGTTGGGCCAAGGCAGCCTATCTATGCCTGCCGTGTGTTAAATCATAAATGGCACCAATCGGATTTTTTCTGTCACATATTTGAACTGAGAAAGATCTAGTAAATAAGAAAATAGGAGCTGAAGCTAAAAAGACAGGTATAGAATTGTCATGAAGAGTCAGATCTTTAAAAGGGGCCACATTTGTTTCTAAAAGTTTTAGAAAACAGAAATTATGGACGGAAAGGGATGCCATGGCTGGGCCCCAAGCCAATGTTTGGATGGCTTGTATGTGAAGTGGAAGAAGCCCTAGAGATCCTCTGTACATTCACAGAATATTCAAGGGCCATGCAATAAGAATCTGGCGACATTCCTCTTTTCCTGGGCTTGCACACACCAGCATGTCTGTTTGACAGGCCAGAGGAAAGAAGGTGAGTGACGGGGGCTAAGCTGCACGGAGCAACTTCAGAGCCCCTGGAAGAAAAACCCCCAAAACAATGGAAAAATCCAGTAGGGTGGACTAGAAGAAGGGCTTGGGTGTGGGATAAGAATGGCTTTGAATACAGTCTGAGGCTCCATCTGAAATCCATACTTTCCTTCACAATCTCTACCCCCAGAGAGGAGTGGTGCCATCCAACCAAAAGAACTCACACACACACAAACACATAGCAAACCACCCTACAAAACTCTAAATTAGTAAGGTTTGGATAAACACACTAGAGTGTATCTCTACTGTGCTTCCCGTGCCTCCCATGGGAATTATTGTCCCCACATCACCTAGACCAAAGGAGACTAGCAGAAGAAGCCATTTCCTTAGGAGAGAGATGCCCGCAAGAGAGTGGGCAGATGTCCTGGGGCATATTAGAGGTCAGGGCTGGCCAGCACCACTGTGGAGCAACATGGGCCATGCTATCGAGAAACATGAACAAGGGCTGGAACGGCAGCCAGAACAGTCATGGCAGAGCTGCAGAGGCTAACAGAGCCATCTTCCCAATCCCCCACTGAGTTGGGGTAGAGCTGAGGTTCTGCCACTTGGCAAGTAGAGACTAGTAATACAATGGATGCATAGACAAATTACTCCAGGAGACTTACCCAGATGCTCAGCTGATAGGGCTGAGATTCATGTCATGACTTCCAAAGCAAACAGAGAAAGCTGGTCAAGAGTGCAAAGAATGGACAGATGCTCAGAGAAAAGTAGGACCCCATAACTCTTGAGAGAAGAACCTGACAGCTTTGAATTTTTAGTTTCAAACTGAATCCATATGTTTCCTTACAATACTCCCCTGACCCTTTTCTCACAGTGCTTTGAAAAGGTCTCTTGCAACAGAAAAACAATCTAATAAAACAACGAAACTAAAAGATCCAAGTACAAATAACCCCATCATTTCTTTGATCTCCAGCAAACTGCCAAGTTGCTGGTGTTTGCGTGTGTGACTAGCACACTTGTCCTTCTCCTGCTCTGTGCCTCTCCCACTTCCCTCCTTGGGCCTGTGCTGGTAACTAATGGGTTTACACTCTTCTCGAGCTGGCATGTGCCAGGCTGCTCACCTCTGGTCTGACTGTGGACTGGAAGTAGCATTACCAAGTTAATGCTTCTGGGAGTGGGAGAGAGGAGGAGAAAAGGATTCAGAAATGCAGCAGAGAAGAACTGCTTAGGAAGTAGAAGAAAAGAAGCAAACCAAGACTAGATACGGTGGCTGCTAAGTGGTTCCACAGAGATGATAGAGTAGGGGGAGGATATGAAAGCCCTTCAAGGAGAGCCAGAATCCTGCCTTGCACCACTCCTGCTTGAAGCTACCTAACCACCATGCCAATCTGGTCCATATTTCCCAATCTCATGCTCACCAAAATTAAAGTCATCACCGATATTAGAATCAGACAAGACAGCAAATCTGATAGCCAGTCAAGTCTGGAAAGCAACCTTTGGCATTTTGTCAGCAACAAAGTACAAGTTTCCATTTTTAATTTTGGGAACTTTCATATTGTACAATTTACTATTTCCCCCACAGCCACCAGTGCTATTTGCCATCTACTTGGTGTCTGGACCAAACCCAAGCATTTGCTGGCAGAGGCAGCTTATACTGGCTTAGATAGCCTTGCATGTTGGTCATGAGAACAAGCCCTGGAGCCAGAATTCATGAGTCCAAAACCTGCCTCTGCTACTTGATGGGGGTATGTCATTAGAAAATCATTTCACACCTCTCTGTCAAGTTTCCTATTTCCCAGGGTGCTTGGGGTAACAAACCCTCCTGGATTTCCCTGGACTAAAGTGCTTCTTGAGATGTGGGACTTTCAGTACTAAAGCTGGGAAAGTTCCAGGAAAACTGGAATGAGGTGGTCACCCAAAGATAAAATAAGATATTGGAGGTAAATCACTAAGAATAATGAATGTTCAACACATTAGCCATTGATGTTACATGAACCTGCTGCTAATGTGACTACTGGAATGGTCATGCTTTCCACTGAACTTGGGACTCTGGGACAATGTCCTAGACTTTTCTCAAAGGCAGGACCCCTTCCATTTCTCCAAAGTCCTAGCACTGAGAATAGGACTAAGATGAAGGTGAGTATGTCTGTGCTGATAGTGATGTCCATGAGAAGACAGAGGGTGAGTCAGACCCCAAGCTCCTCTTCCGGCCCAGAATAATGCCAGAAGCCAACCCTCCTTCCCCGTTCTCCTCTAGACCTGAGCCATGCTGGCTGTCTGGCAGATTTACAGACAGAATTTGATCTACCAAGAGAAAACATCTAGTTTGTGGAGTCATATTGCCTCTCAGAACTCCCTGACTCCCTGCTAGGAGTTTCTGAAGAATAAAAGGGGCTGGCAGAATCAGTATGACCTTGCACACTCTGGTCTGCCATGAAATGGAGGTTCCATTTCTTGCAGACTCTCCAGACATTTTATGTCTGAGGGCCTTGTGAGTCTCCTCACCTGGTCTCAGCTATAGAAGAGAATGGTGTACACTTGAGTGCAGGGCTTAAGCGCTTACAAGTTCTAGACTGCCTGAGTGTCATTGAGGACACCTTATCCTCTTTACATCTTGATTCCACATTTGAAAAGTTGAGATAATAATTATCAGTATTCACTAAGCACTTACTATGTCCTAAGGATCCGACATACAATATCTTAATTAATCTTCAAGACAAGCCAAAGAGGTATGCATTTTAGAAATCCCTTATTATAGGACTCTGAAGCACAGAGAGAATAAATAACTCAAACTCAGAAAGTCTGATTCTAGAACTCAAACTCTTAACTCTATGTCTGCCTCACTGGGTTGTTATGAAAAACAAAGTAACACAAGCATAGACACTTTATACATTGTAAGCATCCAATAAATATTAGGTATCATTTAATATTAGGTATCCCAATATTAAGCACCCAATAAATATTAGGTATCATATAAGAATAGACGGTAGGTCTACTAAGCTAACCTAATACTATTAGACAAATTTAACAAGTATTTACTGAGCACATATTCATAGACAAGTGCTATGCAAAGAACTTGGGGTCTAGCTTGGAGCAAAACCAGACACTGTTTCTTCTATCCTGAAGCTTATGGCCCAGAGAAAAAGATAAAAAATGAATAATGAATCCACTTGAAAAAAGGGAAATGAATGAACAATACAAAAAGGAAATTTAAGAAAACAATTCCATTTATAATACCAATAAAAGAATAAAATATTTGGTGATAACCAGGGAAGCAAAAGACTTGCATACTTAAAAATTATGAAGTATTACTGAAAGAAATTAAACACAAAATAAATGGAAAGATACCTCATGTTCATGAATTCAAATACTTAATATTATTAAAGTAGCAATACTATCCAAGATTATCTATAGACTTAATGCATTTCCTATGGAAATCCCAATGGTATTTTTTGCAGAAATAGAAAAATCCAACCTAATTCATATGGAATCTCAAGGGACCTTAAATAGTCAACACAACCTTGAAAAGGGACAAATTTGAAGGTCTCACACATACTGATTTCAAAACTTAATATAAAACCATGATAATTAAAGCAGCATTGTACTGGCAGAAAGACAGACATATATACAAGGAAACCTAGAATAAACCTTTCACATATGTGGTCAAATGATCTTTGACAAGGTTGTCAAGACCGTTCAACAGGGAAAGGAGAGACTTTACAACAATGCTGGAAAAACTGGATATCCACATGGAAATGAATAGAAACAGACCTTTACCTAATACCATATACAAAAATTAACTCAAAAATGGATCAAAGACCTAAACATAAGAGCTAAAACTATCAAACTCTTAGAAGAAAATACAGAGAGAAAACTCCTTAACATTGAATTTGACAATTATTTATTGGATACAACACCAAAAACATAGGCAACAGAAGTAAAACAGTCAAATTAGGCTACATCAAAATTTAAAGCTATCCATCAAAGGATACAATCAATACAGTAAAAAGGAAATCTAAAAAATGACAGAAAATATTTGCAAACTATCTAACTGATAAGGAGTTCATATTCAGAATATATGAAAAACTCCTACAACTCAACAATAACACAACCCAATCAATAAATGGGCAAGCTGAGCACAGTGGCTCATGCCTGTAATACCAGTACTTTGAGAGGCCAAGGAGGGTGGATTGCTTGAGGTCAGGAATTCAAGAGCAGCCTGGGCAACAAAAGAGACCCTGTCTCTACAAAAACATTTAAAAGTTAGCCAGGTGTCATGGTGTGCATCTGTAGTTCAAGCTACTAGGAGGAAGAGGCAGGAGAAGCACTCCAGCCCAGAAGTTTGAGGCTGTAGTAAGCTGTAATTGTGCCACTGCATTCCAGCCTTGGCAACAGAATGAGACCTTGTCATTCATAGATAGATAGATAGATAGATAGATAGATAGATAGATAGATAGATGATAGATAGACAGACAGAAGGCAAAGGACTGTAATGGACATTTCTCCAAAGAAGATACACAACTGGCCAGCAAGCACACACAAAAAATGCTCAATATCATTAATCATTAGGGAAATGCAAATCAAAACCACAATGAGATACCACCTCACACCCATTAGGATGGCAACTACTAAAAAAAAAACCTGGCCGAGCGTGGTGGCTCATGCCTGTAATCCCAGCACTTTGGGAGGCCAAGGCGGGCAGATTGCCTGAGCTCAGAAGTTCAAGACCAGCCTGGGCAACACGGTGAAATTCTGTCTCTATTAAAATAAAAAAGAAAATTAGCCGGGCATGGCAGTGTGCGCCTGTAGTCCCAGCTACTCGGGAGGCTGAGGCAGGAGAATTGCAAGAACCCAGAGGGCAGAGGTTGCAGTGAGCCAAGATTGCACCACTGCAACTCTAGCCTGGGTGACAGAGCAAGACTCCATCTCAAAAAAAAAAAAAAAAACAACAGCAAACCAACATTAAAAAAAATCCATAAAATAAAATGTATTGGTGATGATGTGGAGAAATTGATACCTAGAGTAATCAAATTCATAGATATAAGAAGTTTCAAAGTGGTTTTCAGGAATTGGGAAGTTGTTTCATAGGTATAGAGTTTCAGTTTTGCAAGATGAAGGGCATTCTGGAGATTGGTTGCACAATAATGTGAATACACTCAACACTCCTGAACTGTACGTTTAAAAATGATTAGGATGATATTATGTTATGTGGACTTTACCATAATTTAAAAAGTAAATTTTTAAAAAGAGGGAGTGGCTATAAGTATAATAATTGCTCCAAAGGATTTAGGCCCACAGAAACCATAAAGAGGATCTAACCTGGGCAGGGTTGAGGAAAGCTTCACTTAGCTGAGAGCAAGATGAGAAAATGAGTAGGAGTTTGCTGGGGGAAGAAAAGAGGTAGAAAGAACAATATAAGCAAAATCCTTGTCAGGTGAATGATCTTCATGCATGTGGGATGCTTTCTTAGGTATCAACTAAGTACAAACATTTGTTTTCACTTGAATATTTCTGTTTTTAAAAATTGAGACATAACTTGCCAACATGGATTGCAAAAACCTTACGTGGGCAGCTCAATAAATTTAGTAAAACACTTTGAATCCAGTAACAGTCGAAAAAGGTGCAGTTGTGCTTCCTTTACCTCTTCCTGCCCCTTTCCCTGATGTTTCCCTGGGCTGAGGAGATGTCAGGGGGAAGCTTTCCAAACTCAGGGAGACTAAAGAGATAGGACAACTGTAACCCATGATCCTACTCAAACCTTGCTCCAGAAAGGAAAAAGATATTGTTAGTGCAGTTGGTGAAATCTGAATAGGGTCTCTGGAGGGGTGGTGATGTTATACTGATGCTAACGTTCTGATTTGGATGTTGTGTGGCGGTTATGCAGAATCATGCCTTTTGAAAATATGCACTGATGCATTTAGCGGCTGATGGAGCATCATTGTTGCTGATTTGAAAGACAACTGACTTTCAAATTATTCAGAAAGAGAATAATGGTAATGGGTGTTTATATTAGATATTTATGCAGGCATCCAGAGAGAAAAAAGAGAACAAATACGTTAAAATATTAACAATTGGGATAACTGGGTGAAAGAGATATGGTAGTTCTGTGTATTACTCTTGTAACTTTTCCTAAAATTAACATTATTTCAAGATAAATAATACTATGATGGCAGTGAACTCACAGGTGAGGCAGCAGGTAAGATAAGTGAGACAAGACATAAAGATAAACATTTCTCTCTCACTGAATTTGAAAAAGGAAAGTGTCAGAGAAAAGAACTTTTAGTGTTAACTTAGCTCTCTCCAGAATGAAGTAGGCTCTCCTGCAAATAACCCACTTATGGTTATCATAAATTAATAAATAAGCATTCCAATTCAGCATCTGCTTTCATTATCATAAGTCGGTCATCAGGTCTGGGAGCACAGGTTCCTTCTCTACACAATGGCCCATCCACCAATCTTAAGACACCTATATCCCAACCCACCTCCCTAACCCCCAGCTTTAGAAAATTAAGGACCGAGGAAATTTACCAACAGAAGCATGACTGTTGACAAGAACTGGGCAGGGCTGTAAATCCAGAGGGAGCTGAAGTGAAACTGGAACAAACCCAGTACACCTCCATGTTTTCATCCTTCTGCAAAATCACCAAAGGCCCAATTCAAGTTGGGGCACGAAGCACTGGGTTTCCACACACACTGGACAACCAAAAGGCAGAGAAATTAGCTCCTTGGTGTGCAGTACTGTGGGAGATCTACTTAGGGAGCATCTGGAGAAAAAGGAGCAGCCAATTGCCTAAATGTTTGTCATTCATATAAGCCCTATGCCAGATGCACACACGGGGGCACAGAACAGCTCTGCTGACCAGCACATAGCTGCAACCACTGTTCAGGTCCGATGCCCTTGCATAATTATATCGCATAAATAGATTTGTGAAAAACAGATTAGAAACTGGAAGTGCCATCTTATATATTCTTTGGGGAAATTGCTATAGGGTTAGTGAACTCAACTTTCCGTGTCCCTCAAAAACTCATAAACTGAGTTGAGAAAAATAATTCAATTGCAAGTATTTTTTTCAGAATAAAAGTACCAAGGCTTTCTTTTCACAGTAATTTAAAACTTGCCACATTAAGTCTGTCTACAACCAAACTTTTCCAAGTTTCTTTAAGCAAAGATGTAATAAAAGCTGAAAATCAGATCATTGATCAAAAACATCTTTTAGAGGTGGGCAGAATAAAGAGATGGACATTTAGTTAATTGAGTAGAAAAAACTAGGCATCACAAACTCGAGGAAAAAAAGGGAAGCATTGTTGGAACTTTTTTTAAAAAATGGAAAAAAGGAAAGTAATCTTGTGATTATTATAAATTCTGTTATTTATTTTGCTTACCTGAGCCTGACGTCATCACCTACTTCCTTATTTCCCAGGTGAAAAAGAAAAATTAAGCTCTTAACCCAAATTACCTGCCTTTTGGCCCTAAATCTTGTCCTTAAGCTTCAAAATCTTTGCATCACTGCTTTCTTGAATGTCCCTGTAATCCAGACAGTTTTCAGAGGCAAGATCTGAGTGATCCTCCCCCATCCTGCAAATTCTGTTTAATGCTCACATTTTGCCTTTCTTCTACCCACCCATGGCCACCCCTGCCCCACAGTTCTGCATTGCCATTTTTTGCTCTACATCAATGTTCCTGCTGTTACCTGCTCCATTCCCTCACCTTCTACCTCTTCCTCCACTCAGACTCCTACCTTCCTGCCTTTCTCCATCTCCCCAGGGCCCCACTTCTCTCATTCATTCCCTCCTCCCTCTGCAGTGGGTCTAGAACCTCCCTGCTATCATCACACAGCCCCTATCTCACCAGACCTTTCTTAATCATGGGATGCTATTCCCAGGCCCTCACTGAAGTGCCCTTTTCCTTGCCTTCTTCAACTTCCCAGTGTCTCCTGGATCTTCTATCTTCCTGTTGGCTCCATTCCTGTCTTTTTCATAAACTCCTTGTTCTGGGCCCACATCCATCCATCCCCAAAACAGCTATTTCTCAAACTTACTTCCGTGTTGGTCCTCCCTCCTTTTGACTCCACCCTTTACCAGAGTGATCATACCCTCCTCCTGCATCCCAGGGCCAGTTCCCTCCTAGTCACTCAGGTTAGAGGTCTCCATATCCCTCTCCTCCCACATGCAAATGATCCCTAAACCATAAGAATCTCTCCATTCACCTAGAGGTCCCTAGCCCTGCTCACTGCCTTGATGCAGGCTGCAGGATTTTAGCTCTTGTCTTATTGTCTCCAGCCTCTTAAGGCCCCTTCATATGTTCTTTCCAAAACCAGATCTGATTATGCCTCTTTGGCAACTGGGGGTCATTCACTGGCTTTCTACCCATGCAGCTAGGCTTTTCAGCGTTTCTGGGAAACTTAGAAGACACAACATAAACTCAGAGCATTTTCCTGAAGTACATCCTGCAGTACTTTGATTTAGGGTGTGGGAGAGGAATTTTTAGTCTTGATGGTCACAAATTGTTAACCTTTTATAGTAAAATCAACCCATGTACTTCAAAGAGAACAAAAGAAGTTCAGGTGATTTTTTAACATACGACAGGAAACTGCAAAGACATTTTATGCTTTGAAAAGACCATTTGGGGCCATGTTCTCAGATCTCTAGGAAGTTAGCATTCCATCTTCTCTGCCGTTCTGAGCACTTCACTGGAAAAGTTCAATGAGAATTTTGACCTGTGGATAAAATTACATCTTCATGCTCTTGTGCCATGTCTACCGCTCCAGTCCCATATTCCACTATTGGCTGTCACTTCTAATCACCTCAATTCCTGCATTCTCTTCTCCAATTCTCCTGCCTGGAATGAACTTCCAACGTGTTCTTTTAACAAAATCTCCTCATCCTTCAGAATCCAGCTCATTATCACCTCCTCCAGGAAGCCATCCCACATTCTCCTAAGCAAAGGCAGTTGCCAGAAGCCTTTTGTCCTATTCAGGCCCTTAGCATGGTGTGCTGTGAGGACTTGTTCATCAGCTCACCTTCCCCACTAGTCCAGGAGCCCCGACTTATGCAGTGCTTTATCTCCAAAAGTTAGAATAGTGCCAGTACATAGGCTGTGTATGCTCGAGGCACGTCTGGAAAAAAGAAAACGGGCCGTCAAGTGATTGCTTCCTAACAGGTACAAGGTCTTGGCCATTGGGAAGCAAAAGAAGGAAAAAATCTATATTAAAAAAAAGAGTCACGATTACAATGGCATTTTGTCACCATAGCACTTCAGTACTCCTTGCAAGCCATGAAAGCAGGCATGATCCCCCATACCTTCTACTTCCTACCTACTCTTCTTGACATCATAATCTCTCACTCTTTCCCAACACAGCAAGATGTGAATGCTTTAGTCAGGTAAAAGTGCAACCTCAGGGGGTCCTTCTGTATTGAATGTCCAGCCACCTTCCCTCCTCTCTGACTCCTTCTTGGCCTTGAGGTTCAAACTCAAATTCCACCTTCTCAGTGAAACCTTTCCTGGCCATTTTAACCCTCAAAATTTGATTTTTCTCTTAACATCTACAACACTTCTTATTAGAATTTAATTATGAATATTTTGAATTTTACAGCATTTATTGGCTACCTTTATTACAAAAGTAATACATTGATATTAGAAAGAAATTTTAAAAAGAAAAAGAAAAAACACTTATAGACTATTTCAAGAGGACCACTCTAACACTGCATAAATTTTTCCTATCCATGCACTGGCAATTTTTTTTTTCACAAATAGGATTCTACTGTAAATGCTGTTATGCAAATTATTTTTAAAATATACCAATAAAATATTAATATGCCAATATACATAAATTTTCATCACTAATTTTTTTCATTATTATATTTTTGGTAGAGATGGGGTTTCACTATGATGCCCAGGCTGGTCTCGAACTCCTGAGCTCAAGCAATTTGCCTGCCTCAGCCTCTCAAAGTGTTGGGATTGTAGTCATGAGCCATTGCACCTGGCCACCAATATTATTTTGATTGCTCTATGATATTCATATTTATATATGAACCACCATTTATTTAGACAATCATTTCCTGTAAGGCATTTAGATTTTTTCATTTTCTTTTTGCTATCATACAGAAAAGATCTGTATACTCTTAATTTTTTCATTAACATAAATTCTAACACATACAATTTCTATACAATTTAAAAATATTAATATATACAAATGACAAAAGCAATCAAATATAAAATTACTACATTTTTCAATTGTTTCACATATATTAGTTTTGACTCGTTATGTAGATTTAAGTTTCTTGAGGATAGAGTCCAATGTTTCTTAATTTTTCACCTCAACAGTGGAACAGATGCTCAGATGTATATGTTGAAAAATTAGTTTACTTCATATGCCATATTTCACTAGTTTATCTCACGTAAGTTTTTAGATAATAGTGATATCAATTCTTTACTATAGAATAAGATCACTATAGATAGTAATGTAAGGATATCGCTTTCTTTTAGGGACTATTTACAAATTCTTCTTAGGAACTAAGGCAATCTTGGAGAAGATGGAGATGGTACAAATAAGATATGTATAGTTCAAAGGAAAAAGGCTGTCAGCCAAATTTAACAATTGCTAGAAGCAAAATTTTTGCTTTTCTAGTTTGGATTACCCTAATCATTTTTCAAAACTTGTGTGAGATTTTATACAATGAGAAATAACTCTTCTTGGCAGTGGTGTGTCCAGAAAGCCCCCAGGAGCGGGCCCCCCAAGGTCCTCTGTGCTGTCCAGCATTCCTGCTACATTCCCGGCACTGGTTCACATCTTTTCTCTATCCCTTAGATCTATCTTTCCCTCCTCCACCATCAGTGGATGATCTTTCTTCTTAGTCCACTAAGAAAACAGAATCACTCAGATACAGGCTTCCCAAACTTCCAATCATGATATTCCAGCCTCCGTGCACATCCCCATTTGTGCTGCCCTTCTTTCTGTTGCTTGGGATGAACCAGCCCCTTTCTCTCTCTGCGTGCTGCTTCTCAGCTTCCTTGGAGGGGGGTCTTCTTCATCTTGCTGACCGCTAAAAACCTTAGACTTCTCTTCTTTGCTCCTCTTCTCCACCCATGTTTCCAGTTGCTGTGCTGATGATACACAGATTTCTATCTCTAGTCTGGACCTTTCTCCTAAATTATAGATTCCTATGTCTGATCACCTGCTCACCTTTCCACTTAGATGTCTGAGAGGCATCTCAAGTGTACTATATCCAAAACCAAATGTTTCAGCATTTCCCCTGTACCTGCTCTGCCTGGAGCCTTCTCCATCTTAATAAACTCTCCATTAATCAGCTGTTCAGTCCAAAATTCAGAATTTCCTTTGACTCTTCTTTCATACCCTACAATGGAATCATCAACAAATCCTGTCCAGTTTATGTTGAAAATATATCTAGAATCCATTTATGGCTGTCATTCTAGCATTCTAGTAACAGTTTAAATCACCATCACCTCTCTCTTGACTTATCTCAATAGCCTCCTAGTTGATCTGTCTGCTTCCATTCCTGTACTTCCCTCCACTCAGCAGACTGACCCTTTAGGAGCTGAGGCCAGGACATGTTCTTTGTCTGCAGAAACCCCAATAGCATCCCACTCCATTCACTTTTGCCAGATTTCATTAGATGTTAACTTTGCCCTGCCATGCCTTATTCAAGGTACCACATTTGAATTTGTCTACTGTTCTGCCTAAGCAAAAACACAATATCTTCTCAACATTACCAGATTCTGTACAGGGTGATGGAGAGCAAGAAAATCAAAGGCTCAAGAACTGCCCGTCTTTAGTCTGTCTTCCTCTACTCATCTGTTTCCTGTATATTTTAATCTTTCCTATTTTATTTTATACAGCCAATGAGATTTCTATTATAGAAATAAAGTTTGTTTGTTTCAATGACATGATACAAATTTATTGTCCCTGGAAATCATGTTATGCTTAGAAATGTATCACAGGCAAGCCCATGCTCTGGATCAACACATACATATAATTATGTAGAAAAAAAATCTGTATGAGGAAAGGTTGAATGTTCCAGGCATGAGAAATAAATTGACCTCCACTCCAGTTACTGCCATGAATATACAGAGAGAAGGAGGACCTGCATGTGTTTCACATCGTAAATGCCTAAAGTGCCGGAACAGCACCACAAGCCCAGGAATGGCCATGCAAGCTCATGATGGAGGTGCTAAGGCTGTCCATAGCCCAGCCTCTGCAGCAATACTGTTAGAGTGTCTAGTACTTGACTTACCATTTTAATTTTACACAATCCTTAATATATTTTTCAGGCTTGAATTCAAACAACCCACTTCTAAGTACTGAAAATAAAGTAGAAAAATGAACCCACTATTAGACTTCAAAGCTTATTCAAAGCAAAGATTTTGTCTTACAGCCACAGAGGTGCATGATTGCAGAACTGGACCTAACCTGAGAGGCTAACAACTCCTAATTCAGCCTCCTTGAATGACTGGGCGATGCAACCTATCACAGGTGTATTAAGTTTTTTCATCTCTACTTGATGTCCCACCTCAGGCTTGAAAATCTCAAAGTGAAAAAGCTCCAGTCTGAGTCTTTAGACAAGCAGAGTAATGGAAAGAACCTGTTAGCTTTTGTTGTAGCCATCTGACAAGATCAGCTTGTAGAATCCAGAATGGTGGTGGTAAATCAGCTGGCAGCCATATTTCCTTATCTGAAAGCCGAGTAGGTTAGCAGAGAAAATCCAATCCCCAGACCTCCACGCAGAGGCTCTGCAGGGCTGTTAGAAAATTAGCTCAGCACCTTCAGCTTGCTTTCAGCCATCACTTAGCTTTTCACACAGACATTCCAAATGGGGCCTTTCAAAACTCTGCCCTCAAACGAAGGTGGTTCAGAGCAACGCTTTAGATGATATCACAAGACTCCCAAGGCGACGCTTCACTGCTTCCTCAGCATATGCCAATGCCCGTTTTACAGGGGGGATTTATGATCCTTCCCTTAGTAGAGCGAGCCAAAGTTTTATAATATTCATTAAAAATCAGCACCACATGTAATAATATGGAATACTGCCTGTACACAAGAGGGCCAAGTTATAGGTGTTTAGGGAAACGTGGCAGAATTTTCTGGCCTTGGCAAGAGGTAAAGTTGCAGGCACCAGCACAACACTAACACAACCTTATTTTATTGCAAATGTACGTTCAGCCTAAATCCTAATTATTCTCTGTAAAATCCTAACCACCACCAAGCCTTCTTCTGACAGGTCACTCCTTGAAGGGCAGCAACAACACCCTAACAGCCTCAGAAAGGAAAGGCAGGGGAGAGTGGCTGGAAGGCAGTAGGAGCTGGGGCTGAAGCCCGGGAGGTTGGCTTTTAATGTCCTCCTGAAATTGACCGAGCTCTTTCCAAAACCACTGGCGTGGGGGCTTAGAGGTTCGCTCAGTGGGGCAGGCGAAGGCCCTCCCGAAAAGGATTCAGAAGTCAACATTCAAAAGGCTGCTTTTACTTGCCCCGTCCCCACCTCAAAGGGAGTCCGGTCAGCTTTGTGGGGGCCCATGGAGCATCTTTTCCTGCTCCTCCGGGAAAACGCTAGCTAACCCCAGGATCCCAGGTCTCGAAGTCTGCTCCCCTTCCCCTGGTGCAGCGCCTATGGATTTGGCCCCCTCCCCAGGTGCCACACCAGCCCTCACCACTACGTTCACCCCGCTCTGCCCCCAACCCTTGTCTTTCGAGGCCCGGAAGGCCGGGCCGAGCGGGTCGGTCAGCCAGGCCGAGAGAAGGGGGCTCTCCGAGCCCAGCGTCCGCACAAAGCTGGGAGATCCGCGGCTGCTGCTGCGGCGGCGGAGGAGGCGGCGTGAGGCGCACCCCCTCCCGCGAGCCGGCGGAGCGCGCGCGCCCGCCCCCCGCCCCCCGCCCCCGCGCCCGGAGCGCCATTCGCGGAGCGGCTTACGCTAGTCGCCGGGCGTACAGCGCCCCAGCGGCCTGGGAGGTGCGCTGCCCGGCTCCCGTAAAGTTATTGTGAATGGGGAGCGGGTGACGTCAGCCCCGAATGTCAACAATGTAGCGATTGAGAGTGTGGGCGTTCCGGGGAGAGCTGGAGCAGCGCGGCGCGGAGCAAACAGCGCCGAGCCGTCGCCGCCTCAGCAGCCTCAGCAGCCTCAGCAGCAGCAGCAGCAGCAGCAGCAGCAGCAGCAGCGGCCGTGCACGCCCGGGCTGAGGTCGTACAGCGCTAACGTGAGCGGCCGCCGCCCTCGCCGTCCCGCTCTCGCTTTCTCCACAGCCTCCCCTCGCCCCTTCCTCTCCCCCTTCCCGGCGCTCTCGGGGGGCTGGGAACGAGCTGCCATGTGATGCGCGTCCCCTCCGCGAGCTTTCGGTGACCCCCGAACCGCCCACCGCGCCGGCTGCCGGGAGGGGGCTGCGGGCTGGGAGGACGCGGGGAAGAGGAGGCGGAAAAGGACGCAAACTTCTCCGGCGAGGTGAGTCCCGGGCCCCAGCGCCGGGCGGGGTGGTGGGGCAAGTTTACGGGGGGAGCGGGCGGGCGGGGAGGCGTGGGGAAGCGGCGCGGGAAGGGAGCCCCGGCTGCCCGGCGCGTAGCCGCCCTCCCCGCTTTTATGGCATTTTCTAGGAACTGGAAGGGGGTGGGAGCCGAGCCGGCAGCCGCGCCGCGCCGCGCCGAATGTGCGCTCTGTCTCCCGCCCGGCTGTTTACGGCGGCCGAGGCGGCATTGTATTTTGCTCGCGTCGAAGGGTGTTTTGGAACGGCAGGGGGAGGAGGAGCAGAGGGTAATAAGTCAGGCGTGGGGAGGGCTGGCTGCAGGGAGGCGCGCGTCCGCCCAAGCCGGAGCAGCTGTCAGACCCGCGGCCCTGCCCCCGGCCCCCAGCCCGCGATCCCCGCGCCAGGCCGGGCGGCCTCCTCCTCAGCCTCCGGCGTGCGCGCCCCGGGCTGCTCCGCGAGGACAGTGGCCGCGGCGCCTTTGCGCTCAGCTGTCAGCCGCCGCCGGGTGGCCCGGACCACCGCGACCGGCAAGGAACCAAAGCCCAAGTTAAGGGTCGCGGGAAGAGGCGAGTTGGGAGCCTCCCGGCGCAAACCTGGGTGAAATCTCTCCTAGCAAAAGATCCGGTGGTCGGAAAGCGTCCCGCGGAGCTAAGACCTAAGGGCTCCAGGCTTTTGAGAGGGAAACCTTGCACCCCCTCACCCGAAGATCCTGCAGGAAGTCAAAGTGCAACACACGCACACATCCCTACACTCCAGTCTCCAAGCCCCAGAAGCGTCACCCAGGTTTATGAAGGGGGCACTGCCCTCCCCGTCCCCGCGCCGAGGCGCTCCATTCCGGCAGAGCTTCCCTCACCCGGCGGGTGTTCGGGATCCCAGCGCCGCTTGAGACGGCGGCGGGCGGCGCTCACGGGCTACCCCAGGTGCCCACGAGGGGACACTGGAGCGAGCATCTTAGCGACCTCGGCCTGGTCGAGGATCTGCGGGAACTCCGACCCGACCGTGAGGGGAAGCGGGCAGGGCAGGGTGTCAGTGTGTGAAGGGGCCGCACACCCCTGGCTTCGGGGGTCGCGGGCGCGCGGGGCATCCCCAGCACCCTCGCGCGCGTATGCGAGTTTGGCAACTTGAGGGAAGTTCTGGCGCGGCCGCTGCCGGGGTGGTTTTTCTGTGGCCCGAGGAGGCGCGCCTCGAAGCCTGCCCGTCGGGTCACCGCCGTCGCCATGACCCGTGGCCGCGGGGAAACGAGAGGGACCGGGGCGTCCCACCCGCGAGACGGAGCCGCAGCCTCCCGGCGGGCCCGCGTACGACGAGACGCGGTGTTCCTGGTTTTCACCTTCGATGTGTAGTGCTGCAGTCTCTCACTCTCTGTGTAAATTTCATCTGTTGAGTGTATTTAACTAAAAAGGGTAATTACTTTAGATAAAAATCCTTTCCTGCCTAGTGGGAACCTTGGCGGAGATGATGCCTAATGAGATATTTTGCTTTTGTCTGTTTAGAGTAAAATTAGAGATGTTAACGCTGATAACGGTTTTCTCAGATCATTAAAATGTAACATGTAGGAAAGGCATGTCGAGTTGCAAAGGCTCGGGCTGACATGAAAGAAGCTGAGCGTAAAAGGCTGCCCCTCCTTTGGGGGAGAGGGTTATTTTGGTAAGGCAGCAGGCGTCTTGCTTAAAATGTGAGATCGCCCCACCCTGGTTCTTCTGCACCTCGCGAATAAACGGCATTTTTCATTCTTGCAGGTAATAATAAACGTGAGTCAAAATGACATCTTGTTAGAATTAGTCTTTAGTCTGTAAGAGAGATTGCCAGATTACAGTGTTGCGTTCAAACTATTCCAGTGAAAGGTCTGTCAGCATTTCCATTATAAATTCAGTTTTTCTGGAGTTTGTAATTTTACCACAAAACTTTGAGTGGCTGAGATGTTTTCCCTTCTAGTGTTATGGTTTTTTAAAAGAAATGCATTGATTGCCCATTTCCAGCATCTTTGCTACTCCTGAAACCTGAATATCATTCAGATAGGGGGAAGTCCCAGAGATGGAATACACAACCATGGAATAAAGTATTTTTGTTAGAACATAACTTTATTGGAGCAGAGCCGTATTTTCATTTTGGATTGCGGGAGGCTTCAGGTTTGCCATTTGGTATTCATGAATGTGTTGAGTAAATTCTTCTGTCTATTCTGCAGGTGAACTGAAATGTCAGTTCGTAGTGTGTTTGCCAGAATTACATGGAGAGACACACTCCTCAGTTATGTGTGTGTCTGAACTCATAGCTAAATTATGAACACTCCTCTTACTTTTTGTTTCCTTGTATGTTGCATGTCAGGATCTGCCATGGAGAAGAAGGGGTGAGGCCAAAGAGAGGGAGGGGATCAGGAATCACTTTCAGTATTACCAATGCCTGGGAGGAAGCCATTTATTCTCTTTCTACTGAATTATGCCCTTTGACTCAGTATCTTCAGGCAATTCTTTTCCAGTGGCTCACCTCTGGCTGCTGTGTGAGGGGCTTAATTATTTGCAAACTGCCTTGAAATCCCTGGATGAAAGGCACTGAATAAGTGCACAGTATTGTTATTCAGATATGGAATTTAATGATCCATTACAGTTCATCAGGAAAATGCACTTTGCAGTGATGGTAGGAAATGTTTCTACCTGATAGAGGGTAATAATAACTGCTTAAAGGTAGATTCAGATTACAGATGAGACAATTAACTCTAGCCATGTGCTCTTCAATTTGTTGCAATTCATTTTGTGATCAAAGTGAGTCACAGAGAGCCAGATGGTCAGGTTCATGTTCACATCTCTCCTAGGCCAGCCCTTCACTCCTGGGCCCACTGTCTGCACAGCCGACAGGACTTAGTTATTCATTAGTGCTTGTGAGCTGTTACTCAGAATTCCTAATCGAGGCTCCGGTGATGCCAACAAAAGGGCTCAAGCCAATCTACATGGTTGGGAGCAGTTTAATTTTACTTGGATTAACTCTTACTTAGTGTCTCTGGTGTGGATCCAGCCTTAACAAAAAAGAGACCCTTGTGGCTCTCTATCTCTGCTCTGCCTGGCCCCTCTACTCTAGTTTTTGAACCTCAGATTTCAGGGGTGTGACACCTAGCTTATTGTAAACCCAGGCTTGATTGCTAATGAATGAGAGAATACTTAGATAAATAAATATCTTCCTGTGTGTCCAGGAGGTGAGAGCCATGACTAGCTTCATGGGCATAAGACCTGTGCGGTGACATAGGCCCCTTTCCCCTTCCCTGCTCAGAAGGACTTCACATTTGGTTTAAGGTTCTACTGTTGTCTTCTGAAATTCTTAATAATTTTTGAACAAAGGGCCCCTCATTTTCATTTTTTACTGAGGCCCACAAATTATGTACCTACCTGGTTCTGGTGAGGAAAAGGGCATAGCGTGAAGTGGCAGGCAGCTCCTACTCAGCTTGTTGTAGACTCTTGCCAGGGAAGAGTTGGTAGAATTACTGGCTTTGTGTTGCCACATCGTTTGATTTTTCCAGGGGGAGGTGGATATTGGATATTTATGTGGAATTTCCTGATTTTTAAATATTGGCTCAAATCTTTAAAAAAATTTTGGGTGAAAGCATACATAAGAGCTAGAGCCGGCCTGCAGGCTGCTTGTTGCCTACCACTGAACAGACTGAATCATCTTTTTTATTTAATATCTTTGCCTGTCTCTGTTTTCTAAAGGCCTCACATATAGTGGATGATTTGTGAATATGCACCAAATGAATGGTTACAACTATCTGGAAAATAGAAAGATGCCAAAAAACCAAAACTCTAAATCAAATCAATACTGAGTCCCACTGAGGGATTGATAGCTTCCTTTTTAACAGAGAATTCAAAATGAAAGGCCAAATAATTTAATACCATGGGTACAATGTGATTCCTTGCAGGTAAATAATCCAATGCTTTTGAACCACCTGCCCTCTATTTAGTTGTTATTGACCATATGGGGTAACTTGGCTGGGTAATGCCTGAGGACCTCCATGGGAATTTGACATTTGAGAACTCACCAAAACAATAGCTTTGATTTACTGAATCTGCACCATGTGCCAGACCCAGTGCTAGCTACCTTACCTATATGTACCTCATTGACTCATCAAAGTAACCTTTGAAGTAGGTGTGGTGCCCACCCATTCTGCAGAGTTGGGAGAACTAATCTCATGTAGGAGTGAACTTAATCTGAATATAGTGTGTGTTTTCTTGAATGTCTAAAGGTTATTTCCCCATTCTGTATACACAGTCCAGCCCTGAATCAATGACTGGGCATGGTGTAGAACTGTGGCATACAGAGAATGTGGTCCCTGCCCTTACATACACAGAACAGAAAACAATATAAAATGTAACATATTGTCAAAATCTGCAATTCAGATAGCAGACGCTATGCATCTGCCTCCCTGTTTCCCTCCTTTCCCTGTCTGGATGTTGAAGAAGCTTCAGTGACATATGACCCTGTCAGAGGTACTCACAGTTCAGAAGTCAGGGCTGGTTGCAAAAATCGAAATTTCTTTAGTAAAGAAGACAAGCTTTTGGCAGAGCTGGGGCCATTTATGGGAATGCAGCACCCAGGCCTTGGGAATGAGGGAAAATAGCTTCTGTATTGTTAATGGCAATGTATGACCTCTTTCTCCTATCTTTAAATTTTGTGTAAATATTTGCAAATTGTTCAAGTCCAAACTGAAACCTGCTATGAACTAGACATTTTGTGAACTCAGTAAGATTGCCCAAAATATAACTTACCTTTCACCTTTTTTTTTTCTTTTTTTTTCTTGTTTGGGATAACATTTAATTAAAAATAAAAGTAGTTACTTTTTTTTCTTTTGTCAGTTCAAGGTCTTTTAATTTTTTCCCTTTTTTTTTTCTTTTTTGTTAATTTTGAATGTCAGTCTATCTAAAACTGAAACTTAATTTTGCTATCAGCATGCTACTCAGCTTCCTTAAGGCTGGAAATATTCTCTGAATCTTACCACTCTATCCTTTCCAAGGGCCATTTCATTTCTGAAGAATATATAAGTTGAACTTCATCGTGCTAGTGACACTACTTCAAAAATCAGGCAGGAATTTTGCCATTTGTTTTTCCTTGAGCTATTTCTTTCCAAAATAATAAATCTCCCCAATCCAAAAGCATTTCATGTCCTCCTTCATTTTAATTATTGGAATTACAGCCAAAATGCCTCTCAGCCTTCCTCAGTGACTTCATAATCACCGTTTCTCCAGCATATTCCCTGGTTGACTTCTCTTTTGTTCCTTAGCCTCATAATGAATTGCCCTTTGGTTCTGAGATGTGTCATTTTCCACCCTGACCTTTTTGTTCTTTTCCTGAAGGCTGTAGGACATGCTGCTACTGATGTGATGAGAGCCGGCCCTTGGTTGCCAGGTCCCTCTTGTCCTTGTGTCAGCTTTCATCGGCTCCTTTCCTAAGCATTTAAATCCTCCACTTTCCAGTCCTCCCATACATCTCATTATTCTCTTCATGTGTGCCTGAGCCTGTAGCTGGCATGTGGACAAAGCCCCAGTTAGTTACAGAAGAAAGCTTTTCGAGTTTCCAAGTCTTCCATCACTCTAGTCGTGGACCATCTTCTCTTCTTTCTCCCTTGTCACTTTCTGCAGATACTTCAGCAGTTTCCTCAGGACTTTCCAGAAGTCTAACCCAAAGATGGCTTAGACCTTCTCTTTGGAGTTTAAAGTTGGGAGAGCCCAGTGTGGTAATTTCCATTCCACAAGTAGGAAACAAAAGGAATGTGCATGCTCAGCATCTTTCCTCAGTATTTCAGTATCCATAGATCTTTGGCTATTTTTCTTTTCTTCCTATCCCGTATTCTTCAAGCAACAGAAACTCGTGGATAGTACAAAATGGGCCAAGTATCCAGAAATATAGCTCTTTAGCAGCGGACACCTCATTCATTCATTAAATATATATTGAATATCTCTTAGGTAGCAGGCACTCCCCATAGGGCTAGTGGGGAGCAAACCTAGCCCTGGCTCCTGGTCTCATGAAGCACGTCATCTGGTAGGAAGGATGACACTGATCGGTTAGTAAAGATAACCCACTGCTCGTGAAGGAAAGGTATTCCATGCACCAGAGTGTCTAATGGGGGAATTTAACCTGGTCGGGAGGTTGAGGAAGCCCTCCCTGAGGAATTGTGAAGTAACTTCCCATCAGGGACAGTCTGAAACATGAGGTTCACTTTTTCATCCAGCTTCCTAATCCTATTAATTCATTGCTATCTTTGGCCCTTTGGAGTATTGCATAAACCATGCTAGAACCTCTGGGGCCATTTTTGGCAAATAATATTTCCTGTATACAGAGTCCAGAATTGATTTATTTACCTGCGTCTTTAGAATCTGATAAAAGCAGAAGTTGTTAACTGCCAAGAGTACTGTTCATTTCCATACTTGGAAAAAATACAAGTTAACATTCTTATTTTGAACATATTTAGGGTGGTTTTGACAACATTTGAATGATCAGGAGCTACAAAGATACTCCCTCCCAGTCATTTGATGTGTGTTAGGCCTTTGGTGAAAAAGTGAGTGTAAAGTCTGTCTGAAGCCCCTGCCTACTCCGGAGGAGAGGGTCTCCATCCTCTGTGGCTCAAAGATGATTATTCCAAGTTTGTCCAACTCATGGCCTGCAGGCCTCATGCGTGATTAATGTGGCCCAACACAAATTTGTAAACTTTCTTAAAACATGAGTTTTTTTTTTTTTATTTCTTTGTTTTCGCGCATCAGCTATCGTTAGTGTTTAGTGTATTATATGTGTGGCCCAAGACAATTCTTCTTTCATTGTGGCCCAGGGAAGCCAAAAGATTGGACACGTTTTAATTTAGACAATTCTTAGGTTTAAAATTAAGGAATTTTGACAGTATCTATTTAAAATAAATTGACTATACTGTATGCTAACACTCCTCTATTTTTTTTTTTTTATTTGATGATAGGTAACCTGTATTGAGAGCTTCCTGTGTGTGCTACTCATATTAACTCATGTAATCCTTAGAACAACCCAGGGCTAGGTGTGTCAGTAGAAGCTGCAGCACAGGTGTCACCCAGCTAATGAATGGTAGAGCTGGAATTGGATACTAGCTGTTTGATGCTGGGGACTGTTCTCTCACTCACCGTGCTATGCCTCTCCCTTTTCCTTTTCTTCATTTGAAGTTGGAACTCTCTTTAGCAGTCCCCAGAAGTGGAAATAAAGGTCACATCATTCTAAAATATTGGATGTTTTGTTGACATCTATCTTAAAGTTGAAAAACAATTTCTCAGTAAATCTGAGTGAATGTATCTCCTGTATTTCATTCACATGGCCCACTTTCTAATCATTGTATTCATTAGGTTTTAGTGTCCATTTAGGCATCAGAAAGTAAAAGTGATGCATGTAAAGACAAAAGAAGTACTAGGCATGTAACTGAAATCCTATGGCTCCGTCTCCAAGGTTTACTTGTAACTCACACTCCTACCCTCTTGTTAGGTGGAGGGAATTTGTTCTTTGCTTTGTGTGTATGTGTGTGTGAGAGGCGGAAAGGGTGAAAGAAACTATACCTGTAATAGGTAGAGTATTTTACCAAGGAGGAAGAATTTCATTCAGAACTAATTCCATCAGAACTCCTAATTAGAAATATTAGCTGCCAGTAACAGATAAAAGTAGGTAACCTTTGTTCTCATTCTGGTCAATTTCAGGAAGAGATTATCTTGCCAGATTAGCATGTTGCAACTCTCAACTGGAGTTTTGAATGGTTTTAAAGGATTCAGGCAGTTGGCATGGCAGTAACCCTCAGTTACCTCCGGTTTGCAGGGTCACTGTTTAGAATGCTGACTCAGCTCTGCCTGGGCCAGACACCCAAGTTGTCATCTTTAGTCAAGAGACATCATTCTCAGGAGCCACTTGAAACATTAAGCACACATTTGAAGCTCAGTTTGGGAAATGATCAAGTGTGTGAATGTACAGTACTGTGCTTATTTTTCAGCATTTAGTTCAAATTTTGGAGAAGGCTAAATGGGAGATGCTTAGTGTGTCAGTGTTGGAGGTTTTAAGTGATTTAAAAAATCAAGCAGATGAGCGCATAAAGATTTCTATGCAAACAATGATGAGCTTAAATTAAAGCTGCTGATTTAGTGTGAGAATTACTTGCATTGATTTGTAGAATATCTATATGGGTTCAAGATTCCATATTATGCAAATGAATAAGCCCTGAAGCGTCAAACTGAAAAAAAAAAAAAAAAAAAGAAAAATTAACTGTGAAAGATATTATTACCCATTCAGCAAGAGAAAAACGTAGACATATTTAGAGTTAACTCTTCCTTTTTGTACAGTTCTTGGGAAGAGAAGTGCCAGGGATGATGGTCTGTGTCCCAGATGTAAAGAAGCAAGGCATGGTTTGCAGTCAGTTCCCCCATACTCCTTCTGTCCTCACTTCTTTGTTCTGTGCTCTCTTACCTTTTGGCCACCCAGTTCCCTCTACTAGTTCTTGTCCTTTCCCTTCCAAAACCAATCTCAGAGAAGGATTTTATGAACACAGTTTTACTAATATATAAATAACTGAGCATAATTAGTGCATTACTTTTTTGAAGGATCAGTGTATTAATATTGACAAAGCCAAAGAAGTAAACCCCTAAAGATAAAAACAATAGAATTTCACACACTGGTAACCTGGCGATAGGAGACCATTTCTGAATGAAGAGAGGGCTATTCATAAATAAACGCAACCCTGGACAGAGAATATAGGCAAATGGATTACAGGATATAAATCGCAGTAATATTAAAAATATATAGAGAGGATGATTTCTAATAATACATTGGTCAGTGAGCATCTCCCACCTTTTGCCATACATTGGCTTTGATCACATAAATCTCTATAGCAAGATGCTGTGTTATTAAACATTTAAACAAAGCTTCAGGGAAAGCCATTTGGCTTATGATTAGGGATTTTTGTTATTCAGTAGCAGTGAACCTGAATCTATTATCCTTGAATGATGAATTTTAGAAGAAAAAGCAGTGGATCCAACTTTATTTACCTCCCCACCCCAATTTTACTGATAAAAATTAAATTGATAAATTTATTTCAAAATAGGTGTGTTCCAATTTTGACATACAAAAAGCATAGTGGTGAGTTATAAAAACATAGAGTTGGTTGATTAATGAAAATGTACTTATTTTAGATAGAGTTGTTGCTAGGTTGTTGCCTGGCTACAAAGAGGCTGAACCCCCTTCAGTCCCACCTCTCCCCCACCATACCCTCCTCCAGCAACCATGCTATGTTGAGTTGATGGCTCCATCTAGTGCCAATCTGTGGAACTATCTTTCAGGACTCCTCACTGTCCCTGGTTCTCTTAATGTGTGGTGGGTCGCCTCTGGAGCAGGATGTGATGAAGAGTCCTCTTTCTCTGGGAACACACAGTCTACTGTGGGACTGCCTTCTAGTTCCTACCTCTCCTTTGTTTTTGCGGTGTAGTTATACCTCCATGTCTTTCTCCCAGACTTAATTTCTTTGTTTCCCTCTCTCTAGCACCTGCTTTTTGTACTTCTTTCTCCTCTTTTCTTCTTTTCCAACTCTCAATCAATTTTTTTGGAGCAAAAAAGAAAAGAAAAGAAAAAAATCAGAGCTTGCAACTGGTAAGTATAAAGATTTTTTTTCTAACGATACATTACGCCAAAGTAAGAGAATGCCGTGCATTTTAAATGAAACTAATGATTTAAACCATATTAGAGAACCAGAGTGACCCTAAAGTTGACGACAAAGGCTCACTTAGAAGTCTGTGTCCCTTCATCTTCCTGTAATTAGACGTTTCCCCAAACACAGTTAATTAAAAATTTTTCTTTTGATTGATTTTGGAACTATCATTGTAGTATTATTTTCTACTTTTTAGATTGTAAATTTAGTCTCTCACTAATAATTTAAGTTCAAGACATTTTCATGGACTATCCAGGAATGCTAGTTCATTGGCCTGGCCCTGTTTCCATGGGGGAATGTATTCTCAGTTTCAGATAACCAGTTTTCCTGCAGATTTTTTTGGGTCCCATATGAAATGAGAACAGAGATGAATGGGAAGCATTGTTGGACAAAGCCTCACACGTGAGATCTGAGTTAGTGTACAGGTTTTAAGTCTCCTACATTAAACAATACATTTTAAATTTCCACTTATGTTAAGCATCTTGATATTGTGGGTTTGAAAGTAAGTCCCCTCTGAAAAACAGGAACTGTGCTTGTCTGTTACCAGTTCTTGTGGTCGATATGGTAACTATTTTGATTTTTCAGAAGGGAAGAAAAGCAGTTAAATCTAGTTAAAATTAAAACCAGTTAAAATTAACTGGCTCGTGAGATTTCAGTGCAGCTGTTCCACACAGCAACACTGAGAGTGAGTTGTTTATTATTGTGATTAACTATTAGTTGTTATTTTTTGAACAGTGGCATATTTATATTTTTGGTCTACCCTTGGAAAATAGAAACTGCAAGCATAGAGAGGTTCCCGTTTGCTAATTTGCATGTACCCTGTTTTTGTTTTTGCCTGGTAGGTGTGTGCACCTCATGTATGTGAGAGTAATTTAGCATGTCAGCACTTTCCTACCAGCAACGCTTGCTGACTCATGCAGCTGTTGTAGTGCTCAGCTGGCCGCACTGTAAACTGCCCATAGTACCAGCACTGCCCTTGGAGAGCACTGGGCTGCTGGGCTGATTAGCTCCTGGGATGCTATTTTCAGCTCTGTGGTCACTGCTGAACTGGGTCCCTGTCTCCTGCCAGCAGCTGGACACAGCTTTCTGGTTGCAGGGGAGCAAATTGGACACATTTCTACCTTTGTAGGGACTGCATAAAGATTCATAGCTCGCCATTGCACTCCAGCCTGGGTAACAAGAGTGAAACTCCGTCTCAAAAAAAAGATTCATAGCATTTCTGGATATACCTCAGGAAAACTGTCTTGTGTTTTTGTGTATGTGTTTTTGTTTTGTGTTTTTGTTGTTTTGCTTCACTTTATTTTCTGGGAGTATTTAAGGGGAGAGGCAAAAGGGGCTGATAGTAAGTGAAAAGGGAATGTGCTGTTATTTTGTACTTAAGACCAGGAGTTTTCACAAATCTTTAACTTAGGCTTTTTTGGTGTAACTGAAACCTGACCCACTTCTCTCTCAGTGCAAAGCCATGTGTCCTGAGTAGGGAAGCAGGCTGAGGGTGCAAGTGACTAGCCTGACATTGTTTTATGTGGCTCAAGTCCCTAAGTGATGACAGCTTTTGTTTATATCTGTTGCCTGTTTTTGAGGTTAAAACAAAACAAAAAACTTGACCTCAGGTCATTTTAAAGCTAGCATGTATTTTCAGAGATGGTTTCACTGTTTGTTTTCAGAGTTCAATTTTGCTTATTTTCATTGGAAAGTGTGAAATGTTGCTTTTTTTGAGGCTTCTAAATAAACTTCCTTTTGTAGATACAAGTTGATCCAATCATCTTAAACTGTCTTGAAAAGGATGATTAAAGTAAGATCAGCTGGGGAAGGGAAAGCTTTGCACACACTTGAGGAGTTTGCCTCCTTTTTCTTATGTTTCAGTAAGCATTCTGAAGCAGCTTTGACCAGTAATAAAGAAAAGCCACAGTGACTGTGTGTAACATGATGTTGATGGAAGTTCTTGGTTTCCGCCGATACAGATGACTCATCAATATCAATAGAATTGTGACTTCTAATAATAACACAGTGCAAGACCTTCAAAACATGTGGTTTTAGCCCTTGCTCTTAGTGAAAGGTTGGAAAATATTAGTTTGAGCTTTAAAAAAAAAAAAAAAAACTCTTGATTTTGCCCAAGTATAAAGTTGTTTTTTATAGGAATGATGATATCCCTGTGTTTTCTCATCTTACTGTTTTTAGTTTCATTATTATTAAGGAGCCAAACTCATATCATTTCATCGTGTAGAAATCTCTGCACTAAGCATCTCCTGTCAGGGCTGTGTTTGAGGGAAATGTGGCTGAAAAGCAAATCTTCCCTGAATGCAGAAAGGAAAACACTGGTGCAGACAATAGTCCACTGAGCTGCACGCCACCTACACGGCATCTATTGCGGAGGGCTGTCGTATTGCTGAGTAGCCCCATAGCCCTGTGAGTCATTGTCAAAGGATTCCACGAGGAAGGTTAACAGAAAATGCGAGTCAGAGGAAACAGCAGAGTGGGGCAGCTAGCTCAGGAAGAACTGTGCTACCTGCTGAGGGGCTGTCCAAATGTCACCAGGGGTTCGGTGTACATTCATCCTTTTGCAGCCCATGTCCATGTGTCTACATATGGGGACATTGTTTTTTGTTCAGTTTTAGTTGGTTTTACTGCAGTTTGGCCAGACTATCAGAGATTACTATCTTAGCTCTGTATCACAGTGGTCTTATCCCACAGCCTTTGCTTTTTGTATTTTGTTTTTAGAGGAACTGAAGTTCTAGACTATAAGATCAACATGTATATTTGTATCATCTTTTTCTTTCTAAATGCTTAACTTTTTATTTATTTATTTTTTGAGATGGAGTCTTGCTCTTTCAGGCTGGAGTACAGTGGCGTGATCTTGGCTCACTACAACCCCTGCCTCCCAGGTTCAAGCAATCCTCTTGGCTCAGCCTCCCGAGTAGCTAAGCCTCCCAAGTGCATGTCAGCATGCCCAGCTAATTTTTGTATTTTAGTAGAAATGGGATTTCTACTAAACCAGTAGTAGCCTAGTCTGTTGGCCAGGCTGGTCTCGAACTCCTGACCTCAAGTGATCTGCCCACCCCAGCCTCCCAAAGTGCTGGGATTATAGGTGTGAGCCACCATGCCCCACCCAGACCTACAAAATTCTTATATGATAGTACAAAAGTTAAAAATTCATGAGGAGTCTTTCACTTATTGTTGGGGGAAAAAAAGAGAGTAGGACTTCTGTTCACTGAGTGGTAACTATGGAGAATGAGAAAACAAGCCCAAAGTGGTAGAAGATGTTTGTGGCACATAAATAATACTGGTTCAGCACACATATGAAAAAAGCCAGATAACCAAAAAGAAAAATACTGTACATTCATATTCTTAAACGTGCATTTCACAAAGGAATAAAACCAATTGGCTAGTAAATATATAAAAAGATGCACTCAGCCTCATTAATAAGCAAACATGCAAATTAAAATCATAGTAACAGACAATTACACACTCTCTGGATTGGCAGAAATTTTAATATCCAACAGTACCATGTAAAGATGTGGATGAATGGGAGTATTTTTGTATTTAGCTGACAGGAGTATAACTTGGTACACTTACATTGGAAAACAATTTGCTATTAACCTAACCAAGTTCAAGCTGCAAATAACTTACAGCACAGCCATCTTACCCCTAGGTATATATCTTAGAAAAATTCTTACCTATGCGCTTTAAGAAACATGCACAAAACAAAAAATAGATGCTGGCAAGGTTATAGAGAAAGAGGAACACTTATACACTGTTGGTGGGAGTATAAATTAGTTTAACCATTATGGAAGACAGTATAATGATTGCTCAAAGACCTAAAGATGGCAATACCATTCAACCCAGCAATTTCATTACTGTGCATATACCCAAAGGAATATAAATTATTCTATTATAAAGACACATACACGTGTATGTTCACTGCAGCACTATTCACAATAAGCAAAGACATGTAATCAACCTAAATGCCCATCAGTGAAAGACTGGATAAAGAAGATGTGGTACATACACCATGGAATACTATGCAACCTTTAAAAAGAATGAGCTCATGTCCTTTGCAGGGACATGGATGGAGCTGGAGGCCATTATCCTTAGCAAACTAACACAGGAACAGAAAACCAAATAATGAATATTTTCACTTACGAATGAGCTAAATGATGAAAGCACATGGACACATAGAGGGGAACAATAAACAGACCTATTAGAGGATGGGAAGAGGGAGAGGATCAGGAAAAATAACTAATGGATACCAGGCCTAATACCTGAGTGATGAAGTAATCTGTACAGCAAACCTCCATGACAAAAGTTTTCCTACGTAACAAAGCAATACTTACACGTACGCCTGAACTAAAAAGTTTAAAAATGGGCAAAAATATTCAAAGAAGCATTGTTCATAAGAGCAAAACACTGGAAGCAACCCAAATAAATGCCCATCAACCTTAGATTGAATCAGCACATTTTGCTATGAGGTGTTTATGCTCTGTGATACTATTTGACAATGAAAAATCAGCTAGTAAAACCACTTATAGAAGTGTGTGGAGAGGCAGCATTTCTTGGTGGTCAAGAGTAAGGATTGTGCCTGGGTTCAGATTTGGGTTCTGCCACTTACTGTGTGACCTTGGATGAATTTCTGAACTTCAGTAAATCTTAGTTTTCTCATCTGTACATCAGGGAAAATGATGTCTATCTGGTAGGGTTGTTAGGAAATTTAAATGAGTTAATATTTGTGACATGGTTAGGAGAATGATTGGCAGGTAATACATTCTGTGTTTGTTAAACAAAAATGCATCAAAATGGATGAATCTTACAAACATAATGTTGAAAGAAGCAAGATAGAATATGTACAGTGTGGTTCTATTCATGTAAAGTTCAAAAGCATGCAAAACTAAAACTATTTAGGGATGCATACATAGATGGCAAACCTATAAAGAAAATTAATATGATTGAATACGATTCTCACAAAAATCAGTGACAATCATATTAAATCATATTAATTTTCTTTATAGTTTTACCATACATAGATGGTAAAACTATACATAGGTGGTAAAACTATTAAGAAGTGATGGAGTGAGTATGGTGGGGAAGGGGCTGACTGGGGCCCCTCCAGAGGTGACAGAGTGGGTATGATGGGGAAGGGGCTCCCTGGGGCTTCTGAGGTCCTGGCAGTGTTTTAGTTCCCAACCTGGACAGTGGTCTCAAGGATGTTCTTTTTTATAATTGTTTTTAAAAACTGTACTTTTAATATGTGCGTGACCTATTAGATAATAAACATTTTAAAGGATTTATGTGAGTTGTTATAGTAGCAATATGGCATTAAATAGGAATAACTGTAAATTCCTACATTTGAGTTAAAAAATAATCGTTCAAGTGCAGATTAGAACACTTGCATGGTATTATTTCCTTCACAACATTGTGAGCCACCAGCGCAATGTGATTCTTACAGAAGGTGACACCTCCTTGAGGCCACATTCAGAGAGCTGTCCTCTTTATATCAGGGAATGTACTTTTCTCACTAGACTAGCTACTCTCAGGTCTAGATGTGCCATGTGTGCAATGCTATGCCTTGTTCAGGGGATTTATTTTAAGAAAGATTTTGACCACAGAGGGTGCATTTTCAGTGATAAAGATGTTTAGGGGTCTGGAAACCTATCAGTTCTGAGTGGCCAAAGGAAGTGGGGATTTTCAACATGGAGAAGAGGAGATGTCCGGAGAGAAAGAATGTCTTCCATCACTAGAAGCAGAAGCAGCCTTTCTTTGTTGCTATTCAAGCCCCCCTCTGTAATGTCTACCCTTGGAGGCAGGTTTCAACTCCTGGATACTGGAGATGCCCAAGCAGAGGCTGTGGGACCTCCCTTAGACTTGACTGGGGCCACAATACCCACCACCTGGTCACTGGGCTGCATCAGCATCACCTGGAGCTTCTTATGAAGTCTCTCAGTAACTGCGGTGGCTCAGGCCAGTTGTCCTGGCACTTAAGTAGGTGAGGCTACATGCGAGGCTAGCCTGGGTAATATATTTTTTAAAAGTCTCTCATTCATTAAAAAAAAAAAAAAAATGAAAAGAAAGGGAAGGAAGGAAGGGAGGGAAGGAGGAAATTAGTCTCTCTCAGGCCCATCTACATCTACTGAGTCCGAATCTGTACTTTCTCAGGATGCCCTGGGGACTCACATACACATCAAAATTTGAGAGGCACTGGGCTAAATGTCTCTAAGATCCCTAATGATGCTTAAGATTTAATGATTTTATAGAATAAACTGTATAAGCAACTGAAAACTACCAGTTCATACGGTGACATTATCAATTTAAAACATCTTGGGATGTTGCATGTTTATAAAACCATATCAAGTATTTGTTGCTAAATTAGTTTTAAATTGTCCATTTTCCCCCTAAAGTCAAAGTTAGGTTGCCTATGTATTTGGGCACCTATAAGAATTAAAGTATTGTACAACATTATTGCATTTTCTTCTTTTTAACATATAGGACTAGATTTTTGCTTTAAAATTCTTAATTAATGTCTTTAAATTTTTCTTCTACATTCATTAAAAATTCAGAAGCAGATTAGTGTTCTGAATACCTGTTAAGAATACTCAAAAGGGATGTTTAAATAATAAATAAGTCTCATAATATGTTGGTTTTATAGTTAGCATATTTTTTCTTCTTATACATAGTCGATATTTTGATCTTATGTGGACTTTTGAAGTCTGAGTATTTTATAATGATTCTCCACAATACCCCTTATCTTTTAGATTCTAGATCTGAGATCAGGCAAGTAAAATAGTTTTACTTTTTCCTCCCTCAAAAGACCATAACTAACTTAAGCTCATTTACTTTTTCCTTAATATTTTGCAAATTATTCTTTTAACCTATGAAGTTCAAGTGGAATACATGATTCATTTACTCTTTTCCGCTTCGTATAATTAGTCACTTGTTCTTTTGATGCTCCTAGAAAAACTAATATTCAAAGTGCTAGTCATAAAATTCCAAAATGATTAAATGACTTAAAATCAGTTCTTAAATGACTTAAAATCAGAGATAAAATATGCTTTACTATACAGTAAAAATGAAGAAAACGTCTCATGAATAGAAGATGTTCTTTAAGGCTTTGTAACCATGAGAACCATGAGTTTTTTTATTTAAGCATGTGTTACCAGGTCTGTTTTCTTGTGGTACAAAAGACCAAGAAACTGTACTTTGACGGTTGGCTTAGATAATATTTGCTGTATGTATGTCATCTAGATAAGATAATGTATGACAAAGGGCTTTATAAAATGATAAAGTACTGTAGACATTTTAATAACTTTTGTGTACTATAATTATATTTATACTTTAGCAAAGTTTCCTCTCTTTTATAAGACTGACTTTAAAAAAATCTAAATTCTGCCTTACTGAGATTTTTCAAGTTTTAATTTCTTTTTTGAGACAGTTTCACTCTTGTTTCCCAGGCTGGAGTGCAATGGCATGATCTCAGCTCACCGCAACCTCCACCTCCCAGGTTCAAGAGATCCTCCTACCTCAGCATCCTGAGTAGCTGGGATTACAGGCATGCACCACCATGCCCCATTAATTTTTTGTATTTTTAGTAGAGACAGGGTTTCTCCATGTTGATCAGGCTGGTCTCTAACTCCCGACCCCAGGTGATCTGCCTGCTTCAGCCTCCCAAAGTGCTGGGATTACAGGCGTGAGCCACTGCTCCCAGCCTGTAATGTTTTAATTTCTGAATCCATAAATGATTGTGAACAAATGTCATCATCCTCCACCATATTAGTAATTGGCTGTAACATGAAATACTAGATTTCTTATCCAGAATTCTTATTGGCTTACTTCATTCATTCATTCATTTATTCATAGTGAATATATGTGGAGCACTTCCTGTGTGCAAAGCTGCAGGCTGGGTTTTCCAGGAAGGACATAAAATGAATAACACAATCCCAGTGTCCAAAGAGTTTATAGCTTTATGGCTATATAGATGCCTTTGGTCCTGATAAAAGAATCTTATGAATGTATAAATTTTTTAATTTATAATTTTAGAAATCATAGCATCTTACTAGATTTTTGATTATGAAATCACCATTTAAAATATTGGGTATGTAATAAGAGATTGATGTTGAACTTAATAGCTGTTGGAAAACAATTGCTTGAAGTATATTCTTCTATTTAAAAATAATTTTCTGGAGACAAACAAGGTCTCACTGTGTTGCCCAGTTTGGTCTCAAACTCCTGGCCTCAAGTGATTGTCCTACCTTGGCCTCCCAAAGTGCTAGTATTACCAGTATTCCTTGATTTTTGTTGTTGTTGCTGGGATCTCATTCTGTTGCCCAGGCATGATCTTGGCTCACTGCAACTTCCACCTCCAGGGTTCAAGCAATTCTCCTACTTCAGCCTCCCAAGTAGCTCGGATTATAGGCATGTACCACCATGCCCAGCTATTTTTTGTATTTTTAGTACAGATGGGGTTGGCCAGGCTGGTCACAAACTCCTGACCTCATGATCCACCTGCCGTGTCTCCCAAAGTCCTGGGATTACAGATGTCAGACACGTAATTTAGGAGCAAGATTTTTAAGAGCAAGATTTAGGAAGATTACTGCCTATCCCTATAGGGTTTGTTGGATTTTGGATTTTTCTTAATGGTTTGAAATCATATGTTCTAGTTTGAACTCAACCTGCACTGTCAAATATGGTAACTACCAGCCACATGTGGTGTTTGAGCATGTGAAATGTGGTTGAGATGTGCTGTACAATACATACCAGATTTCAAGGACTTATTACACAAAAAAGGATGTAAGATATTGCCTTAATAATTTTTATTATGTTGATTACATGTTGAAATGATATTTTACATATATAGGATTAAGTAATATTAAGATACATTTGACCTGTTCCTTTTTACTTTTTATTTAATGTGGATACTAGAAATTTAAAATTATATGTGGCTCACCTTATACTTTGATTTCAAAGTGCTGGTTTCTTCTCTGAAGTCTAGAATGATTGAGAGCTCTTGGAGAAAAGAAGATCAGAGCTTAACAGAGAGTTTTAGAGATGAGATGCCACCAACGGAATCCACTTACCTGAAGAAATCCCAGTCAGCACCTTTGCCCTACTTTTAGAGATTCCTGCTTTCTTGAACCCACAAAATAGAGCATGGGTAGCAAGCATTTAATATCTACAATGTACAGAACATTGAAGGGGAATTAAAATAAGTATCACACAGATCCCTGCCTTTAGGGAAAAAAAATGTAGCCTACTGGGGAAGCAGGATACAAGCACATGAGTTATTAAATCATGGCTTGAGAGATACATAGCTGTTCAATGCTCAGATCCAACGTTCTTGCAAACAGAGAGTCAAGGCACTAAACAAAAAAAGTGCTTCAAAGGAAGGAAGGGTCTCCATGGCCTGGAAAGGTCTCCATCTATGCCCTGGAAGGGTGTCCCACCAGAGGAACGACTTGGCTGGGCACTGATGAGTGGGTAGGATTTCAACGGATGAGAGAGAGGGGGCATGTCCAGGTAGAGTGGGAAGAAGGAGGAAAACATGGGCAAGCACAGAACAGTTGAGAGGTCAGTGAGAAGAAGAGATGGCTGAGCCAGAGGACTGAACTGTGACGTGTGAGTAGAATCATTCTCTAGTCCACCTATTATTCAAGCTTTAATCTTTGACATCATCTCCTATAATGTTATTTATCTTAGAAGTTCTTTGCCAAGTGTCTCAAAGCAGAGGTTAAGGCAGGACACTTTAACTTTGGGTAGAATAAATGTTGCATACGTTTAATTGTTAGGAAGTTCTTTAAATAGCAAAACTGGTAGTATTATCTTGCCAGTTATGTTTATACTAACATTCGTGTAGAACCACGAAACTTTAAAGACTTGTTGGTTAAGTACATTATTAGTATTCAGGCAATAGTGCTAAGCATTTGTAAATTCTTCTTGCTTAAAATGCCTTCAGTATTACGTCATTTGATCTTGCCCGTTGGCTCCATCTTATAGAATTGGAAGCCAGGGAAGCTAAGATTGAATAATTAATGGTAGAATCTGGAATTTGAGCCTAGCTCTTAAGCTTCTTCCATTTTACTGTGTGGAACACTCTAATTTTCATTCCTGTAAGTCTGTTTCTTAAGAGAAGCTGATTAATTTTATCTGATTTTTAATTGAATGATAATATACATAGAGAAAAGTATGTATATAGCATATATTCATCTTACTGATGAATTTCCACAAAGTGAACACACTGTTAGAAGCAGCTCTCAGATTAAGATACAGCATTATCAGTGCCCAAGAAATCCCTCAGACTCCCTTCCAGTAACCACTCCACCTATGGTAGCCACTACTCTCACTTTGGAAGCATAAATTTGCTTTGCCTATTTTTGAACTTTATATCAATGGATATATAGAATGTACTATTTTGTGCCTGACTTCTTTCATTCAGTAGTATGCTCAGTTCACTCATATTGTATATGACACCGTATTGACTATGGTAGTTGATTTTTCATTCTTCATGCTTTATCATAATATATTGTGTGACTATACCACTATCTATTAATTTGTATAGTTTCCAGTTTGGGACCATTATGAGTAGCACTGCTACATACATTATAGAACATATCTTCAGATGAACACAAATTTGTGTTGGGCATATTTAGGAGTTAAATCAGGAAAGCGGTGTAATTTTTAAATTGTCTTGTAGATGAGGCTTAAATTTGACTTTCTGATACTCGTTTGAAGAAAAGTGAAAACTTCAAATTGTTGATAACTTGAATAGTATATCCAAATAAATACTAAGGCAGCCATTACAGAAGGGTCCAAGGTCGAGGAATTTTAATGCCCTAACACATTTTTTCAAGGGAGGATGAAAATAATCCTCATATAGAAAGAGTTTGAAAGGGTTAGGATATTAAAATGCTGAATTTATATCACTCAGATTTCTCTTACAGTTATTAATTTTTTTCTCCAAGAGGACTTTTAGCAGGTGATAGCAGAAAACTAAAGTGTGATTGGCACTAAAATGACCATTGTACCAGTGTATAATAAGTGATGAACACTGGAGAGTGTATTTACTGGGAAATAAGAAAATGGGGTTGGGGTAAATGGCAGGAAGGTACATTCCAAAATCTATAATGCAAGCTACAGTTCTCACAATTTTACTGAAATTTCCCCTCTCTCTCACTCCTTTGGTTAGGGTAATCTGCAGGCAACAGAATTTGCATTCTTGTAAAGAAGGCAATTACAAATACCATAACTTGTTTTTAGAAAAAATCTTAAGGTAGACATTTATCCAGAGGTAGCCTGTCTGAACAAAATGTAGTTCTAGAATTTGTCAACACGGAAGACTTCAGAGTCTATATCCTTAATGCTTATTAACATTAATGGTGATAATTTAAAGGTATGTGTTTTATATTTAGATTTAAAAGTGTTGTTGAACTTAAGCAGACTAGGCAGAGAAAGAAATCCTCCACTTTTTCTGTGTTCTGATTCACGATGGCCCTGGGCATGTTTCATGGGAAATGAGAATATGTGAATAAACACTCTCATAGTTTCTTGGGCCTCAATGAAAAGAACATTGTTACCATTTTTAGTCATAAATTAAAATTCTTTCAGAGTAGGAAATATATTAATTTAGAACATGGATGTCATAGATGAAACATTTTACACATGTATTGCTGTGGTAAACATTCCTTGCGTTTATTGAAAGCTCCTGCTTGGTTTTATGAAGTTAGTGAACTGTGACTACTCTGACCTTCAGCTACTGGGTGTATTTGGACTGTGAAAATAGGTTTAAAAGTTATATTTTTCTTTAATGCCCATTGATGATGATTTCTTTTTCTGTTTTTCTTTTCCGTTTTCTTTCTTTTTTTTTTTTTTTTTTTTTTTTTTTGAGAGGGAGTCTAGCTCTGTCACCCAGGCTGGAGTGCAGTGGCACAATCTTGTCTTATTGCAACCTCCACCTCCTAGGTTCAAACCGTTCTCCTGCCTCAGTCTCCCAAGTAGCTGGGACTACAGGCACATGCCACCATGCTCGGCTAATTTCTTTTGTATTTTTAGTACAGACAAGGTTTCACCATGTTGGCCAGGCTGGTCTTGAACTCCTGACCTCAAATGATCTGCCCACCTTGGCCTCCCAAAGTGTTGGGATTACAGGCATGAGCCACCGGACCCGGCCTGATGATTTCTTTAGGATCATAAATTGTGTGTAGAAAGATCATGTCCTTTGGAGGAACATGGGTGGAGCTGGCGGCCATCATTCTTAGCAAACTACCGCGGGAAGAGAAAACCAAATATCACATGTTCTCAGTCACTATACGGGAGCGAAATGATGAAAACACACGGACATAAAGAGGGGAACACCAGGCACTGGGGCCTACTGGAAGGTGGAGGTTGGGAGGAGGGGGAGGAGCAGAAAAAAAACAGCTATCAGATACTAGGCTTAGTACCTGGATGACAAAATAATCTGGACAACAATGTCCCATGACACAAGTTACCATATCACAAATCTGCACAGGTACTCCTGAAGCTAAAAGTTAAACAAGTAAATAATAAAATATTTTACATTTATTAAAAAGTTATAAAATGATTGTATTTTAAAATCAAAAACAAATTTTGGTTAGAATTTGAGCTTATTCCATTTTTCTTCTAATTTTCCAAATTAAATATAAAACAAGAACGTGCCAGGTAGGGGGAGGGAGGGGAGAAACCAAATGATTTTCAAATGATATTTGAAGAGCAGGTATGTTCTGTCACAATTTACAGTGCAGGTGCATTTTAATTTAACTGCTTTAAGTAATGATAAAAATTATTCAAGTAAAACAAAGTTTTAGAAGTGATTTGTAAACAGTCGTTCTTAATTTTTTTCCTGTTTTCTCTCAACTTATTTGAGTTGCATTAATTTCTGAAGCAGTCCCTTCAATGACCCTGCTCCAAACATGTGAATTGCATTCATCAACAAAATCTAGGCTTTTCCTTTGTAGAACAATGGGGTCACAGAGGGTGAGGGGTCTTTTCTTTGTCTAGCCTGGTGCCAAAGCAAAGAGTCATCCTCCCTGCATTTGGACCCAGTGACATGTTTCCATTTGTCATTGAACACTAGGGGGAGGAACTGCAGCCTCTGAGGTACTCCCACTTGGTCCTCACCCTCTACCAGAGGATTTGCTGCTTCAGCCTCTTCAGTGCCCCAGATACTTGATGCCAAGATCATACACTTATGCAGCCAGTTATCAGAGTTGTGTGGGTGACTTTAGAGGGGTCTCCCCTTAGCTTAGCAGTGAGTCTCAATGACAGAATCTAAATAACACAGGTTACTCATCACGAGTTAAAGATTTTTTTCCCTTTTCACATTGATGCTTCTGATATAGTTATATACGTTAGCTGATTGTGTGTGCGTACTTTGTGGCTGCCAAAATGCAGCTGGAAAGTGTGTGGGGGTTGTCTGCTTCCTCTGAGGCTGCTACAGGTGGTCAGGTGGGGGCGGCCATGATAAAGGTACAGCACCCACTTCCGCCAGCTTGTCTTGTGAGTCCTATAACCCACTGCCTGAACCCAAATGGCATATCAACCGGATTTTCTTGTTGGCATTTTGTCTTTCACTGCTTCTGACTTGCCTTTTGAGGTTTATGACTAAGATTGTGATAAAAAATTCCCTTTTTAGGTATCAAAAATCTTTTAAGTTACTTTGTGTTCCTTTTTTGTTGTTTTTGTTGTTTGTGTGGACTTTCTGCGTTTTGTAAAAATGAATTAAAAAAATCTTAATGTTATGTAACAGATAAAGTTTAAGTAACTAATATATTCCCTCATTAGAGCAAGAATAGAATCAGCGTATGTTCTTGGTAGATTAAGTGTGTTAAAATGCATTTTATGATGGAAACACTGTCAGTTATTTAGAATAGGCATGGAAAAGCCCATTCAGAATATTGTCATAAAATCATTAGACTTAGAAAGGTTTTTGTTCATTCAATCTGTATTCCCTTACCTGCTTAATCTCTGCATACTACTGTCCTTGGAGCAGGGAGAAAAGTGTGCTATGCTTGGAGGTTTATAGTCCAACTGGAAGGGAACCAGCATTTATGCCTGATTATATGATAGGAGCTTTACATGTTCTTATTCAGTCTTTGAGGAAACCTTATAAATAAGGTATAACCTTTTCATAGAAAGAAGCTGAGGTTCTGAGATATTAAGCACCCACTTAGGGGCACCCAGAGGAAAGAGCAAGACCTCCGGCTCCATCACCAGTAATTTCCAGCATGTGAGCCGCCCTCCGCATTCAGTAATTTAAAAAACAACTTGATTTGGGGGCATCCAGTAAATATTCTAGAAGTTCGGAAAAAAAGCGAGGCTGCAGCTGGAGTAATCGGATTTCCCTCTCAACCAGACCTGAGCCTTGACAGTGGGCAGAATTTGTATAAAGGAGCCAAGAGAAGAGTTTCTGCACTGTATAAGCCAAATGAGGGAAGGTGTAATAACAAAGGAAAAGTGAGCACACAGGTTTAGGAGACGCTGTGTTGACCAGTCCAGCTGGGAGCCATTACTATTTAACACTTAATGGAGTGCTTACTGTGCTAGGCACTCTTCTAAGTTCTTCACATCTTTTAACTGTTCTTATCTTCACAGCAAGCCTTTGAAGGAGATGTTATTATTAAGTCCTCCTAGTCCCTGCTTTTTTTAGAAACAGAGACTTGCTCTGTTATCTAGGCTGGAGTGCAGTATTGTGATCATAGCTGATTGTGGCCTCGAACTCCTGGGCCCAAGTGATCCTTTTAGCTTCCTGAGTAGCCAGAACTACAGGTGTGTGCCACAATGCCTGGCTAATTTTGTTTTATGGAACCAGGATCTCGTTATGTTACCCAGACTTGTTTTGAACTCCTGGCCTCAAGTGATCCTCTGCCTTAGCCTCCCAAAGTGCTGGGATTACAGGTGTGAGCCACTGCACCTGGCCTTCATTTAGGGATGAGGAAACCAAGGCACATAGCAGTTAATAGGTGGAACTGTGATTCAAAGCATGGCCACCAGGATCTAGAGCCTGAGTTCTTAGCTAACCTGCTGTCTTGCCCCTCTCTACCAGGCAATGCAGGTTGCTTGTTAGGGGGGTGGTGAGAATTCTCACATTGCTGGGGATGGTGAGAGGAAGATGAAAATGGCAGGGATAGTGATAGAAAGATCAAAATGGTAGCAACACACTGGCCAGTTTGACAAGAGGAAACATTAGGAAAGAAGAGAAGAAGGAGTTTTTCCGAGTTCAGGGGCAAGTACCTGGACCTTTTCTAAACACTAAATTTGCAGGTACTGTAGTTCAATACCAAGCAGAGAAGGAACTTAGCAGCACTTGGTTGCCTGATACTGCATTGTGTTATAGTGACCTAATTGATTTAACATGTTTTGTCTTTCAGCGCATTCATTCACATAGCTCCCAGTTTCTGACTGTAGAGGTTTTAATATTTTGCCACCTACTGAAGACATCATTTGGGGCCAAGCTGATGATCCTTGAAACAGAGTAGATGAGGCAAGGACCTCAGCTTGGTTTTTGTTTTATAAGTTTACACAGCTAGCTTGTGTTACCACTGGCAGTATGAAAGTGTCCCCTTTTTACCATATCCACACTGACATCTATTATTTTTTGTTTTTTGTTTTTTCAATTCTGGCCATTCTTACAGGAATAAGATGATATCTCATATGCTGTTATTTTGCATTTCCCTGATAGAGATGTTGAGCATTTTTTCTTAATGTTTGTTGGCCATTTGGATATCTTCTTTTGATAATTGTCTATTCATGTGCTTTGCCCAGTTTTTGATGGGTGGTTTTTATCTTGCTGATTTGAGTTCCTTGTAGATTCTGGATGTTAGTCCTTTGTCAAGTGCATAATTTGCAAAGATTTTCTCCCACTCTGTGGGTTGTCTGCTTACTCTGTTGATCAATTCTTTTGCTATGCATAAGCTGTTTAGTTTAATTAGGTTCCGACTATTTTTGTTTTCGTCGCATTTGCTTTTGGGTTCTTAGTCATGAACTTTTTGCCTAAGTCAATGTCCAGAAGAGTTTTTCCAATGTTCTAGAGTTTTTATGGTTTCGGGTCTTAGATTTAACTCTTTGATCCATCTTGAGTTGATTTTTATATGAAGTGAGAGATCAGGATCCAGTTCATTCTTCTACATGTGGCTTGCCAATTATTCCAGCAACATTTATTGAATAGGGTATTCTTTCCTCACTTTAGGTTTTTGTTTGCCTTGTCAAAGATCAGTTGGCTGTAAGTATTTGACTTTATTTCCAGATTCTCGGTTTTGTTCCATTGGTCTATGTGCCTATTTTTATACCAGCACCATGCTGTTTTGGTAACTAGAGCCTTGTATAATTTGAAGTTAAGCAATGTGATGCCCCCATATTTGTTCTTTTTGCTTAGAATTGCTTTAGCTATGTGGGCTCTTTTTTGGTTCCTTATGAATTTTAGGATTGTTTTTTCTGTTCTATGAAGAATGATGATGGTATTTTGGTGGGAATTACATTGAATCTATAGATTGCTTTTGGCACTATGTTCATTTTCATAATATTGATTCTACTCATCCATCAGCACGGGATGTGTTTCCATTTGTTTGTGCCATCTATGATTTCTTTCAGCAGTGTTTTGTAGTTTTCCTTGTAGAGATTTTCACCTCCTTGGTTAGGTATATTCCTAAGTTATTTATTTATTCAGCAGCTGTTGTAAAACGAATTGAGTTCTTGATTTGATTCTCAGCATGGTCACTGTTGGTGTGTAGCAGTGCTACTGATTTGTGTCCACTGATTTTTTATCTTGAAACTTCACTGAATTCATTTATTTGATCTAGGAGTTTTTTGGATGAGTCTTTAGGGTTTTCTAGGTAGTACAACTGCTATGGAAAACAGTGTGGAGATTCCCTTAAGAACTAAAAGTAGAACTACCATTCCATCTGGCAATCCCACTATTATCTACCCAAAGGAAAAGAAGTCATTATATGAAAAAGACATTTTGACATACATGTTTATAGCAGCAAAATCCACAATTGCAAAACATGGAACCAGCTTAAATGCCCATCAACCAATGAGTGGATGAAGAAAATGTGGTATAGATATATCATGAAATACTACTCAGTCATAAAAAGGAACAAAATAATGGCATTCACAGCAACCTGGATGGAATTGGAGATCATTATTCTTAAGTGAAGTAACTCAGGAATGGAAAACTATATGTAGTGTATCATAAGAATGATATAATGGATTTTGGGGATTCGGGGAAGTTCCACTAAGACACTTATCCATGTAACCAGAAACCACATTTTCCCAAAACGATTCAAATAAAATTAAATTTAAAAAAAAGTTCACACAGCTACCCAGTGCATATCCCACCCACTGGGGCAATCAGCTTATTCTATGTGTATTTCTAAGTCTCTTATGAACACACTTATTGTTATAAGGAATCCAAACAATATTATAGCATTGCCACACTTGGGGTTGCTTTTTGTTTTAGGGGTCTTTTATTATGTAAAGTCCAACGGATATGAAAATAACGTAAATTTTCTCTGACTTCTCAGAAATCGTCAAAACACCAAAATGTTCCCTGTCCTTTGATGCTGGTTACCCCTTGGTGGGAATCCAGGATTTTCTTATTTCAGTGTCACAGCTGTGAGCTTTAAAGCATTTCATCCACCACAGTGCTAGTCGCAGTTGGTTTTATTTAAGCTGCCACATTTGGAAATGCACCTCACTATAGAATTAGTTTAAATATTTTAGGGAGGAGAGAAGAAATTTGTATGTACAAATGATATTTTTTACTTTTGGACTGTAAGTATGTTTTTTGGTTCTTTATTCTTCCCACCAGTTTTTCTGGATAACTATAGCTTGGTGTACCAACTTTTAGAAAACGTATTTCCACCTAGAAAACTCAAAAGACTTAGGAGGATATAAGATCTCTCCCTTCCCTTCTCACCCCCCGACCCCTAGCATAGAATATTGGTAGGTGAAACCTTTAGAGTCTGCCCAGAGTAGTCAGACCCTAGTCCCACCCAACCCCACCCCTTGTCTCTTTGTTACTGTTTTCTGTTTCATTAGCATATTCATTCAGAAGAATGAGGGGAGAAAAAAACAAAAATGAAGTTAATTTTGTTCAATAAAAGTTAGTGTTTTTGGTTGAACCCTGGGTAGTTGGTTTTGGAGTTGTATGGAGTTTCATTTATTTTCCAGGTCTCTTCACTCATAAATAGAGTTCATTTTTCCTGACAAGAACAAACTTAGTAATTTACCTATCATGGTTCGTAATCTGTTCTGATTACCAGAAAGCTGCCTTCTGATCTATTTAGTATCTTGTTTCCTAAGAGTTTTAATATATTAGCATGTATTCTCAATGGAATCTAACCATTCATTATTAAAGTTCCTAAATATCTTATATTACTATGTTTTATCATTATGAACATTGACTCTCATTGTTTAGAATTGTGCATCTCTAATCATCTTGGGTGAAAGACCAGTTTTGTTTTTAATTTCCTATATATCATGGATTGACAATTTTATAAAAATGATTTACTAGAAAAACAAACTGTAAAGAAACTAAAAACATAAGCTTGGTTAAACATTTATTATTCTCATAGTCAACAGCCATAAAATTACTCTGGCAAGCTGCTGTAAAAAAATTCTGAAGGTCCACTCTCAGTTTCTGTGCTTATTCTGGGACTGGGGCTGGTCTGCAGAGCCCAGTTTGAGTTGCGCTGTTGGACAGAATATGTACAATTTAGGAGAATAAAGTTCAGTAGATACTAATTTCAGAACATACCCTCAAAGTGGGTTTTTGGGGACCGTCCCCTTCACGTTTCTTGCATATATAAAAGGCAAGTGCAGGCCAGGTACGGTGGCTCACGCCTGTAATCCCAGCCCTTTGGGAGGCCAAGCCAGGCAGATCACTTGAGATCAGGAGTTTGAGACAAAGCTGGCCAACATGGTGAAACTTCGTCTCTACTAAAAATACAAAAATTAGCTGGGCATGGTGGTGTGCTCCTGTGATCCCAGCTACTCGGGAGACTAAGGCAAGAGAATCTCTTGAACCTGGGAGGCAGAGGTTGCAGTGAGCTGAGATCACACCAACCTGGGTGACAAAGCAAGACCCTGCCTCAAAAAAGAAAATGCAAGTGCAGGAAAAAAATCCTGTTTATTTAAACTTTCCATACTTCAACAAAAATTATAGGACAATGCATATAATAATAATTAGGTGAATATAGAAAAAGTTAATTGTCTTTCTCCCACTTGTCTTGTTGGTTCTTTTCCTTTCTCTATGCATTATATATGTACATACAAACATAGATACCTTTTCATAGAGAAGGGACATTTTTTCCCCTATGAATGGCATCACAAACAATACTCTGCAACTTTTAAACATATTTTGTTACAACATTTATCCTTATCAAATATGAATTTAGTGCCTCTTTTTGACAGCTGCATAATATCCTATGTTATAGTTGTACCATACTTTTTTCAATTATTCCCCGACTGATAGACATTCAGGAGCATTCTAGGTTTTTACCATTCCCAACAACACTGCAGTTAAATTCTTGTACATATATTCTTATGTATCACCTTTGATATTTGAAGGTTAGAATCCTAAAAACAGACTCAAAGACTCATACATAATATCAGATGACACTCCAAAAAAGTTGCATAGATGTAGAGTCACACCTGCAAAATATAGTGAGAGTACCTGCTTGCCTCACCCTGCCAGGGGTTAGGAATCTTTTTCAGTGTTTTCTCTCTGCGGTGTAATGTGATCACTAGTTGTTTTAATTTGCATTCCCCTGATTGCCAGCGAGAGTGTGCTTCTTTTCATATGTTTAAGGGCCTACTGGATCTTTCTATTCAATTTGGGGGCAACAAATCTTGACAGATTTTATTTTATTAGGTCTTTTAAGTACCAAGTTTTCTGTCTGTGGTACTCTCAGGGGTTGGGGTTTATATTATTTATTTGTTTTAGTGGGGTAGAGGAGATGGGAAAAGAACAAAGAGAGTGTTGAGGGTGGTTTTTTTTTTTTTTTTTGGAGATGTCTTAGTTCTCATTTTTTTTCTCTAACATTTTTTTTTCATCAAGATCAGCTTACAGGAAATCCGTCTCTATTTGTGTGTAATGTGAAAAGGGCACAGGGTGGGGCATCTTTATAGTTGGCATAGTGTATATCGTATTCAAGACTACTCAAAGACTATGCATCCGCATATGTGCTTTTAACAAATTGAGTTAAGTTCATATAAAAGTAACCCTCTTCAAGTGTACAATTCAGTGGCATATAGTACATTCACAGTGTGGTGCAACTGTGTCCTCTATCCAGTTCTCAAAAGCTTTCCTCACTCCAAACAAAACTCCATCCTTATTAAGCAGTTGCTCCTCATTCTCCTCATCCCTCAACCCCTGGAAATCACTTTTCTGCTTCCTGTGTTTATGGTTTAACCTTTTCTAGATATTTCATATAAATTGAGTCATGCAATATATGACTTTTTATATCTGGCTTTTTTCATTTGGCATAACATTTTTGAGGTTCATTTGTATTGTTGCATGTATCAATATTTCATTCCTTATTATGGCTGGATAAAATTTCATTGTATACTACAAGATACAATAATGTTTATCCATTTACCAGTTGATAGATATTAGGGTTGTTTCCACCTTTTATCAGCTGTGAATAATTGCCCATGTACACCTAGATGCCAAATTAGTCATACAGAGAAAGAGATGAGGGAAGATGAAAGTCAGCTGAGAAGAGCATCCCAGGGAGCATCTTCTGTGTTCTAGAGCCTGCCTCTCTCTGTAATTGGTCATTAACAGGCTCTTAAGCAGGCTGGGTCAGTCTTGGGGCCAGATTTGGGATCTGTGTTCATTGGCTTCAGTATCTTCCTTAAACCAAAGATAGAGCCTCCATATCACATCCTCTGGATTTAAAAAGGAATTTACATGTCACCCTCAGGGCACTAGATCTGTTCTAGCCTCTGTGGGTGCAGTGGCTGTGAGGAACATTCATGGCTGTTCCTCCATGGTTGTTGCCTCTACCTTTAGCATCTGGGTTGGAGGTTGTAGAATGTGGTGACCAGTGGGAGGAATTGTGCCCACATGGTACTTGGCATACAACAGTAGAGGCTCATTTCCCATCTCTGCAGCCTTGGTCCAGTTATGTACCTCCTGGTTTTCTCCTCTGTAAAATGGCATTACTGATACTTACATCACAGGGTTGTAGAGACAGTTACATGGGATAATGTATGGAGAGCACTGTTAAACAGTACTACGTGGTAGTACTTGGTAAATGTTCATTTTTCTTTTCTCAGTGCGTCTCTGTCCTCTCCTATCCAGTGCCCAGGACATTACATACATCACAATGTAGTAGTACATTTAAAATGAGGTGATAATGCAGATGAAGGCTGTTAGCACCATGCCTGCAACATGTCGACACTCACTGTAGATAGAAAGATACCTTACCTTGCAGTTAGAATTTCTCATTGGGAAAATGCCATTCAGTTGATTACAAGCTGTCTAAAGTGTTTTAAGTGGTAAAGATTTCACCTGGGTATATTGAATTGTTCTGAAGCTTGGTGTTTATTACCATAGACACATCAGGCTAATTAAGACAGCCATGATCAGGATAGATACACTATCACTAAGATCCTGATGTGTGAATTGGGCATCGTATTAGCCCAAGTACATGAAAGAAAGTTACTTTTATATCAAAGCATTGCATCCCAAAGAAAATAAATGAGTACAACCTAAAATTCTCTCTCTTGTGGAAGCTGACAAGAGACTTCTGTCTGGCCTTCCAAAGTGGTTTAGTACCCTGTTTTTAGTACTATTTGGGTGCTGTTATTTAGAAATTCTGTTTTAGAGCAAATGGGAAGCGATTCTATTAAAAAAGGAAGAAGCAGCTGTCCTTCACTGTGTGCTCTCTCAACTGTGTAACAAGCCTTCTCTTTGAGGATGAAGTGGATCCCCATAAGTGGGCCCTGCACGAGAACCTTTTACAAGGTTTTCTTGTTGTAATGGCTGGTATAATTAAAGGAGAGGGTTCATGTTTTGTATGAAATGGAGCATGCCTTGAGTTACAGTGTTTTGTTTTTCTCACCAAATATATGCTGACTATAATTGTATAAGATTTTTACATAAATATTTGAAAAAGCATTTTTGTCTTTGCTGAAATTTTGAAAGCCTTTAAGAATATGTATAGCACTTACATTTTTAATTGTATAGGTCTAACACGTAGTCGTTTATTTAGTAAATTCATTCCATGAGGGTGCTTTGAATCTACCTCCAACCTCTCATGGGTCTCCCAGACTTCTCAGTAACCACTGCTTGACAGCTGGAGAGAGAGCATGTGAATCAGGGCCTCACTAGGAGGAAAAGACCAGGAAACACCAAAGAGATACCTTTCTGGAGAGAAATACCTGGATGTGAATGCATTTTCCCCTCCCAGATGCATACTTCCAGGACATGCAAATTGAATCAGCATCATGTCTGTAGAGGACAATAATGTGTCTTTTGTTGGTCTTAACATTTCTTAGGTACTAGGCTCCTCAAGTTTTAGATGTGTGATGCTCAAGAAATGCATTTAAAATTTGAAAACCTGGTGCTCATTAAGTAATTATTTCAGAACATTTTCCTTTTGAAAAAATTCAAACCTAGAGAAGAGATGAAAGAATCATATGAAGAACCTTTGTATACCCTTTGTTTATATTTGTCAGTTATTAATTTGTTATTTTGTCTCTGAACTTATACTTTTATATGTGTGTTGGCAAGAGGGGTTCATTTTTTAGAACTATGTGAAAGTAAGTTGCAGACTGATTTTCATGACATTTTTCCCTAAACACTTCAGCATCATTTCTGAAGAATAAGAACATTTTCCTACATAACCACAGTCCTGTTATAAAGAAAGTAGTAATTGAAAACTTCAGACAGAGGACAAAAGAATAAAAAAGACAGAGATTGAACAAATCTGTAATTGAACTTGGAAAGTATAAGGAGAAGAAATATAGGGAGGTAATTAGAACTCCTGTTTGGTTCCTTAAAGGATACATTTTGTGTATACCAATAAACCACTCAATGAATGCAGACTTTTTTCAAATATTTACTTTATCTAGTTCAAGGAGTTTCTCCTGGTGCTCTGAAGTCAGTGTTTTGGCCAGGGTTGTAAGCTTTTCAGCCTGTAAATACATTTCTTCAGCATCATCAATCTAAAACCTGAGTGACCACATCCTACGTAGACTTCTGGTTAAGAGCAAATTTTCAAGGGATTTTGCTGGTTGCCATTACATTGAGAACATGGGGCCTTTAGTTATTACAGTCAGAAATGTTTACTAATGGGCAGTTAGCATAAACATGGGAGTCCTTTCCTGATATTTCATTTAGGTTTGAGCAAAAGCTGATGTGTTAGCACACTATTTTGAGAAATAATTTTACAGGCTTGGCAAAATGTTAAACTTGATGTCATCATATACTTTTTTGCAGATTTAGGTTTCAGGAGTCAGTGCAAGAAAAAAATGCTACTCTTGTAAGGCTGAACAGCAGGAATAAAGTCAAGTGAATGGCATGTAGACACATCACTAAGTTGTCTATTTTAAAACAAAGATATACATTTTCTTGATACCACTAGCTTATAGAACATTAAACAATTTAAAAGGTTTCTTTGGACTGTTTCCCTGAAAACATCCTTCCTTGGTAGGATTTAATATTTTGCCAGAATAATTTTGTGTTTGGGGGTTTATTTTTCAAATTTGTTTACCTAGTGCCTTCAATGTGATAACTGGCCTCCCACTGATCAGGGGTGAGATGCATCGCAGAGAGTTTGAAACTATATATTTCATCTTTTATTTCCTTTTTCTTTTTCAGCCTTCAGTGGCTGTGGAGATTTCTTATTTCAGATTCCAGTTTTACATATCAAATTTATGAGCTATGACTTTTTGAATAATTGTTGTACTCTGTTCCGTAAGCAAATTTTAAAAAAACATTTAATGTAAAATGCATGTGTAGTTTCTTGTGTATCAAATCCATGCTTTTCCTTAGCCCAGCTTAATCGTCTACTGTTTGCATTTAGTTAGAAAGTTCTGTGTGAAATGTGAACTGTAGTTTATACACTTTCTAACAGTTAATGCATGTCCTTTGGGATAATAGGCCTTGAGCTATCTTTGTGGCTATTTATATAGACCATTTGAATCTTTCTCCTTTAATGCCAGGTGGCTCTTGTGCTGTTAGTACCCGTTCATGAGTACCATTCATGCGCATGATTCCAGGATAGCAATGCTACCCTGTTCCTTTTTGACTAGCGCTGGCACAGAGTAGGCACTAAATGAATGTTTACTGACTGAGAGAGTGAATGATGTACAGACCCAATCTCTTAAGTTTGGTCTCAAAATTTGCCTCTGTAAAACAAAATTCTCACAGAGTAGCCAAAAACCATGATGACACCAGTCAACATTACATGCACACACTGGTGGCCAAGTTCAGGTAGCGACATCTCCAGTTTACATGTGAATTGCCACTTGAATGGCCTGGGGATATGGGTGTGAGAATGGGAAGGGGCTCCACAGAAAGGTGAGTTGGTCTGTAAAAGCCATTGCTGTACAAATGAATCCCAAACTGAACATTGAAAGAGTGCACAGTAGATTACCCAGGTAGGACAGGGTCATGGAAAGAGCATTTTAGACAAAGCGTGCATACAATGCCATAGAAGCATGAAACATATGTCACATTGTATGAATTTCAAATAACTTCACATAATCAGAGTTTTGGAACATGGAGAAAGTAGTGGAGGAAGATCAGACTAAAACTGATTATGAAGGGCCTTATGTACCATGCCAAGGAGGCTGTCCTTTATCCTGTAGTCAGTGGGGAACAACTTCAGGAATCTTAATGCAGAAGTTTCTTGATGAAATTTGTGCTTTAGAAATATTTTCTACAGCACTATGGAGGCACAACTAAGTGGGAATGGACTCCAAGGCGAGAGGGCCAGTTACTCTGCTCGTACAAAAGTTCATGGGGCAATGGCAGTAGGGAGATTAGAAGATAATGGTGCTGAGAACCAATTAAGAAATAGAATCCTCAGAACTTGGTAACTGATTGGTTATGGGTATTGAGGGAAAGAAACTTATAGGTTTCTGGTTTGGGTGACTGCATGAGTGATCTCATAACTGCTCAATTAGATCATGAGATTGAGGGCTGATATTAATGTAGGAAACAGAGAACAGAGAGAACTGATGTTGTAAGTCCTAGGAAGTGGACTTTTAAGGAGGAGGCAAATAAAAAGAAGCTTTAGAAGGAATAATCTGAGGGTATGAGGAAAACTTGAGGATAGGGTGTTCCAGAACCCCAGAACAGGAATCTGCACAAGGAGAGAGTGGACAAGAATGTTGAATACTTCAGAGAGGTCAAGCAAGGGTTCTGGGATGTGTCAACTGGTAGGTTCAGTAATCCTAGCAAGAGCAATTGGTGAGCAGTGAAAAATAAGAAATGGGATGGTTCACTTACACTACTCTTTCAAGGAGTGTAGATATGAAGAGAAGGAGAGCAAGAAGGTCAAGGAACATTTTTTAAATATTCATTTTCAAGGTTAAAATCTCAAGCAAGTTTACATCTTAGAGGATAGATAGAATCCGTTAGACAGGAAGAAGGAGGAGATAATTACTAGAATAATGTCTCTAAGCAGGTCTGAGGGCATATCAACTAGAGCACATGGCGAGATTGGCTTTGGACAGTCAAGAAAGGACAACTCAATTTTTAATAGATGAGAACAAAGGAGGAAAGATTAGGTGTGGATATGGATAAATGGAGTGGGCGAAAGAAATGTAGGTCTTGAAAATTGGAAGTTTGAGGGATGTGGTGTCCATGAAAATGAGTGCTTAGATCTGTAGCTAGAAGCACAGTTGACTAATGGCCCAACGACTGTCCCTCTCTAGCCACCCTTGCATTGTACTAAACTACACATTGCTACTGGCTTCTCCCAGTCATGATCAAGCACAATAGGGGCTCCTGTTGCAGGCTTATTCTTGTGGTATACAGTATTTTTCCAGTAGGCCAAATTGGCTTAAGAATTCCCATTGGCCTGAGCAGACCGTTCTTGGAACTGTGTTGCAGTTCAAGACTTCCTGGCCACTCCTTCTTCTTTCCTGTCCATGTCCATAGGTGTGGTTTGAAAGACCTCCCACATTCTGTGGCTTCCTTTCCCAGTACATCTTTTGTATTTCTAATCCTATCTTGGTGCCTGCTTCTGGGTAGACCCAAACTAACATAAAGAATTTGATCAAAATGTATATATTATTAAGATAATGCTAGCTGCTATAAAAATAACTTCTCTGTTCAACAATGTGTACATCATTCCGACAGAAAATTAGTAAGAAATGCAGGACTTGAATTGCGTTTTTGACCAAAGGGATCCAATAGACATATACAGAATTTTCCATCCAACAGCAGCAGAATGTAAATTTTTCTATAGTACCCATGGAACATTCTCCAGGATAGATCATATGTTAGGCCACAAAATTTAAGATTGAAATTATATCTAGTATCATTTCAGATATAACTTCAGACCACAGTGGTTATAAACTAGACATCAGTGACAGGAGGAATCTTGAAAAATTCACAAATATGTGGAAAGTAAACAATATGCTCCAGAAAAAAACAGTGGATCAAAGAAGAAATCAAAAGGGACATTTAAAAATGCCTTGAGACAAATGACAGTGGAAACACAATATACCAAAACCTATGGGATGTAGTAGAAGCAGTTCTGAGAAGAAAGTTTGTAGCAATATATGCTTACGTTACAAAAGAAGAAAGATCTCAAATGAATAGTCTGATATTACACCTCAAGAAGCTAAAAAAAGAACAAATTAAAACCAGATTAGCAGAAGAAAAGAAACAAAAATTAGAACAATCGTAAATCAAATGACTAACAGAAAAAAAAACATAGGAAGAATCAATAAACTAAGGTTGGTTTTTTAAAAAAGTTAAATTGACAAACCCTTAGACAGTCTAACAAAGGAAAAAGAAGACTCAAGTAAAACCAAAAATGAAACTGAAAAAATTACAACAGACACCTCAGAAATAAAAAAGATGATAAGGTACTGTTATGAACAATTATATGCCAACAAATTGGATATCCTAGAGGAAACAGGTAAATTCCTAGGAAAATACAATCCACCAGGATTGACTCAGGAAGAAATAGAAAGCTTGTAATAGACCAATCACAATTAATTGGTCCGTACTGAAGAAGTAATAAAATCCTCTCAAAAAAGGCAAGCCCAGGACCAGATAGTTTCACTGCTGAATTCTACCAAACATTAAAAAAAAAAAAAAAATGATACCAGTACTTCTTAAAACTCTTCCAAAAAATAGAACTAGAAGGAATACTTCCAAACACATTTTATGAGACCAGGATCACCTTGATACCCAGCCAAAGACATCACAAGAAAAGAAAATTTAAGCCCAATTTCTCTGATGAATATTGGTGCAAAAATCCCCAGTAAAATACTAGGAAACCAAATCCAACAACACATCAAAAAGATTACACATCGTGACTAAGTGGGATTTATCGTTGGCATGCAAAGCTGGTTTAACATCTGCAGATTGATCAGTGTGATACATTAACAGAATTAAAAATCACATGATAATCTTAATTGATGCAGAAAAAGTCCAACATCCTTTCTTGAGAAAAACAGTCAATAGTCTATGTATAGAAGGAAAGCTGCTCAATGTAATAAAAGCCATTTATGAAAACCCACAGCTAACATTATAACACATGGGGGGAAACTGAAAGTTTTTCCAAAGGTCTGGTATCAGGCAGGCATGGATGCCCACTTTGATCACTTTTATTCAACATAGTACTGGAAGTACTAGCAAGAGTAATTAGATAAGGAAAAGAAAAAGGCATTGAAGTCAGGAAGAAAGAAGCAAAGTTATCTCTATTTGCAGATGACGTGATCCTATATTGTAGGGGGGTGAAAAAACCCTGAAGATTCCACTCACAAAAAAAACTGTTAGAACTAATGAATGAATTCAGTAAAATTGTGGGATGCAAAATCAACATACAAAATCAGTTGTGTTTTTTTTTTAAATATATATACCAATGACAGTCTATCTGAAAATATGAAGAAAATGGTCCCACTCACAATAGCATCAAAAAGAACAAAATAGGAATAAATTCAAGAATCTGAAAGATGTGTTCACTGAAAACTATAAAACGTTAATGAAAGAAATTAAAGAAGACGCAAATAAATGGAAAGATATTCCATGCTCCTGGATCAAAAGAATTAATATTGTTAAAATGTCCATACTACCCAAAGCAATATACAGATTCAATATAATCTCTATCAAAATCCCAATGACCTTCTTCACAGAAATAGGAAAAACACTTCTTAAATTTGTACAGAACCATGAAAGACCCTGAATAGCCAAAACAATTATCAGCAAAACAAAGTTGGAGGTATTATGCTTTCTATTTTTAAATTATGTTACAAAGTTGTAGTAGTAAAGACAGTATTATCCTGGCATAAAAACAGACATATAGACCAATGGAACAGATTAGAGAGTCCATAAATAAATCTACATATATATATAGAGAGAGAGAGAGTCAACTAATTTTTGACAAGGGCACCAAGAAGATACAATGGAAAAAGAGTAGTCCCTAATTAATGATGTTAAGAAAACTGGATTTCTACATGCAAATGAATAAAATTGGACTGTTACGCCATACACAAAAATCAACTCAAAATGGGTAAAATACCTAAATGTAAGAGCAGGAACTGTAAACCTCCTAGACAGGAACATAGGGGAAAAGCTCCTGGACTTTAGCCTTGGTAGTCAGCTTTTGAATACCACAGCAAGAGCTCAGGCCACAAAAGCAAAATTAAATAAATGGGGGCCAGACACGGTGGCTCACGCCTGTAATCCCAGCACTTTGGGAGGCCAAGGTAGGCAGATCACAAGGTCAGGAGATCGAGACCATCTTGGCCAACATGGTGAAACCCCATCTGTGCTAAAAATAAAAAAAAACTAGCTGGGTGTGATGGCATGCACCTGTACCAGCTACTCGGGAGGCTGAGTCAGGATAATTGCTTGAACCCGGAGATGGAGATTGGATTGAGCCAAGGTCGCACCACTGCACTCCAGCCTGGCAACAGAGTGAGACTTCATCTAAAAAAAATTAAATTAAAAATAAAACAAATGGGACTACACCAAACTAGAAAATTTCTATACAGTAAAGGAAACAATGAACAAAGTGAAATAGCAACCTACAGATTGGGAAAAAAATCCCAATCTCCCAGTATATCCCAATATCCCAACATACATCAGATATATTGCAAACCATATATCTGATGAGTTAATAGCCAAAATTTATAAGGAACTCATGCAACTCAATAACAAAGAACAAACAAATGAATTACCTGATTTATAAAATTGGCAAAGGGGCTGAACAGATATTTTTCTAAAGAAGACACAAAGATGGCCACAGGCATATGAAAGGGTACACAACATCATTCATATCAGGGAAATACAAGTCAAAACCACTGTGATTTGCCCCCTCACAATTGTTAGGATGGTTGTTATCAAAAAGTCAAAAGATGATAACAAATGTTGGTGAGGATGTGGAGGACTCATGTTCACTGTTGATGGGAGTGTAGATTGCATATAGCCATTATGGAAAACAGTATAGAGGTTTCTAAAGAAATTAAAAATAGAACTACCATATATGACCCAGCCATCTTTCTTCTGGGCATATATCCAAAGGAAATTAAATCACCACCTCATAAAGATACCTGCACTCCCATGTTCGCTGCAGCATGATTCACAATAACTAAGATATGGAAACAATCTAAGGGTCTGATGATGGACAAATAGAGAAACAAATGGCTATAAATATACCACATTTGGTACATACCAAATGAATATTATTCAGCCCTAAAAAATAGTGAGATCTTGTCATTTGCCACAATATGGATAACCCTGGAGGACATTGTGCTAAGTGAAATAAGCCAAAGAAAGACACATATTATATGATCTTACTTGTATGTGGAACCACAAAAAATTCAAATATGCAGAAAGAGAATAAAACAGTGGTTACCAGGGATATGGGTTGTGGGCAGGAAATGGAGAGATGTAGGTCAGAGGATACAAAGCGGTATGAACAAGTATAGAGATCTAATGTGCAGTATGAAGACTGTAGGTAGCAATGGGATTCATGCTAAATGAGATTTTAGCTGCGCTTAACACAAAAACAAAAATAGGGTAACTGTGAGATGATGGATATGTTAATTTGCTTCACTACAGTAACCTTTTTACTATCTATGTTAAGCCTATAACATCATGCTGTATACCATAAATACACATAATAAATATTAAAAAAAAATAAAAAATAACTTCTCAACATTTCACCATTCTGACACAAGTTTCTTCCTTATCACGTGAGATCTTAAATGGGTGTTGATGAATGATAGGTGACTTTTTTTCCTGGAAGTCCTTCAGGAATTCAGATTCCTTCCATCTTGTGGTCTCTCCATCTTCAACATGTGACTCCCAGAGTTACTGTGCTTGTTGGCCTCATATCAAGAGAAGGGGAAAAGAACATAGAAGATTATAAATGGAAGGTTTTAATGGAGTAGGCTTGGAAATTAGCATAATCATTGTCACATTTCATAGTAGAACTCAGTCACAAAGAAGCTGCAAAGAAGGCTGGGAAACATGGCCCAACTGTGTACCAAGAAGAGGACAATGTAAGTTTCATGGAATAGTCTCTGTGGGAAGTGGGAGGACACAGCTAATGCTGTGAGGCCTAGATTTATCAAACTGTACAATTTATGTGGGGTTTTTTTCCCTAGAAACTTCAACATTGAGTTACTGATGAAGTTGCCGAGAAAGCAGATGGTTGAGTTTGAAATTCAGAGTTTGGAGGATCAAAACTGAATAGTTTTAAAAGGAAAACTTGGGCAAGTTTCTGTTGGAAAATGTCCTTTCAGTGTTTCAGTCCATTTTTGGGTTGATGTGAGAAGGGCTTAATCAAAACATATGTCACTTTGTGGGTTGCTGGTTTTGGGTCCTGCACCCGGACAACCAAACAGGACTGGCCCCTTCCTTCCTCCTTCACATTGGATGCTTCAGTCAGAGATAGTATGCCTTACAGAGAGAGATGTTTTCATACCCTGTGAAACCACCCATTGTTCAGATGAACCATTATCTTGCACTTTTCTGTAATACAGATGAGCGAACCCTGCTTCTAGCTAGTGTACTTATTTAGCTGCTCTTCTGGTGCTATGCAATTGTTCATTACATTTTTTGCTTTTGCAAATTTGTCTCATTGTGTTTTCTCTGCTTAACATTGGCTCTCTTCTCCTTCCCTCTTCTCTTCCCTTGAATGATTGTCAATCCAAATCCTGGACAACCTGTCATCTCAGGCCCAATTCAAATGCCATCTCCTCTATCATTGAGTGCCCCCTCTTTTCCTGACACCTTTTGGGTCTGAGTTTTGCCATTCAGGTGGCCCTTGGCTGCCTTGTAGACTATATACTTTCATATAAGTCTTTCACCTTTTAGATTTAAAACTTGTTGGAACTGTGACTTCTGAGTACTACCTGCTGTTAGCACAGTGTCTTAGACACAGTACATTTGTAATAAATAATTGTTGAGTGAAAAGTGAATAAATATTGCTCATTGTGGGACAGAACGAAGTTAAGTTGGAGAATCAGTCTTTTGTGGCCACAGATCACGTGAGGAAAGTAAAAGTTAAAGTAAATAAATAAAACAAGCCTAAGATAATGTGTTAGAAGGGGAGAAAGGCCTATACTGATTTTTTGCAATCATAGAGATATGATTTGTATTATTTATGCAGGCTAGAAAAGGGGATCTATTAGGGCTCTGAAGCATGTGAAGGCTCCAGCCACCCATCTGATGTTGAAAAAGTCAATTGATTGAGAACCCACCATATTTACAATCTTGACTTGTTTTGGAGCGTTAATGATGGCAAATTGAGATTTTGGTTGGTTGTAGGGAATATAAGTTATATCAGTGCTCAGGGGAGTAGTTTTGAGTTTGAAACATTACAATAATTCCAGGCTTTTAAGGTATACATAAAATACTTGTAAGTGGAAGATAATGAATTGACAGGAGACCTCTTTATACAGCTAGAATATATCAAGTTGTTACTTTTCTACAAATCTCCTTACAGATTGGGTTTTGCTGGTATTGTTTTTATGGTTGTAGTTGTTTATTGTAGGATAAAAGTCCACGAGGAAATAGCTCTCAAATATAAAATGTATATTCTAAATATAATATACAGATAGTATATATAAGCTGTTTTTCTGCTGTAGGTCCTTTTTATTTTCTTAAAGCCAAACATATTGTGTGTGATTTAAACAGGTGGAGAGCAATTAATTTAAAAGTGGCCTAAAATCCACCTTCCTCTACTACATTTGAAGGGAATTTTACCATTGTATGATCCAGGGTTTATATAGCAGATTATTTTCTCACTACTCCCTTAGAGCAACCAATCAGTCTGCTTCATTTCATTGGCATGCTTTAATATATCCATTTAAAAAGTGTTTATTGAACATTTTTAGTAATTTTGAAAAGATTTAGGAAAATTCACATACTCATTTTTTCGTAAACAAATTATGCTGTATACTTAATTGGGTCTGTCTGTAGGGATCATTTATTTCTATTCATCAACTGTTTACCAACCTTAATTCTAGATATTGAGATGATAATCTATTGATTTTGTTCCTCTCTCTATGTTTTTCTAGTATGTCTTATCTTGTGGGGTTTATTTCTGGTCCTGGAGTTCATTCTTAAGCTCTTAGCTGGTTGTGATACGTTGCTGAATTACCTGCATTCAAGTTTTTATAAATGAATATTGATATTTTGAAAACTATTTCTTTTAGGAGACTAAACAGACGAAGATGATACATTGCACAATTGTGTACAAAAGGTCTTTTGGAATAAGACTTCTCTGTATGTTAAAAGCAATTTGTGCCACGATAGTTTTAAATAAATAGTTTGGCAATAATGTTGTCATTTATTTCTATGTACATACTTCGTTTGAGCATAGAGAAGTTTTTTTTATGATGACTTAAGACCTCTGTGTGACCAATTTCAGGTCAAATATGAAACATGTGGTGTAACTAGTGCTATGTTTTCTTTTTAAAATACACTTGGATTCTTTTATGAGGTGTATTAAAAATGCTTTGATATCAGTATTTCATCTTGAGTTACCCTTTCATTCACTGGCTTGGTTGGAGAAGATTAACTCTTCAATACATGATACAGAAAATCTGTTGATGCATCCCCTCTGCAGTTCTTAGTATTTAATTTCATTAGGAATGTTACACTTTTCCCCATGTAATTGCAAATTGCTAGAGTTGAACAGGGCCTTAAACATCCTCAAGTTTAACACCCATCAAATGCAGATACCTTTTCTAAGCTATCCTAATTTCTGTATAGAAAATAATTCTAATTATCAATTAACTTGGCAAATCTGCCATAATAAAATCTTTTTGCAAGTTATCTATACTCAATACCGCTCAATATTTCTCATAGTATTAGTTCCACAATCATTCTAATCTCACTCCTTTTTGCTCTCTCCAGTTTATCAGAAAGTACCTTAAAATGTAGTGAACAAAATATAGAGCTACCTCCCTCTTTTTCAGAGACAGAATTTCACTCTCATCACCCAGGCTGGAGTGCAATGGCGCAATCTTGGCTAATTGCAACCTCCACCTCCCAGGCTCAAGCCATTCTCCTGCCTCAGACTCCCAAGTAGCTGAGTGTACAGGTGCACACCACCATGCCTAGCTAATTTGTGTATGTCTTGTAGAGATGAATTTCGCCATGTTCTCCAGGATGGTCTTGAACTCCTGACCTCAAGTGAGCTACGTGCCTTGGCCTCCCAAAGTGCTGAGATTACAGCGTGAGCCACTGTACCTAGTCCTAAAGCTACTCTTTCTGAGCAGTTTGAGAGAGATTATGGCTTCTTTGACCTGGAGAACAGTGTCTTTATTAATGCAGCCTAAGAATGCATTTTCGCAAACCCATCACACTGCCTGTGTTGAATCAGGAGGCTGCTGGACCACCAGGTACTGATCATACAGGACCTCACATTTGAGCCTAGTAAACTTGACTCTATTCATTTTGGCCTATTTTTGACCTTGTGAGAACTTTTGTAATGTTTTTGTACCAATACAACTTTTGGATCATTATCTCAATCATTGATAAAAAATGGGCAAATACAGACTTTCTGTCCAGAGTGATACTTATACCCACTTTCTTTTGCTTTAGATAAGAGTGTTACTGTTGATCATCTTTGCCTAGGGAAATTGAATGATAAAGCCAGAGAAAGCACGCTTTCTGATCATTGTAGGTTTTACTTTCAAGGAAAGAGATATAAAAAAATTAAGCTAAGCAGGAAATTTAAATTTTGTTAACATTGTCTCATTTGTCTTAAAAGATTTAAAACTGTCAAAAGAAACAAAATGGTTTACACTGGGGCCTAGTTATAACCTTTCCTTTGGTATCCCATAGCTGTGGAGCCCATAGCTTTGGGGCCCAAAGCTCTCTTTGATTGGGTCTCAGAGACCTTCCCATGTGCCCAGGAATTTTGATCATGGCAGGTGATGTTATCAAATCTTCATCAAATTTGGCTGCAGGGCAAAGCTGTCTGGCACCAAGTTGTGTGAATCTTTGTATTGCTAAATAAGGATACCCAGACAGTCTTAAAACTGGTGCCTTATGTTATTTGAACTTTAAAATATTGTGATGTTCATGTTTGCTCAGGCTGGCTACTCCAGTTTTGTTACAACATAGTGCTGCTCAGACCATGGTTGAAAGTTTGATGCTAATAAGCACAACGTATTTGAACATAGTTGATTCTAAAAAAATTGGTTTTTTTTCTTCCTCCTTCCCCTTCTTTTTATTCCTTATGTTGTGAAATCTATGGATTGCACTTTCCCACCCCTGGAAAAACAAGTCAGAGTACATCCTGCATCAGCACTATCATCTTCCTTTATCAGTTCAGGTTTATAGAAAGTGTTCTCATATCACCCTGAATCATTTCTACAAACTATAGAACAAAATTAACTTTCCATTACAATCCTAACAATTGTAATAAATGCTCCTGTTAGAAGCTTTTGCTTCCATCCTGTGAGGTTTATCATGCTGTGGGGAAAGTTGCATCTTCATTAGTTACCCATGACTTAGTCCAGGTGTTACCCTCTAAGTTAGGAAGAGAGAGGGCAACTTAGCACAAAATACCCTGGTGACACATATGTTTTTTAAGAGAAAAAAATTCTGAAAGTAAAAGGGTTTTCTCTTTTTTTAATATGACTAACAAAAGAGTGTTGATTAAGATGTGTCAAGCAGGTGCAGGGTATGTGCTAAACTAATGGTTTTCAGAGTACTGGGTGGCTATTTTTAAATGTTTCTGTATCATTCTCAGTTAAGCTGCTGGATGAAAAGTACAAAAGGCTAAAAATATTTACAGTTTCAGTAATGTCTGTTTTAAAAGAAACCATCCTTGTCGATGGCGATATCACCCTGAATGTGCCCGATCTTGTCTAAAAGAAACTATTCTGTGTGATTTTTCTTTTTTCCATTTGAAGGAAAAGAATATTATGGCTTACAGAGAAGTGGTTGAAAGCAGTTTGTTCAACACTGAGGTTTTTAGGAAACATGATCATCAAAAGGACAGTAAGTTGGGTTACAAATAATCAAGATTAAAAAAAAATGAAAACAGTTGATGATTATTTCTTTTACTGTATTATTATTATTATATTTTTATATTATTAACTGTAGTTCTAACTGAAAATAGTATTATATTCGAAACTTTGTGTGTGGAATTAGGAGAAAAGTTGCTGGTATTACATTGCTTGGGCGTATATCTCAGCTCTATCCCTTGAATCTGTAATCCCGAATAAATTGCTTAACCTCTTTGTGTCTCAGTATACCCATCTGTAACATAGCAATAATAATAACGCCTGCCTGCTAAGGTTGTTGTGAGGATTAAATGAGATGATGCTCTACTTAGCATGATAAGTATTCGGTAAATGTTGACTATGCTTATTTTTTTCATTTAAAATTTTTGTGGTTAAGTGAACACATAACATATTTATTCATGTAACCATTTTTGAGTATATAGTTCAGTAATATTAGCTATATTTCTATTGTAGTGTAACAAATCTTTAGAATTTTTCATCTGGCAAAACTGAAATGTTTATTATGTTTTAAAAGCTCATTTTCCTTCATAGTTAGTTACACGGTTATGTGAACATAACACAGGAATGCAAGCTCAATTGGGGCAGAGAGTTTAGACTCTTCTGTTCACTGCTGTATCACAAGTGTCTGGCCCATAACAGGGCTCAGTCAGTATCTGTCAAACGAATGAATGAACAGTGAGCCTCCATTTGACAAACTAGATGTGTGTTTAAAAATTATTTTTTAAATGGTAAATCCATTTTTATGAGTGATTTTAAGTATACATGGAAAGTATGTATATTTTAAGTATACTTCGACTCCTTTCGGAGGGCGAAGTGATTTCTAAAAAAATTATTTTGTAATTATTTACCAGTTCTGGCTTTGGTAGGTCAACTTTTCTTAAACTGGAAAAAAAATAGTAGCATAGTTAGCTAAAGTAAAGAAGATATGTTAGATGATTTGTCCAAAATTTAAAAAGGATTCACTTTTTAAATTCAAGCCTTTTTACTTTCTTTCAGATCTGGTTATCAGACTTACTTTTTCCTTACGGCATATATGAATCATCTTGTTCTTTCATTCAGAAATCAAAAGTTCAGGCCTAGATCAGTATTTGCCAAAACTGGTGGAACACTACCTTTCCACTGAGAGTGCATTACCTTTTTTTGGGTCTTTGAAAAGAATGTCAGCTGAACCTGGTCTGGAAGTGGCCTAAACTCTGTGGGTGGGGAGAAAGGAAGAAATAACCTATCTCCCATTTAAAAACCTACCACCTATTAAATAAACAGCAGTCTTGTTCTGTGAAGTATTCATTTGGGTTATCTATTCTGATGAACAAATACAAATTCTTGGCAGGGTTTTCTTGCTTCTGGATAAAATGCTTAATGTTAGTTTTTATTGTTCAATCTTAGTTTTTGTTTTGTTTTGCCTTTGAGACAAAACAAAGGGTCTTATTCTCTCAACCAGGCTAGAGTGCAGTGGTGCAATCATGGCTCATGGCAGCCTCAACCTCCTGGGGCTCAGATGATTCTCCCATGTCAGTCTCCTGAGTAGTTGGGACTATAGGCATGCACCACCACACCCTGCTAATTTTTATATTTGTAGTAGAGAACAGGGGTCTCACCATGTTGCTCAGGCTGGTCTCGAACTCCTGGACTCGAATGATCTGCCCACTTTGGCCTCCCGAAGTGCTGGGATTACAGGCATGAGCCAGTGCACCTGGCCTGTTTTTATGATATGTATTGAAATGCTCCAATAGCATTTTATTTTTATTTAAACATTGCTATTAGGTAGTAGGCACAAAATGTGTCCTATGCCAGAGTTCACTTCCTTTTACCAAGGAAAGGGGACTTTGCCTCCTGGACTTTGCAGTTCTGGGAGGAAGATGACAGGAACCCACATCATCTGCCAGGATTTTTATGGGGCCACATTGCACAGCACACAATGCTTGTCTGTAACTAAGAGCAAGAGCACATCTCTCCTTTCAGCTGATGTTTGGTAAACCCTCACTCTGCTCCATGGCAGAGACGGTCACTCATCTTCCAAATTGTGGCATCTTGAGTCATTTCCATTGTGACCTGTCATCTGAAAAGTGATAAAGGAAAATGATCTTACCTAGTCACTTTTTCCCATGCTACAAGACAAAGTTTATCTCCAAATCAGGCAGCATAAATCTCCATTGACTCTCTGAGATAAAATATTTTAATATTTAAATTCTGTAATAACAGGAAAATGTATAAAACCTTCCGAAATTTTTAACTCCTTCTTTTGATTCTATACCTACATAGGTTTTTATTTGGATTAGAAGCCAAATAAAAAACAGTTTCATGGTCTGGGCCTTTGGGACAGGATTGTAGTAAAGCAACCAATTCATTTATTCTTCATCTGCCCTGCCATGGCTTCCTATTTTACAAAAAAAAAACAAGCCTCCTCCTTGGATTTGATAGGGCTCTGCTGACCTGGCCTCAGCCAGATTCTCTGGTCTCATGAAGCCATTTTCCCTTATTGACCCTGTACCACCACTCTAACCAGGTGTACTAGTCTCTTCCTAAGGCTGCTTCTCTCTCTGAAATGCCCACCCCACCTCCCGCTTTTATTTTTCTAACTCTTGTTCAACCTTCACTTGCATTTTAATATCACATGCTCTGAGAAGCCTTCCCTGATCTCCACCCTTAATGAGCACCACCCAGTTGTCCATACTTTCTTTTCGCCTTTCTTTCCTAGCCCTTATTAGAATTATAATTTCATATTTGCCCATGCATTTATTTATTTAATAGTTTTCTCTCCCATTAGTCTGTGGGCCCATCAGGGATCGTGGCTATTTTATCTGCTGTGTATAATATCCAGTTCCTAGCAAGCAAGACATACTCAAGGAATAGTTATTGAATAATCATTTAAAAATATTTTTTATTAAGTGAAAAGTACTAATATCCAATTCTAAGAATGTGTGATTCTATCAGGAGTGTTAAGTACTGAAAAAACAACAGCAGATTAGTTATTTGGTTGATTTCACAAACATCTGTTGAGAGCTGACCGTGCACTGTGATGTGCTGTTCTAGGTGCTGAGTACATGTGGACAGGATGTCACCTAGCTTTGAAGAGGTCTCACCTAGGGAAGATAGCGAAGAGACACAAAGAGGAACAAAATTAGTGCCTTTCTCTCAAGGAGCATATTTATTCATTCATGTAACAAATGTTTGTTGAGCACTTATACTCTTAAGTTAGAACACACTTAAATATAATGAGTATAACATAAGAGAGTAAAATTAATCTCTAAGAAAGATATGGAATGCTGTCTGATTAGGGACATCAGAGAGCATCCTGGATAAAGCAGAGATCGAAGAGCTACTCAAAGAATGGGTAGAACTTTGACAGTTGAAGCTATGAGAAAGGAAATTCTAGGCATGGGGACCACTTGAGTAAAGGCATGAAAATGGGAAAACATTCCAGGAATAGCAATTCACCCTTTTTAACTGAAGCATAGGGTGGATGATGGTGAATAGGAAGAAATCACTGAAAAATTAGGTAGAGGCTATACTTCAGGGGAGTGAAGAATTCCTCCAAGTTTAGAAAAAGATGATTTCAATTACCTTAAATAAGGCAGTAGCGATACTAATATTGCTGTTTGGTAGCCCTTAAGAAAATGATACTTGTGACTTGGTACAGTGGCTCAGACCTGCAATTCCAGCACTTTGGGGGATTGAGGTGGGAGGATTGCTTGAGGCCAGAAGTTCAAGAGAAAGTTCAAGACCAGTCTGGGCAACATAGCAAGACCCTATCCCTGAAAAAAAGTTAACTATACTTTATGTGCATGCTTGTAGTCTCAGCTACTAAGGAGGTTGAAGCAGGAGGATCACTTGAGCCCAGGAGTTGGAGACTGCAGTGAGCTCTGATGACCACTGCACTCCAGCCTAGATGAGACCGCATCTCTACAAAAAAGAAAAAAGAAAAGAAACTGGTGCTTGTTTAAATATATTACATGCTAAATGTACTGCAGCAGCCCTCTCCAAATGAGAATATCAAGATCTTCATCCTTGTAAACTGCAGTCACGTTCTTGTTATAGTAGCAGTTAGTATGCAGGTCAATAATTTATATGTGATCTTTAGCTTTGTCTTTATCATAAAACAGTAAAAACAGTAACCTCACATTTGAAGTTTTTTTCACATTTGTGATATCAAAATGTTGATTCTTAACAAGTATCCCATATTTACAAATATGTTTATCATGCATATTTTAAGGAAATTTTCATAGGACTTTAACATCAGGTTTCTTTTGAATACTTCCATATACTATACCTAACAATTTTAGTGTATAGATTCATTTTCCTTATCAAATTGTATGTAACTGAGACATTGGTGTTTTAGCTAAGGTACCCTGCTTTATGGAGTATCTGTGTTCCTAGAAAATTTGCTATGAAATATGATTTTATAAATCGCATTGTGTTGTAATATACTTGGTGACCTTTTGCTTAAAATCACCTCACACCTGTAATCCCAGCACTTTGGAGGCTGAGATGGGTGGGTCACCTGAGGTCAGGAGTTTGAGATCAGCCTGGACAGCATGGTGAAACCTCGTCTCCAGTAAAATTACAAAAATTAGCCAGATATGGTGGTGCATGCCTGTAACCCCAGTTACTCAGGAGGCTGAGGCATGAGAATCGTTGGAACCCAGGAGATAGAGGTTTCAGTAAGCTGAGATTGTGCCACTGTACTCCAGCCTGGGCAACAGAGTGAGACTCTGTCTCCCAAAAATAAAAATAAAAAATGAATGTCCTGTAACTGAGGTTTACTGCTCCTCAATTGAGCTCTTTCAAACAATGAAATTTTGCTACATTATAGGTAGATGCTTTCTAGTGGTTTTCTTCCTGCAGGAATTGGGGAAAGGTGGGGAACTGTTTAGGTAGTAGATCTGTTCATGAGGAAAAAGAACTAAAATGCTGAGAAAAGGATGCTAGCTTTTTTGGATTCATCATCATTTTTGCTAAATTCATAGAAATTTTGGCCAGTGGTGTCAAACTTTAGAATTCTTAAGAAGAGAGATTCAGTATTTACTCTGTAATATTAGAGAAGGTGTAGAAATAAGGAATGAAGGCTATGTCATGACCTTAATGCAGGTCAAGAGAATGTTCCCAATGGGAAACAATGTTTCCTTCTGCTACCAGGACAAAACTTCTGTGATCTAAAGGCAAAAACAATTACAAAAACAACGCAACAAAAACCAGCCTAACAATTCAAGTGGTTTTCATTGTCATGATTACTAAACATTTTCTCCGAAGTCTCAACTACAGTTTGTTGAAGTTTCATTGAAAATTATACTAAAACAAATTTGCTTAAAAGTAAAATGGAGTTATTGGCATCACAAACGTTCTAGTCACCTTCTTAAGAACTGCATAACCTTTAATGACTTTAAAGGATTTTAAAGATGGTCATTGTGACTAGTTATTAATACATTTTTTTTTTTGAGGCTGTAGAAATCAGGTAATTTACCCAGTCAACAGCCAGGACTCCTGAAGTTTTTAATCACGTTATCTTACAAGTTTAGTTAGAACCTGAAAGTTAACTGTCCTTCAGTTAGATAGATCACAGATAATGCACTGGTCACATTGTATAGATAATAAGTTACATTTTGTAGATGGACATTTAAATGTTAAAAATGATAGATTGGTACAACTGCTGTGAAAGACAGCTTGACAACTTCTTATAAAGCTCAAGGCTTAACGTACAATTCTGCAACTGTGCATCTAGTTGTTTACCCAAATGAGTTGAAAATGTATGTCCACAGAACCTGCGTGTGAATGCTTATAGCAGCTTTATTTTTAATTGTCAAAAAGTAGAAGCAACTAAGGGGTCTTTCATTAGATGAATGGATAAATAAACTGTGGTACATCCAGATAATGGAATATTATTTAGCGCTAACAAGAAACAAGTCGTGAAGTCACAAGAAGACACAAAGGAACCTTAAATGCATACTGCTAAGTGAAAGAAGCCAATCTGGAAAGGCAACATATTATATGACTTCAACTATAGAAAAGGGAAAAGGCAAAACCGTAGAGACAATAAAAAGATCAGTAGTTGTTAGGAGCTGACCAAGAGGGACAGGTTGAATAGGTGGAGCACAGTGGATTTTTAGAATCGTGACACTATGCTGTATGGTACTGTAATAGTGGTTAGATATGTGTGTCAAAACCCATACAACTGTATAACATAGAGTGAACTCTTATGTAAACTATATTGACTATTATGACTATAGCTAATCATATATCATCATTGGCTCATTAATTATAGCAAATGTACTGTACTCATGCAAAACATTAGTAACAGAGGAAACTTGGGGAAGAGGGAACTTTCTACTTAGTTTTTCTGTAAACCTAAAACTGCTCTGAAAGTCTATTAAAAAAAAAAAAAGAAAGAAAAAGAAAATAAAAACAGGGTATGTTGTAGCTTAGAAGTAAAAAAAAATACCCCAAGACAAAACAAACCTTTGCATAATGTCTTTTATATAATCTTTCCCACTTTGTTTCTCTACTTGTTTTTTAAAATTTTTTTGTTTATTTTATGTTTTATCTCATCAACCTTTAGCCAGTAATAGGCATTTTTTAAAAAAAGCAGGTTGGCAATTTCCTGTGGCAGACATTTCAAGTTGTGAGCAGAGATGCCTACCATGTGACTGGCAGGCGTCCTTCTCCCTGGCCACACCCTGTCCCTCTTTTCCATCTACCATAGCTTTAGTTGTCTCCGTCCTTGCTTTTGACAACAGACAGGGTGAAAATGTGGGCTCGTAGCCATTGTGCAGAATGCTTTATTTCTATATATCTTTTAATCCTCACAGCAATTCCCATTCTGTAGATGAGGAAATGAGAGCATTGGAAGAGAGGAAATTCCTACCCATTCAGTCTGACTCCAGTCTGATCCACTGACTGTTAGGCTAATGTGAGCACGAGTGACTCTCTGTCCCAGCCTGCCCCCTGTTGAGTAGGTAGGAAGGGGAGCCATTTGGAGGACTTGGTCCCATTCTAGATGCTATTTAAGTGAGCAGTTGATTTTAGCTGTGGCAAATATCAGTACCTCAGAGGCCAGTGGCTGCCATTGAGAAGTACCATCTCAGCATTTTCAGTCCTTTATTAGGTGATACATTATCACATTATTATTATACATATATTATTACAGTATATAGTATCTGGAAACCATATAACTGTATACTTTTAGTCAACTCTTAATTTCTAGCCTCACATTGAAAAGTGATAGGGTTCAAACATAATATCTATTGGCTTTGGAAATAATAATTAGTGGAAGTTAGCAGATTTTGCTTCTTAATAATGTTTGGCTTGAGGCAGTATTAATATTTGGTTGCTGTCTTGTGGCCTGCAGATTTTTGTAATGCAAGAGATAGGAACTTGGTCCCTGGGAGAGTAAAGCTAAGGTTCACTCTAAGGAAGCCACAAAGCAGACAGTCTACATTTTGAGGATTGAATGTTGATTTTACATGGGTCATCATTTTTAAAGTCCACTTGCCTTCTTACTTTGTGATGAATATTTAACATTTTGAATTCCATCTCCTCTCATTTGCTTTGTAGTTCTTATAAGGGAGAATTCTCATTATAGTAGTCGGGGGAGATAACTATTACTTTTCCTTATGATTGTTTCCTTACTGTAATAAAGCAGACAATAGCAGGATATTTAATGAATACTAAACATCATGAATTTAATCCTAGGCCAAAGCAAAGTATTTTCAAGGTGTTTAAAAAATTCATTTTCACATAAGTTATATTAAAATTTATATCATTTAAATTAAAATTTTTGAGGCAGTTTACTTGAAACAAAACATTCTTCACTGATGTTAGAATTACTTTATAACCTATTCTGTATTTCTTAGGAGGCAAAATAAGTTTTCAAAAGGATTAACATTTTAATATTTCATTAAAAATACAGTATTTGAAAAATGCAGTATTTTTTCATTTACTTTCAAATGTTTTGTATTAAACTTTTTTTTGACCTAGTAGATGACTAGTACCAATAGAACTTTTAAAAATTAGGATATACATGTTAATTGTAAGATCAATTTTTCAATGCTCATTCAAATAATATATTTTTGTATTTTCTGTAACAATATAGAAGTAATTCTCACATTTCTTTTTCTGTAAAATGAATTTTTATATCTTTATTTTACTTTACAAGTCTAAAATAGTGTTGATGGTTCTGGGGTTGATTCATACATTTGTTTTTCCTACTGTTTGACTAATTCTTGTATGTGGTTTTAATTTTTTTTAATGGCAAATGTATATTTCTACATGTAAATAGTCAGAGTGTATGTGTGTGTGTTCGTTCGTGTGTTCACCCCTTTACTGTGGAGATCATGCATGTCAGTGCTGAGCTTGGGGAAAACAAAAAAACAGACATGACCTTTGATCCCACCAGAGATAACATAATCTCTTAGTCATATAAAGATAAGGTCCATCTCTTAGTCATATAGACAAGATTTATATCTTAGTCATATATAGCTATATGTATAAATATGTGCATATTGCCAGAGATTATTAAAGCATGTACATGCATACATAAATAATTTTTAAAGCAAAAAGAGAATCCTGTAACGCCTTACAGAGTGGGTATGTTCTTTTAAGGTTTCATGGGAACTTCACTGTAATTCTAGAGCCAGCACCTGGCTCAGGTTCACCCATGACATTTTCAGTTGATCTTTTGCTTGTTTTCTTTTCTAGTTGACCTTCAAACAGAAAGTTCATAGCCTCTTCTCAGCTGTTAATGTGATTTACTTCTTATGTCTGGGAAGTCAAGATTGTTGCTGAAATCATTGTTTTAAGGGGATTGAGGTCCTTGGTTTAATGTCAAGATGTGTCCAGCTGACAGAAAACTAAATCCGCCAATCCTGATTTCAAAGATTACCAGGTTTGTGGCTCGTGGACATCTTAGATCCCAGATCGAGCAACTCTTAGGCTGTTCCTGGCACACCACATATATAAGGGGTTGTCTATTGATTTTAATTCAAGTATTGTTTTAGCATTGATTGGCAAACACCCCAGTGGCTTTCAGTCAGAAAAATTCAGTGCAGCAACTAACCTGCTGCTGCTTATGCCTTAAAATTAGTGTTTGAGTTAGTGGTTGTTTGACTTTGCAATTTGACTGTGTGTTAAAATGTATACTTTTCCTAATTTTCAAAATAGGAAGTGAGGTGTGCTGTTCAGGTTCTTAGGCTCACAGCAGGTGGGTTATGAAATATAAATGAAAGGAAACACTGGATGAGCTCCACACAGGGCAGCGTCACAACTTACTCCCTCAAGAAGGATGCACATCATCGTTTCTTACGCCGTGAGAAAGAGCCATCTTGTCACAGGAAAATGAGATTGAAGTATTAGTCTGATTAAAAACAAATGACCAGAGTTGCTGTCCAGTTAGCTGGCCTGCAGAATATTAGTACCTGCGGTTGGAAAGCCATCAGGAGTTTCTCTCAAGCAAGACCAAGCCGGTTTCCTTAGATCCCTGTCTTGTGCCCCAGCCTGTCTTGTGCCTTTACCACCCTCACTATGAAACAATGGCAAGGTAGAGGAAGAGCTTTTAAACTCATTCTTATTAGGAGTATTTTTATAGATATTAGTAATCTAAAAGTAGAAGTAGTGTAAATAATTTTTACAACATATGATTCAATTGGACATCAGCAGTTGTGCTATCTGTATATGCAAATACACTGAGAAATTTAATATTTTATCAAAAGACACAACTCCAAAAATGAAACCTAATGACTTGTTTCTATGGTAACCACTATTGAAATATGTCTAGCCACTGTGTGTCTTCCCATAATTTTTCTCTGAGTGTTTCAGGGAGTTCATTAAATTTCCTTTCCCAACATAGATAGATGATCGATCAATAGATAGATAGAGATACAGATACATTTTTTTTCCCCTAATGGAGGTACGAGACTATTATAAAATTCTCTTTAGCTTCATATAGAGTATGACTTCATTCTTAGGCACGATTATACTTGGCTAAGGGACAAGCCTATTGTTTTATAAATATAGTTTAAACCAGTAATAAATCCAGGTAGGTAAGAATTTCTAAAACAAGAGATTAATTTTGCTTCCTACATGTTTTCTGGTATTTATTCATGGAACTGTTGGATTGCACACACATTGATTTCTAGAATGACCAATGTCTTTTTAAAACACTCATTTGCTGTACCTATGAGACCTTGTTAGATTTCTTTATCGCTCTTCCATTATTGTCTTTGTTATCTACCAGGGCCTTGAGAGTCCACCTTGACGGAGTTCTGACCTGGATTTAATCAACACCCCCTTGTGGCCTTTCTTCGTTGTCAGAGGTTGTGTGCTGCAAATACAGTGGAAGTCACAACTTATTTATTCAGAGATCTTGACATTTCCCAGCAGGTTCATTCAGAAAAGCTGACTACAGTGTTTCCAAAAGTGCAGAAGAGATTCCATTGCAGTTTGTATTTAAGAGAAAGTAAACTGTTGGTTTGTTTTGATAAATTTTTTACTAGTCTCAAGGCCTGTCATGTCACAAAACAAACAGATATGGTCAGATATTCTTGTGATGTAAAGTGTGCATTCACTGGGAGTATTAGTGTTATGGCAGGGTTCATGGAATTTCTGTGGTTACGTTCAAAGGGAAACATTTTGTAAAGTGGCAGGAAATAAATCCTGAGAAAATAAAACTACACTGGGCCTGACAACCCGAGACTTTCGTTTAGCCTACAAAGTTGACAGAGAGTCTAGGATGTCTCTGAACCTGTTAGATATGGTTGGTTATAATAACACTTAATTGCTTGTTGAGAAGGAATGACTAACTTAAGAGCCCTTCCGCTGTACTTTCAAGTTCTCCTAGACTTCTAAAACAAGAGCATTGGCCCTTCTGAGTCCTGGAGAAAGACTTTGCACAATTTCACAGTGGAATCATGGGCATAGTATAAGTACATGTAGTTTTCCATTTTAATTTGTAGTCTCAGTTCTTTCAAGAAGTAACTAAACAGTGACAGGCAGTTTTCTGTACAGTGAGCTAAAGTAGGGTAGCTTCATGGAATCAGGTGCTCTTATTTTCTGGAATCCCAGAGACTGTTTTTTGCTCCCTCCTTTATTGTCCTGTGTTCAGGCTTTACCATTTCTCTTCTGGAAAAACACAGGAAACTCTTTACCTGCCTCCTACTTTGCGTGTATGACCAGCCCCTCGGTTCGTCTTCTGTATTGCCAACCAAATGTTCTTTCTAAAGCCAAAACTAAACATCATGACATGACTTTGCCTGAAATCTCCCAAAGACTTCTCTTCCTTTGCAAGGCATCTAAGTCCCAGAATGTCTCAGACCTACGTATCTTTCCAGTCTACTCCCTCTGTATCCTGGGTAAGCCTTTGGCTTCCCAAATGCTTTGTGCTAATTGTGTGAACCTTTCCTGGGTCACTCCCTGCAGGCCTGAGCTCCCTCGTGCCTCAGGGATGTCTCTGACCTAGCATACTATTTCTCATCTTTAGTTGAGGTACCTTCCTCACTAAACTCTAAAAAGCATTTTGAGCACTGTTTCTTGCTTGTTTTCCCTTAACAGATACCTAGCCCAGCACCTGGCACCTAGGTGTTTGTTATTATGAGTGAATAAATGAATGAAGGAATGAGTTAGTGATTATATCACACAGGAAGCAGAGGTGACGGAGGCACTGCATTTAGTTAGTAAGATAGGCTTGAGCTGTAATTAACAGATTCCAACTAGAGTGAGGCTGTTGGTTGCTGGTTGGTCTCCTAAGGACATAGCCCTGGTGAATAGCCACAGGACCAAAATCAGTTTTATTCTTTTAGAGAGATGTGACTTGCAAGAATTGACTTATATAGTTAAATTTAAGAGAGATTAATTTATAACTGATATGCTCATGTATTCCTTGACCATGAAAAGAGAAAGGCCAGGTAGCACAACTGACATGGGTCATTTGCTCAGGTCACATCTTGCTGGTCAGTAAGTTCATTCAGGAGGCCCAATATTGGAGCTTACTAAATACAAATATGAGTAAGTGTATTCTTTCCAACTGTCCCTAAGGGATTGTCCATTAAGCTGGATTACCCAGAATAATGATTATTTTCTTTTTCTGTTTAAAAATGTTTTTAAAGTAGGCTGGGCGCTGTGGCTCATGCTGGTAATCCCAGCACTTTGGGAGGCCGAGGCGGGTGGATCACGAGGTCAAGAGATTGAGACCATCCTGGCCAACATGGTGAAACTCTGTCTCTACTAAAAAATACAAAAATTAGCTGGGCGTGGTGGCATGCACCTGTAGTCACAGCTGTTCAGGAGGCTGAGGCAGGAGAATTGCTTGAACCTGGGAGGCGGAGGTTGCAGTGAGCCGAGATCGCGCCACTGCACTCCAGCCTGGCGCCTGACAACAGAGCAAGACTCTGTCTCAAAAAAAAAAAAAAAATGATTTTAAAGTAAAAAAAAAAAATTTTTTTAGAGACAGGGTCTCACAATGTTGCCCAGGCTCAAACTCCTGGGCTCAAAGGATCCTCTGCCTCAACCTCCCAGGTAGCTGGGACTACAGGCTCGTGCTACAATCCCTGGCTTTTTTAGTTGAAGAGCATTTGTCTATAGATCAATGACTTTTACACAGTCCTTAACAGCAATCAAAACAGTTCTACCTTTGTAATAATAATGGCTGATTCTTCAGTGTTTACTGTGTTGGGCACTGTTCTAAATGCTTTATCTACTTTGACTTAATCTTTATAGCTCTATGATGTAGTTACTATTATTAGCTCTGTTTTTACAGACTAGAAAACTGAGAGCAAAGATGTTAAGTGATTTATCTCTGTTCTAAGGGGTGCTGAAATTTGAACCCATGCAGTTGGACTCAATACTTTTGCTTTTAACCACACACTAATTTTCCTTTCTGTGAATGCAACCAGCATTTCTTGTGTTTGCTTTGTGTGACTTCATTTAATTCTCTTAGCAACTTGTGCAAATTAGGTGTTAAATCTTTTTTGCTTTAGTCTGTTGCTTACAACCAAAAAGAAGTCTTGGTTTTTTGGTTGCAAGCAACAGACTAAAGCAAAAAAGATTTAACTATGTCCTATAGCTGAGCTATCTTTGGGTCAGGTGGCTGGCTCACTATGACGATGGGTGCCCCAATTGGTATGGAGGGGCAACTTTTCACAAAGGAACAGGAGCCAGTGATGGACAAACAAAAATCACATGAAAGAGTAGAAGTTTAAATGACTTGCCCAAGGTCACCCAGCTAGTGAGTGGCAAAGATGGGATTTGGCCCCAGACTGCCTACCTCCAGCACCATCTGGGTTCACTCTGATTTTAAACATGCCCTTTGCAAATGGTACATCCTGCTGCTGCTATTCTTTCCTCAGCAGGTTATGGTATAACCATAACATGTATCATTTTCTTTATTCCATTCTGATTCTCAGGATACACTGTGACCCCCTTCTGTGAACCTGGCTATTTCCCAAATGTAGTGCACATTGTTTTATTTAATTCTAAGCTATCTTTTAGAATAGTTATATGAACAGTTTAGTTCATCTAAAATTTTAACTAAAATTTGTACTGCTTTCCACTTCTGAGGGTGACCTTTTTTCTGACCTGGCCGCAAATTCTGTAGAAGTCTTGACTGAAGCTCTGTGAGCAGACCAGAGCTTTTTCAGGCTAAGGTTTATGCAAAACATTGACCTTCATGATGGAAATATTGGTGCTCGATCACTTGGGTAAGCAAGTAAGTTCATGGAAATGCCCATCTATTCACTGTCACCTCACAGCCCTACTGTACAGGTCCTTGCTAGGGAGCATGATCTCTGGAAGGTGGCTTATACTTTGTGCTTCTGAATCTGTTTGTGAGGAAATGACAGTATTTTTCCGCACTTGTACCACCGACTGAAGCGCTGATCCTTGATGTGTTTAGTTTTTACCTGTGCTCATCTCTACATCAAAAACAGAGGAAGCCACAGGAAACTGCTGCCTGTATTTCCAGGAAACTTAACTACATCACTGGCTCCCCAGTCCGCACAGCCCAGAAGACCCCGATGCTGGCCTCAGCATTGCTGATGCAGGTGGTGATAAGGAGCTGGGAGTGTTCTCATCCTGTTGCTCTGCCAGTGAAACCCCCGAAGAAATGACGGGCTCTTTAGCCTACTAGGAAAACCCTGAGTTCGACTCTGTAAGCACTCATTCTTTGAACATGCAGACAGTGTGGGTGAAATGAGGGATAATTCTGTCCCAAGGCTGGTGGTTCTCTCTCTCTCTGCTCAGATATGCTGTCTTGTTCCTGGTCCATAGGGCTGTGGCTGGCACTGTCTCTGGTCACTTGAAATGATTCTGGGAAAATTGTCACATGAGCCTGGGGGTGGGATCAGGAGAGATAAAGACCATAGAATTTACACTGGCCACGAGCAGTTCTTCAAAGAATTAAAATAACATAATAGTAATACTAATCATGAGTTGATATTTCTTGAGCGTTGACTTTGGTGTGCCAGGCATTTTGTTGAGGACCCTCTGAGCATTAATGTAATCCTCACATAAACCCCAGAAGGGACTCTTTATTATTCCCAATTATCAGGAGAGGTACCTGAGACTCATAGAATTTAATACCTTGTCCAGGGTCACGCAGCCAGTAAAGGATGTAAAACTTGAACCTAAATTTATGTCATTCCAAGCCAGCACTGTAAATAGTCAAGTAGGTTTTACTGGAGGGTGGAGGGGCTGGCAGCCTGTGTGCACAGGCAGATGGAAACAGACAAGATCCGTCCAAGGCAGGCTGAAGACTTATACCAAGAGAATGCTTTGGTATAGATCTGCCAAAGTGATATTCTCACGTAGAAGAAAGGCTTGGGTGACAGTCCAATAAATACTTTACCACAGGGAACTTATTTGTCTTCTGGGGCCTGGCCAAAGTCATGAGTGCAAACTCCCAAGTAAAAAAAAGAGGGGACTTCTCACCTCATCATGATCCCAGCTTCCTAGCATAGCTCTATTCTCTATTTTAGCTTATCAATTCAAAATGTGATTAACTCAAGTATGAGAAATTGATGTTGTTTCAGCTTCTCTGTGAACTGACACAAATTTTTGTTTAAGCATGAAATGTCCTCCCTCATGGATCAAAGAAAGATGATCTGGAAGAGAAGCCCCCATACATATTTGAGTGTTAATGAAGGTTTTTTATTGAATAATACTGCCACATTATTGTAAAAAGTTTAATTTGGCTCCAGAGATACTCCTCACTAAAGCAGCCAACAAAAAAAAGTGAGAAAATAAGGCTTGGAATTAATAAAAGATGTCAAGAAGACCATTTAAGGACTTGCTACAGACAGGCCATAAATGTGGTTTTGAACTTTTTGGCAGCTGTTATGAAGATGGAAAGAGAAGTATCACGGGAATCAATTTTCAAAACTTAAAAGGAGAAAAGTTCTTTTAAAATTCTAGCAGAAAAATAGTTTGCATCTCTACCCAGGTATTGGTTAGCGTTAGTTTAAACTTGGCATGTAGGCCTATTGCACCCCTCTTTATATTTCATTTGTATTTAGGATTAGAAAAACTCACATGGTATGATCTATCATGTTTACTTCTGGATTATTTCAAGATTGATAATCTGGTTTGTGTATTATCTTGGTCTCCATTTCTCTTTCCTTCAGGGCCTGTTGTGCATCTACTGGACATTTCTTATTAACATTTCTGCTAAATTATAAGCAGGGAAAATATAAATAAATGCAGAATTCCAGCTGTTTGCAGAGGTGATTTTAATGCTTTGTCAGTTAAAGGGAGTTTCAAGAGAGATTTTTCTACATCAGTCTACTCATAATAGACCTCCTGGCTATCTTGGGCTCAGCCTGCCCCCAAGTATGCTTAACCTGGGCCATAGATTAAGGCAGGTAAGGGAAAAACACCTGCAGAGGTAGGTTTTGACCTCGTTGTACTTAGGATAAAGGTCACTCCTGGTGAATTGAAATAGAATGAGAAAAGGGTAGAAATTGCTGATTAAAACAGTGTTTTAATTTATCTGTATTTCAGTAATAAGTATTTTCCTCTCTTCCAGTTATAAAGAATTGAAAACCTTACAAGGCACCCTTGTATAATTGTGTCCTTAAAAGGTTTGGATAACAGTTGGGTGCTCTCGCTCGCTCGCTCTCTCTCACCAAATATATTGTGTCCATTGAAAGTTTGAAAATCAGTACATTTCCTCCTGTTTAGAAAATAATAATGCCTAGCTTTCACTAGAATTCTTTTCATCTCCAAGGCTCTCTTAAATATTGACTAATTAAATAAAAACAGAGGAAGCCTGGTTACTAAATAGCCTGACTTTGAAGACCAGCCCAGTGGACTTAGAATACACAGTAATTTGCTATATGTCTGAAGTAACTAGAAATCTTTTATTATTGGCTATAATAGCAAGTGGCATCTCTTACTATGTTTGGCAGCTGACATTTCAAATTGCATTTTGGTTGGTTGTTATACATGAAATAGTAGGATATGAGTAGACTAAAAATGAGAATTTGCTGCCCAGGGATGACATGAAATAGCTAACATCTAGGGGTTGCCATGGCAACTCATCAGGATGTTGCTTTGTGATCTCTTGGATTAGGTTCTGGCTCAGGGTCACTGGATTGGAATTGGAGAAGGGTTTGGTAACAGGATGTGAATGTTGTACCTTTACTCAGTGGCATTTGAATTTACAGTTCGGTCATGTTGCTGAGGTCAAGTAGAAATGACATTCAGAGAATATTTAAATTCTCACAGAACCTAGACAAGGTCACATTTGTCAGCAAAAATACTCAGTTGGAATAGTCTGAGACTTAGCAAAATGAAAGACAGGATTTCCTGTCCTTGGTAGGTAGACAAAAAGTATGCACATATCCATTAATATAGACACATCCCTGAACAGTTTATATGTAATGAAAATGTGGGAAATTAAACCCTTTTTATAATTGTCTACTGTTATAAAATTGGAACTGAACATCCGTAAGAAAACAATTTGGCCACAAACAAACCACAGCTGCTTTGTAGTGCTCTGTGACCTCTATTTCAGCTGGAAATGGCCTGCAGGGTGTGGAATTTGGACCAGGGAAAGGAATTTGGCAGAGAGAAGAAGGAAGCAATTGGGAAACAAGGTACCACATTCCTCATCCCCTGCATTGGCCTTGACCACAAGGACAGCATCTTCCATGGGATAATGTACCTCTCGGCATGCTTCTCACCAGGGATGATCAATGGAAGCCACCTGAAAACCAAAGAGCCCTGTTCCTAAGTCTGATCCCAGTTCTGCCACTCACACTGTGATCTTGAGCAAAACACATTTCAACTCTGGGTTCCCCTAGGAAATGAGGGGGCTGAGTTTCCTCTGGCTGTCAAGTTCTGCTATTTATCATCATGTGGGGGCAGAGCCAGGTCTCCACATTGCTTTACTTTGCCATTAAGCCCACATTCCCATCATAACTTTGCAGTGGAAGTACCGTTCATGGTTAGTGGGACCTCTTAATAATTAAAAGAAAGAGAAGAAGGATTTGTTCCTATCTCCATACCTTTTAAAGTTGTGGTTTTCTGAAGCAAAGACTGCCATGCAGTGAGGAAAGGATGACATTTCAGACAGAATACAGACAGTTGCAATAAGTTGTCCCACTACCAGTACCGTCAGCATCAGCTCGGCTTATATTTACTGAGCATTTTCTATATGGAGACAGTACTAAGCCTTTTATATACATTAAGCTGTTTAATCCTTAGGACATATTCACATGTACACATGTATAGGTATGATACACGTGATAAATATAAAATTGAGCATTTGCTATGTACCCAGTGTTATGCAAAATCCATACAATAATCCACGGAAGTCACTAAATGGATTCAGTCAGTCGAGCCTCACAACAAAGGAGGTGTTATCAATTATCTCTGTTTTTACAAATAAGGAAACTGAGCCATAGCTAGTAACTAGTGGAGCAGGGATTTGAACCCATATAGCATGGCCTCAGTACCCTTTCTCAAAACCTCTCTGCCTGTGGTTTTCCTCACTCATATGACATAACCATCACCTGGGGAACTTTAGAAATATAAGGATCTTGGGGCCCCATTCCGGATCAGTCAGAATCTCTGGGATTGTGTCCCAGACCTGGGTTTGCTAATATGCAGCAAGGGCTGGGAACTACTGCCTCAGATAGAATACCAGGGTTATGTTGTTGGAGAGTTGCCTGTAGCCCTACAGCCAGCAGATGACTGACCGTGGACTTGCATCCAGGCTGTAGGCTCTCAAGCTGAATATCTTGACAGTACAATGGGCAACAATTCAGTTGTTGTTATCTGGACTCATATCTACCACTGTGCCTAGTTTTTCTCTCTAGTCTAAATCCCAAAGCTACAAGTTCATTTAGGACCTTTTAAAGACTGTGTGATACACCAATTATGAGAATCAGAGCACATACTCCTTGTTGCAGCCACAGTAGTGATTTCCTACTTAAAAGTTTCAGAGGTAACCTTTGCTTTTAGCTGTCACCAACTTAAATATAAGTTATTGTGCTCTTTCCTCATTGAGCAAGATCTTGCGCACTGATAGAATCTAGGACAGTGGTTCTAAAATTTTGATGCACGTTGGAATCTCCTGGGAATTTTTAAGAGCAACAGATGCCTGGCTTCCACCTCAAAAAATTTTTTTTTCTCTGTAGCCCAGGCTGAAGTGCAGTAGTGTGATCTCAGCTCACCACAACCTCCGCCTCCCAGGTTCAAGTGATTCTTCGGCCTCAGCCTCCAGAATAGCTGGGATTATAGGTGCACACCACTGTACCTGGCTGATTTTTTGTATTTTTAGTAGAGACAGGATTTCACCATGTTGGCCAGGCTGTTCTTGAACTCCCGACCTCAGGTAATCTGCCCTCCTCAGCCTCCCAAAGTACTAGGATTACAGGCATGAGCCACCGTGCCTGACCTCTGATTTTATTACTATGGGATGTAACCTCGGCAATGGGAGTTTATAAACTCTCCAGGTGATTCTGATGTGCAGCAGAGTTTGAACCAGTGGTTTAAGAACTTGGTCTGTGAATGCACAGATGTGTTGACTTGAGAAGACTGTGGAATCGCTTCATGGATAAAACTCACTTTTTAACTTTTTGACAGTGTCTCTTGCATTTCAGCTGGCATGATTAATTTGCATTTAATTCCATTCATTTCACTACCTGACTTGGAATTGCACCTCATTGTCAAATGATGGTTTCTCCCCAGAGGTTGTTCTTATACTTAGACCCATGCAGTGATATTGGTGACATGTCTGTAAGATCCCCTTGTAAAGTCCTCATTCTCATTTAACTCTCTTATTTCCACTACAGAATATTTCTTTTCATGTTGTTTTACGTTTTAAAACTTTTTTTGAGACCATGTCTTGCTGTGTCTCCCAGGCTGGAGTGCAGTGGTGCCATCTCAGCTTGCTGCAACCTCTACCTACTGGGTTCAAGCAATTCTCTGGCCTCAGCCTCCTGAGTAGCTGGGATTACAGGCATGTGCCACCAAGTCCAGCTAGTTTTTATAATTTTAGTCAAGACAGAGTTTCTTTTCACTGCGTTGCCCAGGCTAGTCTCGAACTCCTGGTCTCAAGCAGTCACCTGCCTTGGCCTCCCAAAGTGCTGGGATTACAGGTGTAAGCCGCCACGGCCAGCCTAAAAACATTTTTATGATTTTAATACATGTTGCTTTTTTTTCTTCCAAGAGCAAAATAAACACCTCTTCCACATAATGCTTTATAATAATAAACCACCTATGGTTCTTTTCCCAAAACTGCTGACCATCAGACTCACTGTTGGGAGACAGTAGCTGACATGCCTATAGTGTTTAACAGCTAATAACATCTAACAGATAGGTAGTGATGTGGTGGAAAGTTGGAGACTATGTAAAGAAGAATTGACTCAGGCTTTATCCACAGAGATTTTTAGTAAAGTCAGATTAACATAATCAACTGGAAAATATAGCTGGATTATAAAAGTATATTAAGGCAGAAGTGTAAATTTGTTGGCAAGTGTGCAAATGTACTGGATTATTCTAGAAATCATTTTTGCAGTAAGTCTTAAATAGGTTTTTAAATGGAGAGAGATGTTATTTGGTGGATAAAATGAGACAGGTAATTTACAAGTGGAACAATTCTTGATAAAGGCTGGGGATGGCAAATGGAGTGTTACAGGCCACTAGGCCAGCTAGCTAGGCTGGTATGAAAAGTATAAACTGGGTATAGCAGATAATGAGGAAGGATTGCTGAAGTGGATAGAGCTAGCTAGCTATTGCATGAGATTTAATAGCAAAAATACTTTGGAACAGCTTTAAAAAGAAAAAGGATTTATCAGGAGTTTCTGTTTTCCTTTGTGTGGTTGTTGAAGTCTAGTTGATTGCTAGTCTGTAATTACGTTGGTATTTCGGATCACCAAACAAGGCTAGTAAGATGGGTTGGTTATTATGCTTCTCTTGAGGGTAAAGCTTTTGAAATTAACTCTGCTTCTTTAGGTTCAAAAATTTCTAATTCTGTCTTGTCTACATCTTGCTGCTGTAATCCCCAAGAAAAGAAAAAGGGGTTAGGATGCCTCTCTTTTGAAATGGAAGGGTCAGAGCAGGCAGGGGGCTGTCACTGTTGTTTCTCTTTGTTCAGAAATTAGAACATGTGAGCAAGTGGTTCCACCCCTCATTTTGTGAGCTGTTTTCCTCCAATATATCCTAATTTTTCCCATGACGTTTCAGCCTGTTTCTTCACAAGATGGTAAGGCCTGAAAGACCCCATTGTTTGACAGGAGTGCAGGCTTGTGCACATTTGCTGATCTGGCTGCCCAGGGTCTGAGTGTGGGTGGTACACTGCCGAGGGATCATGCAGACGGAAGAATGCATGGAGCAGACTCCTGGTAGTTGCAAACACTTTCTGTGTATCAAGGGTTCATAGAATGTCTTTTTGTAGATAGAAAATACTGCACTTTTAAAATGTTGTTCACAAACTGCAATCTCATTGACAGAAATAGGGACATTCCTTTAGGCTAAGAAAACTTTCTTAATGGTGAAATCATATTGATGAAAGCCTTATTCAGACTTCACTTCATCTTCAGATAGATTCAAACTTTTGTTCTTGCAATTCACACACATTTCTTGATGGCCTGTCTGGGATTTATGTGAGCCCTTGGAGTAGCAACCGCACATACTATGCATGGCAAATCCTAGTTAATGCATACTTTTTGAAAGTACAAGATGTTAATTATAGTAAGAGAAGAAAAATTCAATAACAGAGGAATCCCAACTAAAGTTAAATATATTTTTTTGAATAAAGGAAGCTGGAGTTTAATACTAATGGGATTTTCTCTAAATGAAGTTAATATATTATTGTTGTATTAACTCTTCAGGAGTTTGGGCTGCAATGAGCTATTATCACACCATTGCCCTCCAGCCTGGATGACAAAGTGAGACCCTGTCTCTTAAAAAAAAGAAAAATAAATCCAAGGTCTTGGGCTCGTATTTGATTAACGATAATAGTCCAATAGAAGACATTGCATTTATATAGATTTATAAAATAACATTCACATTTCCAATCAGATTTACAAAATTCTCCCTTATTTTCAAATGTTCCAGTGGTAGCAGTGACTTTGGGACTAGAGTCAGTATTGTGAGTCGTTTATGCACATCTCTTCACAACTCCATGTTCAGTGAGTCATGCTGGCAGCTTGAAATCAGCCATGGTGGGAGAGTTTACACCATGTAGATCAACAAACACCACAAATTGGTGCTCCTCACCCCTAGAGTCTGTTTTTAAACATTTAGCAGCATACCACTGCCCAAAATGGAGTTGAGCAGTCAGGGAGTCTCCTCTTGAGGCAAGTCATGTAGGGCTTCTGCTCAGCCAAACAGCCAACACAAATGTCTGGAAATACAAGGATGGCTGTGTGGCTCCTGAAGAAAAGTTCTTCATAGCTCCCCATTTTTCTCTTGGAGCCAAAGCCTTGCTATCTTAAAGCTGTTATGCTGTGGCCACCCTTGACCTCTCTCATCTTATTCCTACCACCATCCTCCTGGCTGTCATCTCTAGACACCTGGTTTTATCCTTGTTTCTGTAGAAACAGGGTTATACATTTTGGCTTATACATTTGAACTTCTTATAAATAAATGAATCATTGATGAGGAAGTTCCATCCCAATATTTTTCATAGTCCAGCCTGATCGTAAATTGAACAGGCAAATTCCTCTTGTCACACATATTCAGCACACTTGATGATATGCCAGGCAGTGCTTCAGAACCTTTGTGGGATGTTGGCTTCTGTGTGGATTAACAGTTACAATAAGTGAACACAATACACATCACTTAGTGACATATATTCTGTTAGAGGGTCACGTCTAGCCACTCTACATTTTGGATACTCTGACTTTTACCTAAAATAATTGTCAGATTATCATTAGTGATTAAAATTTGAAATAAACATTCTTAACTACTGTATTTTCTCCAAGCTTTTAGATTAGCTTGAGGCATATCATGAGATTATAAAATGAAATGCTAAAGAACTGTTATAATTTCCAATATGACTATGCCTTACAATTCAAATATGCTCATTTCCAGAATTCAGGTGCAGAAATTTTCCTTCGTGAATTTCAGTGCAAAGGAATGTGAACTTCTTATATTCATGTCAGTTTCGTTTCTCAGCTTCAGATAGTAAGTAGTCAGAGTAGCAAATAGCAAGAGATTTGTCTGAAAATGTGAGTTTTGAGAGCAGAAATTCAGATAGTGAGTGTTACTTGTATTATATGGGAGTATCAGGATTTTCTTAATACAATGCAACCAAATACATAGAAGTAAATCTTATTCTGGATTACTTTTAAAAATCAATTGAGGCTAAGCATGGTGGCTCATACCTGTAATCCCAGCATTTTGGGAGGCTGAAGCAAGTGGATTGCTTGAGTCTGAGTGTTCAAGACCATCCTGGGCAACATGGCAAAACCCCAGCTCTACCAAAAAAAAAAAATCCAAAAAATTAGCTGGGTGTGGTGGTGTACACCTTGTGCCAGGTACTTGGGAGGCTAAGATGGGAGAATCACCTGAGCCCAGGAGGTCGAGGCTGTAGTTAGCTGAGGTTACACCACTGTACTCCAGCATAGGCAACTGCAGTGAGACCGTGTCTCAAAAAAAAAAAAAAAAAAAAAACTCAACTGATACAGGCTTTACTATCTGAAAGCCCCACTCCATCTCACAAGTGCCATTGAATACATTCTGTGAAACAGTTCTACTTTACGGAACATTTGGTAGGCCTCCTTGCATATCCTTTTATTAATGTACTTAATGCTCTGTTGTAATTTGTTTTGTCTCTTTTTATTAATGTACTTAATGCTCTGTTGTAATTTGTTTTGTCTCCTCCACTGTATTTGAGCCCCTTGAAAGTAAAAATTGTGTCGTAGCTTTGCTTCCCCAGTGCCCGGCATTGCCACATGGTGGGTACTCAGCACATGTTTATTAAGTGACATTGCATTCTACTGCAGAAGGAAGCAAGCTTGAAAGGAACAATGAAACTTCATATTAAATATACAATCAGTGACCTTTAATTCTAGGCACAAATTTTAGCATGAAAAAAATTTGATGGATCTGTGAGTCCTTCACGTGATCTCTCACATACAGTCATCTAAAGTTTTCTGAATTCCTTTTACAAGTATCTTCTGACTCTTATTCTTCCATGCCATCCTACTTGTCACTGCCCTCATCTGAGCCTTGTTCTTGTTCTTCTCTGTGTCCCTTGCATGGACTGTGGAAGCCACCTCAAAAGCCCTCTCTCAGACCCAGTGCTTCTGCTTCTCCACATTGTTGCCATTGTCTCATGAAACTAAGCCAAGCATATCCTTTGGTCTGCACTAGCCGCAGAATAAGGTCTAAGCCTGTGCTTTCCAATATAATAGTCACTAGCCACCTGTGACCTGAGCTCTTAAAATGTGGCTTGTCCAAATTCAGATGTGCTGTAAGTGTAAAATCCACACCCTGTTTCAAAGACTTGGTATTAACAAAATGTAAAATAGCTCATTAATACTTTTTATATTGATAACATGTTAAAATAATACTATTTTTAATAATACTAAGTACATTTCTCCTGTTTATTTTTACTTTTTTAATGTGGTTATTAGAAAGTTTGAAATTACAGGTTTAATTCACCTTGTGTTTCTGCTGGCCAGCACTGGTCTAAGCTGTATCATGACAGCTAGAGTTTCTTATAACCTGGACTCAGTTACCTTTTTGGCCTTATCTCCCAGCCCTTCCTGTCCCTCTCAGAATTTCTCATAACCCCCAGACTCAGCAGCCCTGTTTATATTTATGGGTTTCAATTTTTTTCACATTCAGTTTCTTCTATCTGAAATGTCCCTCCTTTTCTTTTTTGGCTGTCAAAAATCCTGCTCAGACTTTTAGGACTGGATTTAATTGTCCTGTGCTGGTGACGTTATGCTGCATTTTTCCTCAAGCAGAATTAGCTACTCCTTCCCATGCAGTGTCTCTCAGCACCTCCATTATTGCACTTGTCTTGTTGTTCTACCATTAGGTGCCTTCATAAGTAGACTCCTCAAGGGAAAAGCTGCAACTTACTTCTCTGATGACCCGAGGGCAATACGTAGTGTGTAGTAACCACTTAATGGATGTTTATTACATGAACTAATGAATTAATTTCATCCTGCCACACACACTGCTGTTTTTATGTACATCAGACTTTGATTATCTTAACCATTGGCCATGGAAAAAATTAGATGCTGAGGTACACCTAGTAGGACTGGACCTTTCAGCCTTAACCTCAATTTCAGGTTTTGTGTCCAATAAAATGGCCTCTTTTTTCTCACTGGGTGGCTTATGATTCAAAAATTATAACTTTGAACTTATAAAATCCATGAATATTGTATAGACTGAAAGTATAAAAGGACAGTATAAATTACTGCTTTTTACCTATCTTGTTTATAGGGATTTCATATAAGATTTTGTTTGATTGAAGATTTCACTTCAAAACAAGTTTGGAAAGCCACGATTTTATTACTAAATTTCATTTACATTTCTATACCAAAGGTTTCATTTTGGTTTTGATGAAATGATTTCTATTATCATGTTAGTTCACATAGGGCAAGACTTCTCAACTTTAGTTGCACAAAATTGGGAAGCTTTTCAAAAATAGTAATGCCTAGGCTGCTCCATTCAGGGATCATTGTATAATTGAGCTGAAGAAAGGGGCCCAGGCACCAGTATTTAAGAAAAGCACAAATACCTGTAATAAAATGATTCTCTAGTGCTTAGAAAATCAGGTAGTTAACTATGAAAATACTGAAGTTTTAATTTGCTAATTTTTCTTTCTTTTTGTTAACTATATTGTCATTGTCTTTCAACTATATTGTATTGTCTTTCTTGGGAGTAAAGCTAATGCAATCTAAAGTTTGTGCTATGATTTTGAGACCCCAAACAGCATTTAATAGATGCCATCATCTGTGGACAATTTTCCTAAGGCTTCTGAAATTAAAATTCCCTTTTCTGTCACTCTCCAAAAACCTACATGCAGCAGAATTTTAATGTCCCTTTTTGATAGAAATAACTAACACAACCCCTATTTCAGATCATGGAAATGAGGACTGACAAGGGCAGTGGGTTTAAGAAGTTTACACAGGTAGTGGCCTTCCTGGCACCCTTGTTAGCCTGAATAAACAGTACTTCCCTGACAAATCCTCTGTAGCTCTGCCACATTGATAAAATCTGACATTCTGGTTAATCACTTTTTAATGATATTCTCCTTCTGTTCTTGGTATGTTAGAAACCAGCCCACCTCCCCTTTTTTAGAGTGTGGGAAAGAATTAACTTTAATTTCCTAATTCAGTAAAATGGGCTGATTATGCAGACCTTATTCTTAGGGGGACAGGAAGAAATAACTTAATTTCTATATATCAAATACATCTTCATACATTAAAAAATATACAGGGTTATAAAGTACCTTCAGTCCTTTAGAGGAGAAACTCTGGGGTAAATACTGGAGACATTGTGAAAAATTCTATAAATTCTGATGGCAGGTTCCATTTCATTGCTCTGTACTATTAAAAGTCCAGATGTAAATAAGCATAAGTTTTGCAGGTTGTCAATTTGTTACAAACAGCTGCATGTTCTTATTCTTCTAAAGTGTCATCTCTTTCAATGTGGGCTCTTTACGGGGGAAAGAAAAACCTCAGAAAAAAATACACATTTGGGATGAAATCCTTAGGGCAGAAAAAAGAATCAAAACCTATAGTTAACTTGGTTATTTGCAGTGGTGGTATGTCATCCTGTGTGAGACTGACGTCAGGCGGCTTGAATGCAGAGGCAAACTTCGGGAGCGAGCGTGCGTGCGTGCGTGCGTGTGTGTGTGTGTGTGTGTGTGTGTGTCTCAAGAATGTACCTATTTTTAACATGCTAGATCAAGTGTCAGCACTCAGTTGGAGATGAGGAAGGGGTAGAGCCCAACTTGTACAGATTCCTCGGATGGTAAATGGCCCTCTGGCGTGTTTACAATACAGCTGTGCATTCTTAATGACTCTGCTGCTGCCATGTCAGGTAAAGTTTTCTTTGCACGTGATGAATGGCAGATAATTCTTTAGCAGAGAGAACCAAAGGAGCTGGGAGGAGGAAAGGAGAAGGGAAAAGCGGAAAAGAGAGGGAAAAAGAAACACGCAGCTCTAGAGGGACATAGCCTGTGCTTTGCAGTTGCTTGTGTGGATAGAAACCAGATGGTAAGCTGGAACACCCGCTTGGCTATCTGAGGAGCCAAACATATGGTTAATGGTCGGGAGAAATAGCTTTCAGAGCCAGGGCTTTGCTGACTGCTTCATATTACAGATTGTTACAGTGTGTCATTACATTGCCAACCTAAGTGCTTAATACCCACTGCGGGCGCTGGGCATACACTTACAAGAAGGACTTTTAGCTCTTTGCTGGCTCTAAACAGAGAAGTGACATCATAGAGAGGCTGAAAATGTCTGGTGTTGGAGGTAGGGAGAGGGATAATTTTGTAGTGGAAACAACACAACTTTTTCTTTCTTTCTTGTTTTTTTCCACAAGCCAAACCTTCACTCCCGTGAACTCTACTGTTCTCTGAGAATGTTTTAATACTAAATTGGCGCTCTTGCCTGCACCACTCCCCCCTCTCTCACACACACACACACACACACACACACACACACACACACGCACGCGGAAGTTCTAAAACCAAAATTCACAGCCCAGGTCTTGTCCCCCAACTCCAGTGGATTTGACAGGCCCTGTTCACCTGGAAGCCACATCACTGTACTCAGAAGCCCTGCATTTGAAGTTTCTGTTTTGGGGAGCTTTGGGCAACAGCAGGCCTATGTTATCTAAGGAACTGCTGAGCCCATTCATCTGCTTTTCACGGCCCGCTTCCTTTTATTTTTAGCCAAATCCGTCAGGCCTGACAGGCGGGTAATTCGAGCCAGAGAAAGGGCAGAGCTCCAGGTCCTTTCCACAAAGCAATTCTTCTCCTCCCTCCTGGGAGGGCTCCAGACTTGGCCTGCTTCAGGCAGATGGATTTGTTGAGTCATGTGAGATCATTTACACAAAAACACAGTGAGGCAGTGGAAATTAAAAAAAAAAAAAAAAGAAAAAAAAGAAAGAAAAAGAGGAGGGTGGGGGAAGAGGAAAGAGGGGAAGCCAGGGGAGTGCGCGCTGCCCTGCTGCTGGGGAGCATAGGAATTTTGCAGTGAGGCAGCTAGACTGAGGAATGCCTAGAGTCATTTGTGTATAAGGTAATGTCTAGTTTACAGAGAGGGCCGGGCCAGGCGAGGACGGCGCCTCCAGCAGCTCGCCTCTATTTAAAAAAATGGGGTGTTGGGAAACTTCTTTAAAAAATTTTTAGAGCAACACCCACCAAACAAAGACCACACTGTTGACAACCTTGGGTTCCAGTAGCAGTAAACTACCAAGGGGCTGGTTTACAGAAAATGAGTTTGCTCTGTGATGTCATACAAGTTTGCTTTGTCCTGACGCCAGCATGACACTGAGGCAGCAGGGAAGGAGAACAGGAAAATTGGAACCGTGCTCTTGGTTAATGGTTTCCAGAGATTATTTAGCAGGACTTGAACAGAGGGAGGAAAATATTGTGGAGAATTGCTGCGAGGTGTACCATAATTGCGGTAGGTAAAAAAAAGTCATTACTATGGTTTTCTTGCTCAAGAAGAATTGAGCAACGACTTCGAAATGCCAAGTAAGGTATTATTTTTCCCTACCACAGTATTTATTTTCCTTTAGCTTAATGGGGCATTTAAAAAAAGCCCGACCCTTACATCATGGCAAACAGTATTAATGTGAGTGAATCAATTTTGTTTACTGTTTATACCACAAGCCTTTAAAACATTCCATTAAAAAATTGTCTCCTGCTCATTCATGAAATTCTTTTTTCCCTTCAAATTCGCTTACATGCATTCGCTTTGCTCAGATGGGGATTTTTTCCCCCATTTTTGCTGGAGTAAAAGAATTCATAAAAGAATAATGAGTAGGTTATTTAAATATACGTTCTTAAATATAATGAAAGTATGCCATGTGGATGAAAGAGATTATTTGGAAACAGGAAGAAAATCTGAACTGGGGAGCATTTCAGAATAGTCACCCTGATTATTTTCGTTATGATGCACTTCTGCAATTCTGCATTTATTTAGAACCCTATTGTGCAGCTATTTTTTTTAGCCACCCTAGAATGTAGGTCAACATCAACATGGTTCCTCATATTTTGTTGGTATTTTAAAAGCTGAAACATTTCGCAGTTTTTTCCAGACCTAGATATGCTTAGGTTATATAGACAGTTTTTAGTGGCCATAGAACTCCCTGCATAAACTCCTTCTGTTAATAGCCACCACTGAATTTTGATAGTAGGCAGTGAGATCACACCTTGACCTTGAGTAAACATGGCACTGATGATGTTGGTGATAACACAGTCTAACACTGAAGCGGCTCCACTTATTCCCAGGCACTCTGATGATCTCACTCTGCATAAGGTACAGCTTTTACTTTGCTCAAGGAGAGAACTGGTAAATTTTTATGGTTGTTAATTGTTTATATTTTGGGGACCCCAAGTTGCATGATACCACATTATTATAATGTGATTGTGAATTGGCATGATTTTAAGTCTACCTGTATCCTTGAATGTTCCCTCCCTGTCAGGGTTTCCCAGTCTCAGCACTGTTGACATTTTGGACCAGATAATTTAGTATGGGGGCTGTCCTGTACATGATAGGATCTTCAGTAGCATCATTGGTCTCACCCACTAGATGCCAGTAGCACCCTCTACCCCCACCCCACCCCAGTCATGACAACCAAAAATGTCTACAGCATTGCCAGATGTCCCCTGGGAGGCAAAATCACTCTGGCTCAGAACTTCTGCTCCACATTGCTCATACTCTGGTTTAGAAGCTCATTCTTTACATCGTGAACTGACTGCTCAGTTACTTCTAAGATTGAATTAAAGGATATGAAATAATGTTTTAAGTGGGAATTCCAAGTTAAGTAAAGTTTTCAAAGGTGCAGGCAAGAGTATTCTGATTATTGTTATGCAGAATAGTCTCTCTCTTGGAATTCCAACCTTAGCAGGTGGATCCCCTCAAGACTCCTTTATAGTGAGTTTCCCAGTGCTGTTTAAGAGGAAATGGCCCCACCATCTGAGCCTAGGGAAGTTGACATTAGCAGAAAAGGAACTTCCCGCCAGTCACTTGAGCAGAGAGCTTAGGCCCCCAGGCTCACCGCCTGTATATCCAGCCTCAGAAAGAGGGCGAGGCAGCAGCAACAGTTCTTTTTTGGGAGCACAGCCGACCTCCTCCCCATCCTGGTGGCTGTGGTCTCAGAAGCTGAAACTCTTGTTAATAAGGAATGTGGAGCTTTACACAGCTAAGACAGGCATAAATTTCCTCTGTTTGTTTTGTGAGGACTAGTGGACTAGTGTCAACTGCTGTAATGAGATCAGAGGAGACCCCAGGGTCAGCTGCTGGAGCCGCTTTCTGTGGCTATTCTCTTGGCTGCTTGCTGTCGGAGAATGCAGTGACTCCCTGCAGACCACAGTTGTGATGTGGTAAGGTGGTTGTGCCCTTGTTGCATTTCTTGCCGTCTTTGCTTCTCTCATTTTACTAAAACATTAGTGTGCAGTCATCTAGTTCTAAATCATGGAAAAGTTAATGGAAGGCAGATTCCTTTCCACAGAACAGAGGGCAGGCTTAGTTTGGTGTAGAAAATGAAACCTTGGGAAGAAAAGTGACCTGTTTCTTTGGGGTAACTGCCTGGACCTGCTAGTGATGGCAGAGGGTAGGTTTCTCAAAGCCTGGGCTACCCATAAGCTCTTTCTCACCCAGTAGCACTCTGTAATGAGGATGAGTTAGTGAAAGAGTCACAGCAATTAGCTTAGGCTACAAAGAACATAATTCTAGCTGTAGTCTAAATGACAGCTAGAATTGGCTACATATGGGACCTAAATATGGTAGAATTGCATTTAGGGAACCCAATTCTGGCAGAATGGTATGCTGAACTCATGCAGCCTGGCCTATTTCTGACCACCCACCCCAAAAGGTCCTAAGCTTGGCCTCGTTCTGACCACCCACCCCAAAAAGTCCTAAGGTATATTGGTTAAAATAACCAATATTGGTTAAATATTTTCAAGTACGTATGAGCTTTAAAGCAGGACAGGGAAATGCCTAGGTGCCAGAAAACATTGATGCCACTGGCCTTAGAGTGTTTCAGAGCCAGCTATAGGCTCTAGGATCTAGGGTTATGATGTTTATACTTACACAGGAATTGCTTGTGAAAGGGTGGCAAGAAGATTTTCCCCAGTCTGTCTATGCGTGTTGGGGCACAGAACAGGGGGATTAAAACCCAGAATTGTACTGTTAGAATAGCTGTGGGGTCCATAGTTACACTACTACCTGCATGGTGTAACTTCAGCTGTTTTGGTAGAAACTGGTTTGAAAGCATTGAAAGCCCTCAGGCCATAGTGGAGGCAAGCACTAGATCCCTGTGGAGAGGTTTAACAACCCAGGACATGGTACTCCCTCAAAAAGAACAAGCCGCACTAAGGAGAAGCTGGTAATAAGAAATACAGAATATGGCCAGATACAGTGGCTCATGCCTGTAATCCCAGCGCTTTGAGAGGCCAACACAGGAGGATCGCTTGAGTCCAGGAGTTCGAAACCAGTCTAAGCAACATAGCAAAACCCTGTCTCTACAAAAGATACAAAAAATTCACTTAGCATGGGTGGCACACACCTGTAGTCCCAGACACTTGGGAAGCTGAGGTGGGACAATCAGTTGAGCCTGGTAGGTTGAAGCTGCAGTGAGCCAAGATAGTGCCATTGCACTCCAGCCTGGGCGACAGTGTGGGACCCTATCTCCAAAAAAAAAAAAAAAAGATACGGAATCGAAGCCCCAGAAAAGCAGAGGTTAACAGTGAACCTCTGAGATTGCTTTCCAGCAGAGCACGTCAGGCCAGATAGAGTTTTCTTCTGCATATTAATGAAAGTTTCTTCCCAAGAGGAACAAGGCATATAACCCATTCTGGCTTGCTAAGCAGTTTCAGTTGTAAGCATTATCCCCAGTTAAGGTGACAATACTGCTTATAGCTTGTCCCCAAGATCTTGAGAATATTTTAATTCCTGAATTGGAAACTTTTTATTGGAGAGATAGCTGGTCCCCTTATCGCTTCTTTAACAGTGCTCCCATTGCAGTGGGTCACTCTGAAGCCACCAGGCTGCCTGTTATTTCACTTTCTCACCAAATCATAGGAAATATATTTGCCTGAATTGTACAGCAAACCCCTGCAAGGGAGAGAGAAGCCAAAATTGTTTGGAGGGCTCTGGGATTCTTTCAGTATAAAATCAAAGAAACCCAGGTAAATCAGACATGGTTAGTAAACATTCGTGCTAGATGAAGATAATTCAGCCTTCTCAATCCATAGTGAACAAATGGATCAAGACTTACCTGGAACAGCCACTGTGTACTCCCCGTGCAGTGACGTGCACTATTGGCAAACATGAGTTGAGAATGCTAAACTTAGTGTGTGATTCCTTAATTTATTAATAGGACTATGAAATCTCTTGTGTTTAATTTTTTTTCTTCTGAAGTGCATAAAAAGCTGTTGCCAGTAGTACCCAAATAGTGCCTTGCTGACCTAAAAGTATGCCATGCTTCTTAAGAAAAAAAATTCTTTAGTATTTATTCTTAAATTAAGGACTTCTGTAAAATTTAATTTCAAAATACTGTGGTCAAGCAACAAGTACATCTAGATATTGACATTAAAACATTAGAAGAGGAGAGAATGAAAGGAAACAGGCTCAACTGGTGCCAGACTTAAGGGAGATCTTCCCAAACATTATAATTTGGCATATATTGAGTGACTACTATATGTAAGATAGCGGGATAGGTCCTGGGTATTTGAGTACTAGTGCAAAATAGACAATATCTATTCTCTTGAAATGCTCAAAACAATTAATCCTCAAAAGACTCTCAAGAGGCATAAAGAATTTCCCCCAATTTTAGGGATAAAGGAACAGATACTGAGAGAGAGCCAGTAACTAGCCAAAAATCACATTCTATGCAGTGGAATTGTTATTCAGACTGACTTGGCCCCTATCTGTGCTTTGCCCACTCTTCTCTCGGGGCTTTCTGTGGGCAGTGAAGCCCTAGCAGTACAACCCAGAGGGACCAGGAGGCAGAGAGGGAGTTTTCTCCCCCAGAGGTTTACAGGAACAAAGGATCCCCTGACTGACCTGGAAGATGTGCAGAAGAAGAGGCAAACTAGTCAACCAGATCCAACTCCTACAAAATTTCCAAAGTATTAGCATGAGTTTCTACCATTACAATAGCAAATGGTTTTATGCAGTGTCTCAACTCTTTCTTGAGTATCAGAAACTCTAGGTCCATGGGGCTTGTTCCTGCTTTGCTGCGGCTAGAGCGGAGTGGCAGACTCCCCAAATGCTCCATTCCTCACTGTCTTCCCAGACCTGACCTTTCACTCATCTTATTCTTTTTTGACCCCTATAGTAATCTGAATTTGTGACCCCTGGTTTAAATAGTCACTTAGGCAAGGGAAGTGGGCCAGGCGAAGTAACCTCTTGGGGGCTCCTCTATGTTGTGCCTTTAAATTGAGATAGTCTTTAATCACTGGAAACTGCAATTTACATTTTACAGTGATAGCCTGATTCTAAACATTAGATATCCTGACTTACGACTTGACCAAGTGCAAGAAACCCCTAGCCTGTGTGCCAGAAGTGAGTATGTGAAAGTGACGAGCACTCTACCACTTGCCACCCTTGGCCCTTTCGTGGCCTCTGTTTCTCCCGATCTGGCTCTCAGACCATTTGTGTGTGTGTGTGTTACCAACAATGTGTCTCTCTTTTATAATTTATTATCCTCTTGTTTCCTCTTCTTTATCACCATTTCCTATTGAACCACAACTCATATACTAGTTAAAATTTCAGAACACTCATTTTTAAATTACCTAATCTATCCTTGGGGAGGAAGGCCATTGATGATGTTTGACAGGAAGATGCTCTCATCTTTCTGGCTTAGAATGTCTGTTTTCAGTGGTATACTGTGAAGGCAGTGCACAGGGGAGCAATGCAGAATGGCAAATGTTGTCCAGTGTCTTCGAGCAGAACCATGTTATAATGTGTTTACTGCCTCCATGTGGGGGTGGTGAGGACACTGAAGTCATCGAGAACCACAGCCACACATCTGCTGTAACTTTGAGGATCAAGAGGAACTTGCAGGAAGCTCCTTGGTAAGCCCTACTCTGTTCCTCTTGCTTCTTTAGGAAGCAGGGAGTGAGCCAGCTACTTGGGAAGGAGGTGTGTATGTACTGGGAGAAGGGGGGCAGGAGTCTAGCTTCTTTGCCTTTGGATCTTTTAATCCCAGCACCATTCCTCCTATTTTAGAAGGGAGGGATTAGCCTTTCTGTAATAAAATGGTCTTACTTTTTTTCACTTGAAAGTTTTCAGTTGAAGATTGACAAGACTTAACTTCAAAGCCATGTGAATTACTCTACCCCTTAAAATAGACTAGAGGAAATTAGGGATATTGCTATCACCTGTCCATCTGATTTTCCAAGTTTCTAAGTCCTAGATGCAAGAGCATTTTTTTCTAGACTTCAGAGCCTGTTCACCTTGTATTACTTCACTTACTACTTCTCCAAAAGCTCTTGGGTCTGGCATAGGCCCTTATGCTGCAGCCGTCTGCCTAAGCTGTTGGGTGTGGTAGTGGGAAGGGTAGGGACAATGGTCCATCCCACAGGCTGGCCTCAGGGTGCATTATGTCTAAAAGCCAGTGAGACCTTTAACACTGCGAAGAGTGACCTGCTTGTTCTTATTGGCCTATCTGTCTCCCACAGGAGTGCCTGACCTACCCAACTTTGATATATATTACAGAAGGCTTCTAAAATGGACATCATAGAAGGGGGTGGGGGTTGGAGTGGGAAGAAAAGCCCAACTCACCATATTCCATTCAATATTGGTAGTAAGTATTCGTTGCATTTTCAAGGGCCAAAGCAACACCACACACATACACACACACACACCCCTTGACACTTAAGCTCCTCTTTAAAGAACATAGGATAAAGGTGGCTTATGCTCTTCTCAGCATACCTCTACACCACATTAGCAGTGATCCAGGTGAAATAGGCTTCTCTCCATGGTAGATGGCAGTCGATGGTAAACAAATAGTGGTGAATCAGGTAGGCCTGGTGTTAACTTTTCTCCAACTTCCATTTGCTGACACCTGAGAGTATAACCCCAGAGAAATCATAGGCTGTGGAATTGTCACCAGGGCCTGAATCTCTGGGTCCTTTCCATAGTGAGGACCTGGTTGGTGAGGGGCACTTGGCCATGTTACCAAACCTATGTCTTTGTTTGCTCACCTACCCTTTGTTTTTCTCCATTTTTTGTATCCTTCGTTTTTTCTTGTCAATTCTCTCTTATTAGACTTACTTTATCTCTGCTTTCTTTTTTTATTGCATTTTAGGTTTGGGGGTACATGTGAAGAACATGAAAGATTATTGCGGTACACACATGGAAATGTGATTTGCTGCCTTCCTCCCCTTCACCTATATCTGGCACTTCTCCCCATGCTATCTCTCCCCAATTCCCCACCCCCCACTGTCCCTCCCCTATTTCCCCCTGACAAACCCCAGTGTGTAGTGCTCCCCTCCCTGTGTCCATGTGTTCTCATTGTTCAACACCTGCCTATGAGTGAGAACATGTGGTGTTTGATTTTCTGCTTTTGTGTCAGTTTGCTGAGAATGATGATTTCCAGGTTCATCCATGTCCCTACAAAGGACACAAACTCATCGTTTTTGATGGCTGCATAATATTCCATGGTGTATATGTGCCACATTTTCCCTGTCCAGTCTATCATCGATGGGCATTTGGGTTGGTTCCAGGTCTTTGCTATTACAAACTGTGGTGCAATGAACATTCATGTGCATGTGTCCTTTGAGACGAAGTCTCACTCTGTCACCCAGGCTTCAGTGCAATGGTGCAATCTTGGCCCACTGCAGCCTCCACCTCCTGGGTTCAAACTGTTCTCCTGCCTTAGCCTCCCAAGTAGCTTAGATTACAGGCATACACCACCATGCTCAGCTAATTTTTATATTTTTGGTAGAGAAGAGGTTTCATTCACCATGTTGGCCAGGTGTATCTCGTACTCCTGACCTCAAGTGATCCACCCGCCTCAGCCTCCCAGAGTGCTGGGATTCTGTTAGTTTGGCCCACCTTTCTTCTTTACCCATACTTCTGTCTACCTGGAAAGACAAATTATTAACCTTTTAGAAGTCTAAGATTGACCATTGAACCAACTGTTAGGATCAACTAAGTGGAAGTCATACAGGAGCTTATGGGATTAACTTTTTCAAGGCACCCTTTAAATGTATCTGTGGTTTCATTTTGTTCAGTACTAGAGGAATCCAACTTCTGAAAAAATTAAAGAGAAACATTGAATAATAAACTAAAAAAAAAGAAACCTTGATTCCACCATGATCACTCAGGTATCTTTATCCCTAATGCTTTATATTTAAGATGTAGTCTCCTTTTTTAAGCTGTAGATTTTGCTAAGCTTCTTAAACTGAATTGGCTGCAAAACAACCAGGTTCTCTCTATTTCAAAGGAGATGGAAAGTACTTGATAGAACAAGGCCAGTCTTTTTGGTTGCTGTCCAGAAGTGAACTGACCCAGTTTCCAAAATTGTCATCTGTTTTCTGAGGTGTTTTCTGTAAATGGTGGTCTTGGGTGTGTGTGTCTGTGTGTGTGTCTGTGTGTGTGTGTTGTGGGCATGTATTGTGTTTATTTTTTATTTGTGGTCTTTCACATGCTTTAATTCCATAGTGTCTTGAAATGAAGTCACTTCTAGCCCAGGGTCTGTTGCTTGTTACAGCAGAACCAAGAACAATTCTTTTACCTCTCTGAGTCTGGTTTCCAAATTGGGAAAACTACCACCCAGATTGGTATTAGTATAAAATGAGAATGTTAATATAAAAGTGCATGGTACAGTTTGAGGTACTATACAGCTGTATCATATTCTTAATATTTTTTAAAAGATTTACAACCCTGGCATTAAGAGATTTTCCTTTTTAAAAGAACTCCAAAGGCAGCTGCAACAATTATTAACATTGTTTTTAAGACCCCATATCTAAAAGCCTGCATCATCCTAGGCCCTGTGAGTGAGAGCAAAGAAAAAGCTATAGTAATATTTATTTTAAAACGTCCTGTGTGACTAATATTTTCCCTCAAAGGGTTTTTAGCCTGATTTGGTTATAAAACAACATACATGAAAATAGCATAAGAACAGTCGGGCCGGGGGACAGGAAGGGATCTGTAATCAGTTTAGTGCAAGCTATTTATCCAAGTTCTGAGAGTACAGGGATTGTGGCATGATTGGAGCTGGGTGGGGTTCCTCAGGGAAATTATGTTCAAGAATCCTTGTCTGTTTGTTATTATCTTCTCATGCCCACCTTTCCTGTGTTGATACCAATGTGTACATAGAAATGGAATTGTGACATGAGGCATCTCTGCTAGGCATTTAGGCAAGCTTTCCAGTTAAGTGCTAGGCTGTAGTTTTTAAATGAATTGATATATACATTGAAAAGGAAACACATGTATAAAGTTCTGTTTTAAAAGTAAGAAATGTATTAGCATCTGTTTCTAGAAATTGAAAGAGTAAAAGTTATATGCATTATTTTTTCAGTCATGTTCAGATCAATTAGAATTAGGTATTGAATTTTATTGACTTTGAGGCCGTGATTACCCAGGCATCATGTACATGTGGTGATGTTTGGATGTATTCATACTACAAAGTTGGAATTCCAGGATCTCTCCATGTTGTACATTATTGTTAAAATATGCTACTGCTATGACTAAATGTGGTATTTTCTTTGGAATCTGTATTTCAAATAGCCAATGAGTGATTTGCAGCTTTCTCTCCCTATCTTCTGATTTATAAAAGGAATGTAGTAATACTATGTTCACAGAATAGTAATATGCATGGAGTAGGAGTTTATCTTTGAAAATGTAAATTGCAAAATCATTTCCTTAGTGAAAGATGTTAATATGTGGAATACAGCTTTGGGATTCTCCATGTCCTGGACTTATTAGCAGACATGTCATTCTCCAATATAGACAAAGACTGATTACTAAGAACTAAAGATGGTTCTGCTGGGCTAGTGGGATTATGAGTACCTTTTTCTTTTCCTATTGAACATATTCTATATTGTTACTATATTATAATTAAAAATAGTCTGTTTTTCATTTTTAAAAGCACTGCAGTTCCAATTAAACCTCCAATTCCATGTATTATGGGAAGGTGCAGATATATAAATCCTTCCTAGATGCAACTTCACACACACACGCACACACACACACACACACACACACACTCTCTCCCTCTCTCTCTCTCTCTCTCTCTCTCTCTCTCTCTCTCTGACCATCAGGAACCTTACAACGTTTTGCTCTCTTCTCAATTCCACCTGCGAACACCTTTCAGAGGAAAAGCTACAAATCTATTTAAGTGGTTGAAGTTATTTTTAAAAAATATTTTTCCCTAATATTGGACAAATTAAGAACGTTGAAACTGGCCAGGTACGGTGGCTCACACCTATAATCCCCCAGCACTTTGGAAGGCTAAGGCAGGAGGATCACTTGAACATAGGAGTTTGAGACCAGCCTGGGAAACATGGAATAACCCTGTCTCTACAAACAATACAAAAATTAGCTGGACATTGTGGTGCATACCTGTAGTCCCAGCTACTCGGGAGGCTGAGGTGGAAGTATCACTGTAGCCCAGAAGGTTGAGGCTGCAGTGAGCCGTGATCATGCCACTACACTTCAACCTGAGCATCAGAATGAGACTCTACGTCAAAAAAATTAAAAATACGAAGAAGAACCCTGAAACTGTACAATGACTGTTTTACTCTACAGTGTAATTCATATGAATCAAAAGCTTCATGTAAAGAATAAATAGCATGAATAAAAACGTGGTGGACTCTTTTTCTATTTGGGGGGAATTGGATTGTTTAGTTCATTTGGCCCATGGAAAACTGACCTTCTGAATTCCCTCATGGTACACTGCCTTCCTAGCAACTCTGTGGAAGTTCTAGTTGTTGAGCCGTGGCAGCCCCCATTTGTACTAGTTGCTTTTCAAATTCTCATAGCCACATCTGACCAGTGGCTACCATGTTGGACAGTGCAGACTTGGATCATTGCCATCATGGCAGCAAGTGCCGTTGGACATGGTAGTGTTCTGTGCCTCCCTGAGCACCAGCTGATGGATTTCTTCTTTGTTTATACTCACAGAGCAGCTGCCTGCTTCAGAAAGTGAGGGCTCCAGGAATGAGGAGAATCATCACAAGCTGCCTCGCATTGTGGCATGTCTGATCCCTTGCTCCTGTCCCTGCAGCATGAACAAGGTAAGAGGTACTTTGAGGAATCAGCACTTGTATTTTCTTTATGGTACTATGATTTTCTGGAATACATATGTCGTTCCATGATGTAAAGAGGTTGCGTCTCCTGCCAGCGGCATTCCAGAGTTGAAGAGTTGTGCGATCCCCACAAGCAGGGTCACAGGTGCTGGTGGCTACTCTGTGGCTGTGTAGTCCTCTGGAGGTGTCGTTTATACTTGCCAGAGGCCTCTGAGTGGCTGAAATACTGGGTTTTAGTATAACTGCCTTGGCATGAATACTGGAATATTGAAGCTCTGGGGCTAGATTTCCTGGGACTAAATATCACCTTTTTCAGATGCTAGTGTCAGTGACCCTAGACAAATGGCCTGACTTCTTGGTTACTCAATTTCTCCATCTGTAAAATACTGATAATAAACCTACCTGACAGGATTCCTGTCAGGTAAGGATGAAATGAGTTACTCTGTGTATCAGTGTGTAACATATAGTGCCTGTCCACATTACAAGCACTTGATAAGTATTTGGTGCTGCTGTTTTTAATGTTGAGGACACCATTATCCCTTAGACATAGTTGCAAGAGAGTATAAGGTGCATCTTTTCCATTTCCAATGGAAAAGGTATAACATTTTGATTTATTCCCTAATTAAATTGGTGATTACCAAATGGGCACTACAGGGATAAATGATGAATACAACTTGAGACATGCCTTCAGCAGGCAGCAGAGTATCTTGGGGAAACATAGTGAGTGTGTTCTAATGAGTTATGTACCAGAAGCTCTGGAGGCACAGAAGAAGGAACATCCAACTCTGAGGAATCTGGGAAGGATGATGTAGAGGAGGCAACATTTGAATAGGATTCTATATGGAAATGGTAATTTCCTGGACAGGGAATATAGGGCAAGACATTCCAGGTAAAGGAATGTATTTAAGCACAAAAGTAAATGAGAAAGTTTGGCGTGCTCAGAGAATAGCAAAAAGTTTGGTATGGCTGGAACAGGGTTTCTCAGCCTTGACACTTGATATTTGGACCAGGTAATTCTTTTCAGTGAGAGACTGTCTTCTGCATTTTAGGATTTTTTGTAGCATCCCCTTGCCTTCATTCTAATTGTAACAACCAAAAATGTCCCTAGATTATTGCCCAATATCCCATACGGGGACAGAATTACCCCTTGGTTGAAAACTACTGTTCTAGTGGAAGGTGATCAGATATAAGCCCAGAGAAGGAGGCAAGGGCCAGATCCTATGAGCCACTGAAGGATTTAAAATGGGAGAGACCTGTTTTGTGGGCCTGTTATATGGATTGTGGTAGAGTTGGATAGCACTATTCGATGGCTTGGTCGTGAAAATAGCATATGGAATCTCTAGACTTTAGAAAGCCCATTTAGCTTGTGGAAATTCTTCTACTAAATGACCCTCTTCCAGTGACTTTTCTCGTGGCCATTTGCTCAGCCTTCTCATGGGCAGGAAGGGCCCTGAGTGGCTTCAGTGGTTATAGAAAGCTGGAAAAGCCCTCTGTGCATTTAGCCTCTTCCCCTAGATGCAAGTTTTGTGAAAGACTGTGGCTGCTTTACACTATCTGAAGAGACCAGCAAAAAAAACAAGCAGTTGTTTTTCGAGGAATTTTCATTTGGCTGAGCTGAGCCAAAGAGAAAGAAACCAGTGCTGAGTTTTCTCGCTTCAGCCTCACCCCAGCTTAAACACTTGGCTTGAAGCTGCCTTTGAGAAGTGAGCTGTTGGAATACTGGAAGGTAGGCATGTGTTCTGCCCCAGGGTCCTGACTGGATGGGAGACTGTCCCCTTGGTTGAAAACTACTGCGCTAGAGGAAGGTGGCCAAATATAAGCCCAGAGAGGGAGGCAAGGGCCAGATCTTGTGAGCCACCATAGGGTATCCTCCCATTGGGAAATCCATGGCTGCAAACCTTTTTTAGCTCTTAGTATTGGGAGTTTGTTGTATTGAAAAGCTAAGGCAACTCTTGAGAACTCTCTTATCAAATCTCTTATTCAGCAAATGTAGCTTGCTGTGACAGCTCTGCCCTAAGTTTCTCCAGGGCAACCCAACACCTAATGTCATGGATTTACTCTCCGTACACAGCTGGGAACCAGACACCTCAGAAATGTCAAGTGTTTCAATAGGTGTGTCTGTTGCTTGGGATATTATGTTCTGCCTGAGTGGCTCAGTACATGCTTTATTTTATATTGTTTTAATTGAAAGTAGTGATTAAGCATGATGTGTCACCTTCATGGGTCAGCATTTTCCTTATGGCTTTCTTGGCGTAAGACAAAGAATAGGTCACTTTCTGGGGAGGAAACAGCTCTTCTCAGCATAAACAAAACCAGAGAATCTTCTCTTCAATTATGGTGTTAATTGGAGTGCTAGAAATATTGTCGTGTGACTGACGTTCTAAGTGGATTTGTTCCTAGAAAACTGGAGACATTTGAATTGTGCACTCTTCTCTTCTTTAGACACACACTGTAATACTCTCCTTTCTTCCTAAACCCTAGCTCACCGATGGACACTTCCAATAGGGGGGTGTCTGGACGGAGGGTGGCCACGGCATTCTAGGGTCCTTGTTATTCCTGTGAAGTGCCAGGGCGATGCTGATTGCAGTCAGACATTGACAGCTCTCTTTTGAATCCATCAGGGACTATCCCTCTAGAAAACACAGAATCCCTCAACCCCCATGGCACAAGGGGATTAGCAGTTGGCCGTACTAATTTAACAGGGCTACCTTGACACTTCATGAGTCGCTGTCCACCAGGTAGGGCCTTCATTCCTCATATTCTTGAACTATCTATGCCAGGATCTGAGGAAATACCACAGAGGGGTGCACTTCTGGTCCTCAGATAGCCATGTTGTTGCATCAGTACTGTTTAAAAAGAGAAACAGAGGGCATTCCTGCACAGAAGCCCATCATGAATCTGCTGTCATCCCTGAGGCCAGTCTACAAGGAATTTGTTAGTGTACATGGAATATGATAACCGAGTCATAGGTTTACACAGTAGACACCCTCATGTTTATTTATTCACCTTTTAAGTATCGTAAACAGGCATTAATGTTTGTACATTCTGAACCTTAATATTAAAGAAATTGTGGGGCACATATTTTCCCAGAGTATTCATTCTCCCAAACCCTCATGCAGGCTTGAAGACCATCTTTCCAATGTTCATACATTCTTCACAGCTTTTTGCAAGAGCTGACTTTCCAATCTCAAAAACTTCATATTAGAATTTAACTTATTTTTTGAGAGAGAGAGAGAGAGAGAGAGAGGGTGAGAGTGTCTTTCTCTGTCATTCAGGCTGGAGTGCAATGGCACTATCAGGGCTTACTGCAGCCTCAACCTCCTGCTCTCAAGCAATCCTCCCACCTCAGCCTCCTGAGTAGCTGGGACTACAGGTGTGTGCCACCATTTTTGGCTAATTTTTGTATTTTTTGTAGAGATAGGATTTTGCCATGTTACCCAGGCTGGTCTGGAACTCCTGGACTCAAACAGTCCTCCTGCCTCAACGTCCCAAAATGCTGAGATTACACGTGTGAACCACCACACCTGGCCAGAATTTAACTTTTAAATTCTGTCAAAAGTATTTCTACTTTCTTATTTTCTTGGTAATATATATAAATATATATTACATATAGTATATTGTTAATTTTTGCCAGTAAGAAGAATCAATCTTTAGGGTTTTTCTGTGTTACTGCTGCATTATCATGCTACAGAGAAAGGATTTCAGCATGTTACTTAAGCCATAGCCAAATGGGAAGCCAGTTGAACAGGATTCCATAGAGGCGAATTGTGCAGGATGATGTACATTCAGTGCATACCGCTGTGTACGTTCACAGAAAACACACTAGCAGGAAAAGTGTCGTTCTCCTCTTGAAAGATCTTTCCTTCTTAGTACCTTGGGATTATGATCCTTTACTCTCTCCCTCGTGGTCATTGTTTTTTATGAAGGCTTGTCACATGCTGTTCTGTGATTTAAATTTATGAGGACACTCCATCGGATTGAAAAATAATTGATTTTTCCATTATTGTACAAAATGACCCTCTCACTTCCCCCATTGTGAAAAAGGATCTTCTTGAGAACTGTTTCTTCCTTGTTATGTTCAAATCAAGCCGGATCTGATTTTTATTGCTTTGGACAGATGCCAAAGCGTCAGATGAAGTAGGGTAGTGCCTCTTATCTCTTTTAGTGGGTGGATGCCACTGTTTTGCTTAATGATCTGGCCAACAGATTTTTTTTTCTTTGAATATTTTCCAGTATTCAGCACCACATCCTACTGTGCCAGGCTTGAGGCAGTTTCACATTTACACGTAGATCAATATCTCTACAGTCAACTAAAAAGTAAAACTGAAATGTAGTTTCTACCTTCATTTGGAGTTTTTCTTACATTGCACCTTCTTCATACGAAGCTATGAAGTCCAGACTTTATTATCCCTGCCTCCCTCACCCCAAACCTGGCAATATACATAGCTCTAGTCAGTGAAACATCAACTCCCACCCATATTTGTCAAGTGCATGCTATGTGCATGCACTGTGCTTGCAAGAAACACATCAGTGAATATAACAAAGGTCTTTTCTATATAAGACAGCTGCTGTTTCTGGCAAAGATAAGAAGAGTCATCACACCCACCAGTTTAATATTTTAATATAAACCTAACGTGAACACTTTTTTCATTTTAAACCTCTTATATTCAGAGAGCAAGTTAACAGATCTACTGGAGATAGTGTAAGGAATTGGTGAATAATAAACATAAAAGACCTCTCTCTTCTCCTTTACAGGACACCCTCAATGGTTTGTTTCACCAAATGTCCAATCTGTATTTAATAAGCCTCAGCAGTCATTTTTCTGAAGGCATTGGCCAGGTCCTCCTTGTGGCAGAGTTTGAAGAGCTATTGCAAGGTTTAAACTAGTGACATGGAAGAAAATACAACTAAAAATTAAATGATCTAGAATAAAGAAGGTCTTATTAATTTCTAGTGTCAGAAATTATCAAGGAATAGAATGTACTTAACTGTGTAACACCTCAGAACTTCTTTCAATCAAAAGACACTCTAAAACTATTCTAAAAGGCAAAAGACAAACTAAAACTATTCTAAAAGGCAAAAGACAAGCTGGGACAGTATTTACCCATATATGAGAAATAGTTATTAAGAGTTCTTACAAATTAATGTAGATTAATAAGATAAAGATAATTACACTAAGAAAATAGGCAAAAAACAAAAAGGTAGGAGAAACAAAGAAAGAAATATGATCAATAAAATAGAAGAAAAATGTTCAACCTCAACAGTAATCAAAGAAATGCATATTAAAATGTTGAGATAGTATTTTTCACCTATATAATTGATGAAGGTTTGTAACATTTACCCAGTGAAGTTGAGAATAGAAAACATCAGGCTTTCTCATATACAGGTAGTGAAAGAACACCTTTCTTAAGGGGACTTAAATAAGGTGTATCAATACCTAAAAAAAATTGACACACCTTTTGACCCAGAATTTCCATTTCTAAAACGCTACCTTAAAGAGAGCTGCCATGGATGTGTGTAAAAGTTTGACTAAGATATTCATCATAATATTCTTAAAATAGTTCTTTTTGAAGGTAATAACCATGGTACAGCCATACAATAAAAATGCCAAAAAGAGATTGAGGAATACTCAGTGACATAAAAAGATGTTTTAAATAAATTGCGAAGAAGACAAGTTATATAACAGTATGTGCAGTTTGATCATTATTTCATTTTTTAAAAAAGGTACAGTATGTACACAGAATAAAGATTGCTTATACATATCAACATATTGTGAGCATTATCTTTATTTTGCTTGTGTGTTTTAGATTTTCTTTACCGATATGCATTTCTTTCATACTGAAAGCAATATTTTTAAATAAAATACACTGAAATATCTTTGAAATATGAACTTCACTGTATTTTTAAAATATGTGTGATACATGTTCTCACTCATAGGTGAGTGTTGAACAATGAGAACATGTGGACTCAGGGACAGGAGCATCACATACTAGGGGCAGTTGCAGTGGGGCTAGGGGAGGGACAGCAGAGGGTGGGGAAGGTGGGGAGGGATAACATGGAGAGAAATGCCGGACATAGATGAAGGGAGAATAGAGGCAGCAAACCACCTGGTTATGTATGCACCTATGCAACAATCCTGCATGACCTGCACATGTACCCTAGAACCTAAAGTTATGTATATATATACATATGCGTGATAAAAAGACTGGAAGGCTATTGCCCAGAATGTTAACCATGGTTTTCTTAGTGGGTGGAAACATAGGACAAATTTGTTTCTTTAAAAAAAAACACTTTTTGGTATTATCAGCTTTCCTGCAATATTTGTGTATTTTTTTAACAACCAGAAAAGAAATCAAACATTTAGAAAATAAGTATTTTTAGCTGTTTTATATTTGAGGTGCAAATGGATGAAGATATTTTGTGAGCAGATAGAAAATGGAGAGTGATTGGTCAAAACAGAGATTTGGACCTAGGGTCATTCTGCTTGGCACATTATTACCAGGAAGGATTATTTTAATATATTAATGGTCTGGAGGCAGTAGTGAGTGGAGAAATGCTCTGGGAAAAGATGCTATCCTTTGACTTAATGGCTCGATTTTTAAAAACGGACATTACATCCTCTTACTCTGTATTGTGCTATTTCTTCATTTACATGTTCAAAGACACTGCCAGTGTGTACAGGTTTGAACTAGACCAGTGGTTCACAAACTATGGTTTGGGTACCCTTGGGGAGGCGCACCCTTAGACCCTTTCAAGGTGTCTGCCTGCAAGATAAAAGCCATTTTTATAATAGTAAGATACGATTTACCTTTTTGTCACTTTCTCTCTTGACTATACACTGTGGTGTTTCAAGAGACTGTGAAATGCGGTGACATCATTTCTGGGATGTGTGCCTGTGTTTTCATATTCCAAAACTTTCTTGGGTTTGACCACTAGTATGGTAAACATTGATAGAAATAACTCACATAAACAAAAGCTCTTTAGGGTCTGTAATAATTTGTGAGCCTGTAAAAGGGCCCTAAGACGAGTTTGGGAACCACTGAGTTAGATTGTGCCTATGTCCTGTATGTGGCAGACGTTCCTCTAACAAGAATCTGGACCTCAGCCCTAGTCAGTGAGTGCCCTTGGACTTGTAGCACTTCTGTTTTCACATTCTACATTTTTAAGGAATAATTTCCCTTAGCTCTTTTTTAAAAACTTCATTTTTATAGATTTTGTGAAGCCAAAAAGAAACATTGTTGGACCCAGGCCACTGTAGCCCCTGTGTTACATGTACATTGGGTCCTGTCGAATGTGAGGTGCATGGAAATGTTAAAGGCCAAATTAGACCTACAGACCCTGTCTCCACGTGTCTTGTACTGGGAAATTCAGTGAAGTTTCAGGAGGACAACAGCACTGTAACTGCCTTCTGGGAGGTTTCAGTATATAACTTAATTTAAAATATAACTTACCATGTAATTGAATAGAGGGTCAATTTGCTTGAAAGAGGGAAGACAAATTTAAAAGAATTAACTGAATCTGTTTACACTCATTTGTCTTTAAAATGTGTGCATGCATATAATGTGTGTGTGTAAATATGTATAAAACATATACATTGTAGAGGTTTGCTTCCCAAGTTAGGTAGGATTATCTCTGTCATGGTCATCTTGACTATGGAGCTACAGTAATGCTTCTCTTTCAGTCCCATCTCATCTCCTCCTTTCTGCCTAACCAGAAATACATTTCTGTTCTCTTTTTGTGAGCATGGCTCACCACTGAATCTCAGAGCAGTGTGTAGTGAAACACTGGCTGGGGCCTCCTTCTCTGAGAAGCAGTCTGTATTAGCTTTTTCTCACACTCCTAATAAAGACATACTGAGACTGGGTAATTTATAAAGAAGAAGAGGTTAAATGGACTCATAGTTATACTTGGCTGAGGAGGCCTCACAAGGTGAGGAGGAGCAAAGTCATATCTTACATGGCAGCAGGCAAGAGAGAGCATATGCAGGAGAACTCCCCTTTATAAACTATCAGATCTCATGAGATTTATTCACTATCACAAGAACAGCATGGGAGACACCTGCCCCCCGATTCAGTTACCTCTTACTGGATCCTTCCCATGACACATGGAAATTGTGGGAACTACAATTTGAAATTTGGGTGGGGACACAGCCAAACCATATCATAGTATTTATCTTCCAGGGCTTATGCTGAAAATCTGAACTTTTTGGTACAGAGCTTGAGCATCAGATGAGTATGTGTGCTGGAGCACCTCCAAGCTCTAGCCCTGAGACACTGCATCCACTACTGTGGCAATGCCTTGTCTTGAGTGAAGGGGTCATGTGGCCTGATGTAACAGCTCCTGACAATGTCAGAAAAGATGAAGGAGAATCTGAACAGGTAGGAGGTAAATAAAGGCTTCAGAATAGAAAAGCTATACTTTGTGTTTGTATTAAGACCCTAAAGGCCCCAGAGAAGAAAGGATACATTTTGACATGACTGTAATATAATTTCAAATCTGAGCGGCCTAGCTGTGAATCATGATAACCTCTTTGAAATCTGGCTACAGCTGCTGACCATCTGTCAGGTTCTAACTGAGGTCAGAGGAGAGTTGGTGGATGAGTGGCAGACAGCTGAAAGACCACCTGAGGAATCGTAGGGAGTTTCAACATGGCTTTATGGTCTCTCTGGGTGCAAGGGAGCCATGGGCACAAGCAAGCCATGGCCACAAGCCTGGGGGCAAGCCATGGGTACAGTGGGTAATTATACCTTTTATAGACAATAGTGGCTCCAAGTCAAGCATGAGCACACGTAAGTGGTTACTTAATGTGCCTCATGTGGAGTGGTTACATAACATGCAGAGTTGTGTGCCTGCCCTCCAAACTCGCTGAGTCGTGCTGGACTGGGTGTCTGCCTCAGCCTGTTCTTGACCATAGCACTTCCATTTTCCTTACACCATCAAACAGGTTTCATTTGTAGGAAAGCACATATTCATTCCCATTTCATTCTTGTTACTGGTACTATCACATACATTGGTTTTGGAATCTTGTTCATCTTCATTTTTTGAGGATTTAAAGAGGAGTGACTAGCATTTCCTTAATTAAAACAGGCTTTGCTTCTCTGTGCCCACTGTCCCAAACCAATGGGCTGCCCTGGGCCTCCTTCATAGGGAGCTTTAATGCATGTTGACTGAACTGGTAGGTTCTAATCCTATATCATGTTGGACTAAGCCCACAACAGCCATTCAGCCTCAGTAAAGAGGCCCTTTGGATACTCAAAGTGTGCTGCTGCCATTTTCTTTGTGACTGTTGGTGGCTGGGTTCCCATAAGAGTGGCCAGGGGATTCTGACCTTTGTGAATCAGGCATAGGAATGCTTCTGTCTTCTTTCTCCAAGTCCTCAACACTTCCCTTTTTCTGTCAATTAGTAGGTCTTAATAGATACAGTTAACATCATTCTACTTAGTTAATTGTTGATTGGAAACACCATTATTTAGGTACTTAGCTAATCTGTGGTTTGTCCATCTTTAGAATATTAACAATTGATTTTTGCCTGATTTTACAAAGGTATCATCTCAGTGGGATTGATATGTATGAAAGGAAATTTATAATGGAAAGATTGCTTCCAATCCAGCTTATTAATTTAAGTACTTAGTACTTTAGATTGGCCTTTTTTTCCCTTCCTTTTCATGTTACAGAGGACTTATAATGTATAACTGTTTGCTGGTATTCTTTCCAGCTTCCATTGTCTTTTTTCTTCGTAAAATAAGCCTAACAATATTGTTTTCTATAAGAGGTTTTCAGAGAACATTATGTTTTTGAATATATATACATCATTGGCTTCATTTTCTAAAAACCTCATACTGTGGGATAAAATTAATAAATGTACTAGATAAAAAAGTAGAGATGCCTATTTAAAATAAATAAATTGTAGAAATTCCTCAGTTACTGTTCAGAATACACGTATTTCTAGCCTAGTAGACATCTAGTAAATGATGTTTACTTTTAAATGCAAACATTTGATTTGACTAATCATAGTATGTATATTGTTCTGGTTTACTTGGTTTTCTTTTCTGTGTTTTTAATGGAATAGTTTTGTAATTTCTTACCACTCTTAAACTTTAATAAAGTGGCATTAAGGCTAGTCTTAGTTAGATATAAATAAAAGCAATTAATTAAGATAACCAACCCTAGTGAAAGAGGTAAAGGATCATCATATGTTGTAGTGATCAAGGAGCACCTGTTAATTAAAACAATAGGAAAACTGCAATGAGTCATGGAAAAAAAGTGTTGGGTGAAATTAATAATATCTATGTTTCTTGTATTTCTGAAATCCAACGCATAAACAATTTACTGTGACAGCTCTAGGCTGGGATTATAGCATTTGGGATGAGGTCTGATTATAGCTAAAAATAGGCACATGTATTGAAGATCAGAAAGGGAATATTAAACAATTGAAATTTTGTGAAAGACCAATGCTGTTTCATTGTAATAATTTCCCCAAAGGCACATTAGTAATGCTGCTAAATACAGACTTTAATAGACTTTAATAATGTGTACTTTAGAGGCCGGATACACAAAGGAATAATGTATAAAACATTCATTATGAAAAATTGCTACCTTTCTTATTTAATAAGAAATCTGTTTAACAAAACCTATGGCATTGTGTTCCTGGCTATTAGCAGGCTGCAGAATAATTGCTACCCTTGTTTCCTTTTTTTCACCTATTCTAATCAAATTGCAATATTTTCTTATTTGTTGCATGAACAAAATGGGGATTTAAAGTAAAAAAAGTACTTGCATTGGATGGACCCTTGTTCAGATTGTGACTCATTCTCTTACTACTTTCATAATCTCGGGCATGTTGCCTAACATCAAACTCCGTTTCTTTATTTGCAAACTGACAATTGTTCTACCTGTCTAACAAGGTAGGAATAAGTTAAATGTTGACACAGTGGAGCCCCCACATAATAGACACTCAGCACATGCTTTCTATTATGATTACTTTCTTCATCTATTTCTCTTTTTATTGCCTGTTTCTTTGAAGGACTGTTGTGGAGGAGCTGGAAGGGGGTTGAGAGTAGGAAAAAGTAATTAAAAAAAAATCTTAAGCAGCTCTGTAGCCAAGCCTTGCATTGGATTTCAATTTGATTTTAATGTGCTGCTGCTGAGAGCCATGCTGTTGAAAAAGAGAGAAGAGTAAGAAGCAGATGCTCTTAGAAGAACAGTGGGGCATTTATCTCTTTTAATGAGATAACATCATTAGAGTGACAAAGTGCAGCGAATCAATACTTGAAATGGACTGGCGCTATCTTCCCAAAGTGCACTGATTGTTACACTTCACAGCCTTAGAATCCGCTGAATCACGAATTCTGTCTTATCTGTTATTAGAGCCACTGGCTTTGATCTCACAGAATAGATCCACACCTTAGGGATCTCCGGAGGAACAGGAAAATGGACTAATAGGATAAATGAGAAAAATCCAAGGTGATTTCTAAACTGACCTGTAATCAAGGAGCCTCAGAGAAAGGAGGTTAGGCTTGTTTTTTCCTTGAACTTCTTTAAATGGCTACGCATCATAACTGCCTTCCCCTCCACCCGCTCTCCTTGCTCTCTGTCTGCTTCTTGGTGTAATGTCAGAAACGCTAATCATGTCAGACTGTGACACTGACAGCCCTGACATTCACAACAAAGAGACAAGAAGGAGAGGAAGAGAGATGGGGGAGGGGGGAGGTGAGGAAAAGCAGCAGGAGAAGTTTTTTTTTTTTTTAATTGAACATAAAATCCATAGCTGCAGAATCACCCACATTCTGGACACATCATATCCTAGAAAAATCAAGGAAGGCACAAGATGAATTCTGACAGAGATTAAAACTGAGCTGGGGATTTCCCCCCTCTTCTTTTAGATTTCATTGTGTAGTTTATATTAGAATTACTGTGGCTATGATTTCTTCTCATCATGAAAAAAGGCATTTACATTTGTTTTTCCTTTTTTATTACTACTGTTTTTCTCCTTGAAACAAAGCAAAGTTAAACACAGATCTTAGCAGGAAATGTGTGTTGTCAGAGGTTTTCCAATTTATTACCAGATTCCCATAGTTTAATCTGAACAATAGCCACTTCAGGAAAGAAGTCATGGGTGAGGGTTGTTTTCTGACCATGGCAAAGCTGAATGTCATGACAAAGCTGTTCAGTGTCATCCTCAGGCCGCCTTACCCTTGGCTTCTGCGGCACCTGCTTAAAGCTGCTGGATGCAGAAAATGCTGATGTTATCTGTTCCCCAACAGTTGGGAGTAGGCTTCTAAATACCTTTGAGACTTCTGTCTCTCTCAGGCACTTTCTCCATTTGGAATAGTGCTGGTGAATGGTCTGCAATCTCTGTCTTGGATCAGTCATGACCTGAAAATCGGCTGCCACATCTCACATGTGTTTTGAATCCAGATGCTGTGATCTAAATTGAGCTCTGAGCTCAGGCTGAATCATCCTAGCTTTTCTATAAACATGAGAAGCCAGCTGCCAGCTCGGCTTTTGAAATACTTTGAACTATAACTCTTAAGTTTTAGGGAGGATAGCTATCATTTTACTTTTTCTTCATGTCAAAAAAAAAAATCAAAAATAGAAAATGGTATCTAATATGTATTCCATACTAGTTACCTTGTCATAAAGGAGGGTACGATTTTGTCCATATTTGAACAGAAGGTATTCTACACCTAGTGACTTCTCTTCAGATTGATTATAAAAATATTGAGAATTTTGAAAAAGGCTGAGAACTCATTTTACAATGTTCTCATCCTTAGTACCCAAGTAAAATTTTATGTACTTGGGCCACTTGAGAGAAATGATTTGCTTAATTTCAAAAAAAAAAAGAAAAAAAAATTAAATGGATTATATAGCGTAATTGAAGCTTTAGCCATTTTGATGTTGTGGCTTATTTAATATTCTTGAGGAAATCCTACTTCCATTGACAGAAAAGAGTAAATTTACCCCCTGTGGAGGATTTGAGAGAACTTACCCAAAAATATCTTCCTGTAAATTCAAATTTTCTTTGATGTTTTTTTATCCTAAAATTTTGCATAGATGTTATTTACATTGTTCCCTGTGATGTGTGATAGGTCCATGTTTGTTTTCATGTAAAATAACTTAAAAATTACTTGCCTGTTAAATTAGGTCCTATAATAGGTAATGCCAGCTGGTATAACAGGTAAGTCCTCAAAATTCAATGGTCTGACAAAACAAGTTTCCTTTCTTGCTCAGCTCTCAGCCCAGTGGAAGTTTTTCTGACCAGTAAAGTGCTTTTATTGAGAGGTGATTCAGGAATCCTGAACTTGGGCACCTTCTGTCTTCTGGCCTTACCATCTGTTTCATCTGCTCAGGCCACTGTAACAAAGTACCACAGACTAGGTGGCTTCAACAACAGAAGTGGTGATCACACCATTCTGCAAACTAGGAGTCCAAGATCAAGGTGTCAGGAGGGTTGGTTTCTTCCTCAGACCATGAGGCAATGATCTGTTCCAGGCCTCGATCCTTGTCTTGTAGGATGGCCACCTTTTCCCGAGACTCTTCACATCATCTTTCCTCTTTTCCTGTCTATATCCAAATTCCCCCTTTTTATGAGGACACCAGTCATATTGGATTAGGGGCACACTCTATTCCAATATGACTTCATCTTGACTAATTATATCTGTAATGGTCCTGTTTTCAAATAAGGTCACTTTCTGAGGTACTGGGGGCCAGGACTTCACCATGTGAATTTTGCGGGGACATAATTCATCCTGTAATACCATCTTGCAATTGTCTGCACCTCACTTCTTGATCATAGTCACCTTGAAGTAAAGCACCATCTTTTCTCATATTCCTTTGTTGAGCAGTAGTTACATGGCTGCACCTGGATGTGAGGTGACCTGGGAAATGTAGTCTCGTGCTGACTCGTGGTTGTGCTAGATGGCCACATGCACACACACGAGCCACCTCATCTTTCTCGGAATGTGTATCAAACTCTCCTGTATTGTCCAGTGCTTCTGAGCATACCTGTCGGAGAGCTCTCAAAGAGGTAATCAGTGTTCAAGTTTGAGAATCCTATTCTAGCATGGCTAGGAATGCTTTTCAGTTAACACCCCAAGGATTTATATGTAAATGAATGCCTAAGGTTGCTTACTGTTTTCTTAAGAATCTAATAGATTCTCAAGGGAATTTTACTTACACTAGGGGTAATCATTTTTTCTCCTTATGAAACTAGTGAAATCCAAATGAATGATTGAAGTTTAACTCTCAGCCAAAAATTTAGCTTGTGTTTAGAGTGATTTTCTACAATACAGTAACTTTTTGTTACATGTTCCACTATTACTGAAAAATAGTATATTTCCAAGAAGGAGGACAGGATATTGTGAGTGCAGAAGATGATTATATAACTTGCTTTGCTTATATCGCAAATGGCTAAACTTTAGTATTTAAAGAAGTCTTACCTCTCCTATCAAGTTAGTCATTATTTTGAAGGTTTAACGTGGGTTTTATAAGTGACTAATTACTTGGTATGTTCCTTTTCAATTATAATAAGGAGTCATGAATTCTCTACATTTAGAACTGTTAAAAATTATTTAGATTTACCTGTTGAGTAGGTTTATTCTTAAAAAAAAAAGGAATTGGAAAAAAATTTCTACCGTTAATTTTTGGTCTCTCCAAAAAATTTGTAAGACATCTCCCATGAAAAAGAGAGTGATAGCAATTTGAAAAGGATAAGTAGATGCAGTCTGAAAATACTTGGTAGGTAGTATGAAAGCACATTAACACTGAACCATATTATTTAATGTAACATTTTAGTCATTAAGAAACCACTATGTTGCTGTCTTATTATTATGTTACTTTAAAACACAGTTTTTATCTAAAGACTTAAAACCCACCAACAGTATTGTACATTTCCTTTGGGTCAAAAAACTGACAGTGGTACTTTAGCAAAGCTAGTCATTTGAACAGTGGCCTTATTTATAATATTATAGTTTTTAATATATCAAAATCTTAGCAAGTATTTGAGTCATTTTAAGAATGAATTAAATCCTTATTCATATGAATGTTATGAATTCAGATTTTGGAGAAGGGTCCAGGATGAAATTTGTCCTTTGTAGATATTTGATAAATAATCATTATTTTAAGTATTACCATTTTATTGAATGCCTAACGTTTGCCAGATATAGCATTAGCTCCTTTACAGAAGACTATATTATTGCTAATTTTCGGAGCCAATTTGCACAGTCAGTGGTATTATTCCCACTTTACAGCTGGGGAAACGCAGAGGCCCTTAAGTAATGAGCCCAATAATCACGTCTAGATAGGCAGATCCAGTATTTGAATTTGGATCTTAGTGACTTCAAAATCCATTCACATTTCCATTCTGTCACATTGGAATGTCCTAAGAATATTTGTTGAATTCAATTAGAAATATAGTGAATAAATTTGCAATAAACTAAACACAAATGCAGAATCGCAGAATGAATGCTTTAGTTCTTAAAAGAATGAGCCATTTGCATTGCAAGTGTACAAATGAATGCAGTAGTTGAAAATTAGTTCTGTCTAATCATTAAAGCAGGTCTCTAGGACTTTTACTTGGTAGCACTTTAGTAGACAGCCACTTCCTTAAATACATGAGCAGTCTTTGATTCAGAATAGTTCTTAAATATCCATTATGTGACCAAATTAGAGTTCTTTAGAACTCTAAGAGTTCCTTAAAACTGGTTTCTACTCACACCCTCACACTTGCCCTCCTTTCTGAATGTGGCCAGGTTATGCAGGTTTTCTTGAGTCATGGGTGGGCCTGGCCTGAGAGCAAGATGAAGAAAACCAATGAGAAGCTCAACTAGAACCCTAAAATGAAAGAAAGCTCTTCTCTCTAAACACTTCACCTTTTCTCCTTTCCTAGGAAGACAAAAGGCCTGATTTGTAATGGTTCAGATTTACTGTCTTCATTGTTTTCAGTTTCATCCAGTTTAGTCTGCTCGTAGTTTCTGCTGAGCTGCTATGGCCAAGCCACATCCCCCACTTGGAACTTGGTGTCTCCATATGTAAAATGAAGCAGTGGGATTAGATCAGAGTTGTTGATCTGGTGTCTTAGCCTAGGTTGGCTTCAGGGGGTATCTCTAAAATGCTGAGAAGTGAATACAATATTTGGCATGCATATACATTTTTCTGGAGAGAGAATGGTTGATAGCTCACATTAGATTCACCAAGGGGCTTCAGCTTACAAAGAAATTAGTGGTCCAGATTATCTTTGAAGTCTGTAGGGACTCTAAGCATTCTAGTTTTCTATAAATTTTATCATACACAGACTATCACAGGCAAGATAATTGAGAAAATAAATGCATTTTATTTCCTTTCTACAGTGTGACATGTAAGGGAAACTTGGAGTGTTTTTACTATAGACAACTGCTTCCCTGTTCCCTAAGATGAGCACTCTGGAATGTTTGTGGATAGTGACAAAATTCCGTTATTAGCAGAATAGCAGAAACAGTAAATCAATTAGAAGTGATTCACATTTTGGTGATGAATGAACATTTTTTCAGGCCTAAATATTTCTTACAGTTGCCTACGATGGTAGCTTAAAGAGTCATTTAAAATAGCACTTTCCTATTTGGAATCTCAGACACTTGGAACGTTAGTGCCTTAAAATGCTCAGAGTTAATAGACCAATTTTTACCCCAAAGAAGCAGAGGCCTCAGAGGGAAGGTGATAACCTTTGGTTCTTCGCTGCTGTAGCCTCAGTGTGGCGAGCATGTTGTCCTGCCAGAGAGGCTTCTCATATGTATCATGGCTCAGCAGATTAACCAACCCGAATCAAGATCCTTATTGCTCAGCAAATAAACAGATGAAAGAATAAAGAGAAACACAGGCCGGACGCGGTGGCTCAAGCCTGTAATCCCAGCACTTTGGGAGGCCGAGGCGGGTGGATCACGAGGTCAAGAGATCGAGACCATCCTGGTCAACATGGTGAAACCCCGTCTCTACTAAAACTACAAAAAATTAGCTGGGCATGGTGGTGCGTACCTGTAATCCCAGCTACTCAGGAGGCTGAGGCAGGAGAATTGCCTCAACCCAGGAGGCGGAGGTTGCAGTGAGCCGAGATCGCGCCATTGCACTCCAACCTGGGTAACATGAGTGAAACTCCGTTTCAAAAAAAAAAAAAAAAGAGAAACACTTGAGCACCTCCTCCTTCTGGTAGGGAAGAGAAAGAAGTAAGTAGCATCCCCTGTCCAACTATTGAATTTGAAGCCAAAGGAAACCTTCTCTTGAAGTGTTAACTTGCACATTCACTATATTAAAACAACATTTTATTACTCTCAGTAAATCCTAGTTCAATTCAAACAAAGACTGTCTCTTAGATGTTTAGATATGCCTTTTAAAGTTAGTGATCTTTACCTGCATTGTTGCTTCTCTCCAAAAAATAAATATGTTTCTTTTTTTTTTTTTTTGGTGAATTTTAAGAAGTTGTTTTTAGACCAAATATGAATATACAATATAAATTTCTATATGTGTGTGTTTTGCAGCCATTTACTCTCTCAGTTTCTGTTTAAATTTTAAGCATTTTGACTCTAAGAAAACTTTGTAAAAAGAGAGAAATCATGGTAGGCTGCAATAATATTATTTGTCTTCAAAGTTGCTATGTATAATTCACTATTAAGATTTTTTTCTACAGGGTATGCTCACGGTTTAAAGTCAAGAGGAAGCAAAATGTTCAGAGCTAGCCTTTGGAACCTGATGTTATTTTTTATTTTTTAAACCAATGCTAAAAACATAAATACTCAGAGAGTCCCCTTTTGCGTTACCTTTTTTCATTTTAGGGCCACCACACCTTATTACTAAATTGGTAGTATGAAGCAACTATTAAGATGTCCAATTTTCCAATAGGAGCAGAAAAAATAAGTAAAAAATATTACTGGCTATATTCTTTTACTCAGTTTACTAGAATAAGTTTACAAATGATCAGTCTCTTTTAGTCATGAATGAGTACACAATATGGCACACAATTTTGTACCATGTATACTTATATATGCATTTTTTCTTTATGTGTGTGTGTGTGTGTGTATGTGTGTGTGTATTTTAATAGATATGAATAAATCAGTTCCCAAGTACCAAATAATGATCACCCTCAAAATTTGAATTTCGAGGAACAGTGGCAGAAAATATCATTTGAAACTGAAACTACCTCAGATCAACATAAAAATGGTGAAATTAGCTATGTATAAAATTCCCATAAGTTAATCCACACTTAAACAAATTCATCATGTGTCTACTGACATCCTATCAGGGAAAAAAGGTATCTCAAAATAAATGTAGGTAATGTTAATTAGACTTCACTTTTTAGAAATTAGAACACATTAATATCAAAAGCAGACAGGTGGCTGCTGGTTTGTATGACAGTCACCAAAAGGAGTTGGGCCTGAAAGTTTTAGGGATGTTCCTGATTCTGACAGCCCACTGGCAGCCATGTGTCACCAGTGCATTTTAAGTCTTTACGCTTGATGACATCAACCTAGAACCACTGGGCTCCCTTGCCAGCACCTTCTGAACTTTGTGATTTTCCCCATACTGAGACCCCTGGCCTCAGCACTGGGGTACTCGTGCTCTTCTGGGAGCTTTGCTGCTCCTCTTACTACGTGACCTCAGCAGAGTCCCTCTTGTCTTTCTAGGCCACAGCCTGTAGCTAAAATGTACATAGAAAGTACTCACATCAAAGATCATTTGTGAGAGTTAAATGAAACCACCAATGTAAAAGTGCCTACAACAGATCCTGGCCCATAGAAGGTGCTCAGAAAATGTTTTATTTATTTATTTTTTAAAGAATAATCTGTTCCCAAGCCTCTGCTCTTCCGGGAAATTGTGTTTCTCAGATTGCTTGGTAAGCATTTCAATTGGTCTGTCAGTCTGGCTTTTATGAGTTTGGGTGGAATGACCCGTCTCTGTGAACAGATCCAGTTGATTTCTTTGTCATGCAAAGCAGAGTCCTCAGTGGGCCTGTCCTCCTGGTGACCCATCACACAGTAGGAGTAACCACAGAGAAGAGCCAACCAAAGGCCTCAGCTGGCTCACCCTGCTTCATGACTGCACAGTGATGTCAGTCCTTGTCAGAGTTTTATACATTGGACTGAAAAGTTTTGTTTCTTTCTTAAACAAGACAATTAAACTAAATGTATTCATGTACTATAGCAAATGAGAGAAATAGGAATCTCACAAAATATTTTTTAGATGCTGTTACCCTGGTTTATTTTTACTTTGACAGATACTTCCGTTTAGGGGGTGCTTTCCACAGATAGATTCTGTTGTGCAATAGAATATTCGGTACATATTGCCTCTAGGTTTCCTCCAGATCTGTCAGGTGGCCCCACCCAAGCCTCTCATTATTGCCATGTTCTCAATAAGACACTTGAGTTATTTCTTTAGTAGATGTTCTTAGTTTCCCTCAGGAGGTTTTTTTTTGGCAGAATTTGTAAATGTTTTTATAGGGCATCATGCTTAATATAGAGGAGGACCAATTATGTATATGCAGCAGACTCAAATTAAAAGTGGCATAATTGCAATTATTCATTGCTTTTGATTTCACACTTAATTAGCCCTCTGAAGTGAACAAGCCCTTAGTGGTTAAGAATTTGCACTCTGAGAGTTATCAGACCTGGGTTCAAATTCCAGCTCTGACACAGAGGAGTTGTGGGACTTTGGACGAGCTCCCTAACCTTTTCTTAAACCTATCATCTGTAAAATACTGACAGAAATGCCCACCTTCCAGAGCTCTTTAGAGGATTATGTTACATGATGCACATGAAGCACTTAACACTCAGCACCTGCTGAGAGCACTTGGTAAATGTTAGCCATTGTCATGGGGGCAGGGGAGAGGCACGAGGACCGAGTTCTCGAAAAGTGACTTCTCCGGTTTAATTTAATATGTACTTGGGATTTCACATTTGCCTGCTTATTTCATGACAACCTTGAAAGGAATGGACTAATTTAGGCCAAATTTGATAAAACTGTGTTGTAAATTTCTAATGAGAATACCGCCTGAAAACACTGACAGTCATTTGTAACTTCTTACAGCCACCGCACTAAAAAAAAAAAAAAAAAAAAAAAGAGCTAATGTTTATTGATAGCAAGGTACATCTTGAGAGTGACTTCAAAAGTTATAGTAACCTTGATTATATTTTGGGGAATATAAGAACTTTGAGGGGTTTGGAAAACACTGTAAATGTAAGCTGCCTCATTGGATATTACTCTAGTGTTGTAAGAGTGGTTTGATTTAGGGCTATTTGGGTTTGATTTGGTTTCTTGAGTGGAACATTTTTTGTGTGTGTCTCCCTCTATTTTTATTAATTCCAGGGCCGAGTCAGTGGTGAGTCCAGTAGTTGAATTAATATGGAAATCAAACTGGAAGCTCATCCTTAGAATTACATCCATTATATAACACAGAAATGGGCTAAAACAGAAAATTACAGTACTGTTTTTCTTTCTGCTTTAAATATGGTAGAAGATCAGTCTCTTTGAGTGTACATGCTGCAAAAAAAAAAAAAAAAAAGAAAAGTAGCTCATTAATACACTGATTTTAAAAGGGGAAAAGAATGTGTGTTCTTATTCTGTGTTGCTGTCCAAGCATCAGTAACACTAAGCTGGCTGCCAGAGTGAACAAGAATCAACCACATTTGTGTAATTATCCTAAAAATTACATACTATCTGCATTTTTAATTGAGCCACACATTGCACAGAATTAGACACAGCATTTGCTCTCTGGGAGTTTACAGTGTAAGACAGAAGATACTAATATGTGTAGACATGAAGGTCAGTTGAATTTAACATTTTATAAACATGGTTGATTCTATTTTATGCCTTTCTAGCCTTCCCCAACCCTAATAACCCTTTATTAGGTGTCATTTCATCCACAGGTAATTTTCTTTCTAATCCAAATAATTTTCTTAACTATGAAAATAATGTATGTTAATTTTAGAAAAATTGGAAAGTAAAGTAGAAAGAAAAAACAAAAATCAGGTATAATCCCACAACCACAGAAAAGATCATGTTATATTTTAGTGATATCTTTAATACATTGTCTTAAATGTGTCTATATATTTTACATAATTGGGATCTATAAATGCAGTTTTGCCCTGTGCTTTTTTCTCTAATAATATCTTTGCATGTTTTCATATTAAGAATTTTTTTAAAACACCATTTTAGTGGTTTTATAATATTAGGATAATTGAAAAGTTGAGAATCTAGCTTTTGCTCCCCTGAAACAGACATTTAATGTGTAAAAAGTCAAAAGATCATTCCAGCTGTTCACCAGTCCATCCAGACCTGTTTCCGAGACAGAGCTATTGTTCACCTAAAGTGGAAGCTCACCCAGCTCTGCATATTTCCTCAGGCTGAGTGGCTATTCCATGTCTGTCTCCCCCCATTGACTTATCAGGCTCCATGCACACATGCACATTTGTTTACAGCAGTCTTCCTGATATGCAGCCACTGCGTGGGTTTTGGAAAATTGCCCAGCTGCATACCATTCATACCGGCTGACATTCAGCTTCTGGTAGCTAAACAGGTACTCTTAACTCCTTCAGTCTCTAAAGAACTCTCTCTACAGTGCCGCAGGCCATGGAGCTAACATACTAATCCTCTGAGGGTTTCTATTTATGCACACAAATGAAAAGAGGCGTAGTGGCGCAAGTATTGTGAGAGGTAACTGGTAAAAATCACCGACCCTCTATTTGCCACCCCCTTAGCCATACCACAAGCAACTGTTTGCCTTCGCACTCCTTCAAGCTTAAAGTGATGTTTTCTGAAGCACTTGGAAAGTAGGTAGAGTCTGCAGAGGCTTCCCAGGAGTGACAGAGACCATCCTTGGCCTCCTAGAGGATGGGTGTGCCCCTGGGCTGGGGCTCATCCCTTGTGTTAGGAAGAGTTGCCTCATCATCCCTGAAGCCATTTCTTTCATGAAACTTCATCTGGTCCTTCACTTCCTCCAGGAGCCTGGTTATATATTCTTACCACTTCTGTTTCTTGTGAAGCATCAGAGTAAAAAGTTCAGTCTGGGCGAGTGGCCGGAAAGGAGCAGTGAAGGGGTAGGGGGAGGAAGGTTAGGCAGAGAGGTGAGTGAGATTACAGCAACTATTGGTAAGATTCAGAATCTTTCTGTTACTTCTGCCAACTCTTACCTTTTTTTTATCCAAAAGTGATTTTTACTCTATTTCATCAATCTTCCTGGTATGCAGGAATCTGAGAGGAAGTATTCACAATAATAGCACGAGAAAGGAGGACCCTAGATAAAGAGGAGAGGTTAAAATGACATTTACTCTAGTTACAAATATCTCCACTGAGCATGTTTCAGTAGTTAATCAGAGCTTTCTTGCCTGGCACTTTTTTAAATGATATCATTATCTGGCTTGCTATTTCAGCAGTTCCAGGAATACCTTGCCTATGGGTCAGGGTACTTGGTTTCACATAAACAACTCATAAGAGCCCTTTATAATTTCAGAAAGACAGGCAAGAGAATAAATATCTATAGAAGTTATGTGAACAAAAAATAAATTGGCAACATTCCTCACTGTCTAACATAGACACTGAGAAAAGGCATTCTTTGCCACCTCTCATGGTTAAATGTCTTTTATTATTTCCCTTCAGACCACACTGAATTTAGTTCCCTGGTAGACTAAGGCACCTTTGAAATTCCAGTGGGAGATCATGAGGTACATGCCTAATTGCTTCATGGATAATATGAAGTCTTGGAATGAAATCCAGACATCATTCATTAACTAACTCAGCTTAGTAAACCTTGACAGCTAACAGAACCCAGTCAAACATCCTTGATTACCAGCAGCTCACAGAGCCCAGGGAGTAGATCAGGAAGAATGGTAGAGTAGGATGAGTTATCCCAATAACATCAGCTTCATATGTTTGAACTTCTCTTCCTGAAATGCGGGTGACAGAAGTAGATTTGCCAAATGATTTTCCTGCTTTCACTGGTGGCAGTAGGAACAAATAAATGACCTCCAAATTGGGTTACTATTCCCAGTTATTGAGAATGATAATCAGTTTTTGTTAACACTTTTTTCTGGCGTAACTCTATGCTAGATAATAAGGGAATAAATGTTATTAGGCATGTTTGAATTTCACACATCACGCTTCTCACAGCAGGAACCTACAGTCAACAGTTCACTGAGTGTGTGGTATGTATGGACGTTTGGTCAACGCATAAACTCAGTTACTATCTGCTGCAAAATCAGCGTAAACATAATGATAAATTTGGTTGATTGATTTGCTTTCTGCTCCATACAACAAACCAGGTAATGTCTCTGAAAGCAAATACATTCTAAGTCTTACATAAATATCAGTCATTATTATTTCAGTAAATAGTCTCACACTTAGGAGGTAAAGGTTGGTCTGAATTAGTAAAGAAGCCTTCCGTGCACACACACAATACACATCTCTCACATGCCAGCTGTGATTTTAAACTGAATGCCAGATTGAGAGGGAATGAGGGGATTTTCACTTTGTTTTACAAAAATGAAAACATTGTATGGAGTGTTCTCAAAATATTAGTGCAGTTTTAAGTTCAAAATTTCAAAAGTATAATTGCTATACCCAGGTAACAAACCTGCACGTGTGTCTCCTGAATCTGAAATGAAAATGGGAATTATTTTTAAAAGAATTGTTATTGCCGTAAACTCACGAAAGAACTTTACGTAGCTTGTCCTGCTGTTGCTGAGTTGAGGAAAGGCAAGAAAGAAGATCCGCATGTGTGAGTTATAGCCTCTTGCCTGGTAGTGATTTAGATCATATTATTTAAAAGCAAAGGATTCTTGGCCTTGTGCATGGAAAATTACATGTTCATTTGCCTGAGTGTTGGACCTATCACTTATTTACCTCGTGAATTAATACAAAATGAATCTCACTGTTTCATGGAACCAATATTTAATTGAGGACTGTGATGTGCCAAGCACCATGTTGGCCACTGGAACAAGGTGAGAGTGAGACCACACTCATGAGGTCTCCAGTGGAAGATCAGTCCTTAAGCCCATAATCTAAGCCTCAGTGAGCACTGCTAAGAGAAACCTGTCCTGATCCTTGAGGGCACACAGAGGGGAAAGCAGTTCTGCCTGGATGAGGTAGGAAATCCTTGACAGAGAATATGATATTTGAGCTGCAACTTCAAGAATATGGAAGGGTTTTCTGAGCAGAGAAAAAGATGAATGACATTCCAGATAGAAGGAACAGTATGTGACAGTCCTGAAGAAAAAAAACACACCACATGTTCAGGGATTGACAAGATGTTCCCATTTTTAATTTACTTGAGAGAGAGAGAGAAAAGGTGTCTTTGATTCAGAGATGAACATATCAGTAAGAATTACATAGCAATGGCGATTAAGAATTATATATCTGTGCATCCGAGGGTTACTATCAGCATCAGCCAAAACCCTCATGAGTCAGTCAACATGTCTACAGCATCTACCATGCTATCATGCTCCAGCCCAGAAGTGAGAGGTTCAAAGGATGATTGGTTGTTTTGAAAAGAGCTTCTGAGATTGATGAGTGATAGTCAGGAGCTTCATCCTGGAGAGGCCAATTGCAAGGCTAGTGAGTCCTGCCTATGAATCTATAACCATCCTAAATCAGTGTAATCCTTCAGGGCTCAGACTTGTAGAGTCAGAGAGACCTAGGTACAAGTTCTGGTTCTTCTGCCATTGGCTCAGTATGGGAGTTGGGGTAAGTTTCTTTCCTTTCTTAAAAGAAAAAAAAAAATAGCAAGCCTGGGCAACAACATGAGACTCTGTGTCCACAATCAATCAATCACTCAGTAGCCAGGCATGGTGGTGCCATAGCTGTAGTCCCAGCTACTCAAGAGGCTGAGGTTAGAGGATTGCTTGAGCCCAGGAGATAGAGGTTGCAGTGAGCTATGATTGTGCCACTGTAGTTGTAGCTTGCTGCACTGTAGTTTGGGCAACAGATTAAGACTTTGTCTCTAAAATAAAATAATAAAACTTAAGCATGTAATATTATATAGCTATACTATACAAATGATTTTATATAGGTGCATAAATGTGATAATAGCATATATACTTTTTGGTTCCCCAATTAAAAAAAAAATCCTCTTTTGTGTGGATTACTGTCTTCCTCTTTTCCCCCTCACCCATTTTAACTGTTCACATAGCCTTCCATGTTTTCCCCTGTTTATTTAAATGTACAATCATACACAGAGAGAAAGAGAGAGCACACAGTGGGAGTGAAGGGATTGTCATTATGTTTGTAAAAAATGAAAACATGTTATACAGAGTGTTCTCAAAGTGTTAATGCATTAAATCCACAAGATACCACCTTACCCCAGCCAGAATGGCTATTATGAAAAAGTCAAAAAACAATAGATGTTGGTGTGCATGTAGTGAAAAGGGAACACTCACACACTGCTGATGAGAATTTAAATTGGTACAACCATGGTGGAAAACAATATCGAGATTTCTCAAAGAACTAAAAGTAGATCTACCATTCAGTCCAGCAGTCACATTACTGGGTATCTATCCAAAGGAGAAGTCATTATATAAAAAAGACACCTGCATATGTGTTTTTATTGCAGCATAATTCACAATTGCAAAGATATGGGTTCTGCCTAAATGCCCATCAAATGATGAGTGGATAAAACACGTGGGGGTGGAGGTGTGTGTGTAATACACACAATTCCTTTTCATTCTTTTTTATGGCTGAGTAGTGTTCCATGGTGTGTAAATAGAATGCATTCCATTCCATTGGACTGGTGTGTGTATTCCATACCACACATTCCATTCACACAGTATGGAATATTACTCATCCATGAAAAAGAATGAAATCATGTATTTTGCAGTAACTTGGATGGAACTGGAGGCCATTATTCTAAGTGAAGTAATTCAGAAATTGAAAGCTAAATACCACATGTTCTCACTTTTAAGTGGGAGCTAAGCTGTGGGTACACAAAGGCATACAGAGTGGTATAATGGACACTGGAGACTCAAGAGGGGGAAGTCAAGAGGGGGTTGAGGCATGAAAAACTACCTACTGAGTATAGTGTACTCTACTTGGGTGACAGGTACACTAAGGTCCCAGACCTTTACCACTATACAGTTCATTCATGGAACCAAAAGCACTAGTTCTCCTAAAGCTATTGAAAATTAAAAAAAAAAAATTAAGTATTAGTGCAGTTTTAAGTTCATAATTTCAGAGGTAGTGCTACAAACTTAAAATAGAGACATTTAAATATTTAGCTATATATATTTCTTTTATACTTAACTTTAGACTTTTTAATAATAAATTTTAATTTTTTGTCCATAATAGTTTTTATACTGATTTTTTTATTGCATTTTAGGTTTTGGGGTACATGTGAAGAACATGCAAGATTGTTGCATAGGTACACACATGGCAGTGTGATTTGCGGCCTTCCTCCCCTTCACCTATATCTGGCATTTCTCCCCATGCTATCTCTCCCCACCTCCCTACCCACCATCCCTCCCCCATTTCCCCTCAACAGACCCCAGTGTGTAGTGCTCCCCTCCCTGTGTCCATGTGTTCTCATTGTTCAATACCCGCCTATGAGTGAGAACATGTGGAGTACCATCAATATTTTTAAATGTCAAGATTTTTAACTTTTCATATATTGTTTCTTGAAAGTATATAGCATTTATACTTCTGAAATTATTAAAGTTTAAAACTAAGACTTTTAGAACTCCCTGTTAAACAATCTTTTTTTATAAAGGCTTTCTCTTCTCAGAAAACTGTGTTGAAATCTCTTTGTTCAACTGTTAAAGCTCTAGAACATTCTTTTTAATGAGTGCATGGTATTCCAGTGAGGGTAACTATTAGAATTTTTTATTCTACCATTGCCCTATTGATGGTTATTTACTTTGGTCTCAGTTTTGTTTTTTGTTGTTGTTGTTGTTGTTTTGGTCATTGTCAACACTGAACTTATAAACATCTTTGTATATGTTCTTGGATACTATTTGTTCTATGGCATTGGTCCCAGGAGTGGAATTGCAGGGTTGAAGAGTAAATATAACTTTAATAGATGATACTATAAATGGCATTAGTTAATTAAGAATAATACCTTAGATTTTAGGTTCATTGAAAAGAACGTTCACATACATTATTTCTTGGATGCTCACAATACCTTTGAGGTAGAGTGGATATTATTCCCATTTTACTGATGGGAAGATGGAGGCACAAGATGCTACAGTATCTTATAGTTAACCCAGTTAGAAAGAACTTCACTCCAGTCCACAACTAAACCTTATCCTCAGTAAGCTCCATACAGTCTTTCATTACCTACATTTTTGTTTTGGTGGATCAATTAGATAAAAACCTTCCAAATCCATCGAGTTACGAAAGAGAAACATACTTTTGGTTATGCCACCAGGTGGGGGCAGTAGTTGAAATACATTTATTTTTCTAAATATTAGCACCCCAGCCTCTTTTAAGGACCATATCTTTGTTTCTTTGGTATTTATAATGTCTTAATTTTAGTTTTAGATTACTTGTTTGATCACTGAAATCTTCATTAAGATAGACGAGTAAATTAGTGATCAGTTTCCTCCAATTTTTTTTTTTTTTTTTTTTTTTTTGAGACGGAGTCTTGCTCTGTCGCCAGGTGCCCGGCTTTCGGCTCACTGCAACCTCCTTTTCCCAGGTTCAAGCAATTCTCCTGCCTCAGCCTCCCTCCCGAGTAGCTGGGACTCCAGGCACATGCCACCACATCCAGCTAATTTTTGTATTTTTAGTAAAGACGGGGTTTCACCATATTGGCCAGGATGGTCTTGATCTCTTGACCTCGTGATCCGCCCACTTCGGCCTCCCAAAGTGCTGGGATTACAAGCTTGAGCTACCATGCTTGGCCTTTTTTTTTAATTTATAGAAATACACACTAGAGTGGCTCCCAGGGCTTGTAATACACATTGTTTCTTTGGTTCCCTTAAAGAACTTCTTCACATATTCTGAATCTGACTGTTCAAATTCCACTTTTGCAAACTTACTGGCATGTGATTTGGGGCAGTTCAAAGAGTGCTCAGTTTCCTCATCTGCGAAAGGGGGAGAACATTCCTACCTCCTAAACATATTTTACCGAGTCATCAAAGATATAAACCATTTAGCATGGCGTGTATCTCAGAGCACAGGCTCAGTACATACATGTACATATGTGGTCCCCTGTGGAACCAGGCTAACACTGCTGATAGTAACATGTTGAGTCCAGTCATATCTCCCAGGAACACACTGGGTGGGATGTATTTCTTAAATACTTTTCCTCTATACCATTGCCAAAATGCCAACAAGCTTCTCTGCATTTTGTGCCCAAAGCAAGTATTGATACAGCACAGCTCCTTAAATAAAAGTGAAATTATAGGAAGTCTCATGACATTTCTGGGTACTTTATTTTTGAGTGACAAGTATTTAAACCACAGCAAATACTTTGGTTCCTGCAAGGGCTTGATTGAGAGGAACAGGAAAAAGAAATTTAGTTTCTCTTCCTCCAAGTGAACATTGTTTTCTTAGCTGTCTTTTTTTGGGAGTTGGGAAGGAGTGGTTACTAAAAACCAATAGTGTGTGAATAGGAGCAAGCGAGGAGTACAGTTTAGAGTTTACTCACCATCGCTGGTAGACAAGCCCCAGAAATGTGCTCAAGAGACATCTGGGAACAAACAGATTTTTTCCCTTCAAATATGTTAAGAATCTTTTTGTTTCTAGTGGGAACAGCTGTAGGATTCAGCTGTTTGTTTGTAATCTGATGTCTGAGTGAGAGATGATGTCTAAGATGTAGTATACTAATACACAAAATGTCGTCTTAGATAATAGTGAGGTGGTGAGGGAAGTGGAATGAAGCTGGGAAATTCAGAGTTACAGTTGATATTTCATTCTCTCCGAGGTTTGTGAAAAGGCCACAGCTAACTTTGCATTTCCCCGGGAAGGAGGGTGGAGGTTCAGTTTTATCACACCCCGCACATTATTTAAACGCTAGCTTGTTCATTTTCTCTTCTGTGACGAGAGGTTACAGAAAGTGTGTTTCTGGCTGACTTCATCCTGGTTCCCTGCTATTTTGATCTACAGCATTTGGGAACAGGGAGAGCCTAGGTACCTGCTCTGTGCTGAGGACAAAAGTGGACATTTTCTTGACCAAAAGTGGCTTCTGACATCCCTTCTTCAGAAGCAGTTTTTCAGTGAAGGAAGAGATGTTTCAAGGCCAATATCTAAAAAGAGTATGTAGATTTATGATCCACAGTACCTTCTTACCAGCTTTAGAGGGCCTTAAGAGTGAGGACGTGACATGGGATCTGTTAAAGATGGCATTCCCCCCATGAGGAAAGTGAAGGCCAGAGAAAGCCTGTGACAGCCCAGAGTTGAGGTTCATCAGCAGCAGAACCAGAAAACCCAGATGTCCTGATGCCTCCTCTAGCATTCTGCATAAGCTTCACAGCCTTCAACCCATGGCGTAAGTTGGGGGAGATTTCATGTGATCCTATCCACATTTTGTGCATTGCCTTTTCCCAGAGGCCCAAGGAGCTAACATAGGCAGTGGCGTCAGAGACCCAAGCCCTAATTGAGATCCTACCGTTTATTCACTGCAAGGTCCTGGGGATGTTAACCCCCTAAATCTCAGTTTCCTTGTTTGTAAAAATGAGATAACTATAAATAGTTCATTGAGTTGTGGGAACTCACATCATAACATTAGAAAAGCTTAGTACAGGGCTTGCTATACAGTAGTGCTCGATAGATGGTAGTTGCTTTTTTTTTATGGGTCAGATGCCACGCTACACACTGGAAATACAAAGAAAAAGAAGATATCATTCCTGACCTCAAGCAGTCTGCAGTGTAGCTGGGAAGACAGACATATATGTGAATAAAATAGTGTGCGTTGAATATAATGAGAGCGGCAAGGTGGTCCATAAAGAGAGCAGACTGCAGTCAAGGCTTCAGAATGAAGTATTGCACAGATTTTTGAAGATGAATAATAATGTTAAGGCAGGCAAGACTTCTTCCTTTCAGAAAGAGAAAAGAGTACATAATGTGCTAATATCTGGATCCATGAAATAATATTTTAATATTAACATAATAAATTAACATATTAACACGGAGTTGCAATTGGTTTACAGTGCTGTGGCCTAAAGTGTCCAGACAGAGAACCCAGAAGGATGACAGAAAGGAGGACAATCTAAGGGCTTGGAGGCTACTCTGGGTGGATATGGGTCAATACTGAAAGGTTTTTAAGCTGGGAAGTAATATTGTCATATTTGTGTTCTGTAAAGATTACTCTGTGGACACATGAAGGATGAACTGGAGAAGGTGGGAGCAGGAGGGCTGGTAGGAGATAATGAGGGCATTACATCTGGCTTGGACGACTGGACTCTGTCACCAAAACTGATTTGGAAGGGGTAGGTAATGAGTACTGTTTGGGATATTTTATGTAGTGTATCCAGATGGCTGGATCCATTTGAGTTGGTTGTGCAGGTCTAGAGCAAGGTGGGAATAAAACCAAGGATATAGATGAGCTCATTTGGAGTGAAGTGTGAGAGTATACTGAGATGGCCAAGGCTAGAATCTGGAGGATCCCGATACTGATGAGGTAGACAGTAGAAGAAGATCCAAGGGAGATGGTGGGAGGGATAGTCACGGAGCAGGAAGAAGCCAGGACAGAAGGAAACTGGAAGGCAGGAGAGAGGAGAGTATAGGAGGGAGGTTTTCAGTGGCAGTTTCAAGTGTGTTCTACATGTTGAAATAAGTAGATGTATACTTGACTACATAAAGGAGGACCTGGGGGCAGAGTAGGGCAGAGGGCAGGGGCTTCAGAGTAAATACTACCCCTTGGACTTGGCAAATTAAGAGATCACAAATGTTCTTAGCATGAACAACTCTACGAAAGATATTTAGACAGTAGCCAGATTTAAGTGGAATAGTTAGAGGTGAGGTTCTTTTGAAAATGAAAGGGTCTCAGAAGATACAGGTAAGAGTAAATGGCAAGACTTCTGAAAGCAAAGGCAGGTCAGTGATGATGTTGAGCAGTTCTGATGCTTATAGACAGAGTGGAAGGAGGTAAGGGTGGGTGGGGTTGCACACACATTTTTGGGTGATGGCCCCCTCTTTTCTGCCCCCACATCCCGCTCCTACAGCGTATTATTTCTCTGATCTGCCACAGTCTGCAGATCTGGCAGGCACTTCACCATACCAGCAAGAAGCTTATCAATTCCTCTGTTAGGCACCTTACGTGCTGGTTGAGGTTGTCCAGGCACCATGAGGTGCCTCAGAGCCTCTCCTTCCCAGTGTGCACTCTCCACAGCTATCTCCTGTTTTTTGACCACTGAACTCTCAAACCCTCAGTATTTGCATGTTCTTGTTTCCTGTAAATGTTCTCCGTTCTTCACTAATCTCTGCTGTCCCTGAGCTCCAGAATTGTCATGCTCAGAGACCTTGGTTAACATCTGAGAGTCCTAGTTTGCCATGCATTTAAAGAATGTACACATTGGATGTGTGATAAAATCACACATACGGCCACAGGGGGAAATGAGAACAGGGCTTGGAAAGAAGAAATCTGTTATATTCACAGGTCCCAAAGAAGGATATCACCACATGCCATGCAGGGCCACAGGGGAAAACACTCATGTTAGGCGGCACAGAAGGCAGGAGCCAGGGGAGAGCTTGGGCCAGCCCAGCCACTGTCTTTATTGGAGTTCCCAAGGGAAAGGAAAGGTGGGGACAAGGTTAACAGTTTATAATTGCTATTTGAAGTAATTTGGTCAGGCTCCAAGCCTTCTGGGTGGTCCCTGCTTGCTTGGTACCTGGCTGTGGCATAATAAAGGCAGAGGCATAATGCGTTCCAGGGCCAGATAGAGGGATGTCCCTGGAGTGGTGAATTTTCTTGTCAAAGGCATGATACCAGCCAGGCTCTTTGTTGTGTCTAAGAATTGGCTAGTGCCCTGAAACAAACAGGCTCTCTCCAGTCAGAAAGGTAGTAGTTTTAAGATGTCAAAACGTCTAATATGCAGAAAATGCAAAATATATAAAATACATAGTGATACCTGCTATTCGTGGTCAACCTGCCTGCCTGTTTATTGATCTGAGCTCTGATTGCCCAAACCCCAGCCCCTTACCCCCGCTACCCCAGCACCAAGAATTTTGAAAAATTATCTTTCAGAAGAAGGGGTTAGGTTTTTTCCACCAAGAAGTTGTTTTTAGTATGAGAAGTCAAGCCTTTTTGACATTTCTTATGCGTTAATGTTCTTTCCTTACCATTTAATTGCATTTGTTGCCTTTCTTCTGTCTTCTGCAGGCAGTTAAGAAAACAAAATGGTTTTATTATCTGCCTGTAAAACCTACCAAGAGAGTTTCTTGGGATTTCAATGTAACAGGAAAACCACTGTATAAATGAGAACTTTCAACTTTCCTAGAATAAGGAATAAGAAAAAACAATAAATATTAATTTCAAAACTTAGATATAGAAAAAGAATTCCCTAAATGCCTGTGTTTTCCAACTTGAAGTAGCATTGACTTTAAAATGCATGTTCTAACAAAGTTCCCTCAGATTCATTTAACTCTTTAGATTGTGAACCATATCATAATATGGAAGAGAATGTATAACATGTAGATGCACTTTAAAGGATTAAAGAAAACATCCACATTTCTGCTACTAATCTGGAGAACATTATCACTGCTACTGAAACCCTTATGTACCTGTCTCCTATTGTTTTCTCCCCACCTACTTTCCTGGATTTTGAGTTACTTACTCTCTTGTTTGCTTTTTTTTTTTTTTTTTTTTTTGTGGTTTTACTACATTTGTACCACATATAGTTTTACCATATATGTATCCCAAAACAAAACAATATACTATCTTATTTTAACTTTTATGTAACAGAATCATACTGATTATTTTGTGACATGCTCCCCACAAAAGCACTATGTTCTGAGTTTCACCCATGTTTATCTGTATAACTTTAGTTCATTCATTTTCATTGCTATAGAATATTTTATTGTATTTATTATAGGACAGTTTATTTAGCCATTCCTTTAAGGGTTCTGTGTTTTATCATGTATATGGAAACCATATTGGCTTCCTTATTAATAAAAGTAATTTGTAGATTCTTTATATCATTTACAAATAATGACAGTTCTGTTTTCCTTTTCAATCCATAAAATGTTAATTCTTTTTCTTGTCTTACTGAACTAGCAAGAATCTGCAATGCTAAAGGTGACAGATAAAACTTTTCATTTACATTATAGAGTACGGTATTTGTGATAGCCTTTATTCACTTCAGGAAGTTTTCTTCTATTCTTGCTTTAATGATAAATGATGAGTATTATATTTTACTGAATGCTTTTTCTGTATCCTTTGAGATGATCATATATTTTATTCTTTTATCTAGTGAATAACACTGATGTTGAAACAACCTTGAATTATGGGAATAACCCAAATTTAGACACGTTACTTTTCTTTGTAAATTATTAGATTTGAATTACTAATTTTTTTTCAGGATTTTTCCATTTGTGTTCACAAATGGGATTGTTTTATGGTTAGTTTTTTCTTGAGGTTCTTTGATTTTTGGGTTTATATATTTTTGAAGATAATTATTAGGAACATATTATTATATCTTCCCAGGTAATTAAATACTTATATTAATATGTGATGTCCCTTTTTATCTCTTTGCCTAAAATTAATTGTGTATGGTTTTAATTTAGCTACATTAGATTTCTGGGTTATTAGTTGCCTGTGTACTTCTTTCCCTAACCTCCTTTTTTCAAAGACACAAAAGGTTTTAGATTTGTGCTTTGTATATCACATAATTGGAATTTGTCTTTCACACTACCTTTATTAAGGTATAATTTTATACGATAAAACTCATACATTTTAAGTATACAGTTTGATGAATTTTGGCAGGTGTGTATAGTCATGTGACAACTACCACAATAAAGCTACAGCTATTTTTGTCACATCAGAAAGTTCCTCATGCTCTTTGCTATCAGTTTGCCTCATGCCTGGCATTAGGAAACTACTGAACTGCTTTTTATCACAGTATTACTTTGTTTTTTCCAGAATGTCATATAAATGAAATCATACAGTATGTAGGCTTTGGTGTTTGGCTTCTTTCACTTAGCATAATGCCTTCGAGGTTCATTTATGCTGTTACATGTATCAGACTTCCATTCCTTTGTATTTTCTCAGTATTGTTTCATTGGATGGACATACCACAGTTGTGTTGTGTTGTGTTGTGTTGCATTGTTTTGTTTTAGCTGTTCGTGAGTTGATGGACATTTGGGCCATTTCCAGTTTTTCCCCATTATGGATAAAATTGCTATGAACATTCACATACAAGTGTTTTTGTGGATATATGTTGGCTATTTTTTAATTCAATCAAACAGTCTTTGTCTTTTAAAACACCTCAGCCTCCCAACGTGCTGGGATTACAGGTGTGAGCCACCGCACCTGGCCATTATAATTTCTTAAACATAAGATTATATTTTCCATTTCTGTATAACATTATATACAATTTGTTTATATCTGTTTACCAAATAACTCTTTCCTACTTCAGCTGCATCTAATTTGGTATTGAACTTTTTGAGTCTCTGAATATAATTATTTTCATTTCTTGAAGTTATTTTTGGCTGTTTCTTAAATCTGGTCATTTTTGATATCTTCTTTTTTCATATTTTAAGATCCTGTTTACTTTTTAAAACACATTAAACACATCTGTTTTACATTGATATTCAATACATCCAATAGCTAAAGCCTTTAAGGGTTTCATCTGCAGTTTGTTTTTTCTCATTCATGTTCATGACACCTTGATTCTTTGTTTTGTGATTTTTTATTTGAACTCAATTACTTAGAATTCTTATGAAAATCTCTTAAAACTTAGATTTAACATTCATTATTCTAGAGAGGCTTTGTATTTGCTTCTGCCGTGTGTTTGTAGGCCTTGCCAACCCAAGACTTTTTACCCTATTTGGTTTTGGAAAGGGCACAAGGATATGTAATTTCTGGGCTTTGTCTTTGTTTGTTTGTTTTGAAATGGAGTCTCACTCCGTCACCCAGGCTGGAGTGCAGTGGTGAGATTTTAGCTCACTGCAACCTCCACCTCCTGGGTTCAAGTGATCTCCTGGCTTGGCCTCTTGACTAGCTGACACTGCAGGTGCACGCTACCACAGCCAGCTAATTTTTTTGTATTTTTCATAGAGACAGGGCTTCATCATGTTGTCCAGGCTGATCTCAAACTCCTGACCTCAAGTGCTCTTCCTGCCTTGGCCTCCCAAAGTGCTGGGATTACAGGTATGAGCCACCACACCTGGTCTGGGCTCTGTATTTTTTGAGGAAACTTTTTCTTCTTTTTTTCTCCTATCCCGTCACCAAGGCTTATTCTGTCTCTTATTTCTGGGAGTATATTTTTTTAATTTACCCAGTGAGGATTTCATCTTTCCAAGGGTATTGGCTTTGACCTTCCTGTGTGGACATTAGGCTATCTCTTTGTCTCTTAATATCCCATCAGGGATTGACTTAATATATCCAGGGTACATACGAGTTGCAGGACTTACTTCCCTGGGTTGTAACTTTCTCGTCATCTTCAACTTTTAGCAACTGCTGTTACTTTCTTGCAGCTTAGCCATATCTTTAAAAATGTTTTTAATAACTCACCTCAGCATTTTTTAGGCTTTCCACTTGCCATACTTGACAATCAGAAGTCCTCCTTACTTGAAAGTTGAAACATTTCCTGAAGAGGAGCAAAGTAAATTAGAGCCTTGTCATTCATGGATTTCACTACAGTCAAAAAGTTTTACATCACAGTGGAATCATATTTTTACCTATAAAAAAGTAGTAGTAGGTTTGTATAAATATTAATGTTTAAGAGTTTGTCTTTTTTCTTTGGTCTTCTGAAATGGAATTACAAAAGGTCTTTAAGAATCAGTCACTCATTCACTAGCTTTTCAACAAATACTTGTGGAGCCCCCCCTACATTTTAGGTGCTGGGGACAGGATGTATCAGTGATTAAAGCAGACAAAAATTATTGCTCCTACTGAGCTTATGTTCTGGGAGGTGATGGACAGTTAACAAGATAAATAGATAAAGTGTATGGTATGTTGAAGGGTGATAGTGCTGAGGGAACACTTGGGCAGGTAAAAGAGAATTGGGAGTTGTTCTCAATTTTTTTTTTTTTTTTAAATTTTATCCCAATAGTAAGCAATATTATTTATTTTTTAACGAATATATTTTAGGCCGTGGTGGCTCACGCCTGTAATCCCAGCACTTTGGGAGGCCAAGGAAGGTGGATCATGAGATCGAGACCATGCTGGCCAACATGGTGAAACCCCATCTCTACTAAAAATACAAAAAAAAAAAAAAAAAAATTAGCCAGGCACCTGTAAAAAATTACAGGTGCGTGCCTGTAGTCCCAGCTACTTGGGAGTCTGAGGCAAGATAATTGCTTGAAACCAAAAAACGGAAGTTGCAGTGAGTCGGGATCGCACCACCATACTCCAGCCTAGCAATAGAGTGAGACTCCATCTCAAAAATAAAGAATGTACTTTAAAAGTAAGAGCCATGTTAATTGAAGTTTATACAGAAAGTTCCTTTAAATATTCTATTGCAGCATTATTAATTCTTAAACTTGTAAAGGTTAAGTTGCAATTAATATGTTCATTTGTAGAAGTTCCTAGATTAGAAAAAAAAGTGTTTTTATAATTCCTTGGGCACTTGTTTAGTAAGAAAGCAAATGATTAGAAAATATTGATCACAATAGAACTTCAACTATAAGATGCCAAAACTTTTTAAAAAATAGCATCAAACTGGAAAATGTTTCTTTCTACCCACCAATTCCCAGAAAGGCAAAAACAAACAAAATATCCAGCAACAACTGAATATCAAAGGGGGCTAAATATCTGTTAGACTTAACTCACTAGGCTGGTTCTGAAAGTACCAATCGGTGAAGGTATAAAAGGCTATTCATTTCTTTAGTGCAAAAACTGACAAACAGGGCAGAAGTAACCAGAAGGGAACAAAGAGAGCAGTGGAGACCTTTAAAGACAGCAGCAGTGGACACCAGAGTGCAAAGCAGCAGGCACCGTTTTAAAAGGAGCACCATTAATCCAGAGACTAAAGCTCTGCAGACCAAGAGCAAAGCACCATTTATAGCTCAGTTCCCACGAGGGCATGACCATGCTCTATTGCAAGCACATCAGCTGAGGGACAGAGAGTCTATTATTAAACAATTGTAGTGTCTACCCACAGGAAGTAGGGTGAATGTCTGGGTTAGCGTCCTGACACCAGTGACTTCATTGATCCAACCTGTGCAAGCATCAGGGAAGGGCTCAGAATAGGAGGAGTTATGGCAGAATGTTATTCATGGGGGAGTTTTTCATCATTAAGGCATCATCCAAGACTCCATTTTTGCTGTTGTTTATGCTTAGACTTTTTTTCACAGTAAAAAATTGAGGAGAATAAACTATCTATCTTCTTGTAAGGATAAAGAACTCTGAAAAATACATAAATCACTTTTGTGGTTTTTTTAATTGTAAAAGGTAACAGATATTTATTGAGAAAAGGTTCAGAATTTTTTTTTTTTTTTTTTTTTTTACTAGTAACTGGAGAGAAAGCAACTGTTAACATTTTGTTATATATCTGCAGTTCCTAAACTGTGTGCCCAAATGCTCTGGGGCATCACAGCAAATTCTGGGTGCAGCTCTAGGGTTGGCACAGATACGTTCCATCATTAAGGGGAACATTGTACGACACTCTGCCAACTATTAGCTGGACATAATTCACAGCTTCAGCATTCGATCACACTATGTTCCTTCCGATTATATTATATCTTTACAAAACTGAGTTTTCAGTGATTGCTGAGGGTTTGGTGATTAAAAAGTGCATCACATGAAAACTATCATGGAACAGGAAATACGAATTGTGGTGTCCAGTGATTCCAAGATTAAAGTTATGCCATGCCCAACAGGTGTATACATTCTATAAACAAGTTATAACAAAGTTACTTAAGAAAATAAAAACAGTAGTTTTCATTTATGTGTGTTTTTTTTCCCAAATAACTACTAAGTCATTTTGACATAAATAGTTATTATGTTGTTTGGATCTAACTACTTAACAGACAGCACTGTTGGATATTTGTTTAGGCCTGGAGGCATTGTGAAAAATTACTGAGACTCTAAGGCTTCCAGAATTATTTGGGAACCTCTAATATAAATCCTTTCAGATTTTCCCCTATATACAACCACACGTATTTTTGAAAATATATTATTTCAAAGAAACCGTCGTTTTCTTTCAGTTAATATATTGTGGAAGTCTTTGCATGCCAATAATGTGGATCATTATTTTTAAAATTTAATGGCAGAATAGTTTTCCATTGTTTTAAATTCCATGTTTTTTCACCAGTCCTCTAATGTAAGAGGTTTAGTAAAACTTTACTTTTATGCCCTGTCACGTAGGCTGGAGTACAGTGGCATGATCATGACTCCCTGCAGCCTCTCCCTCCTGGGCTCAAGCAGTCAGTCCTCTGGCCTCATGTATCCATGTAGCTGGGACAATAAGCGCCACCACACCCAACTAATTTTTCTATTTTTTATAGAGATAGGGTCTCACTATATTGCCCAGTCTAGTCTCAAACTCCTGGTCTCAAATGGTTCTCCCACCTTGGCCTCCCAAAAGTACTAGGATTATAGGCATGCAACACCACACCCGGACTACTTTACTCTTATCATCAGCGGTGTGGTCAGCCTCTGTTTATATAGCCAATGATTCTTTAGGCTAGATTCCTAGAAAGTGATTTTCTAGGTCAAAGAATATGTACTTTTTAATGACTTGGATATTCATATGTAAAATACAGAGAGAGCCCAATTATCTTTTCAAAGAGGTTACACCAATTTCTTTTTGCCAACAGTTTACAAGGCTACCTCAGCAACAAGAAGTGAAACATTGGAGAATTCCCAAACATCTAAACTCAGATTTGTGAACTGGCCAAGCATGTTTCTCTTTCTCAACCACTGAATAAAGTGAATGCCAGTGAGAAAGCTGAGGAAATGTGTACTGGCCAGGAGTGCCTGGGAGCCTTTACAGATGAAGCTCCAGCTGATGTCAGAGGTAGCTGATGATAGGCCAGGCATGGTAGTTCACGCCTGTAATCCCAGCATTTTGGGAGGCAGGGGCAGATGGATCACCTGAGGTCCAGAGTTTGAGACCAGCTTGGTCAACATGGTAAAACCCCATCTCTGCTAAAAATATAAAAAAACTAGCCTGGCATGGTGGTGGGTGCCTTTAATCAATCCCCAGCTTCTCGGGAGGCTGATGCAGGAGAATCACTGGAACCCAGAAGGTAGAGGTTACGGTGAGCCAAGATCCCGCCATTGCACTCCAGCCTGGGCAACAAGAGCAAGAGTCCATCCCCCCCAAAAAAAAGAAAAAAAAAAAAAAAAAAAAGAGGTAGCTGATAGCAATCAACATCCAAAATGACACCCACTTAGGAAATAGGAAAACCATTTGTGAGGAAACTTCTACAGCCTTTGGTTTACCAACCAGTATTTTAAAAACATTTTACTCCCACCAAAGCCATGCTCTACCACATAGCTTCACTCTGCCTTTGTGAGGAAGAGGCAAATGATCCAAATAGGAATTGACATCAGGAATTTTTGAGAGGACAAATTTCAGAGTACTATGAGGGTCAAACAGACTCCTTCCTGCTCCATGGTTCACAGCACATAAATTCTTATCTATCACCAAATACCTATCACATTTTGATCTACATTCAATTTGTACACATGAGCTGGTGTCTTCAATTATAAGTTACTAAGGAAAAAGTATATTACGTGTCTTAGACTATGGCCTTGGAAGCACAGATATGTGGTACCTTTTGGAAATATTTCCATTTTAAGAAAATTTGGAGGCATTCAACTCTGGGAATCTAAGCTGTATAGAAAGCCTTATTTCCAAAGTATCCTGAATGGATAAGATTTGGCTGTCATTTCACAGCATGGGAATGTGTATTTCTGTTTTCTTTTTGCAGTGAAGATATCATCTACCTTTCATCTTGATTTTAGATATTTGTAAATCAATTTTATAATTTTATAAAATAGATTAATGCTTTTTGAAAAAGCAGGGCTTAGCTCTTTCCGAAAAGGTAAATGTATTCTTAGGGATCCAAATTTGACTTTTTTCCAAATTCAAATAAAAATTAGTGGGACAAGATGATAACCAGGACGACTCTACTGAAAGCAGAAAATCTTTAAAATTTTGTTGTAGATAAATCTGTGTTGTAAATACTCATCACCTCATTGTTTTTACCTGATACCTTGCATACATAGAACCAAGAAGCTACTTTCAGTTATTTCAGAAGAGAAGTAAAAAAAAAAATACTGTGGTCTGTTTATCAAACAATTGCTACAGAGAGGGCCTTTCCCCCTTTGTGTAGGAGAATGTCAGCTGTTAGAAATCTCCATGTGACTCTCTACTGCCATGAAATACTTTCTTTTAAATCTCTGATAGAGAATTCTACCAAAGTCTGGTGTGTTTGTTTGTGTCATCTTTAGAGAAGTTGACTGTATTAAGAGCAAGGTGAGTTTCTGCATTTGTCCAAGACTGGTACACTTAGGAAAATAAGTGTAGGAAAAATAAGCTTTTCAAGAACTTAGGAAAATTTAAAGGCCATATCAGTTATTTATATCTGAGTAGCAAAGTTCTCTTTGTCATCTTTAATAAACCAACTACAAGTTTGCTTTCAGAACACTGGACATGTTTACAGATTTAGGAGACACACACCAGAATATGTACTGTAATTACTTAATCCTCATTTGTCGCCCAGAGCAGTGTCCCTTCAAGATAAAAGAATGCGCAGCATCTGTAATGTCTGGGTAGTTCCTTAACTAACCCTGGGCTTTAAGTACAGAAAATCGTGATCATTCTTTACTTGCTTGTCCTTAGAAAATGAAAATGCATGTTAGTGGACAAATTTCTGGTCTGTGATTTTTTTGTTTTTATTTTTTGAAACAGAGTTCTTGCTCTGGCAACCAGGCTGGACTGTGGTGTTGTGATCACAGCTCATGGCAGCCTCAACCTCCTCAACTCAAATGACCTCCCACATCAACCTCCCAAGTAGCTGGGACCACAGGTGTGTGCCAGCAGGCCCAGCTAATTTAAAAAAACAATTTTTATAGCAACGAGGTCTCACTATGTTGCCCAGGCTGGTCTCAAACTCCTGGGCTCAAGCAGTCCTCCCACCTCAGCCTCCCAAAGTGCTGGGATTACAGGCATGAGCCACCACACCTGGCCCTGGTCTGGGAATTGTTTGTGATAATCAGGAACTTTATTTCTTTTAAGCCACACCATTTTAATTACGTATTCACCAAATGAACAAATTATCTGATAGATAAGGGCACTAGTAATTTAAGTAAATTTAATCCTGTGCTCATTGATTATTCAACAAACATTTATAGAGCTCCAACAATTTGTAAACATCTTCCAGGCACAAAACAATATGGCTCCTGCCCTTAAGAAGTTTGATCAAATTAGGAAGCTTTCAAGAAAGCCAGTACCTAAAAATCGTGAAGAAGTACTGGGGTGAAGATTGAAGGCATCCTCTGGAGCAGCATTGCTGGGTCCAGCTCAGGGCTCAGAGAAGGTTCTCTGAGGAACTCCTGCTCAGTCTGAATCTCAGAGGTTGGGTGGAATTCAGAGTACTAATAGCCATGAAATCCAAATAAATTCATCTGGCCAGAGGTTCCACTTCTTTTAGTACACATTTTCAGACCTATAACTACCATCGAGATGCTAGTTGATGCCACTGCCTATTTTCATGGTGCCTTCAGATGGTTCCAGAGCCATCCATCCATCCTGTCTGTGGTTGGCATTGGCATTGCGGTCCCCTGGCCATTGTCTGTTACAGGTAGCAATGGAAAGATGGTATAATAAGCATTCCAAGACACTAAGCATTCTAATATTTTCTTCCCCAGAATAATGTCAACTGATGGTACTAGGTCTGTATTACCTAGATTTAACTTGATAAGTTTCTAAGTGAGACCTTGAAGGACTTTCTAATCAGTTGCTTAACCATGCCTAATCATGATGCTTTGTATACGCACACATGCAAATAAGCACATGTGTACTTTATTGTTTATATTTATTTAAAATAAATTCAGATGTTAGTCATCTGTGATTTGGGGCAAGTCATGAATAGTGATATCAGTATTACCATTTATAAGATGTGGTTAAGAGTAGCTGTAATTTACCTAACAGGGATTAAATACTTAATGTTTATGTAGTGCTGTGTTTCATTAGAAAAAATAATCATTATTATGTTTATTAATATGATTTGCAAATGATTAGTACTAATCACAGATAATACACCTGCAAAAATATCACGTGTCTATACAAACCACAGTTTAGATAGCTTTAACTTTTTTTAATCCCAAATTTTAATTTCAGAGTTTTTGGGGACACAGTGCCTAAAAATATATCTCTTTTTTTTCCCTTCCAGTTAGGTCCATCCCTTGTAAAAGGGCTGGTAACAATTTGGCCTCTTTAAGGGCAAAAGTCCTTTCATAAGGACCATAAGTGGTTTGAGTCAAGACTCCAGCTTGGATGTCATTTCCATGAGGTTCTTTTGTCTCAAGAGAGACCAAGTCTGAAGAACCATATAGTCTGGTTGAAAATAGTGTGGCCTCTTTGGAATGCTTCACAAAAGTTTCTAATAAAGAGGTGGTGTTTGTCTTAGGTATACTGACACTGTTTTTGAAAAGTCTGCAGTACAAAATTCCCACTTAGTTTATTTTTAGCTTGAGTCTACTCTGCTAATAAAAATAAAGCTATTTTTGTACATGCTGCTTCTAGTACTTAGAGCCACATTTTAAAAGAATTCACAGAAAACAGATAACTGTGTGCAATGACCAGATTGTTACAGAATTGTGTTTTAAATAAATGTTATGATGGCTGCATTTTAGCTGCATCACAGGATCCAGCTCACATGATTCCTGCCCCTACAGTACACACATACACATACACAAAGGGCCTCATCCCTGCCTTGCTTAGCGTAAGTACTTGGCTTATCTAATTTCTGCATTTGTCCAGTGTGCATGTGCTGACTGTCCTTTGTGTATTATTCAAGGCCTTACGTGCAAAGAGAGACGCTGAATACATGTCTGTGATGACAGTTCCCCTTAAGAGACGATGGACTGCTCTTTTAGGGAGTTGTGTGTTTCTATGGTAACTCCCTTTTGAAAACTTCAATTTTATCCACATATATTTTGCAGATACTGAAAGCAAGCTTATGTTGAATTTAGAGAAGCTTTAAGTTTTGAAGAGGAAACTGCAGCTTATCAGCAGATGTCAAGAATATACATACTTTGAAAGCTCGTTGAAAAAAATTATGATTCCTTTTGTGCTTGACACTTACCAAAGACCAATGTTCCATTCAGATAATCTTTTATTGTCAGTTTTTTATGTTCCTTAGGGTAAAAGTCACAAATATATACACAATTTGATAGAACTCAAAAGGAACAAAATAAGCAGTATTCCTCCTTTGCCCTGTCTCCGCCTGTTTCCCATCCCCAGTTTTGTACAGTACAATGTCACCAGCTTATTGAATTAAATTTACTTTAATCCATTTCCTTTTCTCCAGGTTACTACAATAGCTATGGGCTCTCAGTTAGCCAGCTACATCTGATATAGAGAAAATAGGTTATGTCCCTATTTTTAAAAGAGAACTATCTCCATGGCTTAGTGCTTTGTGTTTTTAATAGTTAGAATTCTGAAAGAGATGTGGACTTCTTCCCAAGCGATAAAATGTATGTATAGTGACCATTTCTTAATTCTCCCGGAGAATGCAGACAGTGATCTATGTAGTCTATGAGGTCTGCATATATAAGAGTTTTCCTTTGCTTTTAGTTGCCTTCTTTCACTTTTAGGATGTTTTGTTTCTTTTTTTATACTTCTGTGTATTTTCACAATTTTCCCTTTCTTTCTGAAGCACATATTCAATTTTCTTAAAATCAAATCTTCTGTGTGGTGGATACTGTGTTTGGTTTTTTCCACATGTGTTAATTGTTCTGTAGCTTATTCTTTTTACTGTTTTTGCAGACCTGATTTGCCATGGTCCATGCCTTTCAGTCTACTAGACCACGTAGTTGATTTCCCAGTAGGGAAAAGACTCTGCTGTCTTACCCAGTAATTAGTTATCTCATTGCAAAAGAGACAAGTTTCTATGAGAGAACTTTGTAACACATTAAAATGTCTGCTTTGGAAGATAGAGCCCATTTAGTTACTTGCCCATCCATGTGGTAAAAGAAATGCATAATTAGTCACCATGAAAATTCTTAAGTATTTGGAGGGCAGAAGATGGTTAATTCGACCATTTATACTCAGCTATTGAGAGATTATGATGTTTATTAGTGCTAAGAAATCAAAGTAAGAGATATTTTTCAGCCCCATGAGGAAGTGGCAGTGTTGTTTATTTCTGAAGCATATTTTCATTTGCCGAGACAGGACTTTTTGGCACTTTCCCTTGAATAGTTTCGTGTAGCCTTCTCTTGCTGTGTGAGCAAGTGCCCCCCAGAAAATACAGGAGACTGAGTTCTGCCGTCTTTATATTGTTACCTCCCTAGAATAGGAGAAGGAAGTAAATGCTAGACTCTGCCCTGTGCTCCTGGGTCTTTCCCCATCCCCCAGCTCAACCACCCATCTCTTGTGACTTACTACACATCATGAAGCCCCTGCCTGGGCCCCTGATCCTGTTCAGTCCTGTCTCAAAGCCACACTCTTCCTGATGTCCCTTTCCTAGCTTGGCCTCTTTAATTATTTCTTTCCTGTCCCAGTCAGTTATGAGTGTGAGGCTTTATCTTTCAGTCCCACTCCTGGGTTTACCCATGACTTGCTTCCCACCCCTACATGCCCGCCATACGTACCCCATCCTTCCACTTGACCACTGCTTGTGCTCTCTTTGTCTGAAATGTTTCTCCATGCCCCTTCCCCAGCAGCTCCGTATCCCTTCGTCGGGGAGGCATCACCTCCCCCTCAGTTACGCTTTCATGATACCATATACCTTTCCAACACTGCACTTAATACAGTTGCAGTTTTATCTTTATTTGTATAATTATTTCATTAATGTCTTCCTTTCTCATTATTTACTGAGCACCTGTGGGCAGGCAGTTCCTGGTCTCTGTGTTTCTAGTGATCAGCATAGAAGTGGACATATAGTAGGTGTTCAGTGAATATCTCTCAAATGACATCTGTGAATATCTCCCGGGGCCCACTCAATGGCCATTAGCCTCTTTCTTGCTGGTACAACCCTGATTTGGTTGAAGTATTTCCTCTCTTCTAAGTGGCCATCTGCTCGGACAGCTGGTCCCAGCCCCAGTTCCTAATCGAGGGAGTGAATTTTTGGTTAGATATACAAGATCAGATCACCAGCTTGGCCCATGCACAGTGGTATAGGTTTCCCTGGAACCTCCAAATCGAAATAGAACTGAAAGATGGAAAGAACCCAGGCCCTTAAGGATGTTGCTGAGCTGTGGGCTAAACCAGCCCTCGGATAGCTTTACTTCCAGGCAACTTTGTCATGTAAAATAATAAATTTCCTTATTTGTTCAGGTCAGTTCAAAGGTTTTTGCTTCTGAAAATAATCTCATGCAGAATATCATGAGTGAATAAATAAATTAACCTAATCTCACTTCTTCACAAATTTGTGTGCCCTTGGAGTTCCTTCATAATTGTTTTCTCTTTTCTCATTTCTGTGAAGTGTTGGTCTACCAAGTGAAGATGTTGATCAGCATTGAGCCCAATGCTAAATCCCAAGTAACTCAATATGTTTCAAAAAGTGTTTCCTTCCACTAAATGGCCCACACCCAGAACGTGAGCTCATATTCTTCTTCACCTCTTGCCCTTTGGCTTCGCACTTTGTTCATGCCTTTTTGGGGCAAGCTCTTCTCTAAGGAGGTTGAGAGTCAGGTTAAGTCATACCCAGCAATTTCCTGTTTGTGAGCCTTGAAGCTCTTGAAGAGTGCGGCAGGTTTGACAGAATCTGTAGGTGTTTTCAGACGTGAGCTGATTCATCCCCTTTGGTAGTTAATTCTCCAAAGGTCTCATCTTCCCAGCTACCATCCCTTCTTCTCTCTGGATGCTGCACAGTTCTTTGTGTGGGGATGAGATTCTCAAGGCCGCCTGGGTCATGTATTCCATGTCTTCTCTGGGATTTGGTACATGTACTTTAGACCCCACTTTTCTCCATTTTTATGCAACAGTTACTCCATGTTGCTTTGTAACATTTTTGTTGTTCCAGCAGGGCTTTGGAATGGCCCCTGTGAAGTCTCCTGCCATTCTTTTTCATAGTCCTCCACCTCAGCTTAATATAACACAACTTAGCCTAAGAAATGCAAGGCCTAAGTAAAGACCACCTAAAATGCCCACTTGTTTGGTAGCAGAAACTTTGGTGTTCTCTCATTATTTTCTTTATTTCCAAGCATATTGACAATGAAAACTAGGTAATCACCCATTTTGTAAAATGCTCCCCTGTAGTAAACCATGAGAGTGGGGCAGCTAAGTAACCCATCTTTGAGGATGTTGCTTTTAGTGATGCCATGTGAAGAAAAGACTAAATTTGTAACCCAAAAACTTGCATTCTTAAACCAAAATAGGAACAGTCCCACTTTGGCCCACCATCCTGGACAAGTAGCATACTCTCCAAGATTCAGAATATAATTCTTACTGCCTGCAGAGGTTGTTATGAGAGTAGAGTAAGACGCGGTGGAAGTGTTACATAGGCCTAGGAAGTGCTATACAAACGTATTAAAATTGTGAGGTTACAAAGAAAAACTCTTGTGAAGCATCTTTGCACACCACTCTGTACCTGCTTCAGTTTCCCTCCCCACCTCCAGCAATAGGCAAGGCTGGTCATGAGGTTGGGCCCCATGCACATTGGGATCAGGTCCCCTGGAACTTATCAAGTGAGTCACTGCTTCATCACACAGCAGAACACCCCCACTAACCTTGGAATTCCAATCTTTTTTACAAGTTTGGTGATTTCCATTGGGGGAAAAATACCTTGTAGTTAGTGATGAGACCACCTCAGTTGTCATCTGAGAAGTAGGACTTTCCAATATTGATAACTCATCCGTGACTTTTTCTTACCTAGTTGGCCAGCATTTTTGCACAACCTACTTGTGCTAGGCATTGTTTTCAATGCATCGGATGTACCTGTGAACAAAACAGACAAAAATTTATGTCCTCTTGGAGCTTCTATTCTATTGAGGGGAAATAGAAAATAAGCAATAAACAAGCAAATTATAGTATGTTAGAAGATGACAATTGCTAGGAAAAACATTTAAAAGCAGAGCAGGAAAGAGGAGGGCCAATTTGGGGATAGGAAGAGGTTGCAGTTTTAAATTAGGTGCTCATTGTAGGCCTCCTATATTTCTAGCCTTTTTTTACTGTTGTGTTGTTGTTTTTACAGAATGTTGTGATGATGCACCATTGCAAAGAATCATCTCTATAGAAATTAAATATTGCATGAAATGAAAGCAGTTCAGCTAAAGGCAAAACCTGATTGCTAAATGCTTGCAAAGGATGGGAAGTTGCTCAAGCCCTTGTATGGCATTCTCAGGTTATCTATTCTTAGTTTAGTTTCCTTTTCCGAAAATGATGTTTATTATATAGTCTTCGAATGGAACATGTCACTGACACCTACTGCCATGTGTTTATAGTTAAACATAGCTAGCCTTCTTTCTTAACAAGACCAAGAGGTTCATCCAGAATGTTTCCCTTTAACAGTCCTAAAAAAGCTCCCCCGATTGGCTTTCCAGCCCACAACAGTGATGGATTTTGCAGCCCTCTTGTCTAGCCATGTGGAGAAAGCTAATGTTGTGGGTAATTCACCCCTTTAAACATGTGCTTTGTGTTTTGGTGGTAGTTGTTTGGGGCTGTGGTGTCTTAGGCATGGAGCTTATTATTCCATATAAATTACAGATCGCAGACACTCCGCCCTGAATAGCACTGTTAGTTATGATCCATAGCTCTCCCTGTGCAGTGCCCCTTCTCCTCATGTCTGCTGTGTAACCTGACTTACGGATGAGCCTGCTTCAAGTTCTCCCTGGCAGTTTGTCCCCTTTTCCACAGTCCACCTTGGTTGCTGACTGGAAGGGGCCAGCATATGGCTTCTCCCATTGTCTGTGGCTGTGGACAAGAGGCTGTCAGGGGGTCTCTTTCCATGGGCAAGACCCTGCCGATCCTGCCAAAGTAACACTTGTGCTTCCTGTCCAGTACTGACTAGCACAGTGCTATTCAAAAGGCAGGCTAATCCCAGATTCATCAGAATGAACACATTTTGAACATTGGCAGACATACTTCCTCCCTTCCTGGCCTGTTGTTCTCCATCACTCATCAGATTCAGAGGGTGTCGTGTTCCTTGGGAGCAAGGCTAGGGTGCTTAGAGAGAGGCTTCTTCAAAGAGGAAAGGGGCTACCCTGGCTCATTATGAACTTTTTGGGTTCTGAACCTGTCACTCATTATTCTGAATTGTGCAGCACATGTCTGTCGCCTCCTAGTATAGAGTGGCCTTGAGAAAGTCACCTACTTTTTTTAGGTCTCAGTTTTTCATCTGTAAAAGGAGCGGATTATTCTTCAAATGACCTTCAAATTTGCTTCCACTTCTAATTTTGTTTTAAGATACTGTTGTCTATACTTCTCCTAAAAATTGGTATTTTTGACGTGATTGGGCTCTTTAGACTTTTTACCCTTTGTCCTGATCTGATTGTCTCCACGAATCAATCTTGTTCATTTCATGCATCACTCTTCCTCTGTATGCTTTGTAACCTGCATTTCCTCTACTTCCGGCACTTTTCTGCCAATGGAACCTGCAATTCTACTCTGCAGATAGCTAGGGTTGTTTCCTCCCTCACTCCCAAACAAAATACAGCTTTTATAGTGGTATCTCTGAGTAGGTATCTCTGACTGTTGAGAAAAACATGCTATAGCCTAAAGTCCCTATTTTAAAAGAGGTAGAGAATGGAATGATACATTCTTTTTAGGGTGTGTATCTTTTAGGCTCCAATGACCATAATCAAAGTAGATCTATATCTAAGCAGTAAAAGGGTAATATATGTGAATTTTCTCATCATATGAATCCTAACACAAAAGCAGTTACGATACTTTAAGTGCAAATTGTATAGTCTGCACCATGATTTTTTCAAAATTTGTCTTACAAATCGCAAAGAGGAAAATGTACCCCACTGGTTAGGAAAGAATTTTTTTCTCTAAGTTCCATAACATAGAAGAAGTGTTTTATTTCTTCAATGCCTTGAGCCTGGGAATATTGAAATGATAGATTCAGCCATCTTACAATAAAATTCTACTGTAAGAATATTAGCATGGAGAGAGATTGGTATAAATACATGAATGTGTCTGGTTTTTGATGCTAAATCCTGTAACTATCAGATTTGCAATTCACTTACTTGCCACAATCTAAAATTTATCTGTTAGTGTTTCTTTTCTAATTGTTACCTGTGAGATAAAAAGAAAAACTACTCTTTATATATAGATTATTTATTTCAGGATATTAACTGAGGATATAGTATTGAAATGACTTGAAATTGAAGGAATCAGATTTTCTCCTGCGTATTTATTTAGGATATAACTTAACAAGGTCTGATTTAATTTTTTTTGAGAAGTAGTATTTAGAAATAGGATTACTCCTATTTAGGAAAATAACCGGAATCTTCTATGTAAAATAGCTTGCCCAGTCACCTAGTAAATGAAAGACAGCAACTACAAGTCACTACTTATGCATGTGATTCATGATCTTGACTATGAATTGATACCAGTACTTTACATGAAATGTCCATACTCTGGAAAATTATATTATTTTAGATATAACCTTAATAAATACACTTGTCTTTCACAGAATATTAGAACCAATTCCTCCTTCATCTTCATGGGGGAGCATACTTAATGATACATGTACTCTTGAGATTTCATCTTATTTTTAAAAGCTTCCAGGAAAGAATGTTTCATAGCTCCCTTCATTTTTTCACTCCAGTGTGTAATTAGATTTGATGAGAGAATGCACTCTTTGTTATCTAACTTGAATGCCTCATGCTGTAGCTTAAGTCTGTTTTCTCTCTGCCTAGTGTGCCAAAGGCAGCTAATCACCGTTATCCATAATAATAGTCACAAAGTCCTCTATATGTCTGAAATGTTAGCACTATAACTGCCAGTAAATATAACTCCCAAATATCAGTAAATTCTAAATTAGAGAAGAAGCTTGTAGTAAATATAGATGACATATTAGTATTTAGTTTTGATGAATGAATAACACTTAATAATGTGACTTAAGCATAAGCAGACTAAATGAAAGGCATTAATCTATTAACCCATTCACTTAAATATTTATTTGGCACCTACTTTGTGATACTATGCTACATTTAAGATTTTTGATGAAAAGCATTTTTGAAAAGGAAAAACTTAAGTATATTTCTCAGAAATGCAAATGTGCAATAGCCTAATCTTAAGAGTATAACCCTGTGTCCTATCTAATCACCCTGTGGAATTTACCCATATTTTGAAGGTGGGGGCTGAAAAATAGGTTTGATTATTACAACATTTATGTTTATTTTTACAGCTGTCCTATTACTAAAATATGCAGTTGGCATCAAAATTTGACCATACACAGTCACCGAGCCCTTCACCTGGAAGCCTCTTCATTTCAGTATTACTGTTGAAAAGTTACCTGTGTCTTTCTGTGTGTATTTGAACATGTGTGAGCATGCAGCCAGTGTAGCACTACAAGAGGTTTATCGCTAGAAATAAATTACGGAGTCGTGCAGCATGAAAATGATATGTCCGGGAATGCAGAACACAGGGTTATCGTCTGCCTCCTTTCTTTATCCTAGATAGCAGAAGCAGAAAGGAGAAAGAGATTATTCTAAAGCCATTTGAAGCTGACCAAGCAATTTATAACAGATGAAATGCTGATTTATTGCTGCAGAGAAAATAATGGGTGTTCTTGCTAAAATGCCATTAATAGCTTTATTGTTTAAAGTGCAAATTATATTCAGCAATGTGTTAGTCCTCTTTTGAGGCGATGTTGAAGTAATTCAGTGTAGGCTTTTAGCAGAAAAAAGGACAAAGTAACAAATCGTAAAAGAATTCATTCACCAAGATTGGCTGATATTTGAATTCTCTGTCTGAACTATAAAGACATAGGACAAATTTGCATTTAAGAAATACAAGATGACTCAAGTTATTTGTTTAAAACAGAAAAGCCATAAGGAAGTTGGAGTTGGGACATTGCAGTTAGGAGCATGCCTTCTGTTGGTGTCCACTACGTGTGCAAGACATTGTGCTAGTCAACCAAAGGGGGAAAAACTGAAAATCACATAGTTCCTACCTTTATGGATCTTACTGTCTCATGGCAGGAGTAGATAATACAAAATTAATTAAAATATATAGCAGAGGCTAGGCATGGTAGCTCATATCTGTAATCCCAGCACTTTGGGAGGCCAAGGTGGGAATATTGTGTGATCCCAGAAGTTCAAGACCAGCCTGGGGAATGTAGTGAGACCCTATGTCTACAAAAAAATTTTTGGTTTAAGATCTACGAGAAAAAAACAAACAAGCCCATTCAAAAGTGGGTGAAGGATATGAACAGACACTTTACAAAAGAAGACATACATGAGGCCAAAACAAACATATGAAAAAATGCTCATCATCACTGGTCATTAGAGACATGCAAATCAAAACTACATTGAGATACGATCTCACGCCAGTTAGAATGGCAATCATTAAAAAATCTGGAGACAATAGATGCTGGAAAAGATGTGGAGAAATAGGAACACTTTTACACTGTTGGTGGGAGTGTAAATTAGTTCAACCATTGTGGAAGACAGTGTGGCGATTCCTCAAGGACCTAGAAATAGAAATTCCATTTGACCCAGCAATCCCATTACTGGGTATATATCCAAAGGATTATAAATCGCTCTACTATAAGGACACATGCACATGAATGTTCGTTGCTGCACAGTTTACAATAGCAAAGACCTGGAACCAACCCAAATGCCCATTGATGATAGACTGGACAGGGAAAATGTGGTACATGTACACCATGGAATATTATGCAGCCATCAATAATGATGAGTTCGTGTCCTTTGTCAGGACATGGATGAACCTGGAAACCATCATTCTCAGCAAACTGACACAAGAGCAGAAAATCAAACACCGCATGTTCTCACTCATAGGTGGGTGTTGAACAATGAGAACACAGGGACACAGGGAGGGGAGTACTACACGCTGGAGTCTGTTGGGGGGAAATGGGGGAGGGACAGGGGGTGGGGAGGTGGGGAGAGATAGCATGGGGAGAAATGCCAGATATAGGTGAAGAGGAGGAAGGCAGCAAATCACACTGCCATGTGTGTACCTATGCAACAATCTTGCATGTTCTTCACATGTACCCCAAAACCTAAAATGCAATTAAAAAAATTTTTTTTTGTTTAATTAACCTGGCATGGTGGCATATGCCTGTAGTCCAAACTATACTGAAGACTGAGGCAGGAAGGTCACTTGAGCCCGGGAGGCCAAGGCTATAGTAAGGTGTGATTGTGCCACTGTATTTCCAGCCTGGGCAACAGAGCAAGATTCTGTCTTAAAAAATAAAATGTACAGCAGGACAGGGTCAGTATTTCAGGGAAGGGACACATGAAATGATTCCAAGGAAGAAAAGATGACATTTGTCCGTTTTAAAACATGCCTAGGATTTCCGTAGCCATGGTTTGGGTTATAAAACAGTTCCAAACTGATAGAATGCCAAAAAGTGAAAAGATCTATGCTCGTGAACATGGAGTAAGCCCTTTTATGCAATTGTTGCCATAGAGTGACAATAAATTCTAGTTTGCCTAGATAGACCCTGGTTCTACCTGTCTTCCTGGTATAATTATTGATAACTCCCTCTTCCACTCTTAAAAGTGTCCCAGTTTAATAGTAAATTATACAATGACTGGCGGCCATGAAAATGCACTACTCGGCTCTCTTGCTTTAGGGAACACTGCTGGCTGGCTGGCTGGCTGGCTGGCTGGCTGATTGGCTGATTGATTGGCTGATTGATTGGCTGACATCCCAGCTACTGCCTCTCTGTACCCACCACTGCTTTGGCAACAAGGCTGTGCTTCTCAAGGGGTGCTCCCAGCCAGTGGCCAGGCATGGTGGAGGTGTTAAGTATGGCATGCCCATTCCAGCAACACAAGGAGTCCTTCACTGAGAAACTTGGGCTCAAGCACTCCCCATTGACATGGCTAAACCCTTCTTGGAACTATGCTGCACTCCAAGACACTTCCCAGCCTATCCTCCTTCCTTCTTCTTCTCCTTCTTAGAGGCCAGACCTGCATGTCCTTCTGAAGGCTTTTCTTGCCTCCTCCTCTACCCTTCCCCAAGAAATCTTGAGCACTTGGAACCCCATGTTAGTGTTTGCTTCTCAGGACATTTGAACTAGTAAAGTGGCCCTAGTAATTGATAAGTGTTACATATTAGATGAGAATAAGACTAGAAAGTAAAATTGGGATTATATTACAGGCAACTTTGAAAACTGCATAGAAGAATTTGACCTTTAACTCAGGAGCCTCTGAGGCTCCACTGAGGAAGGTTTATAATAGGTGTTAGAAAATAATTATTAATTATTTGATCTTGCTGGTGATGAAGAAGGATAATTGAAACAAGGAGACCAGTTGGGAGGGTACAGCAATTGTCCAATAAAAGTCCAAACTAGAAATAGTGCATGTGATTATAAACATTGGCATGGGTGTGAGAGACACTGCCGAGGTGAGTTTGGATACTTATACCGTAGATAGGGATAGCTATAGAGAAGGCTCTGGTGCTAATCGAACCCCTTGGAGATGGTCAGAACAATAAGAAAGGGAAGAGGAGGAGACCTAATGTTTTCATTAACCCTGCAGTGAGAAAAGTATTGGGAGCTTGAAGGAAAGTAATCATGTCTTGATTTCTGCAAGTAGCTAATAGGTGATTAAGACCTCCCATTTAATGGCATCAGGACTGTCTGCTGTCCATTTCCTAGACCAAAGAAAGGTGATATTGCAGTGCCTGCTCTTACATTCTCCCCTAAATCATAACCAGGAGAGCAGTAGCTCACTGCTAATGCTAAGGATTTCTGGCAGTTCAAAGAGAGACTAATTGGAACCCAGTGAAAGATGCAGGCTGTGTTTTAGAAGGAAAGGACCCCAAGTTTCTTGATATCTATAGAGCAAAATAAAAAGATTTTCATCTGCCTATATATCCAGAAATTGGATTTTTGTAATACCACTCCTCCCTTCTCTCCATCACGCATGGGGCTGCCCTTTCCAGTTCCATGAATATGTCCTTTTGAATGTTTAATTTATGCTGGGCTTTACGATGGGCATCCCCCATATTATTGACTCACCAGCTGAGATGTTTAATGCAATTGAAACTCCAGATGCCTTAGCTGATAAGTAACCTCTATGAATCAAGGTATTTCTCTCAGGAGATCAAACAGAGGAGGCACTGTGGAGAGCAGTAGGAAGAAGATGGACTTTGGAATTTACCCTGAGAGCAAATGATAGCTCTGTTACTTGCTAGCCCTGTGACTAATGCTAATTATTTTAACTTCAGTGTCCTTACAGTGAATTAGGAGTATTGGTATTTTCTGAGTTCTTTTGAGCATTGCATGAGTAAACATGAGCTTTTTACATGGAGGTGCTGAAAAAAAATGTAGGTTCTTTGCCCCTTATCATATTGCTGTTGTCTTAACTTTCTTATTTGTTCTTATTCCCGAACCCAGCATCACCTGGGACTCACACTCTGTTGAACTCACACTCTCAAATCATATATCTGCATCACTTCCATTGCACCTACTTACTCAGCCCTGCTGGGGCATCCCTGAGCAAACTGCTTCCCTCTCTTGTCCTGCCTGCTGAGAGGCCTTGGGTCGCTTTTCTGAAGCCGGAACCTTCCCACTCTGGAAGCATTTGATTCTCGTCTGTCAAATGAGGGAAGCGGCTTAGGGAGCTAGAAGGCCCTTCCAGCCCTGGTGTTTGGTAGGTCCCTGTGCACAAGACCACCACCTGATTGTGTCAAAATCTATTACTGATTTTTCTCTTTATCAAAAACAACATGTTTTTATAAAAGATGTTTTCAAAAAGAGACAGGTGAGGAAAGAATCAAAACACTCATAATTTTATCATTCCTGAATGTGTCTTACAGTCCTGACGTGTGTGTGTGTGTGTGTGTGTGTGTGTGTGTGTGTGTGTGTGTAAAACAGTAATTACATTCCCACTTTTTGGTCACATCCTTTTAAATGTTGTAATTTCTTGAATTTTTTCCATGTCACTTGAATATTCCTCTAGAGCATCATTTCAGGTATCTGTCTAGAATCCATGTATGAATGTTTCATGGTTTATTACTGGACATTTTAGGGACTATCTTGTTTTTCCACTGTTATAAACAAGGCAGAGCGTTTTGAAAAGTGCCACAAATAGCATCCTCTGTGCATCTATCTTTTCACGTATCCTTGAAATTGAATTAACAGAACAAAAGGTGTACGTATTTTTAATGTGTTTGGTATAACATTGTTAGATTTCCCGGCTGAAAAGAGGGACCTCTTTATTTCCTTCCCTCTGGGAGTCTGCAGCTTTGACCACCTGGTTTCTGATGAGACAAGTAAGTCCTACTTGGGCACAGGAGAGAAAAAATAACATTTATCCTTACTTGGGTAGATCTGGCTCCAAGTCTCCTGTGTTTTTAAACTCTCCTTGAATGGAAAATCTTCCTGGCTAGTGCACGATGATTCACTATTTATCAGCCAGTAGCTCCTCTGTCTCCTGTAAATTGCCACCTTTGAGTCAGTGAACTGTTCTTTTGAAGTTGGACCCTTTGGGAAGAGCCTGTCTGCACCTCTGTCTCATCAAACTGGAGAATTTCATCTGTGTGTCTTTCTGTAATCTCATTTTGCACAAGATTTTCTATTTTCTCTGTTACCGGCCTTTTGATTTAATGTTTTAATTTGGCATGTAGGTTCTTTGTATTACTATTTTGGATAGTTCATGCCATTCTAGGTAGAGTATTCTGTAAAATTTTTTTGAAGCATCATTTTGTGAAAGATGTCTTACAGACCTAAATTACTTATTTACAGAAACAAAAACAAGATAAAAAGATATGCACTTTTGATAACTAGATAACTTTATTTTTTCAATTCCAGTGCTCAGGAGAAAACCACCTGTTCTTTTATACAACAGGATGAATCCAAGCACAATTTTTTTTTTTCTGATTGACTATCTGGCACATGGGTTGTTGCTTAAGCAGGTTGATCATAGCACATTTTCTAATTTGTAAGGATGTGAATCCATATGCTCCTTAGAAGAAGACTGCGTGGGTTGGCCTTGCTCCTTCTGGACAATGAAGCTACTGTTGTAGGGTACCCTCCTTGCACCCAGGATCCGGGACACCAGTGAGCGGCTGCCACAGAACAGCTCTCCGAGTGTACTGTTACAGCAGCATGTGGGAAGGCTTATGGTATAGTAATGTGACAAGCTGTGAACAGCAGATCAGAGAAAAATGTGAGATAATTTAATTGAGGAGTTTGGAGAGAGGACAGCTAAAGAGCAGAGAGCAGGGACCTGGCAGAAAAAGGCCATCTGAGGAAGGGATAAATTATGAAATAACATTCTGAGGACAGGGTGAAAAGGGTGCTTCCTCATTCTCTGGTAGTTTGGGTCAATTTCCTACCCTCACATGCTTTGCAACAAGGGAAATAATTTATTTTTATTACTGCCCCATTCTTGCAATGGCTTTTTTTTTTTTAATATTGCCTATAGCAAGGCACCCATTTCTATGTAAGAAACTGACTTCCTCTTTTTTCTGGGTTTGATATTTACTATTTCTGTTATATTCTACCCTTTCGGCAAAATATTTTTTCTTTTTTTTCTTTTTTTTTTAAGTAGCAGTAGCAATGAAAGTCTAGGGTCAAGCTATAGTATGTTCTCTTTGACTCATCCTATATCTCTTGGAGGCTACTGTAAGATTTTTTCTTTCTTCACTGTCATTGGCTCTGATATCTGAAAGGAATAATTTTAATCTTCATTCACAAACCACTTTTTAAGTTAGTTTTAGAGGTCATTTCTTATAGTTTACTCTCAAATTATCCTTACAGGACCAGTGGTTAATTTGACATTATCCTATCTTTTAGTAAATCTTAATCCCAATATCCTGAGTGCTTAAAAGACAACAAGGAGAGACCAAAAAGGGTTTGCCTAGAAGTATTAAGGTATTTGATTATTCACATTGAAATAATTCACTTACTAATTTTTCAATTTTCTATTTTTTGTGCGTGTTGAGACCAGTCTTCTGTTTTAGTATGTGTGATCATCTTTTTTAGAACAAGGTCTTGGAAGAGTTGACCGTCAGTTATGGGTCATGGAGTAGTTAAAGCTATTCCTGACACTTCTGACTTTGTATTTCATTTTAGAAAACTTTCACATATGCCAGTGACAGAATCTGTGCCTCAGAATCATAGAGAATCATCAACTTTGGCCCTTGAGGACAGACATCACTGGAAAACAAGGATGAATACACAGAGAGAGAGAGAGCATATGCACGCAAGAGAGAGAGAGAATGCTAAATAAATAAAATTTTCTTTGTGTTGTGCGCAATTACAGATATGGTTTGTCCAAAAGGCAAGCCATAGGAATCAGAATCATGACCTTGGTCAGTACATTATATCATAGAGTTCAACACAATCATGTAACATCACTTCTGCAGGTTGTCTTTGGTCACACATGGTGTTGCAAGAATATTGATTCTAGATTAAATTTAACCCCAAATCTCACTACCCCTAAATTTAATCTTAAACATAAATTCTACGTCTTTGACCTCTTCGGAATTATCTTTCTGTGCACGTGCACATAAGTCTATATGTAGAATTTAATGTAAAAATTTTAAAGTAGAAATTCTAGCTTCAAACTCTTATTGAAGTTTAATGTGTTATTGGTTACACAGTTGAAAATATAAAGTATTGTTGTAAGTCAAAGAGAAAAGGTGAAAAAATGACTTTGCCAGACACACAAGGACATTGTCTTTCTCTACCAGTTTCTTCCCGCTGCCTTGTACACTGTGTTTTCTTTTTTTTTTTTATTGCATTTTGGGTTTTGGGGTACATGTGAAGAACATGCAAGATTGTTGCATAGGTACACACATGGCAGTGTGATTTGCTGCCTTCCTCCCCATCACCTATATCTGGCATTTCTCCCCATGCTATCTCTCCCCAATTCCCCACCCCCCGCTGTCCCTCCCCTATTCCCCCCCAACAGGCCCCAGTGTGTAGTGCTCCCCTCCCTGTGTCCATGTGTTCTCATTGTTCAACACCCGCCTATGAGTGAGAACATGCGGTGTTTGATTTTCTGCTCTTGTGTCAGTTTGCTACTTAAACCCACATGTTTTCCCACTCTGTGTAAATCCAATCGTGTGCTTTTTGAAGATGATATCCTCCTTTCTTGGGGTTACCATTCTTTTTAGCATAATGGTTCAAGATGTCCAAATTAGTTAGAGGGAGACTTAATGCATTCATATATTATAATATGAATAATTTGATTTGAAGACCTGGCATACCAGTTGTATTTGGGAGAATGACACTTCACACAATTTTAGAGGATATATCTGCAGAAAGAGATCCTCTAGGGAGCTTCAAGAAGCCTTGTCAAGCATTTTTCCATCATTCTGGGAGAGCTTTGATCCCATTTTAAACTCTTCACTAAAAAGTTTATGTGTGATTGAACTAGCTTTTAAAAAGCTGACTACATACTAGTTTTGTAAACACTTTTTCTCTTTACTCGCCACCCCCACATCTTCCTAGGTTTATCTCCAAATGCTTTATATTACCCAAGCACTTAAACAAGATTGCAGACATTTTCATCTAAGCTAGTAGCAGTTAATTACCTATCTTTGTCTGTGTTTCAGCACTTAATACTATTTTGACAGGGGCTGCATACTCTGTCTTTCTGGAATTTTTTAAGTGCTCTTATGAGTAATTTGAGAAATTCCAAGTACAGATTAGATGAGCTATTCTTTCCTTTGTTGCTTTTTTCTTCTTTAAACATTTAAAGAGGACCCACTATGTGTCAGGCAGTATGTGTTCCTCTCTCCCACATACAGTGTCTGATTTAGTCTCCTCTTACCCTGAAACTGCACCTGCAATCACCGCCATAATCTCAGTGTATATGTGGTTTATTTGGGGGGTGGGAGGGAGTTGTTTGAGAGCGTGGTATAGAAAGGTCATGATCCCTGGGAACTATGTCCTTTTTTATTAGTGATTTTGTCTACAAGGGTGTTGCTGCTCCCATCTTTGTCAGGTTGGTAAAATCCTGACAAATAAATGGAAGAGAAGTTGGTTAATGGAAGAGAAGTGCTTTACAACCAAGGATGATAGCTCTGTGGGATGTTTCAACATAAGTACGTTTCGGTTTCTTTTGAAAAACCTGTTTACTCATCTGCATTGTAGGTGAATAGGAGGCCTAAGTCCCAAATGGAGTATGTCGGGAAGGATTACTGATGTATTTATGTTTGCTTCTAGAATATTTGTAAGAATTGGTTTTATTACTCTCTTCAGTGGGGCTTATGGGGCTTACTCACCCAGTCATTGTTTGAATATCTCAGGACTCTCATTCTGAAACAGTGGTGTTCCTGAAGGTGCTTTCCCGAACCTGAGGAGTGAAACCTGCCCCAGATTCGGGCAGGCCCAGCCAGGATCTCCCTTTTTTGGCTCGACCCCTGCTTTCCTCCGCTGGGGCCAGACCCATGGCAGTTCTGCCAGTGCCTTACTGGCCTCAGGGGATAATGTTCTCTCTCTTCCAGCTCTTCTCTTGACTCCCAAACTTTTCTTCTTCCACCTTCCCTCTGGTTTTCCCTCTCTTTTTCCCCTTTCCTTCCCTTCTCCCAGTCCTTCAGCAAACATTTATTCAGTGTCTACTGATTACATAGCACTGTACAAAATTCCAGGGATCCAGAACTAAATAAATAGAATTTTCCCTTTTTTGTATACAATTAACAGATGTGGTTTTTCCAAAAGGCAAGCCATAGGAATCAGTTTTTTTAAATAAAGGAAAAAAGTTATCTCTATGTGAATCAATTCTATGTTCCTATTTAGAGTTGCCATCAAAGTAGTTATAGGTGGGCATTTTCTAGCATGAAAATTTTTCAGGATGACATTCATTCAGCAAATACTTATTAAGTGCTTAGTGTGCCAAATTCTGTGCTAGACACTAGAAACCTAAAGACAGGTAAGATCAGGTCCCTTTCTCGAAAGACTCACCTTCTAACAGGGGAAAGAATTCTATAACATATATGGTGATGTCATAGTAGATCTCCAGGGGGATACTAAAGAGTGTAAGTGTTGAGCGGGGTAGGGGCAGGAGTGTTATTCACTGCTATTTTTAAAGTGCCTGAGACAGTGCCTGACACATAGTAGGCTCTTAATATTAGTAAGTATTTGTTGACCAGCCAAGGGGGCAGTCCTCAGTCGGGGCTCATTCAAAGAGGTGGCATTTCAGCTGTTTCACGAAGGATAAGGAAAAACACTGCCTAGGAGGAGAAGCACATTGTAGATAGACAGAATACCAGCAAAGCTGGAGGATGTGGAGGTGCACAGAGGTTCATCGAACAGCCTCAGCATACCTCAGAAGGAAGTGTTGAAGAGATGCTTCCAGAAAGGCAGACTGGGGTCAGAGTATGAAAGGTTTGAAGGCTTTGGCCTTTTTCCTACTGCTCTGACCAGGACGGGGAGATATGGTTCAGACAACCTTATGGAGTAGAAACTGTTGTGCTTATTCCACAGATGAGGAAACCAAGGCACAGAGAGAGTAACTTGCCCAACAAAGCACAGCTGTTAATGGACAGAGGTGAATTTGAAGCAGGCAGGCAGGTTCCAGAGACTGCGTTCTTAACTGCAAGCCACACTGCCTTTACATGTCATTGATGTTACTATTAATTTTTCCTTCCTTGTACCATCTCAGTCCAATTCCCCAGCCCTCTAGCTGCCAAGACTTTGTGGGGAATAGAAGGAAAGGTGTGTCTGGTGCCTGACCTTTCTCACCATCTCTCTTCATATAAAGCAGACCTATCCCTGTGACATTTCATTCCCTCTAGACCCTGTCTGAGGATGGAAATGAATTTGATAAATGAATCTGCAATGAATGAAGGGTAGTGGATAAATGAGTTAGCCTTCTAAGAAACACGTCTACCTTTTAACTAACTTGCAACTGGCTGTCACCCAGAAGAGTAACAAATTTCATGCCAATACAGAATTCTTTTTAGCTGGAATACCTTAAGTCACACCCGAGGCTAGTTTAACCTGCCTCTAATCATGTCCAATGTACTATTTATATAATGTCTCTTCCTTTAGTTCTTTTTTATTCTTAATACAATTTCCCAAATTATCGCAGTCACTCTTATTCATTGAAACTTTAGAAAACAGAGAGAAGCAAATAGAAGAAAATTTAAATCTCTTAAAATGATCTTCCTATCCAGCAGTAACCACTGTAGACTTTATAGAGCTTGTCTGTCTATAGTCTTTTTTACATTGTGTATACATGAAATATGTCTGAATATAAGGCAAGAAGGGGGTTTTGTTTGGCCAAACATTATCCTTAAAGTGGGCATCATCTTATAATCGAGTCCCTATAAGTCTCTCAGATTATGGACACTCCTCTATTATTTTATTTTGAATAACAAAGTACTATTTAGGCAAACAATCCTGAAATAATTATCCTGAAATCACTTCAGTCAGCTTGAGTTTTGGGTGCTTATAGAGATCAGTTGCTAGAATTGCTGTAAAAATAAGTGTTGAAATTCAACAGAAACTTAGCCATTATGCCTAAAGGTGTGACCCCACAGCCTAGGGTTGGATGCTGTGTGGAGCAACTCTTTTTTATATAGAGCACTTTTAAGAACAATACAATAAGTGATTCAATAGTGGAGATCATGTACAGCTCAAATGATGACACCAACTTTCTTAATATGATGCAGATGGATATTTCCCACTCAGGATCAAATTTCCAGTGACAGCATCACATACTAAGTCAAAGATTCTATCTCAGACAATCAGAGATGTTAGATGACTCGAAAGACATTCTAACAATGATGAAGACATTGAAGAGGAGTGTGAAACATTTGAATTAAAAAAAAATTTTTTTTTAGACAAGAGTCTAGTTCTGTCACCCAGGATGAAGTGCAGTGGTACAATCTCAGCCCATTATAGCCTCAACCTCATGGGTTCAAGTGATTTTCCTCATACCTCAGCCACCGAATAGCTGGGATTACAGGCATAAGCCACCATGCCCAGCTAATTTTTGTATTTTTAGTAGAGACAGGGTTTCGCCATGTTGGCCAGGCTGGTCTCCAACTCCTGGCCTCAAGTGGTCTGCCTGCCTCGACCTCCCAAAGTGCTGGGATTACAGGCATGAGTCACTATGTCCAGCCTGAATAAAATTTTTAATAAAATATTATTTCACAAAACATTTACAAATCAACCTATTGTATAAAATCTAATTTGAAGTATATACATATATATATATGTATGTATAACTAAATTAATAAGGTATCATCTAAGAAGATGATTATTTTATCACATTCCTCAGAGTTTATATACTTAAGTTAGCAAAGCTGTTTGTCTTTTTTGTTATTTTTGTTTTGTTATTTTCTGTTCTCATTGGTAAAATAGGAGATCATTTTTTGAGGCTACCTTATATTGAGGTATATGTGGCAATATAGATTCATTGGTTTAAAAAAAAAAATAGATCGAGGCCCTATGAGGTGGCTCATGCCTGTAATCCCAGCACTTTGGGAGGCCAAGGTGGGCAGATCACTTGAGGTCAGGAGTTTGTGACCAGTCTGGCCAAGATGGTGAAACCCTGTCTCTACTAAAAATACAAAAATTAGCCAGGCATGGTGGCACCCACCTGTAATCTCAGCTACTCTGAAGGCTGAGGCAGGTGAATCACTTGAACCCAGGAGGCGGAGGTTGCAGTAAGCCAAGATTGCACCACTGCATTCCAGCAAGACTTCCTCTTGGGGAAGTGGCAGGGGCAGGGGTTAGGGACGGGGCTGGGGGGAAGAAAACAAGATCACACAATAGATTTTTTTTTATAAACTGCATCTTATATTTTATAAAATTATGACTATTTTCCATGCCTTAAGCTTCTTAACCTAATCATTTGTAATGGCTGCATTAGAATTTGTGAACTAGCATTTATTTAGCCAGTCCTCTCTTGTTAGATATTGAAGATTTTTTCATTTCCTTACTATGATAAGTAACCTTGATGAATATCTGCATAGATATGTCTCTTAACTGTATCTATGGCTATTTTTCTTAAGTTAAATTTCTAGAAATAGAATTGCTGAGTCAGGAACTTGGAAACAGGTTGCCAGGTCACACCAACCAGGAATACTTTCATTATATCTTAGGGAATTATTCAGTTATTGTTCCCTTGTGACAGTGTCTTAATTAATTCGGAGTAACTCTGTAGCGTGATCATTTTATTGCTGTCCAATATGTTTGTTTTATCTTCATTCTTCCTCACACCTCATGCCTCTGAATTAGTATTAAATAAAAGTTATAGGATTTCATGTCTATTTCATTGTCCAAACCTATTGATTGAAAATGTTTGCTACCACCTGGGTTAGTGAAGGTGTTTCTGTAGTACCATGTGGTATATTACCCATTTCCTGTGAATGGCATTAAATCATTAGAAAATATCCCTGTGTCTTTTGAGATGGAAAAATCTATGATTTTCCTTAAATTCAATGGAATACTATTACTGTAGTTTACTGTAATTGTGTTCTTTTTCTTTCCATTTGTTGTATATGTTGCTAATCTTTTTATTATACAGCCTCAGAAGATAAGGAAGCTTGCAAAGCCCTTATGGGAGACACTGCTACTTTTACACCAAATAGCTTTCTTGTCTTTGCTTACCAATTAGAAGAATCCCTTTTATAGTTGAGCTGCTAGCCAAAAGGCATGTTTCCCAGCCTCGCTGGCCATGTGACTAAGTTATGGCCAGTGAGATGTAAGAAGTGTGTGTGTGGGAGTTCTAGGAAGTTTTAAAGGGCTAAGCTGCACCCTCTTCAGCCCTTCTCCATGTGGTTTCTTGGAACATGAGTGTGATGGCTGGAGCACCAGCACCATTTTGGACTTTGAGGAGGAGGACTGCATCCTAGGATTGGTAGGAAGGAAAACTGGTAGGAGCTTGGGTCCTGATGAATGAGGAAGCTTCGTATCATTCTGTACTGCTCACCGCTGACTTCTTTTACATGAAAGAAATAAACTTCCATATCATTTAAGCCCCAATTTGGGGAGGGTGTCTGTTAGCTAGAGTCTGGCTTAACCATCTGAAACAAAGATGTTGTAGATTTTATGGCCACATATCTTCCTGTTCCCTTTCCTACATTTTACTTCTCTAGTCTCCTTAGCTAAAAGGGATTTCTTAGTTGAATTAGAGGACCTCCACCCCCACCTGTGTGGAAGTACAACTGGTAGTGTTCAGATGGAAGATAAGGACACATCCAAAACTGTTACATAATCGTACTTCTCATGTTCATTCACAAATACTGTTGAAGGACTGTTGGTTTGTTGAACATCCCCATCCTCTGTCCCTCCTCCAAGAAAAAGCAAGGGAGGGTTATTATTGCATAAAGAACTAACAAATGAACTCTGCTCTGTCAGAAAGTAGGTCTGGCGTGGCGGCCTGGACGTGATGAGGCAGGAGCTGGTCTGTAAGCAACAGCTCCACATACTCAGCTTTAGTGTCTTCAGGAAGCTCATCACTGTGCATGCACACAGCCTGCTGGGGACCTTTCTCCACCTTCTCCCTCACTTTTCTTACTAAAGTAAATTATGATCATGTGTTAGGCTTATCTAGCTCTTTCAGTGAACAGCTCGAGGCACACTGCTTTTTACATGGAACATTCAATATTATAAAACATAATCATGAGGAACATGGCAAAGGATGACTAGAAGACATAGAGAAAGAAGAAAAGGGTGGAGAAAAGATAAAAGGAGAGAAAATTCCCGATTTTAGCCATGGATATACAGAATCACTGTAAAGAGACTTTTAAAAAATCTGGTGATAGATTCTTGAAGGCCTTTGATGCCTTTTTTTCAGTGAAGTCACCCTGAGAGCAAACAAGGAAGTCAAGTAGGCATATCCTGTTTATTCGTCTTGTTAAAGTACATGTGTACGGGAAGATGATGAGGTGGAAAGGGCATTCCTTCAAAAACACGAACCTGGCTCCCATTCTGGTGTGTCCCACTTGAGGCCCACAAGATTAACTTCACCCCACTGTCCTCCCACCCCACTTTCTTGTTACAAAACCACGCGGTATGTGAATTGATGCAGACATACAGACATTAAAGTGGGGTCTTGGTATTGAGCTTACTATGCCCCACTTCATTGTGTTTGTTTCCATTCTTGATAGAGCTGTTGGGAATTATTATTTAATGACAAGAAGTGGGTAGAGCTGGAGAGGTGGGCCTGGAAGATACCTCCCCAGTTTAATATGTTCTATTTCCTAGGATGTGCTTCTTAGTGGATTTAATAAATTCCTCTCAGTAATTTATATTGGCATGTCATCTCCAAGCTCTTGTAGTGATGTTTTTCAAGGATTTTTTTTTTAAGGGGAAGATTTACATGGATCCTTTTTCTACCCACTGTGAAAATTGTCTGTATGCCCCTACTGGTGTATTTATTTTATTTTTTTTTTTTTTTTATTTTTTTGAGACAGATCGTGCACTGTCGCCCAGGCTGGAGTGCAGTGGCATGATCTCAGCTTACTGCAACCTCCATGTTCCAGGTTCAAACGATTCTCCTGCCTCAGCCTCCCAAGGAGGTGGGATTACAGGCACATGCCACTATGTCCAGCTAATTTTTGTACTTTTAGTAGAGACAGGGTTTCACCATGTTGGCCAGGCTGGTCTGGATCTCCTGATCTCAGGTGATCCACCCACCTTGACCTTTCAAAGTGCTGCGATTACAGGTGTGAGCCACTACACCCAGACTCCCTGATGGTTTAAAGAGACTGTCACTGTCCAGTTCATATCCATGTTTCTTCCATTTGTCTCTTTGATGAAATCTAGAATGAGCCTTCAGTTATGAGAAAACGTATCCTGGAAAGAGAGACAGACTGTGTGTGTGTGTGTGTGTGTGTGTTTTATGAGTAGAATAGTCATAATCTCATAGAGTATTAGGGCTGGGAGAATCTGTGAAGCCATTACCATCACCACCACCGCTCCTTATGTTTTATTGTTGCAAACCTGGAGTCCCAAAGAGGTGAAATCACTTGCTCTGATCACACAGAGTCAATCTAAGCCTAGTCCCACTCACTTCATCCAGCTGTCTCACACTGCCTGGCTTTGCAAGACAGCAGCCGAATCTTATTAGAAGTCTGGGCATCAAGTCCTTCTTGGTTTAGAATTGTCTTGGAATAAATCATCCTGATTAGGGAGAGCACCAGAGAATTATAGAATCCCACAGGCTTCTCAAAGATAATTCACTTTAAACTGTTCTCCGTAAAAGCCACATAAAAATGTCCAACAAATCATAGAAAAATGAGCTCATGGAGTTAACCACAAACTTGAATAAGAATGTGTTTGTCCAGAGCTAGAAGTATGTAGAAGATGTTTTCAAAAGTGTGGCAAGTAGTAAAAATTGGGAGAAGAAAGTCTGGAGCCTGGCTTAGTTCTCATTGTTTTTCTGGGAAAGAACAGAAAAACAAGTTAGATCCAATTCTCCTTGCCCCACCCTAATTTTCAATGTTCTCAGAATTTGTTTCTTTGAAGTTGAAGCTCATAGATTTATGGCCTCTTTAAACAGTTGAAAACCATCACATTACACTGAAACACACGTGTTTTCTGAAAGTTCTGTTTAGGTATTTGCAAAGAACTAGTATACCTCTTAGACAGCTTAGAATTTAGGCAGAACTGCTCTTGTCTAACTTACTTCGTGTTACTTGGAGTGGAGGGATTGTTGAATGAAATGTTAGTATGAGTATTCCTTAGGTGATACTGTGTCTTGGGTTTAAAAATGGCAGACAGAGTCAAGACAAACCTGTCCCTCTTTCTGTCTGTGTCAGGCTCTGCCATCTGTTCTCTTCCTGGCTTCGCTGGAACAGGCATATTTTAATGTATGTGCTCAGTGCTCATGTCACAGGATGGCAGGACATGCTACCAGGACAGCCTCACTGTCAGGACGGGTCCAGTGAGTCTACAAGTTACTTTTTGAAATGGGAATTTGGTCTAGGTTTTTGCACATCTGTTAGCTCCCGCACGTAAGTCCAAGTCTTTCTCACATGCTAGTTTCCTTGTATCCTGTTTCTTTGTAGGATTTTAAAAAAGAAAGAAAAGAAAAATAGGATGACTTAGTGCTCATTATTGTAGGGCCTGGCTGTTGTGTTCACATTTGGTGACCACTGCTTTTTGCTGTCCCCGTGAAATTAATTTTTTTTTGCCTTTTTTTCATCTTAATGTGTAGAATTTTATGACAGAGAAGCCCTGGTAATATTAAATAGCATTTGTAGATAATCTGTTCATTATTATCAGCTTTGCTTAATTTTGCCAGTGATAGCCACTCTCCTTCCTAACTGTTCACTGTAGCCATTTTCAGTATCACATTTACAAGGGGGAAGTAAAGAGTGGGTCAGGGGAGGAGCATTTCTATGGTGCCTTATATGTGTAAGGCATTTTATATATTGAATATTTATCAAAATAAACATATGAGGTAATAATTATCAGTCCCATTTTGTGAACGTTGCAGCTGAGGCTGAGAAGAACTAAATGATTTGTCAAAGGTTCTGCAGCTGCTACTGCAGTTGACAAGGATTTAAAATCAGATCACTCTTGACTCCAAAACCAGGCTCTTTACATACTGTTACATTCACAAAGCAGTCACTAGCTTTAATAGGCCTATTTATCCATCATAGAACTGTCCCTGAAGTTTATAAAAAGAAGAGAGTTATGTAGGTATCTGTGGAGGTGAAGGAAATCAGCTGTAGTGGTGAGCAACAGCGAAACATAGTGCAGAGTCACAGCCCAGGATTGCACTCGCAGGACTGACTGATCACAGGAAGGAGGGTGGATAGGTGATGTCTGTGGAAGGGAACTGGTCTTGGAGAAATTCAGGAAGTTTGGGTGAAGTGACAAAAGACAAAGGAGGAAAGGGGCAGAGTAGTAGAAAACAAGGAGCAGCCAAGATGAGAAGTAGGGATGATGTGCTGGCCATGGTAGAGTTGGAAACTCCAGTGGAAGTGGCCGCAGACCTGGTGGCAGTGGAAAGGGTCAAAGACGATGATAGAGGTTCAGTGTGTCACCCACATTCTATCAGCCATGAGGCCTCAGCATATGTCCCCAGTGAATGTCTGGTGAGTGAGGAAATAAGTGGGAGGAGGGCTAATGGAAAGAGAATACAAGGCTCCTAGTAATCTTGATCATAGTAGGGTCTGCTCTTATTAGATAGGGTCTTGCTCTGTTGCCCAGGCTGGAGTGCAGTAGTATGATCACAGCTCACTGTAGCCTTGACCCCCTGGGCTCCAGCGATCCTTCTGCTCAGCCTCCTATCTGAGACCATAGGTGTGAACTACAATGCCTGGCTAATTTTTTGTATTTTGGGGTAGAGATAGGGTTTTGCCCTGTTGCCTACACTGGTCTCAAGCAATCCACCCACCTTGGCTTCCCAAAGTCCTGGTATTGTAGGCGTGAGCTACCGCGCCCAGCCTAATGCATTACTTTAAAGGTTGTTTGTGAACAGAATTCTGATCAATGTCAAACATTCAGTAAAACTTGGGGGAAAGTGTAGCAGAGGGTTATTGGTGCAGAAGCATCATCATCATCTAAACTCCTGGTGCACATTCTCAAAATGTGACCGATAAGATGGCAAGGTGTAGGTGACAAGGAGGGAACAGAGCTTTACTGTTTTATGATGAAGCCAGAGATAAGGTTTTAGTTGGCTGTGTCAGGAGGACAATGGTAGCAACAAGTAAAGAAAATGTTTGTAGGATGTGAAAACTACTTTGAAGAAGGAAGACAAGGCTGCCTCAGTTTCATTCTCTATTTATTTAGAAAAAAATGCCATTAGCATACTACCAGGGAGGTGATAACTGTTGCACGGTCATCGCGCCATTGGAGGAGGAGAAAAATTACTCAAAATTAAGGAGGCTGCTGAAAATTATTCTAGGAGTGTAAATCTCAGGGCTATCAGTAAGGCCTGGATCTCTTCATCCCATGTTTCCTACTATCTGCTCTGCCTGTATCTGCCATATATCCAATAACTGTTAAAGACCCAAGGCCCCAGAGACAGGGAGGTATGACCCCCCTAAGTTGATGGGAAGGAATTGCCCCGGCCCTTTCAGACTCTCTCCTGCAGAGGTTACCTGCCCTGACCAAAGCACATGCCGGTTCTTTGCACAAGGCTTCAACTCAACCAGAGCTTACAGCTCTCAATTTAGACGTAAATACCAACTTCTCTAGAAAAACTCTCTCTGCCTTTTGGTCAAGAAGACTAGGTACTATGAAAAGCTTCACTCTGGAGGCTGCTATTCTGGAGATGGTCACCATTCAAATTATTCTATGCACTGACTGTTTCTGCTGCATGATTATTGCCATCCCAATGAAACTTGCCTGTAGGCCCGCTGACCCCCTGAGCTATGCATCCTGTGATTCCAGCTCTACCAGTTGCTCCAGGCTAATCCCGCCTCACTAACCCCGTCGACCAGGAAGGACACCATTCCATCCATCCTTTTGTAAAATGTCAGCCTTCATCACTCTTCATGCCTAGGTTGATATTACAAACAGTACACTACAAAGATGTACATTGATGTATATCATCAAAATATTTCTATACTGTATTACAGAAATATTTCTAAATTAAAATGGATTAAAAGTGAAGTCATGTGTTTGAAGTGTTTGAAGGAAAATTCATTTCTAAAGAGGAATTGTTTTCTTTCTTCTTCTCCCTTGCTTACATACTGAATTATATCTCAAAGCCCGAGTTTGACATTACCTGATTTAATGTAGGTGAGGGTGTTTAGCAGCATTGAAGACATGCTGGCAACAGATGTACTTAATTCTGGGTTTATTCAATTCTGGTGTGTCTTACACCCAGAGGGACCACTTACATCTCTGCTGAGTTTACTTTTGGATTTCACTTAGGTTTCTTTCCTGGTTTCTCCTCAGGACATAGATAAAAATAAGTCCTTATTTAATATTATGGTTGCTACATGGGTTTTGAAGGAGGAGAAGGACAAAGGATTGGGTGGGCAGAGATAATATAAAAAAGAAGAAAATATAGTCTTCTGGGAGCTGTGATAAATCTAGTTGAAGAGACAAGAAATTAACTGATTTGCATTTGAATAGCCATCAAAGCAGTAAGTGCTATAAAAGAGATCAAAAGGAGGTACTCTACTTATTACCAAGTAAATGACCTGAATGAGGGCTGCACCTTCTCAGGAATGGCCAAAGCTGTCTTCCTGGAGGAAGTGTGACTTAACTGGGTCTGGGAGGGTAGCTGGACGAAAGAAGTGAGCATTTTAAGTCTGAAAAGATGATATGCAAAGACAGGAAGTGGGTGCAGTGCAGGGCTCAAGAAGTGGTTCGGCCACGCAGAAAGGGGAAATGGGATTGGAAAGACAGGCTGGTACTAAGTTGTTGGGGGCCATGAATACAGTCTGAGTTGTGGACTGCCGTTTTGTAAGCCCAGGAAAACCATTACAGTGGCTTAATGGTGGTGTCCCTGACAGGTTGCTGGGGCCCAAACCAGAGGTGGAAGACCAGTCAGAGGTTTTTGTAATGATGTAGCCATGGTAGGAGTGGGAGGAGGAACCTGCACAGAAATGGTGACTCTAAGAGTAAAGAGATGGAGATGGAGATGGACTCTGGGCACAAAACAAAGAGTAATCTGTGAGATGTTGGAGAAAACTGAATATGAATATTAGTGGGGCCAGGACAGCAGAGGAACCGGAAAGATAAAATCAGAGAAGACCCTGAGGCTCCAAGTCTGGGAGCCTGGAAGTATAATTGATGGACATATGAAGGAGGTGGGGGTGGAGGGGCACTGGTATATAACTCAGGCTGGTTCTGATGTTTGGCATATAACCCAGATTTGATCAAAGCTGTTTACAGGGTATGACGAGCTCTGTTGCTTGCTCAAAGGATAATCTTCTGCCTTAGGATAAAATAGATGAAGACCAAGTCAGGTTGACTTACGTAATACTACATTGCTTATAAGTAGAAGTCATAGCCACTTGGCAGAGGAGCATGGTTTACACTCTTTGGATGAGACTCTAGGACTTAGACAGCTTCCTCTCTTAACATCTACTACACTGTTACATCCATTTTTACTGCTACCTGTTTCACAATAGTGTGTTTTCATTTACTTTTTATTAGCCAGTAGTGTCTTCTAAATGGAATAAGCCTGGATGTGGTTATGTCCATCATCAGCAAAAGTAACAGCCTCTTGACCTCTTGGCATGAACATGTAATACTAAGGAGGAGCACTCTCTGAAGCTCTGTTTCCATTTAATTTAGGAATGCAATCACTTTCGTTGGCTGCCATAACAATAATGAGCTTAATTTTTTAGTTGTGAGTGAAAGCAGCTTGCTCAGCTTGGCATTCTCTTTGCCGTGGCAGCTGGCCCACTGACCTCATCGTTTGGGTTCCCTGTTCCTATGATGGAACCAATACCACAAAAGTGAAATGCTGTATTTTCCAGAGTCACGGTACATGTGATTGTTTGTTTACAATTACATAATGCCTTAAACTTTAGTTCAACCCTCCCAAAAATGGACATAAATGTGGTATTTGAAGAGTGAGTTCATGTGTAGAAAAAGGATTGAGATTCGCCCTAATAAAGGGTTAGGTTAATGACCTCAGTCTGTCCTTCTGGAGCTCGTCTATCTGTTTAGAAGCCTTCACTGACTTTCAGGGTATTAGAAACAGGAAGTTTGGTATCCTGATGGCTGCCCCTGGTTCTCAACAGGTTGGTGCCTTTGAACTACTTAGGGGGAAGCTACTGCATTTTGGAATTATTACAAAATGAGGAGTCAACTGCACAAAGGTGACCCTTTCTTTTGAAGCCAGCCAGCGGTGTACAAAGGCATAAGTGTAATCACCAACAAGAAAATGATGCCTCTTACTCTGATTCAGCAGCTGACACACAACTAGAAGCAGGCTGGGAGTGTGGAATTTCTGAATTCATTGGAAGTTCACATTTGTCCTCCACATGTCACAGAATTCATCTTCTTGTGTTGTTTTTTAGGGTCAAACTTCACTATTACTGGTAAATGCCTCTGATAACTGGTAGATGCTTCTACTCCCTTTTCCCCAGTGGTCCTCCAGAGAGCCCACTCCTGGATTTGTCAGGTGGGGTAGGTGATACTAATGTGAAAGTCCATCCTCTGCTCTCAGGAGTGACTCTTCCCATTAAAAGACTGTATTAACACTAATAACATCCAAGAGTTTATGCTTTGGAAAACATTTTGCACATGTATTATCTTATTCAGTCCTCACAAACAAGTCTGTAAAGCAGGTAGTATCAGATTAATTTTATAGATGAGAAAACTAAAGCTCATAGATTAACCATAAGTCTTAAAGCAAAGCAAGAAACAGGGCCGGGATTTTAACCAGATCTGCCTTCAGATTTCATGCTCTTCTAACTTCGCCCCCTTCAAGTGAACAAAGTCTCTGCTTCTGCAATATAGCCTCTAGCTGTCTTAGTATTGCCCCACAGTGAAGCAGGGGGTGCTGGCCTCCACCGGCTGTTCACAATCGATGGTTTCTATTGGGGTGAAACCGCTGGAGATGGATAGAAGGCCACGAGCTCCAGACAGTTGGCTTCCAATTCCAGTTCTGCCATTTTGTTAGCATGATAGCTGTAAGCAAGTTATCTAACCTCTTCAAGCCTCAGTTTCCACCTTGGCAAATGAGAACACTAAAAGTACTCACACTCAGGGTCATACTATATTGGATGAGAACCACATATGTGAAAGTGTGTGGCACATATGTTATAGTCCAGGGCAACAGAGATAATGCTCTTTCAGTGTTAGCTGCTATGTCAGCATCACCCTCATCAGGTAGGACCAGTGCATCCTGCCTCGTGACTGTATTAACATCTGTATCCTAGGTCACCTGTATCCTGGGCATGGGCCTGTATTGGCCAAGGAGACCTCCTCTATCTTGGATTTAAAGGGTGTCTTACAACTTCTCACTGCATCTCATCACATCAGCAGGAATTATACCAGTCAGTGGTGTACTCTAACAATTCCCAAATGCTGGACGGGCACTGTGGCTCACTCCTGTAATCCCAGCAGTTGGAGATGCCAAAGCAGGTGGATCACATGAGGTCAGGAGTTTGAAACCAGCCTGGCCAACATGGTGGCCCCATCTCCACTAAAAAAATACAAAAATTAGCCAAGTTACTCGGGAGGCTGAGGCAGGGGAATCGTTTGAACCCAGGAGGTGGAGGTTGCAGCCAGCCAAGATCTTGCCACTGCACTCTAGCCTGGGCAACAGGGCAAGACTCTGTCTCAAAAAAAACAAAACAAAACAAAAAAAAACACTTCTTGAACTGATAAGCAAATTCAGCAAAGTCTCAGGATATAAAATCAGTGTGCAAAAATCACAAGTATTCCCTTACACCAACAGTAGGCAAGCAGAGAGCCAAATCATGAATGAACTCCCATTCACAATTGCTACAAAGAAAATAAAATACCTAGGAATACAGCTAACAAGGGATGTGAAGGATCTCTTCAAGGAAAACTACAAACCACTACTCAAGGAAATAAGAGAGGGCACAAACAAATGGAAAAGCATCCATCTTCATGGATAGGAAGAATCAGTGTCATGAAAATGGCCATACTGCCCAAAGTAATTTAAAGATTCAATGCTATTCCCATTAAATAACCATTGTCATTCTTCACAGAATTAGAAAAAACTATTTTAAATTTCTTATATGATCAAAGAAGACCACATATAGCCAAGACAATTCTAAGAAAAAAGAACAAAGCTGGAGGCATCACACTACCTGTCTTCAAAGTGTACTACAAGACTATAGTAACCAAAACAGCATGGTACTGGCACCAAAACAGACATATAGACCAATGGAGCAGAACAGAAATAACACCACACATCTACAACCATCTGATCTTTGACAAACCTGCCAAAAACAAGCAGTGGGGAAAGGATCTCCTATTCAGTAACGGTGCTGGGAAAACTAGCTAGCCATATGCCGAAAACTGAAACTGGACCCCTTCCTTACACCATCTACAAAAATTAACTCAAAATGAATTAAAGACTTAAATATAAAACCCAAAACCATAAAAACCCTAGAAGAAAACCTAGGCAGTACCATTCAGGACATAGTCATGATCAAAGACTTCATGACAAAAATGCCAAAGCAAGTGCAACAAAAGCCAAAATTGACAAATGGGATCTAATTAAACTAAAGAGCTTCTGGACAGCAAAACAAACTATCATCAGACTGAGCAGGCAGCCTACCAAATGGAAGAAAGTTTTTGCAATTTACCCATCTGACAGAGGTCTGAAATCCAGAATTTACAAGGAACCTAAACATATTTACAGGAAAAACCCCATCAAAAAGTGGGCAAACTATATGAACAGACATTTCTCAAAAGAAGAAATTTATGCAGCCAACAAACATGTAAAAAAAAACCTCAACATCACTGATCATCAGAGAAATGCAAATCAAAACCACAATGAGATACCATCTCACACCAGTCAGAATGGTGATTATTAAAAAAATCAAGAAACAATAGATACTGGTGAGGCGGTGGAGAAATGAGAATGCTTTTACATTGTTGGTAGGAAGGTAAATTAGTTCAACCATTGTGGAAGACAGTGTGGCCATTCCTCAGGGATCTAGAACCAGAAATACCATTTGACCCGGCAATTCCATTACTGGTTATATACCCGAAGAATTATAAATGGTCTACAAAAACACATGAACACTATTTATTACTGCACTATTTACAATAACAAAGGCATGGAACCAACCCAAATGCCCATCAATGATAGACTGGATAAAGAAAATGTGGTACATATATACCATGGAATACTATGCAGCCATAAAAGGAATGAGATCATGTCCTTTGCAGGGACATGGATAAAGCTGGAAGCCAGCATCCTGTGCAAACTAACACAGGAACAGAAAACCAAACACTGCATGTTCTCACTCATAAGTGGGAGTTGAACATTGAAACCACATGGACACAGAGAGGGGAACACACACCAGGGCCTGTTGGGGGGTGAGGGGTGGGAACTTAGAGGATGGGTCAATAGTGCAGCAAACCACCATGGCACACATATACCTATGTAACAAACCTGCACATTCTGCCCATGTATCCCGTTTTTGTTTTTTTTAAGAAGAAAACAAAAATATGTCACAGAGAAGTAGGAAACTACTTTAGTGAAGTTTTTAGGGCTCCAGTAGTCTAGGACAGTGGTTCTGAAACTATTTGATATTTAGAACCCTTCATAGACTCTGAAAATTGTTGGTGATACCAAAAAACTTTTGTGTATATGGATTTAGCTGTTAATGTTAACCACAGAACAAATTAAAACTGAGGGAGAAAAAAAATTCCCAAAGCCTAGTAGGATGAATACCTTAAGTTGTCAGTTATTTGCATCTTGATATGGATTCTTTCCTCTACTTCCTTCCAAAGACCAAAAGAAAGGAGAGTTTGGTGCTGAGGAGGAATGAGAGGGTAAGGAGAAGCATAGGGCAGGACAGGGTAAGGGGCAAAGCCAGAAGAGCTCTTTGGAAACCTGCAGACCGTGGCTGGGGAAATAGAGATGGGGGCATAAGGGACAAGTGCACGGGAAGGCAGTGAATCCCAGCCCACAGTTTTCCTTAGGGTTAGCTCCATGCAAACCTTACTTTCAATAGATACTTGCATATCTCCATCTAAAGAAAGTTCTTGTACTGTGTAGTTTTTACACGAGTGGCAACTTCACATTGCCAGAAGCACCTTTAAAGTGTAAATGGTCTTTTTCAAGGCCTGTGACTTCTCACAGACAGAACACTGCTCAGCAGAAACTGTTCAAACACAACAGCCTCACGCCACAGCAGACCGCTGAGCCAAAGAGTCTGTACAGCATCTTCAATATGAGTCCAAATACTGGCTATCGCACCTGGCTTCTTCTTTAACTCTACTCATCTCAGATAACTTGAGATAATTAAATAACACTGCATTCTTTCTGATTTTTTAACGTAAATCATTTCTGAGCAAGAAAGTCACATCTACCCAGCCTCCCAAAGCCATTGTAAGTACAGGGTTATTGTTTTTAAAAGGAAGAGGAAGATGAATTATTTGTGTCTCAGGAAAGCTGTTATCCTGGCATCTCCTTTTCTGCTGAGGTGGTATAATAAGCAGCTCAACTCTACTTCCCACCCTGGTGCCTGAGGCTTGCCCTAGAGGGAAATGCTCTTGAAGGAATAACCACCCACGAGGCCAGTTGTAACAGAGGCTGGGGGAGAGTCTCGCAGCCTTGCCTCACCTCAGAAAAGGGGTCCATGTCTTCTCACGCCTGCAGCCATCAACCCCGGAGTGAGAAATCCTTACCTGGAGAGTGGTGGCATTTACAATCTCAGATGCATTTCACAGTCTCTCTTTGGAGCAACTTTAGTGTGTATGGGCTGGAAAAGAGGAAAAGTGTGTTACTTTTTTTTTTTAATGCAACAACGTCGTATAACTGTGTCAACACATAAGACAGTCTGTCAAAGCTCTCTGCTGGTGTTGCTGCTGTGAATTAATTTTGAGCGTCACTTGTGAGCAGTAAACACTTTTGCAGTGTGAACAACTCTTTTGTACAGTAGGAGTTGTCAACAGCTTGCCATCCCCCCCTTTAAGGGAGGAAGGAAACAGAGGCTGCCTCTTCCCTGGCAAGTGAAGTTGACTGGAGTAGGAGGAGCAGAAATTTGTGGTGCTCCCATTTTGCTGTTTTATCTTTTCTTTTGACCACTTGGCTGTTAGATTTTCAGTGAGACTGGAGAATAAACATAACATGTAGAATTAAGAATTTGACTAAGCCACTGGGCATTTGGCCACTTCTTGCTGGTTTAGAATTGGTTCTAGAATGTATGATCTACATCACTTTTGTCCTTAAATTTGTTAGAGGTATCGCCACGAAGAGCAAGATGCAAAAACACACAACTTGTCTGCCAAACACTGACTGGAGAGAGATGCTTCTCAGTGTTTTTACATTTTATTACTGTTATGTTGAATATTTAATTGAACTTGGTTTACACAGTTAAAATATAATCACTTCACTAGGGTTGACACTTCATATAGTTCTATATTCATGTTCACTCTTTTGTTTCTTTTTATTTAAAGATCTTTGTTCTTTCTCCCCCTTCATCCCGTAACCAAATATTAAAGTCTACAACTCTCTGTAACTGTGGCAGACCTAAAGCTTCCCCTCTGCCAGCACCAGATCTGACAGTAGCACTGAGAGCATTGTATGACACTGTAGCAGCAGGCTTCCTTGACTCTGACCCACATTTTTGAGATGTGTTCCCGAGTCCCCATCCCTTTCAAACCTTTTAAGAATCTATTGTGCATAATGTTCCCATTCTAGCAGCTACTGGAGTGTTTTAGCATGTGCAGTCCTTAAGGTATGTGTGTTTAGTCAGGCTTCTCCTTTTGTCTTAAAAGTCCTTGCATCAGGTCTTACAATGGTACCCACTTGTTCTGACATCCTCAAATGTGTTGAATAAAGACCTTGTTCTACCTATTCATATCCCAGATCACAAAGTGGAGCCTAGAGACTTTCTCTCCCTGCGCTTTCCTCTGTTTCCTTGCAGCCAGCCCTCCTGGCCACCTGGCATAGTGTTCTTGCTGTACTGTGTGCAGAAAATGGTCAGCAAATGAGAATGACCGCTTTGTCTCAATTCACAAATAAAGCAGCAACTAGAGGGTGGCAGGGGTGGATGAGGTGGGTTTTCACCCATTTGGCATTGTCTTCAGGTTGAAAGAGAGTTCCAGGGGCCCTGTAAGAAGACCCCTGCCATGTCTTGTTGAGTAGAGAAGTTGCTTGCACTGGATGTTGAGCCCAAGGTGGATACCTCTGTGACAAAGCAGGCCTGAAGTCACCCTGGGAGTGTGAGGGGTACATGTGTCCTGTGGAATGGGCATGGTCTGCACATGCTACTGAAGTCAACCAGTATACATGATCTGACCCCACCCCCAATTTTTTTTCAGTTGGTTCTAAGCAGAGAAGCAGTTTTATACCCAGTGAAAAGGATACAACTGTTCTCTTCCCTAAGATACGAACATTTGGAGAGGATTGGTCTTTTTCAGAGGCAAACGTGCTATTTCTCTTGCCTACCTGGAAGGGTGGTTAGCTCACCCCATTCCTAATGGAGAGGGGAATCCGTATCATGAGAACCGTCAAAGGGTTAACCAAGGATGTTTTTAAAATGGAAATCATTATGAAATGTATGTAACATGAAAGACAAATGCAAAATACTTAAATGACAGGTGGCATCATTTGAAAAGGATGTGGGGGCTGATCCCAGAGCTGTGATCATACACAGCTGCATTAATTTGCCTAATCACTGGATTGCTGTAACCAGTGTCTATAAATAAACACACAAACTAATCTTTTGATTATCCTTTTTTATGGCACATTTTCTTCTCCCTTCCTTTTTTTTCTTCTTCATGTCTTTTCATTGTGATTAAACCATATTTCTAAACTTTGTAATTCCACAGATTCTTTTATAACTGTTATTTTAAACAACCAAAATAACTTTGGACAGTTCACAAAAAGAGAAATACAGATGGCCAATAAATGTATGAGATCTTCAGCTTTTTTATTGCTTTTAGAAAAATGCAAGGAAAAAAATCAATGAATTGTCATTTTTAAGTATCAGATAGGCAAAAGTTAAAATTATTGGAAAAATTCCGGTGTTGGCAAGAGTATGAGGGAAGAAGCATTCGTGTGCAAGGTCAGCAGGCATGCATACTGGTGTTCTGGCATTAGGTATTGAAATGATCAGTGTGTGTAACATTGCACACTGGCTTCTAGAGATTTACCCAAAAATAATAGTGACAAAACAGAAAGATACTTTCTCAAGGATTTTTAGGTGAGCATTGTTTACAATAGTGGGAAAAATGGGAAACTAGAAATGATCATCAAATGAGAGCTCATTAAGTAAATTCTGGTACATAAAGGAATACCGTGTATCTATTAAGAAAGATCATAAGGTGTGTATATATTTCCAAGGACAGAGGTTACAATACATTGCAATGTGGAAAAAGCAAGTTACAGAACAAGGGATATGTTTGCAGTTATAATACAAGTTATAATATATCCTGCTGGGGCAGGACCTGAAATTCTGAATTGTTAACAATTTCCTTAGTGTTGTCAATGCTGCTGGTCTGTGGACCACACTTTGAATTGCAGGTTAAAGTGTACACAGACATCTATGTGTGAATAAATGCTCGGAAGTACATGTGGAAGGTTTCCCAAGATGGTAAAGCTGAATATTTACTTTTGTCTTTGTGCTTTTCTGTATTGTTTAATACTTTATAATGCATCTGTAGCCAGCTTTACATAAACAATAAAGCTGGGTTTTAAATAATAAATAGCCTTTTGCCTACCTGGGAGGGTGGTTAGCTCACCCCATTCCTGACAGTAGAGGGGAATCCGTATCATGAGAACCTTCAAAGCGTTAACCAAGGATGTTTTTAAAATGGAAATCATCCATTTTGGAAACACGTTTTTTTAAAAGTTGACTTCAGATCTGCTTCTCAAACATTGAAAGGGGTCCCCAATAGACCACCTGGGCCCATCATTTTTAAGGATGGAAGATCATTAGAATCACACAGGAAACTTTGAATAACACAGATTCTCCAGCCTAACCCCCAGAAATTCTAACTGAGCCACCCTTAGGTGGAGAAATCAGCTTTTTACAAAAGTTCCCCTGGTGATTCTGGTTTACGCTAGGTCTGGCCCCGAAGCAGCCATCAGATGCCTTCTTCATCAGCTTTGGGGCCCAAGTCGGCTTTTGGAGGACAGCTGTACCCTCTCTCCTGCTCCCCTCAGAATCGCTGTGCTTCGGGGTGTCAGGAGGAGATTTGGGTGTCGTCACATAAGATTTCTATTTCCGATAGAAATTTCTTGAAGGTTTTCCACCAGTCTCCTTATAAGTTGTCCTAGCCTTCAGTGTTAGTGTCCTGTGCTCAACAAATTACCACAAACTGGATGAATTCAAACAATGTTTATTCTCTCACAGTTCTGGCAGCTGGAAGTCCAAAATCAAAGTGTTGGAGGCCCGTACTTCCTCCAAAGGCTTTAGGGCAAAATCCTCCTGTGCCTGTCGCAGCTTCTGGGGAGGCCTCAGGTGTTCTCGCCTCATGGCTGAATGACTCCAATCTCTGCCTCCACCTTCACATGGCCTTCTCCTCTGTCTTCTCTTCTGTGTCTTCTAAGAACACTTCCCCTTGGATTTAGGGCCCACTCAGGTAATCCAGAATGATTTCCATCTCAAGATTCTCAACTTAATTACATCTGCAAAGGTCCTTTTACTACATAAAGTTTCATTTCCCGGTTCTCGAAGTTAGGACATCTATATTGTCGGGACCTCAATTCAACTCCCTACACCTTCTAAACTATTCAACAGCAGTTTTGAAGTTAAGCAAAACATTCTAGATTTACCATTTTATTTTTCTCTGCGATCGAGTTTTCGGTTTTTATGTCTCTTTTTTATGGATAACCAAAGGAAGGTCTCCCTTGAAAAAAACAAAACTGTTGCCATGGGCAGTCAGTAGCTATACTAACGATGTGTCTGCCCCATGAAGCTCAGGCTTCTGTCCTGGTGGGTCTTCCTTCCTCTTGTTGAGCAGTTTTATCAGGCATCAGAGGGGCTGGGAGAGCCAGGCCTCGCCAACACTGTCTCTGAACACTTACACACTTCTTGCCTGTGCTTTTCTTTGTCCAGGCTCTCCTGGGATGCAGAAATTAGGGAGGTGTTTACTGAGGAATAAAACTAATATCTCAGTAGGAATTTAAGACAAATGTCATCCTAAGTCTGTTACTGATTGTGTTCAGTTGGACTTTGAACAGATTCAGGGCCACTTTCCCCGCCCCAGCCCCGAGGAGAAAGAGAAAGGAAAAGGCTAAAATGAGTGTGGCCTATCTATCCCATCTTACTGCCTTCAAGAAGTGCTTTCCTGTAAACTTTTTTTGGTTGTTCTTGTTCTGGTAAGGGAGGGTGAATGGATTTGATACTGAGACTGCCACAAGCCTGTCTCTTTTTTGTGTGTTTTACTGACTTGATCCTTGCTTCATGCTACAAATCTCTCATAGTGGGTATTTTTAGTTGAGGAGGAGGTTTCTCAAAAATGCTTTGACAGTGTCTGCTCATGCACAACCCCTGGGCATCCCCAGTGAAGTGCTTTGAGTCACGACCCCTTAAAATCCCAGGCAGAAATGTGGGTTTGGCCCATGGCGTGCTTTGCCTGGACTTGTGTCATTTCTCAAAATATACAGGTGGAGAACCAGATTAGTAAAAGGAAACCTTGTCACACATGGTAGGGTTCTGCTGTCCCAGAATCAACCTTTACAACTGGAAAGGTTCAGTCTTTCTTACTTGGAAGGGTTATATTCATTGACCTTCAGTTAAACCAGTCTTACCAATAAATAGGTAGCCTCACACCAGAAATAGGGGGCTAAAGGCAGAATTACTAAACATTTAAGCAATATGTGAGTAAAAGTATTTGGCCTTTATTTTTCTTTGTTTAAAATATGCAAAGATGGCCAGGCACGGTGGCCCACGCCTATAATCCCAGCACTTTGGGTAGAGAAAGCAGGTGGTCTCCTGTTCTGTGAATAAAGAAACAGGTCAAGCCAAGTGGATTACTTGAGGTCAGGAGTTCAAGACCAGCCTGACCAACATGGTGAAACCTGATCTCTACTAAAATTACAAAACATTAGCCGGGCATGGTGGCGGGTAATCCTGTAATCCCAGCTGCTTGGGAGGCTGAGGCAGGAGAATTGCTTGAAACCAGGAGGCAGAGGTTGCAGTGAGCCAAGATTACGCCACTGCATTCTTGGGCAGGACAGAGTGAGACTCTGTCTCAAAAAAAAAAAAATTGCAAAGGTGGCTTTTTTCTCTAAGATATCTGAAATTTAGATATATGTATTTTTATTAAAATAATGTTTTTATTTAAATAAGTAATAACCATTAAGAAAAGTTGAAAAATTTTAAAAATCAGAAAAAGCAATAAGAAGGAACCCTATGTACCTAGAGCTTCCCAGGGTTCCAGGCTGGTTGCAGAATCAGAGCCCTCTTAGCTAACGTGACTGGGAGAGGATGTTTTCTGGTTAATTGAAAAATCAATTAAACAGTGAGTCTTTTTTTTAAGATACTGCATACCTAAATCATGTATTTAATCACAAATCAACAGTTATTTACCAATCTTTTGATGTGAGCCTGAAGCCTTTTCTTGGAGTTTGGGTCTACTGATTGGAATTTCATGTAATCTTTCATGCACATTATTGCATGATTTCCATTTTCACTCTCTTTAAGTGAAAAAAATCTTTTTTTTCTTTTCCTCGGAAAATTAAAGCAAGTAATTGAAGATAAGTGAAGAATTTTTAAAGACACTTGCAACACAGTCTGACTGCAAAGTCATTTTAAAATTCTTATTATTTCCCCAATCTTTCACAGTTGTCTCAATCATATCTAATTCAATGGCAGATTTCCTCTAGTGACTTACCTCTTTCATTTCTTTAATTTTACTAAATTTTCATACAAATAACTTTATTTTCACACTCATATTTCATTGGCCAACATAATATTTAATATCTATAATTACAAAGCAGGTATAGCTGGCATTTATTGTTTCTGCAGAGAGAGCTAATGTGCTCCAGAGTACCAGAGAGAACCTTCAATATTCATTTGACCACAGTATTGGTCAGTATATTTTATACAGGGGATGGAGGATGCTGATTAATCCATCCAGCTGATTGGGGTCCATTGGTTAAAAGACTATTGGATAGGTTCTGAATCCATGCAAAAAATTCATCAGCAAAAACCCATTCAAAAAGCAGGTCGTCTTCAGATGGTTTGAAGGATTCTGTCAAACATAGGGACCAACTTTGGCACATTAAAGATCCATGACAAGACTTAAGATATTTGAAGGAAGCTTATGGTTACACAAATATTTGGCTTCCTCTGAAGGACCAGTAAACATATCGGTGAAGATGTTTGTAAAGTAGGCAAGCTTCACTCTGATAATCCTGTACTTCACTGATTTTCCTAATGGTTTATTTTAATAAAGTAGGGTTTTTTAAATTTCAGATTTATTTAACACATTATTGAATGCTCACAGAGTTCGGTACCTGCTGAAGTAGAGAAAGCAGGTGTTCTCATGTTCTATGGATAAAGAAACAAAGCCAAAAACATTTCACCCCATGAGAGTAGTGACCATCATGGATCTCCTGTTGTGATGTTTGATTTAAATTTCGTCCCAAGTCTGTGGTCTTCTCCCAGTTTTTAGGGTCCTGGTAAGGCTTTAATGAGTAAGCTTTGTGAGGAATATGTCTGTCTTGTTAATTGATGTCCCCAGCAGCTGGCATGAATAGGTGAATGAATGAATGAGACCAGTCACACAGCTAGCAAGAGCTAGATTTGGGGTGAGACCTAGGTCTTCTGACTCTTGATCCTGTGTCTTTCCAGTGCATCGAAATCTCCTAGTCCTTTGCTGGCTTTCCTGGGTCCTTAATGTTCCCCTGACCTGAACAAGACCCATTGTCTAGTCGCAGGCAGATTATGACAATACAAATCAAGAGCAACTCCCTGATTTTGACAGATTTGGCAGGTTTTTGTTGTTGTTGTTGTTGTTTTATTATTGTACTTTAAGTTCTGGGGTATATTTGCAGAACATGCAGGTTTGTTACATAGGTATACATGTGCCATGGTGATTGGCTGCATTCATCACCCCATCATCTCCCTTAGGGATTTCTCCTAATGCTATCCCTTACCTAGTCCCCCAACCCCCGACAGGCCCCGGTGTGTGATCTTCCCTCCTTGCATCCATGTGTTCTCATTGTCCAGCTCTTACTTATAAGTGAGAGCATGCGGTGTTTGGTTTTCTGTTCTTGTGTTAGTTTGCTGAGAATGATGGTTTCCAGCTTCATCCATGTCTCTGTAAAGGACATGATGTTTTTAACTTGAGCTTTAAAATTATCTGGAAATGTCCAAGTCAGCAGATTTTTTTCAAGGTGGATAAACATTATGTTTTAAGAGATTGTTTTTACTAGTAACTAAGAACTTCTAAATACTTTATTTAAAATACTTTAACCCCTAAGAATCTTCAGTAAATGTTAATTATATCCTTTTGGCAACTTTTGCAGTTACTGGGTAATATTAAATTCTGATATTTTTCAATAAATAATTGCTTTTTCAACTACTGGGTAACAGTATATATTTTTTGAAGGTTATTTCTGCAGCTGCTCAGCTATTCTGTATATTGAGATTTCAGGCTTTTAAGTCTAAATTGATAGCCCAGTAAACTGACACAACAAATCAAGTGGAAGATTGAAGTTAAGCATTTCTCTTTAATGTATAGAATATTTTAAATGATGAATTTCTGGACATTATATTAGTATGTTTAAGTTGATTTTTGGCAAATGTGAATTACTCTCATTTATATTCCTCATTAAGTCTTCATATTACAGTTGTTGATTGAAACTAACATAATTAGGTAAAGACAGAGCTGGGTCCACAGGAGACCCTGGAAGAACCATGACTGAGTCATCATTTTAAAATGTAGCCACATGAGCATGACAGGTATAAATACGAACAGTTCCTACAGCATGTAGATCAAAGTTCCCAAATGTCATAGGCACATGGAAGCTTGCAAGTGCCACCTAAATATTTACATGTAAATAAATTCTGCAATTTATAAATCATGTCATATGTTTATGCAAAGAATGATTGATGATAAAATATATTTAATTTAGGTAAAATATTCTGAACATTTGCTATATACTTGAGACTGGGCTCAAATTTTACTTTATATGTATTGTCTCCTTTAATCATCATAACAATCTTATTTGATAAGTACTATTATCTCCATTTTATGATATTGGGTTTAAAGGAGGTAAGGAACATTTTCTAGATACCTTATAGGTAGTGAATGTCAAAGCTTAGAACCAAATCCAGGTCTGGTTAGGCCCCAGCTCCCACACCTTAATAATTGTCCTATACTGTGCTGCCACCTTCTTGGATAACTACAAATAACAAATGTTCCTTTGTTTATTCCACTTTGACATCAGATACTTACAATGACCCTGTTGGCTTAATATGGTCAACTTTTCTTAAGAGAGCATCTTGGTCCTTTCATGACTAAGGCATTTTCATTCATCAAATGCATGTCTATTGAATTACAAAGACGATATGAACATTAACATGTCAGTTATAGCTCATGGGTACTGATCATTGTTATGCCTGTATTAATAATAGGTACATATAGATACAACAAAATTATTTATCAAAACTCTTGCCAGCTGTGAGGCTACATCTTTGAAAGGAATAAACTCTCCCAGTGAGACTAGCGATGTACTCAGACACAATAACATGGGCTTCTAGAAAGCTATTTTTATCACTACAGAGTAACTTCTTTTTCCCAACTTACAATCCATCAGCTTAAAAGGCTTATTTACTTGTGGAGTATCATGATCCTTTCATCTTGTTTGTATTATCCACAGAGCAGAAAAAGCTAGTCAGTACCAAAGAGAAGCCAGCTGTGTGAAGCCACTGTCCCTGTTCCCTTAGTATGAATAATAGATGGTTCCTCTTCAAATTTCTTGGTTAGCATGACATTCCTAAAGGATGTCCATAGGAGATGACTTTGCTTTAAAGCTTATTACCTTAAATTTTAATTGCTTTTGGAACTTCAGTTTAAGGAACTTTACATTCTCTATTAAACTTAAGTGTCTTCAACATAGCCACATAAATGAAACTATAATGAATCATACAAGAAAAATATTATAGTCAATAAACACTGTAGAATACTTTAATCTATAACTTAGATGCTTGTAAACATGGGATGATGTAGAAAATAATGAAATCGGACAAGATGAAAAAGACTTTAGGAGAAGAGAGCCTAAACTTAGGTAAAGTTTATTCTTGCTTGGTATGAAAACCACAAAATAATGAAGAAATGTATATTGATCCAAAACATAAGTAAAGGCTAAACAAGAATGCTGAAAATCAAATGCAGGAACTAGGAAGAATCAAAGACATTAAACAAAAAAGAAACTCTAACCACATAAACATTCTCTAGAATTACCTGTTTTGTCTTTGATGGGATTCACGGATTAGTTCCTTTGTTCATAATTCCATAATTGTTTTTGAGCACCTGTTGTGTCTTAGTGGCAGTCTAGGTGCTAGGGCTCAGTGATGCACAGGAGGGCAGAGTCCTTGCCCTTAAGGAGCTCACAGTTGAGTGGATGAGGCTGTAAATAGGCATTCGTCATAAGAATGACAAAGGCTGTGATTGCAGAAGTATAGGATGCTATAGAATTACAAAAAACAAAACAAAAAAAAAGTCAACCTAAATAAAGAAGTAGAGAAGATAGGGAGAGTCAGAAAGGTTCTGAGGGGAAGTGCTCTCTAGTCTTACACCTAAAGGATGAGTTAGCCAGGGAGAGGGGAGGGAAGAAGGAATGAGCCTGTGAATCCCAGATGACAAAAGAACTGAAATTCAGGATGGCTGGAGCAGAGAGCAGAGTAGGAGTGGTGAAAGATGAGGCTGTAGACAGAGCACTGTCCTAGTCATAAACAGCCTTGGAAGCCGTATTTGAACTTCATCCTAAGATCAGTGGGATGAAAGGAAGTGGCATGATCACATTTCCATGTTGAAAGATTATCAAGAGCACTGGGTGCATGCGGCTTGAGAAGCAGGCCGGAGAGACAAGAAACACCCAGCTCTTAGCACTTCCTTCTGAACAATGGCTGAATTCATAGACTGTACTTCAAGTCAGTGCGGGAAATATTATTCATCTGTGCCAAAGGAAGGAGGGGCAACCCATGTCTATCATTTTCACATAGGGAAGTCAAAGCTGCACATGTGCTTGGACATAGGGAATGGTCAGAAAAAAGAAAAGACATCCCTTGGTCCTGGAGGCCACTATCAGATATCAAAGCATGCTCCAGAGGCATCCCAACCAGATGAGACTACACCTCTAAGGACCTCCACATAGAAGTATATCCAGGGACCTATTGTGTCACTGTAGGCTGAAGTTACTTAATCAAGAAGACTCATGTGGTAGCAGTTGATTCTAGACAAAGTGTAGACCTGGTCTTCCCTATATGATATAGACCATCACTGCCATCACATCACCTTTTTTTAAGTAGCAAGAATAAAGCCGCTATATGATTCTCTTCTTTTTAATTTTTATTTTAGATTGGTGGGTAAATGTGAAGATTTATTATATAGCTAAACATGTCACAGAGGTTTGCTGTACATATTATTACATCATTATATTTCTATAATGATCAGTGATATTAAGCTTCTTGTGGTTTTGATTTGCATTTCTATAATGATCAGTGATATTAAGCTTTTTTTCATATACTTGTTGGCTGCACACATGTCTTCTTTTGAGAAGTGTTTGTTCATGTTCTTTGCCCACTTTTTAACAGGGTTGTTTGTTTTTCTCTTGTAAATTTAAGTTTCTTGTAGATACTAGACATTAGACCTTTGTTGGATGGGTAGTTTGCAACTATTTTCTTCCATTCTGTAGGTTGTCTATTTACTGTGTTAATAATTTCTTTTGCTCTGCAGAAGCTCTTAAGTTTAATTAGATCCAGTTTGTCAATTTTTGCTTTTGTTGCAATTGCTTTGGTGCCTTTGTCATGAAATCTTTGCCTGTTCCTATGTCCAGGATGATATTGCCCAAGTTGTCTTCCAGGGTTTTTATAGTTTGGAGTCTTACATTTAAGTGTTAGTCCATCTTGAGCTGATTTTTGTATATGGTATAAAGAAAGGGTCCAGCTTCTAGCCAGTTATCCCAGCACCATTTGTTGAATAGAGTCTTTTTCCCATTGCTTGTTTTTGTCAGCTTTGTCAAAGATTAGATGGTCATAGATGTGTGGCCTTATTTCTGAGCTCTCTATTCTGTTCCATTGGTTTTTGTGCCTATTTTTGTACTCATACCATGCTGTTTTGGTCACTATAGCCTTGTAATATAGTTTGAAGTCAGATAACGTGATTCCTCCAGCTTTGTTCTTTTGCTTAGGATTGCATTGGCTATTCAGGCCCTTTTTTTGTTGTTATTCCATATAAATTTTAAAATAATTTTTTCTAGTTCTGTGAAGAATGTCATTGGTAGCTTGAGAGGAATATGAGACGTGGGTCCCACCACTGCGGAAAGCCTGACCTGCAGACCTGACTCAACAACAGATAAATTAATTCACTCTCACGCCATTACAATGTTTCAAGTGGGCTAGGACTGGCTATCGGCTGCTTTCAGAGGGCAAAATTAAGCTAATCAACCCAGACCCTCTGTCTGTCCACACTTTTATTCATAACAGAGGTTCTAAGTTAATACACTTGTGGATAATTAACATGGTTAAGAGAATGATTTTAGGACTAATAAAAGCTTTAGGTTCAGGGGCCCAGAGTAAATGCTATTAACAGGTAATTCCCCTTTGATCTTCCCCAGAGAGACCACCCAGCACAAAATCTACATGAGTAAATAGAGTGGAGACAAATGGGTGTGGGGTAAGGCCTTTGATTATCTCTGTCTCTCCCTAACTTACTGGACTGGCTGGCTGCTTTTGGCCTGCCCCAGTGAAACCTTTTGGCATTCCAAAAGGTTTGAGACTAATCTGTAACTTTCCTTAATATATCTTTAATATTTTGCCAACCACCCCAAGTGAATCTCAATAGGAATAGCACTGAATCTGTAAATTGCTTTGGGCAGTATAGCCTTTTTAATGATATTTATTCTTCCTCTCCCTAACTTACTGGACTCGCTGGCTGCTTTTGGCCTGCCCCAGTGAAACCTTTTGGTATTCCAAAAGGTTTGAGACTAATCTCTAACTTTCCTTAATATATCTTTAATATTTTGCCAACCACCCCAAGTGAATCTCAATAGGAATAGCACTGAATCTGTAAATTGCTTTGGGCAGTATAGCCTTTTTAATGATATTTATTCTTCCTAAGCATGAGCATGGGATGTTCTTCCATTTGTTTGTGTCTTCTCTAATTTCTTTGAGCAGTATTTTATAATTCTCATTGTAGAGATCTTTCACCTCTCTGATTAGCTGTATTCCTAGGTATTTTTGTGTGTTTGTAGCAATTATGAATGGGATTGCCTTTCTGATTTGGCTCTCAGTTTGGTTATTGTTGATGTATAGGAATGCTATACTTTGCTGAAGTTGTTTATGAGCTGTTGGAGCTTTTGGGCTGAGACTGTGGGGTTTTTTAGATATAGAATCATGTTGTCTGTAAAAGATCGTTTGACTTCCTCTCTTCCTATTTGGGTACCCTTTTTTTCTTTCTCTTGCCTGATTGCTCTGGCTAGGACTTCCAATACCATGTTGAATAGAAGTGGTGAGAGAGGGCACCCTTGTCTTGTTCCAGTTTCAGGAAATGCTTCCAGCATTTGACCATTTAGTAATATGTTGCCTGTGGGTTTATTATACGTGGCTCTTATTCTTTTGAGGTATGTTCCTTCAGTACCTAATTTATTCAGAGTTTTTAACATGAAAGGATGTTGAATTTTATCAAAAGCATGTTCTGCATCTATTGAGATAGTCATGGGATTTTTGTCTTTAGTTTTGTGTATGTGATAAATCGCATTTATTGATTTTCATATGTTGAACCAACCTTGCATCCCAGAGATGAAGCCTACTTGGTCATGGTGGATTTACTTTTTTAGGTGCTGCTGGATTTGGTTTGCAAATATTTTGTTGAGGATTTTTGTATTAATGTTCATCAAGGATATTGGCCTGAAGTTTTCTTTTTTCGTTGTATCTCTGCCAGGTTTTGACATCGAGATGGTGCTGGCCTCATAGAGTGAGGTTGGGAGACATTTCTCTTCCTAATTTCTTTGGAATAATTTCTGTAGGTATGGTACCAGCTCTTCTTTGTACATGTGGTAGAATTCAGCTGTGAATCCATCAGGTCCTGCACTTTTTTGGTTGGTAGGCTATTTATTACTGATTCAATTTCAGAGCTCATTGTTGGTCTGTTCAGGGAATCAATTTCTTCCTGGCTCACTCTTGGGAGGGTGCATGTTTCCAGGAATTTATCCATCTTGTCTAGGTTTTCTAGTTTGTGTGTTTAGACATGTTTGTAGTAGTTTCTAATGGTTGTTTTATTTTTATGGGGTCAATAGTAAGATTCCCTTCATCATTTCTAATTGTATTTATTTGGATCTTCTCTCTTTTATTCATAATCTAGCTGATGGCCTATCCATTTGATTAATTTTTTTCAGAAAACCAACTCCTGGATTCATTGATACTTTGAATTTTCATGTGTCAATATTCTTCAGTTCAGCTCTGATTTTTGTTATTTGTCATCTCCTGCTGGCTTTGGGATTGATTTGTTCTTGCTTCTCTAATTCATTCAGTTGGGAAGTTAGGTTATTAATTTGAGATCTTTCTAACTTTTTGATGTGAGCATTTAGTACTCTGAATTTCCCTCTTAACATTGCATTAGCTATGTCCCAGAGATTCTGGTATGTTGTATCTTGTTCTCATTATTTTCAAAGAACTTCTTGATTTCTGTGATATCTTTTTAATATTCTGTATAACAAAATGGGAAGGACACATAAGCCCTTCTGCCATATGCCAGAGTATAATGGTTGTCTCCAGGAAAAACCTGTATGTAGTTGTTTGAGTCAAAAGCTGAACTGGTTGCTTTTTTCATGGAATACCAATATAACTTAAAAGAACAACTAATAGACAAACTGTAGTTATTCCAGTTTGGGTATTTGTTTGACAGACATTTTATCAAAAATGAATGAAGCACCCTGATACTTCAAGAAAAACAACTGACAGAATTTGTTGCCAGTGATACAATTTGAGCTTGAAACAAAAATTAAGATTTTGGAAAACATAGCTGCCACTGTAAAGCTTGATAACTTCCCAAGACATGAAGGACTTTTTTTGATGAGCTTGGTGGTGATATTAATGAATGTGAAGCCTTTGGTATGGGATCATGAAATGTGTAAATATTCAAAAGATCTCAAAGATCTCTGTACTTAGTGAACAAGTATTTTCAAATGTCCAGATATATAATGTCATCAAATTATGCACAGGAAATCCATTCAAAGTGCAAGATAGACCAATAGATGTTAACAAAATAAGGAAGGTTTATTGACAGATTTTCAGATAACACATTTCAGACTTCACATTTTAAAAACTACCATTTGTTGACTTCTGGTGGAGAATCAGAGAATATCCACAGTTATCAAAGATGATGAAAATACTTCATCCATTTCCAACTGTGTGTCTGTGTGCTAGATTTTCTTCATGTCCTTCCATCAAAATCATAGAGCAGCAGATTGAAGGCAGCACCAGATATGAGAATCCAGCAGTCCTCTGTTAAGCCAGATACTAAAGAGATATGCAAAAATGTACAAGTGTTATTTCTCTCACATTTTGTAAAATGTAGTAATTTTCATAAAATATGTGATTTGTGTTAATATACAGTGATTTTATTGTATTTCAAATAAAATGAATTCTATATTTTTTAAAAGTTTTGTTTTAATTTCTAACATGGTACGTATCAGTAGATATAACCCACATAAGCAATAACTCTTTGGGGATTTTATTAGTTTTTTAAGAATGTAAAGGAGTCCTCAGACCAGCATTTCTAACACTGAGCTAATCAAAGTGGCTCATTTCAAGATGTATTATGGAGGTAGGGCAGATGGAGGCCTATATATTCTCTTTGACTTATCTTCAGATATTTGTCCCAAGCAGCTGTGATGAAAAAGCAAGGTTGAAGGGAGGATGGAAACAATTCTTTTTTGGCTGGCCATGTTATACTCAAGATGCATACTGAATATACAAGTTCAGGTGTTGAGTAGGAAATTGGGTATAGAAATTTGGGAAGAGGTCAGGGGTAACAGATAATAAATTTGAAAGTCTTCAGCATATAGGTGAAAAAAGCCGCAGGCCTAGGAGTGAATGTAGTTAGAGGAAAGAGAAAGTCCAAGGATGGAGCTCCAAGACATTCCGGCATTTAGATGGGAAGCAGAGGAGGACTCCTAGGAAGGAGCCACAGATGAAGCTGATGAGAAGCCAGGACAGTGTGGTGCCACTGAAGCCACAGGAAGAAGTGATTTCACCGAGGAAGTTGACAACTGAGTCAAGTGATGGCGAGAATTCTTGATATATAAGAATAGAGAGTTGAGCATGGAATTAGCAAGACAGAGATCATTACTAACCTTGATAAAAGTGGTTTCTCTGGAATGACAAAAAAAATATATGCTTATAACAGGTTAAGGAAAGAATGAGAGGAAATAATGTCAAGTAAAGACAACTATTTTGAGGGTCTTCCTTCACAACAGGGACAGAGAAAAGGATTGGTATCTGGAGGAAGCTGTGGCATCAAGAAGGGATTTAAGATATGCCAATGGAAATGGTCCAGGGGAGGGAGAGAATTTATGTCCCAGGGACAGTGAAGGTAAATTCAGGAACAGATTCCTGAAGTGAGAGAGAGGGGTTGGGATCCAGAGCTCAAGAATAGTGATTGATTACTGAGGAGGGGGAAGGATAAACAGAAAGTCCAAGAATGTGGCAGGTCATCCCTGTGTCCTCAATAAAAAGGTTAACTAGGAAATAACTAAAATTGAAGAAAGTTCTGGAGGCTATAAGACAAGAAGGGCCTAAATTCTGTATTTGGGTGGTTGGTTTGTTTTCACTTGCTTAAGTCTAGAGCGATGACAGACGTTCTTCACTGCTCCAGCCATTTGGTTCTCTTCCTCAGGGATGCAAGAAACAAAGAGCCCACCTGATAACCAGCTTGTGAGTTGGCCTCCTCTGTCTGATCTCAAGCTGGTCTCAGGTTATTTCCGAAAAGCTGGGAAGGGAAGAAGGGAGAAATTGGACAAAGAGTGATTTGTGATTTCTTTGGTAATTCACTCTCGGTAAGAAGCCATGGAAGTGTAATGCAGCATCCACTCATCTCTTGCCCTGTCCTTATTATGTCCATTGGAAGAGGAGATGGCTCTGGAATTGTAATGCCTCCATTCTCCTTTTGAGACAATAGGGATTGGCAGCTTGAGCAGGTAAGCTTAGTCAGGGCTACATTCCATCCCAAGCAAATGCTGTCCATCTTTCAGGAGGATATATTAAATATTATTATTACTAATGATAATAAATACCAGTCATTCCCTTGAGATCTCAGGTTAGTGACACATGACTAGCTCTGTGTCATCTCAAGACATCCCCCAGGTGAGGGGGTGGTTTAAGAAACAAAAGGAAGTGAACTGTGTCTGGTTTCATTATGAGGCTGGGACTTATATCAGTCCTCATGCCCCATGGGCAGGACGCAGCGGAGAGCAAAAATCCTGAAATCTGTTTCATCATTTAACATTCTCTTGTCTTATATAGTTCTCAGTAGGAGAAATAAATAGATATAGTAAATATTTATTCAGTTTTCTCTTGGAATTTACCAAGCAGGATTCGACACGGCATACACACTGAGCTAATTCCTAAAGGCTATTGTTTACTGAGTTAGTTTTCACCCTGACTGCCCACTGCTTTGTAAGCCTTGTACAATTCCATGATAAAGAGAAATTCCCTTGAGCACAGTTCTCTTTCATGTGCTCCTTTGCCACCGAGTGAATAGACAGAAGAAAGCAAAAGAAAACAAGGGACAAGACCCAAGTGAGTTGACATTTAGTAATAGGAATAAGTGCCAAGACCTACAGTTGTATCCCACACCCCCACTAAAAAAAAAAATTACAAATAGAGAATGTGGGAAATAAAACTCAAGAGCAGCATGTGAAAAGTCCTTGGGGGGTTTCATTTCTGTAAGCTCAATCGTAGCCAGTGATGTGATGTAGCTGCCCAAAACATTAATGAAATTATGGTCTGTATTGTAGGACAAAAGAGGTGAAAGATAGTTCTGTGTGATTTTCACTAGTAAAATTGTGCTTTATTTGAGCTCACATTTGATGGATATATTGGCAAATGTATTATTGGCGTGTGTGTGTGTGTGTGTGTGTGTGTGTGTGTGTGTGTGTGTGTTTTGAGATGGAGTCTCACTCTGTTGCCAGACTGGAGTGCAGTGGCGTGATCTTGGCTCACTGAAACCTCCACCTCCTGGGTTCAAGCAATTCTTCTGCGTCAACATCCCTGAGTAGCTGGGACTACAGGCGCACGCCACCATGCCCAATTAATTTGTGTATTTTTAGTAGAGACAGGGTTTCACCATGTTGGCCAGGATGGTCTCAGTCTCTTGACTTCATGATCCCACCCACCTCAGCCTCCCAGCATGCTCAGGCATGACCCACCATGCCCAGCCTATAATGTGTTTTTAAATTTACACAATGATTTTTAAATTTAGAGCTTAAATATTTTTAAAGGACAATGCCCCAAGACAGTGATAGAGAACCTGAAACCCTGTCAAATAACATTTGAAGGAACTAGAAACAACTACGCAAAGAGAAGACTTGGAGAAAGAAAAGAGGTGGAGCCGCACTTACCCCCTACCATGTATGTAGGTGTTACCTTGCTCTGGTTGCTCTAGAGGGCAAACTAGTGTTTTTAGGCTGCAACGAGGCACATTTGCCTGACAGAGAACTCCGTAATGATGTATGCAATGATCTGGTGCATATAATTATCCAAAATGGACTTGGAAATATCTTTCTTTTCATTAGAGGTGTTTAATCATTGTCATCCACTTGATGGTCAAGACTTCATGACACATTGAACTAGCTGATCCCCAAAATACCTGTCACCTCATAATAGTACAGTCATGCATTGCCTAATGATAGGATACATCCTGAGAAGTATGTCAGGAAGCAGTTTCATCATTGTGCAAACATCATAGAGTGTACTTAATGCAAACCTAGATGGCATAGCCTACTGCACATGTAGGCTATATGGTATAGCCTACTGGTCTTAGGCCACAAACCTGTATAGCATGTAACTGTACTGAATACTGTAGGCAGTTGTAACCCAGTGGGGAGTATTTGTGTGTCTAAACATAGAAAACTTACAGTAAAAATATGGTGTTAGACTTTTGTGGGACCACCATCATATATACAGTCTATCATCAACTGAAACATCATTATTCAGCACATAACTTTATTTACTTTGTGGAAAGTGTAGGTTTGCTTTTCATTAACCGTCTACTCGATTAAAATAATGAGCTATGAAGGCCAAATAAAAAGAGGTGGCCACTTCTCCAGAGCTACTTTTGGTACCTGAGGATAATTTTATGGAATAAGTATCTTTGAAATGTCCTAGCGTTTAGGAAACTTGAGTTTTAAAATATGAAGAGGCCCTTTCCTAGCAGTCCTTATCTCAAAGAGAAAAAGAAAAATGTATTGAATGCAGACTGAGGCCAGCAAGCCTCTATGCCGTTTCCTTCTTCCCTCTTCTGAAGTTCAGTTGCTTTGAAAGGGAGCTTTGGAGAGAACAGAAAACAGTGTTGATGCAAGGGCCTCACTAACTCTAAGAGAAACTGTTGATGCAATCTGTGGTTGTAATGTGGGATAAGTCTTAAATAATTACTTTGAAGCTTGGAGCCCCAAATTTTTTAATTTAAGGTCTAGAAATTCAGTCTTTTAAAGCAGATTTTGATGACTAAAACCAAGAAAATGGCCCCATCCTTTGCTTTTCTTCTTGTTCAGTTGGTTAGCAGTAGGATTGCCACCCCCATAAACAGATAAAAGGACTGAAAAACAGGAAGCAACATCAAATAGTTTGGGAAACTCCTGAAAGTGGGTGTAATATATGTGGGCCTTTAAAAATGAATCATATTTATGCATTTGATGTACAGCTACTTAATTATTTCTTACAGTTCAGCCTTATGTTCATTGGTATTCTTATTTTCCTATGTTTTGGTCCTTACTTGCCATGTATAACTGCTGTTGGTTTGGTTCCCACTGGTACACCAAGTTGTTCAACTAGCTGCTGATAAACGCATCGCAAAGTATGTATGGGAAAAAGAAACCACAAGAGATGAAAGTAGTAGGTGATTTTTTTTTTAATTAAGGTTTGCTTAGTTGGCCCATAGCAAGACCCTGATATATTTGGCAGCAGCCAAACAGAGGAATATTTGGCTAAGCTGTCTTCACCACAGTGTTCCCAAAACAAGTGAAGGAAACCTTTGTTGTGTGAGCACCTTGATATTCTAGGCCACAAACCTGTACAGCATGTGACTGTACCAAATACTGTAGGCAGTTGTAACCCAGTGGGGAGTTACCTTGATGTTCTGGAAATGCCTTGCAGCCACTTCCACTTCATCACCCAAAGGGTCAGTGTCTGCAACATGGGACATGTGTAATGCGCAGGGGCACATCTGCATTCTGCAGGCTTCCCAGCCCTGATCCACATGGCCCTGGACAGGTCTGGCTCTAATATTTGTAGGGCGCCAGACAAAGGCACAATTGAAGCTCATATGTCATATGTTTAAATACTAAAATTTATGAATCAGGCTAACAAACTGGTTGTATAAAATACATTCCATCCTTCTGCCTTGATATAATGACCTTTCAGAAGGCCAGGTTTAAATTTAGGATTATCAGTCTCCTTAGAGTTCCAAGTGGGAACATGGTGGTATAGGGGAACTCAGCTGACATCTACCCCCTTCTTTCTTTTCTGCTCCTTCTCCTCCCACTCCCCCAGTCCCCTTTCCTGCAGGGGCCTTGATACAGCACCTGGACACCCCAGCCAGAATGTCCAAGATACTGTGCATATCTCTGTAAAATAGCTGCCCTTGGCGATTCTCTTCAGGTGGTGTAGCAGACCCAAGAGAGGAAGGACCCAGGGAAAGGGCATCCACTAACCCTGGGAGCTCACTTGGGACCACTTGGGTAGGAAACTCTGGAGCAGTTTAAGGGAGAGATCATAAGACAAGGTGGCAGATGATGCCTCCCTGGCCTGGCTGAAGGAGGTCAGAGCCTTTCCTTGCCTGGGTCTAGGGGCTGTGCTGCCGGTGGGCATTTAAGTAAAATCTGCAGCATCTCCCATTTTCTCATGACAGCAGTTCTTTCTCTTCACACACAGACCGCTCTGCCCCAACTCCAAGGGCCATAGTAAGCAAGCACCCCCTCCAAGGAGCACCTCGCTTCTGGGCACTGCAGGAGCAGCCTCAGTGTTGAGGTTTCAGTAAAGTATTTTGCCTGAAGTCCTCGTTGGTTCAGCCTCTACTTCAAGCTTTGTTCCTGTTCCCTCTGAACACCCCCACCTCTCCACATACACCTAGATCTGTAATTTCAGACCTGGACAAAGAAACTGCTCTTTTTGAGGGTACATCACTCAGCCCTTCCATTTGCCCTCTCCAGAATCAGTGATCTTCTCAATTAAATTGTGAAGGATTGTAACATCTTTTTGGAAATAATACCAACGGACCCTTGATACCTGAGGATTTTATTTGGCACTGATGAAGGGTCATTATGTACCTGTAATGCATGTGGTCCCCTCTTTGCCACTTTTTCAGTCACTGACCAGGCCACTATACCTCTCTACACTTCATTGTCTGCATCTACAAAAAGTGGACAATTATTCATGCTTTCATACTGTTTCTATTTCAAATGGTTGTTTTCAGGACAAATTTTTAATTACATATGGGAAGAGCAATAAAAATATCCAATCAGTCCCCTTTCCAGTAGACCTTCATTTAACTCTCCAAGAGCTTTTGTATATTATAAGAAATATGATTCAGACTTCCCTAAGTTGACAGAAAAGCATGAAATCTGTTTATAACAGATGTTCCCCATGATCCCCAAACGTAAACATGTTTTCAAGACGATAGTGAGACAACCTGTTTACACAAGGAAGTACTTTAAAAAGCAAACAAAAAACATCACCCAGAGCAGTCATTGTGATCAAAGTGCTGTCAATTATTAGGGTGTAAAGGGAACTGATGACTCAACTTAGCACCACCGCGGTCTCCAGATTTCAGTTTCGTAACAGAGTTTCTTTTCAGGAATATTCTTAATTTACACACAAATCCGATTTTCTTTCTAAAATGTTTCTCGATTTTTGTCAAACCGAAATACCAGGATCTCTTCAAAAGATGACTCCGATAATCAGATGATGCTGATATGAGCGCCACACGGACGTACTTTGCCATGGAGAGTGGGGTTGCCACTCCCTGGGATCTTGGTGCCTGGGAGGAGGGACAAGGTCTTCCACACAGCAACTCCTGGCTCTCTCTGCTCCTGCACCTCCCCAATTAGTCAGATGCAGCATAGAAACTCTCAGACTGCGTGGTGGTAGAAAATAACTTTCTAAATCAATCAAAGTGTGATATTTTGATCCTTTCACATGCCTGGGTATTCTGGGCAAATGCATGCTCAAATCAATGACTCATGGATCAAGATGCAAAGTAGGTCTCTGAATGCTGGCTAGAAATCAGTTTTTAAACCTGAAGCAAAATATAGTCTGGTAAAAATATATATATATGTATTGTGTTAAATTTAGCAGTTTTTGTGAAAATAACTACCACTGCCTCTCAAAGTATTGTACATTGGGTGTCGGCCCTGAGTTGGAAAGTAGTAGGTTAGCAGAGATGTCTACATAAAAGCCCATAAGAAGTCTTAACTGTTAGGAAGGTACCTTTTTTTTTTTTTAAGACAAAGTTTTGCTCTTATTGCCCAGGCTGCAGTGCAGTGGCATGATCTCGGATCACTGCAACCTCTACCTCCCGGTTCAAGTGATTCTCCTGCCTCAGCCTCCAGAGTAGCTGGGATTACAGGCGCCTGCCACCACACACAGCTAATTTTTTTGTATTTTTAGTAGAGACAAGGTTTCACCATATTGGTTAGGCTGGTCTCGAATTCCTGGCCTCAGAGGATCTCACCCCCTCGCCCTCCCAAAATGGGATTATAGGTATGAGCCACTGCACCTGGCCCAGGAAGGTACTTTGTTAAAGGTTCCTTCAAAAGTCCTTTAGAATGTGGTTTCCCATTGAAACAAACCTTTAGATTCCCTTCAAGAATGGGAATGCCAGACCCTGTGGCATCCTCACTGAATGATACCCCTTTAAACAGACAGGGATAGGCTGGAAACCTGACCTCTTTTTATAATACCACTTCTATAGTAAATAGATTCATGTCTTACTATGTATCCTGCAGCCCCAGGAACTTTTCAAATCATCATATGGGCACTTAGTGGCTGTGGGAATGCCAACAAGACTATAACCCAAAAGCAGGATCATTACCCAATACCACAGGAATGGGACAAATAATAGCATGAGCTCTTTATATTTATAGTAAAATTTAAGTCCTGGGTTTATGTGCCAGGATCTTCCTGTGATTCCGAATACTAAAAATACTTGCTGCAATTCATTAAAAGAAAAAATAAAACACACACAAAAAATATTAGAATGAGCAATAAACAAGATCATTAATTTTGTAGGATGAAAGTTCAATGTACAAAAATCAATTTCTGCATACTAGCAAGAAAAATGAAATTACAAAAACAATCCCATTTACATAGCATCGAAAATAATGAAATGTTCAGGAATAAATTTAAGAAAAGAAGTGCAAGATTTGAACACTAAAAACTACAGAACACTATAGAAAGAAATTAAGGAAATGTAAATAAATGGAAATATACCCAATGTCCATAGATCAGAAGACTTGTTAAGATGGCAAAATTATCCAAACCAATCTATATAGTCAACACAATCCCTAACAAATTGCAGCATTTTTGCAGAAATTGACAGGCTGAATTTAAAATTTATATGGCAATGCAAGGGACCCAGAATAGTTCAAACAATCTTGCAGAATAAGAACAAAACTGGAAGAGTCACACTTCCTTTTTTCAAAACATACTATATGACAATGTAGACTTGGATACAGTATAGTCATAGGATAGGCAATGGAATAGAATTCAAAGTTCAGAAATAAACTCTCAAACTTATGCTTAAAGTTTTCAGCAAGGGTTCCAGGACAATTTGATGAGGAAAGAATAGTCTTTTCAACACATAGTGCCGGGACAACTGGATATTCACATGCAAAATAATTAAATTGGACTTCTACCTTGCACCATATACAAAAATTAACTCAAAATGGATCAGAAAAATAGATATAAGCAAAAATTCTAAAACTCCTAGAAGAAATATGGAGATGCATTTTTGTGACCCTGCATTAGGCAGTGGATTCTTAGAAGCACCACAAGCACAAAAGACGAAAGAAAAAATAGATAAATTGGACTTCATAAAATTAAAAACTTCATCCTCAAAGGAAACTATTAAAAAAGTGAAAAGATGGTCCACAGTTGGGGGAAAATGCTTACAAATCATGTATCTGAAAAAGGATTTGTATCCAGAATAAATAGAGAATACTTACAACTCAACGCTCAAAAGACAACCCAGACAAATAATGGACAATTAAAATAGGCATTTCTCAGAAAAAGATATACAAATGGTCAATAAATGAATGCAGAGATGTTCAGCATCATTAGTCATTAGGGAAATGCAAATCAAAATTATAATGAGTTACCGCTTTACCCCTGCTAGAATGGTTAAAGTTTAAAAGACGATAATAAATGTTGATGAGGATATAGAGAGATTGGAACCCTTATACATTGCTGATGGGATTGTCCTGCTAAAGTCATTTTGGAAAACAGTTTAGCAGTTCCTCAAAATGTTACTATAATGTTACCATTTGTCCCAGTATAATTGTTAGGGTTCTTCAGAGAATAGAACCAATAGAGGGGTGTGGGGGGTCGGGAGATGGATTTATTTTAAAGAATTGGCTTATATGATTGAGGAGACTGGCAAGTTCATAGTTTGCAGGGTAGGCCAGCAGGCTGTAGACTCAGAGTAGAGCTGATATTGCAGTTCGAGTCCAAAGAGAGTCTGCTGTCAGAATTCCTTCTTCTCAGGAGAGGTTGGCCTTTTTCTTAAGGCCTTCAACTGATTGGATGAGGCCCACCTATAGTCTGGAGAGTAATCTGCTTTATTCAGAGACTTCTGATTTAAATGTTAATCTCATCTAAAAAATATCTTTGTAACAACATCCAAACATGTTTGACCAAATGTCTTGGTATGGTGGCCTAGCCAAGTTGACACATAAAACTAACACCCCACCCATCGATTTCACTCACAGGTATATATATCCAAGTAAATTGAAAACATATGTCCAAATATGTCTAACCATACAATAGTGTTCTTAGCAGCATTAATCATAATCGCTAAAAAGTGGAAACAATCCAGATATTCATCAGCTGTTAAATGGATAAACAGAATGTGGTATATGAATACAATTGATAATTATGCAGCCATAAAAAGGAATGAAGTGTTGACACTTGCTACATCTAGGGTGAACCCCGAAAATGTGGTAAGTGAAAGAAGCCAGACACAAAGGCCTCATAATATGTGATTCCATTTATACGAAATGTGTAGACTAGGAAAACCCATAGAGACAGAAAGTAGATTGTTGGTTGCCCAGGGTTGAGGAGAAAGGGAAATGAAAAGTAACTGCGGTGGGTATAGGGTTTCTTTTGGGGATGATGGAAATGTTCTGATATTAGATAGTGGTGATGGTCGCACAACTCTGTGAATATCCAAAAAACCACTGAATTGTATACTTTAAAGGTATGAATTTTATGATGCACTAAATATATCTCAATAAACCTGTTAAAAAATGTCTAATACTCCAAACATAAGTGGTCTTGGCCACCTAATAGAAAGCAGCAGGAGTTGCTTCTAAAATGTAGAATGTATGCTGAATCCCATACATGAAGAGTTAGAATGGAATGAAATGATCACCACCATTTTCTAGATACCTTCTGTGTCTCAGCAGTTGTGAACATATCAGCTTAGTCTTCCTTAAAAAACAAACCAAAAAAGGTAGCTACCTTTAGGGGCACACACCTGTAGTCCCAGCTACTCAGGAGGGGCAGGAGGACCATTTGAGCCTAGGCGAGGATGCAGTGAGCTACGATCACGCCACTGTACCCCAGCCTGGGTGACAGAGCAAGACTGTCTAAAAAAAAAAAAAAACCATATGTTGGCTTTTATCATCCTTATTTGTTCATATCAGGAAACTGAGCCTTTGTTCAAATTTCTTGGCCAAAGTCAGCTACTTTGGGATTGTGTTGGGATTAGACCTGGGTCTGTCTGACTTTGGGCTTATTCCCAATTCACAGCCCCACACTCCTCCTGGAGAAGAAACCCTGTCCCAGACTGAACACAGAGTTGGCAGGACCTGCTACTTGGAGAGTCAGGCAAAGTCTTCCCAAGAACGAAGGTTTGAAGGATGCTTTTGGAAATAAAGGAATCAAGTGCAAAGAGGAGGCTGTTGCTTTGTGATAAAGAAAACAGGTTTAATTTTTTTTTAAGAGCCACAAAGACCAACAAGAAAGGTGACAGGAAGACAGAAGGGACCACAAGATCCAAGATGGCAAATTAAAGAGCAAAGCCTAGGAACACTGGTGTAGAGCCAGCAGGTCAGGGACTGGTAAGCGAAATGAATGTTTTCAGAGTAGCCAGCTGACTTGCGGATAGACCTAGCTGTGTTGACAGTCAGTTTGACCAGAAACCACGTCAGGATGCTCCTAAAGCTGAAACAAGTCATTTCTCATCCAGAGACAAAAGTAACACCAGAAGAAGTTACCCCAGATACTCCGTGGATCGGGATCCAGTATAGGGGCTTGTGGACAAAGTGAAATCTTGGAGTTCTTTTACAGGAGATTTTAACCTGTGGTGTATGGATTCATAGGGGACCTACGTCGACTCCAAAGAGTCCTTGAACTCTCGCTGTCGTGGAAATGTTTTGTGTCTATGCATCTTGTTCTAGGAGGAGAGTCTTCAGGTTTTTAAAGGATCTGTGTCAGGAAGAAGATATTTAAAAGTTATTTAAGTGTTTCTCTTAAAGCGCTAGGCTAATTTTCTGGCTGTGTGGTAGATTGTGTTAAATGGTCTGACACTCCTAATTTTTGGAATAAAAATGAATTCTTAGTGAATGATCTCACCACCTGCAGTGCTGTCTGATTCTGTCCTGGCATTTGATAGGACTTGCTAGGGGATTAGGTAAGACAGGATGTTGGTACATTTGAGGTCATTAAACCAAGAAGGGAAGCGTGGGGAAGGAAAGAAATCTTGCTAAATATATTGTGGAGCTGAACTAAATGTTAAATAGCTAAGGGACATTGTCTGTGCTCTATGCCAAGACTTTAAAATCCTGTTTAGAAACAGACTAGAATGACGGAGACAGCTCCATCTAGATGCAGTGCATTGGTAAATGCCTGTCTTTCCAAGAAATACTATTTTACTTGTCCTTTTATGGAGGAGGCGTGGAAGGCTGTGATGTACTGGGTTGTATAACATTTTCATAAGCAGATACAACTAGTATAGAATCTAGAGAAACAACAAAAGCTACCTTTTCACCTGGTGGCTGGCATCTCACAGTTCCCATTTCATGACTAGGAAAATAATGAATATGTCACAGAGAACCTAATTTATATGAAAGGTATCGTCAGCTGGAATGCATGCCCAAACGTTTATTTTCTACCTGTCTTTTTCTTTCTACTTCTTTTTTGCTGCTTTCACTCTTATTTTGGATTTACAGTTTTAGAAAATACTCACTTTAAAAATGTATTGGATGGATAGTAGTGAAGGAAGTACAACAAAACAAATGTACTTTATGCCACTGAACTGTACACTTAAAAATGATTAAAATGATAAATTTTATGTTTTGGATATTTTACCACAATTTTTTAAAAAGTATATCAGCTAATACAGAAGGAAAACCCACTTACCCTTTGAGGCAAGAATTCCAAGTATGTTTATGTGGTAAATGCCAAGCCCTTTCCCACAAGATATATGAATATGTAAGTCATAGGGCAAAGTGTGTATGGGATAGAAGTACTCATTTAAGCACTTCATGGTCCCCACTCTGCCACTCACTGACTATGGGACCCGGCACCCTGTATCCGGAGCAAATAAATGTTAAGCCCTCGATAAATGCTGCCTTTTTCTTCCTCCGTTCATTACCCACACATTGGTTTTTCAACAGTACAGTGAAACAGTGGAACTCAGTGATCTCCAGGGTCCCTTTCAGCTCTCCTAACCCATAGTTCAAAGTCACTATTTTAAAAAAAAATCTACAGAACACTATGAAAATTCACATGGACAGATGTACACCACGGGCTTCCCATGTGGACACATAGCAGCTTCTGCTGCCTCTGACTCACTCTCTCTCCTCTGCTCCACATTCTTTCTCTTCCCCAGCCTGCCAAGAGTCATCCGTGAGCTTGGACATGGGAAGAGAGGGCAGACGGGAGAAAGAAGTGAGGTGGCTCAGGACAGAAGGCTGGGAAAGAGCCTGGTACTCTGGATATCAGGCTGGGTTAGGGATGCAGCAAGCCTGGAGTTGGCCCTGGCAGTGCCACATGGTTATGGGTATGGTAGAACCCAGGGCCATGGACCCAGATTTCTCTGAAGGGTATGTGACCACAGGAGGAGTAAGCATGATAGATTTTTATGCAAGGTGGATGATGGTGAGAATCTACATAGAGATTAGATCCAGGGAGAAAAGCTGAGTTCATCGTGTGAGGAAGAGTGTCTGTTGGGGAAGAGGAGGCTATGTCAGGAGGTGCAGCAGGAGAGGAGGGCCAAGGACAGATGTATGCTCAGTCTCCAGGCAGGGTTTGAGTTGGGAGCAGATGAACTCTGCCCTAGGACTTGATGGCCGATGAAGGTAGGCAGATCCCCAAGGCAGTGTGTCTCCACTGGTCCCTCTATGTGTACCTGTCACTGCATTCTGCAAACACTTGGTCTTCATTCATGTATTAGTGTATCCATTCATTCATCAAGTTTGTGCCAGGCACTTTCCCAAGTATCAGGTATCAGTAGTGAGCAAGAGAAGCGAGTCCCCTGCCACTGTGGATCTTACGTGAACCTAGAGAGAGGACATGTAATTATACAGTAAATAAACATGTGGATTTTGATTATCCCTTGATGGAAACAAGCAAGGTGATGCGTAGCTGTTTGGGAGAGAACAGAGCATGTTAAGGACAGTGTCCCTGCAGAAGTGACGTATTTGAACTAGACATGGTAAAGGAGTAGTTACCAGCATGGATAAGGGTTGGCGGAGGGAATTCTAGGCAGAGAGATAAGCAAATGGCAAGGCCAGGCAAGGGCTTTGCATAATCAAGGGATAGAAATGACACTGAAGTATAACCATTGAGAAATTACGCTTTATGAACTTTAACCATTTTAGCACTGAAAGCTAATCAACTCTTTCTACAAATAGTTAAATTGCTGTGGGACCTGCAGTCTTGTCACTTTACTTTCATGTTTTACTGGTAGCACATGGGAAAGTGGTCATGTTTCCTTCTCAGAAGGATGTAGTCCCCCCACTTTGTAGAGGAAGGCAGTATTGTACAGGAAAGGAGGTAGCCTTGACAGGCTGGCTTGGATTCAGATTGCATGTTGTCCCGTCTCTAGCAGTGTGACTTTTGAGCGCTTTGCCTCTCTGAGCCAGGGTTCTCTCATGTACCAGATAGGCTAATACCTGTAAAAATTTCTGGCACAGTTCCTAGCAAATAGATCTTTTCAGTAAATACAAATGATGATGGTGGTGGTAGTGCTGGTGGTGGTGGTGGTGGTGGTGGTGGAGGAGATGATGATGATGGTGGTGGTGGTAGGGATGATGGTGGTGACGATGTATTCATACAGGCTAGTATACCAATTTGCATATATAAAATCTGCATAAATCCAAGAATTATTTCAAATTATGTATTTTCAACACATTTCTTTCTCACTTTTTCTCTCTTCTGGCTTGTTCATGGCAAGTAGTTCTGCTTGCACCATCCTTTTTAAATAGAAAATCTGATTACCTTTTTGCTGTATTTGGGACCTTAAACACCTTGAATGTCAAATAAGTACATTTTCTAGCTGTGGTTCTTCAACTAGAATAATGTGGTCCCAGAACCTGAAATGTTGAAGTGGAAACTTTCAGAGCTGTTTAATCTCAATTAATTTTCTCCATCCTGTCTGAAATAACTGCCTCTCCCTCTCCCCTTCTTTCTCTGTTGCAGCAAAAAAAGCACATTTTCTTTTATCACCTTTCCGTGCCAGTAAACAAAACACAAAAGCCCACGAGATCTTTGGGTCAAAGGGGTTCTGCCTTATGCAACTGTCCATTTAAATTGTTTGAAAGATAAGAGTTTTTAAAAAATAAAAATAAAAACTTCATCTCTGAATTTCCAAAAAAATTAACATCAATTGACCCCTTTCTTTTTTAACCCCTTCAGCCATAAAATGGTGTGTGACTACTCCATTTAGTGTTTCTGAATATAAATAAGGATGTCAGGGCCACTCTCAACATGTTTGTTACCAAAGCTGTCATTAGATTTTCAGCAATATTTTTATACAGCCTAGAACCAGCTGAACATTTAAGATTTGACCTTTTTAAAAAGAAGATAATGGTCTCTAAATGCAATTGGTGTTTTTGGAACTAAGTTTGGAAGTCTCATTTTGCTTTCTGACATTGTAGTAAATTTTCTACTCAATCCAGAGGCAAAAGTAATTGTGTGTGTGTGTTTGTGTGTGTGTATGTGTGTGTGTAGTTGTGGAAGAATCACTTATTAGCCCTAAAAATCAATAGTCTGACTTTGGCCAGGGGAACCAGAAGTGGCATTGTGAAGCTCGAAAGATTGGCTGACTAGTGTCATTCCCATTGGGATGCTGAGCAATATCAGGTTGTTTTATTTGGTAGATTTTTCACCTTAGGTGATAATATTAATACAATGGGGAGAATTAGCTTAAAACCTCTGTATCCTAACATGCTGTGTCCTATCCTTGTAGTTTAGGCAAACCCGGATTCAGATTCAAATGAGAGTGTAAACCAGTTCCGAGTACCATGTTTTGTGTCTTTTGTATCACTCCAGATCCCAATAAGGTAGGAAGAGGTGATTAGGATTGGAGAGAATTGACAACAGTAGGACATTGGGAGCAATATTGGAAATCAGATCATTAGACCACTTTTGTGTTTCTTATTAGGTTTGTAATGTGAATAAAAATACTTTCACCTGTAGTTTCCTGGGGAAAGGCAAATGGGGCTTTGCTCATCAAATCCTATTAAAGCCACTAAGAAAGTCTTACCTAAGAGTCGAGTTGGAATAAAGAATGCAATCAGCCTTACTTATACAAGAAGTACCTTCTACAAAACCTGATCATTTCACAACTAATTGGTATAAATATTCCCTTGCCCACTGTTTGCAGCTGGAGACCCACTTGTACTTTTTGTATGGCTGTAACTGTAATTAAATACCATTTACTTTTCTTAGCTTAAGAATGCAGGTTCCTCTGACTTTTTAAGTAAGTTTAAGATTATGCAAGAGGTAATTACTTACAGATAATTTCCCATATCTGGGATATGTTACTTGTAAAAGGATTAATAGTAACCATTCAGATACCTCTTTTTTAAACTTTCCCCCAACTTCTCTAACAGTAAATATGAAGAAATGAAAAAGCAGTGCTTTCATGCTTAGTGTAGCATTACCATATCTCCTCACCCACCTTTTCCTAAGAGCAGTCTGGTGAGCCACTTCAAGATTTTGTGAGGTCTTCGGAAATCAGTCTAGCCGCAAAATGCCACAAGTCAAGAAGTATCCATGCTACTCTTATTCACCATTGTTTTGAGACACCTAAACATTGCCCAGCACCTAGGAGAAGGGCAGTGAATGCCTGTTGAAGGACTATATTGGATATTATCCTGAGGGTTTCTGGGGTCTGAAATAGGTCCAAGAAAACTAGTATGTGAAGCCACCTAAGGCTGTACTGTCCAGTCACATAACCACTAATGATATGTGGCTATTTAAATTTAAATTTATTTAAATTGACTAAAGTTTAAAATTCAATTCCTCATTCTCACTAGGTACATTTCAAATGCTCAGTATCCTCATGTGGCAAGTAGCTGCCATGTTGGACGGCAGAGATATTTAATATTTCCATCATCACAGAAAGCTGTGTTAGATAATGCTAGTAGAACAGCATTAGTAGAGGCCTAAGTTAGTGTCATTTTAAAGTAAAATTCCCATGCGACCCTGATGTGCACTCATAATACCAAAAATAGCCTTCTTACACATCTCCCCCCATGCTGTAGGAACTTAACCAAGCAAGGTGGTTGGCCCTCAGTGGTGGCTGTCTCTTTGAGATTGACAAACAACAGTAAAACTGTTAGCAAGACTGACAGCCGCTATACACTTATTTGGCTATACCAGTTGTTAAAGTTGTAAAGTATCTGTACCAGTTAATAAAGACCTGCTGGTTTAAGCTTCTCTGGTACTTCCTTCCAGTGCCCAGGACACCTTGGCCATTCCTTTAGGATTTACCAACCTCCCCACAGTCCAGCAAAATGAGTTAATGTCTGTCTCATCTCTGGGAGTTGTTGGATGCTCAAGGACTCTGCACCAGCACTGCAGGCCTCAGATTGATGGATGCTACCTTTGGCTTCATGGTTCCTTGGCCTCCAGGAGGGATTACTTCCTAAGGCACTCCCATCACTACTATGGCCACGTCCTACATCACAGATCCATTGGCTTTAAGAAAACCTTAAAGTCATTTCATCCATCCCCTTCATTTTACTGAAGAAATCAAGTCTCAGAGTCAGGCAACTAGTTTGTAGCCAATTTAGAAATAAAACTCAGATCTTCTAACTCGGTGCTTTTTTGGTTATATCTTCTTGTATTCTTTTCCCAGACAATGAAATGTCGATTAATATCTTTATGTCTCACAAAGTTGTTTCTTTAAAAAAAAAAAAAAAGACACCTAATATTTTATGTATGTCTTATAATCTGCAAAAAAAAAGCACTGTGTATACATTCTCATGTGATCCCCACAAGAACTTGTGAGAGGTAGTAGGCTCCGAGGCAGTGAGTGGGGTGCCCAGCATGACAAAGCTACTGTGAGTGGGGAAGTCTATGTCACTGGGGCTTGGAAAACTATAAACTCTTTTGTAAATGTAAGATAATACACCATGTGGTATTACTTGCTTTTAGCTTGTGGTGTATTGCAGTTCAGGATTTAGTGACATTGAAAGTAATAACTTTGTTCAAGTGCAAATGATATGTGTGTGAATGTGTGTGTGTGTATGTGTATATATATATATTTACTTTGACAGTGTGCCAGTTGCACAGACTTTGGTTCAGCATTGAAACAGAAGTGGGTTGCTTCAAAGTATATTTTTAAAATGAGAGAACCCAAATTTGTAATTAGCTTTACATGATAGTTGTATAGTTTGAGTATCCAAGGAGAGTCTGGTAATCGTTTGTGTTATTAATGGTGGTTTGTTTTTTGTATTTCCCCTGAAGTAATTAGGCCCTTTGGAAGAAACAAAGGGTACTCTTTGAGGAGTTATTTGTTCTATTATTATTTTATTTTTGACACTCTGTAGTTCTGGCATGCTTAAAAACTTACTCATGTACCTGAACGTGGCAAAGAAAAATCATTTATAAGATATTCTACCCACTTTGACACCAAATTATCAGGAAAATGATGCTTAAATTATGAAGTAAAGCCACAGGGAAGGAAATGGTCCACTTCTCTTTGGTCTTTTGATCATTTTGACAGGAACAATCCTTATTTTTAGATAAGATTGTTAGGAAAGATCAATTTAATTCACTCCCAAAATAAAATTGAAATTTTTTGCACCCCGTTTCTCAAACCATAACCATCTTACAGTATTAGTGGATGCAGACATTGAGTTTATACATAAGTGAAACAGTGAGGTTATTTCATTGAATATAACAAAGATCACTTCAATTTGCTTTTATTAGCATATGAAAATTGTGGCATTCTCGATACCAATTATCCTGTAAGATTAAATATACATAAAGGGGAAAGAGAAAGATTAGAAAACGCTATAAATCTAAAGGAACCTGGGACTGTAAGACCTGCTTTAGCATTCCTAATTCATAGCCACATTTGGGAAGAATGTGTTTGTATGTTTCTTTTTTCAAGTGTTTATTTTATCTATGTCTTCATGTCTTTCTCCATGTCTAACCTGTTTTGTGTTCCATAACACTCTTATCTCATACCTCTCTATTATACTCAAAGAGCTGTAGCCTTCCCCATCTCAATATAGGACATTCAAAGGTCTCAGTATAGGACATTCAAAGGCTTTACTATTATTGTCTAGAATTTTCTCGGATTTTCTTTGCTTCGTTTAGATGTTATAGATGGTGCTGACAAAAGAGTGGAAAGATCAAGCTTGCGATTTATAGCTAGACTTGGAGTCAGCATAGTAATGAGACCCTAGGCTTAGATAGATCTTTGAAATTCTGAAGCTCATTCCTACAAACTTATTGGGGAATAAGGAGGACCAATGAATGAGCACATACTTTCAAACTTGCCAGCCACCAGTTTTGATACCAGTGCACTTGGTTTTAAATGAGATAATACTATACACAAGGACCTGGCATTGGAGTGGACACACTGTAAGCATGCATGAGGGTTATTCATTATTATTAGCTAGTCTGATTGGATTTTGTCTTCGCATCTTTCTGTGCTTTCTGATGCCATGCTGAGGAACAGCAGAATGTCCAAGAAATAGAAAAATACCAGAAGGAAGGGAAATACAAGTCCTCACTACTTACTCTAGAAGCTGAATTATCAGCCCACAAGCAATCAGTGGTTTTTCTTCTGATGACGATATGTGAATTATTTCTGAACTCTCTCACATGCTTTTCCATGTGAAGACCCCATGGACAGCCGCAGCTCCCCCACTGTCCACATCTAACTCAGTCTGGCCTAATAAGGGTCATTTGATGGTAAACTTACATTAACTCCATATGTCTCTTGTTATGTGAAAAACAGCACGCGGTTCACTATCTTCTGTGTAAGGAAAACAAAAATAAAATCTCTTACATTTGATCATCATTGATTAGAATGTTGTTAAGTTGCGTGAGGACCAAGTGTATTTTTTCTGTCTATGATAAGGTTGGTAATTAAATTAATGAGGCATTCATGCTGCTGGAAAGAATATAAATTAGTGCAACCTTTCTAGAAAGTCAAGGCCCTCAAAGTTTATGCCCTTTCATGCAATAATTCCTTTCCTAGGAAACTGCATAAGAAAATGTTCAGAAATTTAGGCAATATGATATTCAGATACGTCCCTTAAAGTGTTATTTACAATAACAAAGAAAAAATCTGCAATTCCAAAAATGATGGAAATAGTTAAATACATAAAGTGTATTTTTATGGCGTATAATACACATGAACATTAGAAAACAACGTTTTGAATAATTTTAATAACTTGAGGAAATGCTCGTGTATATAACTCAAATTTTATTTCGGAATTGAATGAAAAAGTAGAAACAATACTCTGAGTATGTGCATGTATCTGAAAAGAATATTGGTCCATAATCCCTTATCTCCAATTCTAAATCCAAAAGTTTTCAGAAATCAAAGGGGGTTTTGTTTTTAGTAACTTCTTTGGTAGGAAAACTTGGCCTGAACGAATGTGAAGCTCTGTTTTACCCCCACTTAATAAGAATAAGCATCTATTTTTGTGCAGAAATATTTAATATTTAATATTATGGGGTGCTGCTCCATACCATCACAAGATAATAATGTAATAAATGGTAGCTGTATCATAATACTCTCCAAAATCCAAAAAATTCTGAATTCTGAAACATATCTGACCCCAAGAGTTTCAGTGAAGGAGTTTCAGACCCATACGACAAAACATCATTAGTGATTTATTGGTGTCAAGGTTACCATTAATCTTTATTTTTTTCCTTTATTTTTTCCATATGTTTCAAATGTTCTACAGTAAGCATGTATGAAGTTACCTGGAAAAATAAATACTAATTTTAAAACTAAACACAATTTTAAAACTAGACACATTTGAGGCATCAGAGAATCATTTCATTTCAGTCAGAATCCCTAAATTAATCATTTGCTTCCTGAATCTCTTCTATTTACAATGGCCACATGTGTCTTTTAAACCAAGGTGTTCTCGTTTGCTGACAGAAAACATGAGATGAAATAGAGAAAGTGACATCACTGGATATGGACCTGTCTCCCAGGCTGTATTTGGATTCAGGAGAGCCCCTAGTGAGGGCTGCTCACCTAAAGAAAATACCTCAAGGAATAGGGCTTCCACCAGGCAGAGCCCAGGTGTTCATACCGTGGGCTATGGTGTCATATTCTGTTCATGAGGATTGGTCAAGAGGCCCACAGCCAGAGGCACAGACAGTTATGTGAGGTCATAACAAGCAGAAGGGGGTATGGCAAGATAGCAGGAGGGAAGAGGAAGGAAACATTCACATGCACACTTTAGTCTGCTAATGGACAACTTTTTCTGCCCAATTAGGTGGACACTCACTGACCTGTCACAAGGTTGCCCCACAGAGCTTTGGGGTTCATGTCTGAATGGATTACCGGAGCCTTCTCATCTCTCCCTTCGCCCAGTTCCCTGCATCCTAAGACTCGAAGCCAGCACAGGACCTGGAAAAATTACATGTAAGTTTTGACTAAGGTTTATTTTCCTTAACTAAATAATGATAAATATTTTCTTAAGTGATAGTAACAAATAGCCCAAGCACACATGAATTACTTTTCTTTTAACAAAGGAGCTGTAGAGTTACCATTGAGCAAAGGAGCAAAGGTTGGAATCTGTATATTGGTGGTTCCTTAACTCAGTGGCTCTTAAATTTCAGCTTGAATCGGAATCACCTGGAGGGCTTGTTAAAGTACAGCTTGCTGGGCCTCATGCCCAGATTTCTGATTCAGTAGATCTGGTGCAGGCTAGGAATTTGCTTTTCTAACAAGTTTCCAAGTGATGCTGATGCAGCTGGACCCCAGTTTGAGAATCACTGCTTTAACTCATATGCCTGAAAGGATGAAATGGTAGAAAACTGCATATACTTGAGTAATAAATATCACTAAATTAAGGAATTTAATGCTTTGCTTAATACATTGACTTGTGTCTCAGAAAAGAGTTTTAAGGTTCACTTAGCACCTTCACATTTGGAAGTCCAGCCCAGTAGGTGCCATTATTCCATGCCAGCTTTACTCCAGGGCTGCTAGTACCAGTCATTCTTTGTCCCTGGTTTTCAATAAGTGTGACTGATAGTGCTATTATTAGGCTAAAACAACAGCTACAGCACTTTTGCAGGTGTGCTGATCATGCTTTTAGATACACTAAGAAGAGAAAATCTTTTTTCCCCTGGGTTGGGAACTATGTTGTTCCCTTTCAGAGTGAGTCATCATAGCATTATCCCTCCCCTCACACACTTAAATGTGACTTGATTTACAAAACTTGTGGGGCAGAAAGACAAACATCACATGTTCTCACTTACTGGTAGGATCTAAAAATCAAAACAGTTGAACTCCTGGACATAAAGAGTAGAAGGATAGTTACCATAGGCCAGGAAGGGTAGTGGGGGTTGGAGGCAGGGCATGGAGGTGGGATGGTTAATAGTTACAAAAAAAAAAAAAAAACAGAAAGAGTGAATATGACCTACTATTTGATAATACAATGGAGTGACTATAGTCAATAACTATAAATAATAATTTTACATTTTAAAAGAAAGAGTGTAATGAGATTGTTTGTAACTCAAAGGGTACATGCTTGAAGGGATGGATACCTCATTCTCCATAATGTGCTCATTTCATATTTCTTGCCTCTATCGAAGCATCTCGTGTACCCCACAAATATATACACCTACTTACTGTGTACCCACTGAAGTTAAAAATAAAAAAGCAAAATATACGTGGGAAGGGAAGCATACCTCCAATGAATAACCTAAGCCAGCAAGTCCAGGTTTTGTGAGATTTTAAGTTCTCAAGACTGACAAACTTTGCAAATCATTATGTCGTGGTTTTAGCTTTCAAACAGGCCCATTGCCTAACTGCTAAGAACAAGAACAATTTATTCCATGTTAATCGAAAAAAGTAGAAGAGTTTGAGTAAACAAATGCACACTTGGACACATGTCAGCCTACATACCAACGTACCTGTGTGCCTGTGAAAGATATATGCATTGTATATTTCTGAGCTTTGATTGTAGGAATTTTAAACAGCATTTTTCCTTTTGTTTCATGGAGTCAAGGTGAGTGTAAAAATAGTATGAGTGATACTGTCCAGGAAACATTTGAGAAATTTCTGGGCATTTTAAATCTGTGGATAAGCACTGTGATTTATATCATTTTACTTGGATATGGTAAATGTTATCATTCAAAGTAGCACTTAGGATTTACAGTTCTCTTTTTATAACTCTCTGGAATTGAGAATAATCACTGTTAATAAAGCAATTGCCAAGCAAATATGTAATGAAAGAACAAATGTATTTCTTCAACATTAATAGAGTCAAAAATCCTGGAGATGGACTTAAGTGCACAGTAGGTCTATGTTAAAGTGTTTAAAATAAAACCCACAATATCAGAAAAATAAGACAAAAAGCAGTAAGTATTAAAAGCTCTATAATGGAATTAACCCAGGGGTGCCTTCTAGGGGCAGCCCAAAGGATAATGGGGCTGGGATTAGGGCTAACAGAGTTGTGAGCGATGTAATTGTTATTACTCCAGCCTCAAAAATATACTGTTCCCAGCAAGCACTAATTATTCTGCACAACATTCCTGGAAGGAAGGTGAGCAGTTTATGAGGCATCTTCATTATAAAGTGAAAGGAGAAGATTGGATCAAATGCCCCTTAGTGCCCTCTCCTGCTCTGCCACTCTGTGGATCTCAGCATTTACATATCCAGGGTTCCTATGGGATAGCCTTTGCTGTCAGTCAGTTTCCTTTCTACAGGTCAGGAAGGAAAGAAGTTGTTGGTACTCCTTAGGTGAATCAGGGCTTCAGGCTCCTGCTGGATCTTGCAGGACCTGCCTGGATCACTCCCCATATCTTTGGACAGAGCATTCAGTCACTGAATGAGTAGGGTATCTATAAAACTGAATCTGTGGGGCAGGGGGGACAGGAGGTATGTGGGAAACTTGTGTACTTTCTGCTCAGTGTTACTGTGAACCTAAAACTGCTCTTTAAAATAAAGTTTATTAATTAAAAAAATTAAATACCAACAGTATGGCAATTCCTCAAAAAAAAAAAAAATTAAACAGGATTATCAAGTGATCCAGCAAATTCCACATCTGGGTATATACCAAAAGAAGTGAAAGCAGGGATTTGAGCAGATGGATGTATGTATACCCATGTTCATAGCAGCATATTTCACAGTAGCCAGAAGTGGAAGCAACCCAGGTGTCCATCAACAGATGAATGGATAAACAAAATGTGGTATGTATTAATACATACAATGAAATATTATTCAACCTTTAAAAAGATGAAATTCTGACACATGCTACCATGTGGAGGAACCCTGAAGATGCTAAGTGAAATAAGCCAAACACAAAAAGGCAAATATTAAATATCCTTTTATATGCGGTACCCAACTGTCAGATTTACAGAGTCAGAAGGTAGAATGGTAGTTGCCAGGAAATAGGAGAATGGAAAAATTGAAAGTTGTTGTTCAGTTGATATTAAGTATCAGTTTGGAAAGATTGGAGAGTTCTGGAGATGAATGATGATGATGGTTGCACAGCAATGTTACTGTATTTGATGCCACTGAAATGCACACTTAAAAATGGGTACAATGGTAAATTTTATGTTGTATATATTTTACTATAATTTTTTGAAACTTCCTTCTAAGAATGCTGTGCAGAATCACTAGCTAGTGCCTGATAGGGATGTTGCAGTTTGTGAGGGTGCAGGAAGAACAGATCACTATGTCCCTCACACCTCCGTCATCCCTGTTACCCTTTGGGCAGCCTTTAGAAGACAACAAAGGTAAGGCATCCACTGAAGAGTGCTTCAGTCCCAGGAAGGAGTTTCCTATCAGAGTAAGGGCACAATTGTCAGAAGCCATCAAGGGAATTTGCCTTAAACAACTGTGATCTCTACCAAAACGCCATTTACACATGTAGAAGACCTGTTTCACTGGGGAGGAGGAAAGCATGGGCTACCCACACTCCAGCAGTGGGGCTGCTCCAGTTCCTCCAGATGGGCGTTCGTAAACCAGTCTACGCACAGAGCACTGATATGGGGAGAGTCCAGGAGCTGTGTGCCTGACTGTGGCTCCTGAAGGGTCTTAATCAGCGAAGGTGGACATGTAGACAGGAACCAGGGAATGCAGACTTGCCATAGATTCAAGCACAGTAGAAAATGAAAGCTTTGAGAGGAAATCCACAGAGGGTTGTTCTCCCGCTGTAAGGCCTATGATTATTATGATGCCTGTTTTACATTCTCCAAGTGAAGCAGGATTTATCGCCCTATCACCAAATCTCTGTCCTTATGGGCATTATTGTACCCATAAGTCACAGGCAGGTTAGTGAGTGACCCATAGGCCTATGAAGAACACACAGGATGGAGTTCACTAGGTTAGTCCATTGTGCCCTACTGTTTTTGGCTTTTGCCTTTTATTCTACATTTCTAGAAATTTGGCCTTGAAGAACAATCAACAGTTTTATAAGGCCCAGTAGCCATACTTTATTAGGTCTTCTTTACTACCTTTATGCCCTTACCCTAGGGCTGACCAGCAATTAGAGTTCTTATAGAGCTGTATATAAGGATCCATGGTTTCAAAAAGCTCAGAAACTGTTGTCCTAAATTATCCTACTTTCTCCTTAAGATACCAGTATGTATATATTGTCTATTACAGAGGCTCTATAGCAGAACCATCATGTATAATTTGGCTTAAAGAAAAGGTGTAACTGAAAAGAGGTAAAATGAATTTGTTAAAGTAAAATATATATAAATTAGTCCACTCATTCTCATGCCAGACTTTCCAAACTGGCTTAGAAAGAAAATCATCATGCTTTTCACTTAGGTATTGGAAAACAGGGCAAAGGAAAAGAGGTTTCTGAGTCAGTTGCCATGGGGAGCTGCTGAGATACCAAAAAAAAAAAAAATACTGGAATTAAAGGTTTTTGTAGAAAAGAAAATTCAGGTCAGCAAGTCTAAGAGAGAGGAAAGTAAGAGCTTATTCATTTTTGACATCCACCCTAAGCTTGAGTTGAAAGGGCATGGATATGGAATCTAATCAAAATAAATTCCACCCCATGAGTTCACGGACCATAATTTTTGATAGACACACTGAAACAGATTTTCCCCAGAGAAGACCATCAAACCAGCAGCCACCTAGACAAAATGACATAAGATAAAGAAGACCAAAGACAGACCCAGCAGGATCTCCTTGTCTCCTTGTGTCATCATTCCCAGGAATCAGATGTGTCTGGTTCCAGACATTAATTTGGTGTTTACTGGTGGCTTTTATACCTGGGTCCCAACTAGCCAGAACCCTAAATTAGCTAACCTTTTTTGTACTTCCCCACCCCCTCCCTATCCCTCCCACACACCCCACCCTACCGCACACACCACACTTCCCTTTTTCAGTGATGAAGAAAACAAGATAGCTCTGGTTTTGAGTCAAGGTGGGGTGTAAACCCTGGAGGATACTTGTAGCTGATGACACTGACCTGCTGAATCATTGAGAATAGTTAGATGTTTTACAAAGAGGAAAAGAAACTGCTTTGGAAAACCTTCAACAAAAAGCATTTTCTAATTGTCAAGTTACCAGAAAAATCAAAATAATAAAAACAATCTTGTCCTCAAAAAGTCTAATCAACTGAGGTTTTGGTGTACCTATTTCCATGCTTTAATAATAATCTAAAAATGTTGACTAAAACTAGAACAATATTCCATTCATTTTTATTCTTCTTGAGAAACTGCAAGTTTTGGCTTTTACCACCTTTCCAGTGACAGAGGTTAAATGTTAAATGTTCTGTTTTATGTTAAGCAGTCTGAAAGTTTTGATATTACTTGTTTTAAAACTAATATATGATTTATGAACCTGTGTCTTTAGCTCCTATAGTCATTGGGAACCAACGGCATACTTTTGAAGCCAATTCTGTTTCTTTTTTTTTAAAAAGAACCTATGATAAGATTATTTGTAGCATTCCATTTCAGAATCAGATTATGTTCACTCAAGAGATCATTGAAATTAATTTTCTTTCTCTACTAATGGTACAGAGAGGAGTGATGTTGCCAGCATGGTTATATACATTAATATATAAATCAAAAATTCCAAATGGTAATTCCCTGTGAGTCATGAGTCTCCAAATAGACTAATCTATGTTTTATTATAAAGCTACCTACTCAGTGACATCACTTGTAGCATAAATGGTTTATCAGTTTAATAGTTTCCAATCTGTTGAATTTTAAGAAATGGTTTGTGTGCTCTTTTTTGGATGCACCTGTCACTAGTGAAATGACGCCTATCTCTGAGCTCTGATTTAACCCAAGGTATTGCAGTATGTTTTTCCAAGGATGTCCCATTAGATAGATCTTGTAAAAGTGCGGCGCCTGCAGCCTTGTGGCAGCTGAAAGGTGCACAGACAGTGTGTCGTGAGGAGGAAAAGCACTTCTGCTCTTCTGCCCCAGAACAGTATTTACCAAGCTTTACAGGATAGCAAGATTTTTAGATAGAGTCCTTGCAGTGCTTAACTAGAAGCTATAATCTGTTGTTTCTAGTAGATTTTTCCTGTGTTCTTGCCTTATTTGTCATTCAGATTAGTATGCTGGTTTCTTGATTTCTTGACAGGAAGTGTCAGAAATTTATTGATGAAATGTTCTTAATTTCTAGACAGAACCAGAATCAGAAAGTAATTGCTTCCTTTTATCTAAACAGAAGTAGCTTTGTTAGCTTTCCTTATATCAAAGTGATACATTTATTCTGCATAATTTATAAAATAACAGAAAATTGAATAAAAGTAGAGATAAATTACCTATAATCTGGCTGCCCAATATAACCTGCCTGTTAACTCATACTTTTGTGTATTTTTCCAGACTTTTTTCAACTGATTAACTAATTCCAAATTTACAAGCAGTACTCTGGACTGATTACATCCTACAGGCTGGTGGCACTTAGGAATGATGACTTTAAATATCATCTTATAGGACAGTGATCTACTTGTTGCTTATTTTTCTCCCTTCTAATTATATTAATCAGCTCTTATAAGGACAGACACCTGTGTGGACTCACCAGTATCTTTATCAGGTGGAAATTCCTATCAGCCAGTGTTTTCATTTCTACCTTCTGTCAATCAAAATGATACTGAGTGGCCCTGTAAGATCTTAGTGGGCCTCTGGAGTTATGTACAAAGTGGTTTTGGTATTAGGTCAACTGATTGTTCTGATGATTTAAAAATTAGTAATCACTGTACTATAAGGCAGTTTGCCAGAAATGGGAAAGGTTGAGTTAGCTAGATCCTCCCATTCCCCAATCACAATCCAAACACTGTGGACTCCAATCAAATTCTGATTTTATAATTTTGGTCACAAAATTTCATTCAAATATTATATGCCTTCTTGTGCGGTGAACAGAGTTTTCCTTTAACTATGCATTCTTTATCCCCCTTCAAAGATGCATCTATTTAGATTTCTATGGTGTGATTTTATAGCTCCTTGAGGTGTGCTGGCATCCCTGTGCTTTGAATTTGGAGAGTACTAGGCCTTTGGATTAGGACGAATCCTAACACTTGGTCAAGGTTAGGAAAGGCTTTGAGCGCTGAAAGAAAACCAAGGTAAAATTTAAGGAATTGTTAAAGGACTCATCTGAGAAATGTTATAGAATTGTCATCCACAAACCTTATGTCAGTGGAATAGGAAGTATTTATTAAGCAGCTGCTAGAAGAGATTTTGTTTATAAAGAAAAAGCCTGTCTTTGACATTGGTTATATCTAGGTCTGATCATCCCCTTTACAGGACTCTTAAGTTCCTTGAAAGCAGTGACTTTGAGAGCATCCCTTCATATCCTCTGTGTCCTTGCATCTAATAGGGACTCAGTGTGTATTGAACTGATATTTCTGTGGCTCTTCAGTGACAGATGAATGAATGTGCTCAATTCAGGTAACTACATTTGACCTTCTTCCTACAGCAGTTGAAGGGTGCTTGGGTAGCAGCCACAATTGTGTTGAATGCCCTGGTTGGGTACAGGTGTAGGGAAGTGGTATACAGTACTTTGATCCTCCCTTGGAGAAGGAGATGCTAATGTGGATAATGAGAATTTGGTTATCTTTAGTTTCAATTTGGCCGCCCTCCTTCACTGAGTCACAGTGCTCACTTGTTTAGTGATGGTCATGTCATTTAAGCCTGAGACTGTCCCTCACACTGTTTATGACATTGGATCTGAATTTCCCATTACATAAACATTGAGTATTTGTCATATATATTCAAGAACACGCTAAAAGTTAGTTGGCTTTGTAGTTGACATTGAGATTAACTTTCTCTAACCTAAACCAGTGAAAACTAAAATGCTCCTCACCACATAAAAGTTTTGCTTTCGCTGTGTTCAGACCCCTCCTACCTTGTCACAGCACAGTCATTTGGAGTCTGATTTGGGGGCGGTGTGGTTGTCTCAGTGGCGTATGACCCACTTTGTGTAATACTTAATTGCCTGTGTTTTTACAACACAAGTCAGAAGTTCTGACGATAGTGGACTATCACCCAAAAAAGATTTTCTGAGACATCTCATCAGAGCTGCTCGAGTACTGCGCATCAACTGAAGACGGTGTTAGCTCTGCAGGGTGTGTGCTAACTATCAGACGATGACAGAACATTTCCTCTAGTTTCTGGATAATGAGCAGGCACACAGGTAAAGATGCCTTTCCTGGAGTTGACTCCTTTTGTTTCCTAATGATTTGATGATTTTGTTGAACTAGACTTTTAAATAGTAATTGCTCCCTGCATATGTTTGCTGATGTGGTTTGCAGAGGGCTCAGAGGAACAAGCATTTTAATTGGTATCCTGAGACTGTAATAACTTTTTTATTAAATGTCTGAAAAGATGGCAATCAAAAATAGACTCTCATCTCTGTCTTCTCTCTGCCCCTAGCAAACATCCTCTTCATCAATTTTATTTTTATTATTTGTCATCAAGATGGTTATTTCTAAATATCAGATGCTTCAATCCGCAGTGATATCAATGTGTGAATTAATGCTTGATAAGCCTCAGTCTATCAGGTGGGAAGTGTGGTTAAGGCATATAGAAAGAAAAAATGTGCAGAAGGAATGGGGAAGCAAGGGGATACTGTGCCTTAGTAAGCGTGGTTCCATTGCAGTCTAAAAGCAGATACAAGACAAGTGCCATTGATTTAAGTTTGTCAAAATCACTCCTCACAGCCTGCTCTGTTTTAGAAATGTTTATGTTTCTGATACCACTTTTGTTAATTTGAAGAACTTTTAAAATACCATCATTGTTTCAAAACAAAATGTGGAAGATGTGGATCATCTTTCTGAACTTGCAGGAAAGTTTTTGGGTACATTTCTTTGCGGGAGATTGGCTGAGATGTGGTTCACAACAGGGTGGTGCCTGTGCCTTGTGGATCACGCTGTCTGTACACTGAATGACATACCAACTTAGAGACTTTGAAAATGCCCATTGGTAAGTCAACACTGTTTTCCCTGAAAGTCCTGAGACAGAAAAAAAAAAATGAAAGTACAAACACTAACTGGAAAAAATGTCACACATTTTAGCCACTTTGCATTCCTTGTGTTAGGACGAACCCTGGGCTGGGTTTTTTTTTACATTTGTGAAGTTGTGTGGTAGGTGGGGCAGTGTGGGTGGCCCAGAAAAAGTAGCGGTTAGAATAAGATTTTCCATTTATTGCCCTTTGTGCCTGGCTAAAAATAAGAGTCATACAAATCAGAATATGTAGTGCAAGCAAAATCACTCTGTTAATTCTGATGACTGGTTTGCCCACATCTTTGCATCTGTCTGGTAAGTGGTATATTGGGAAATAATTTGTCTCTGTTTAAATAGCAAAAGACAACCAAGTTTTTGTGTTGTTTGTCTACACACGATAGTTTATCAGCACTTTTCCCTTCTGAGGGAAGAAAGATCCACCTCATACATAAACAAATTGTGTTGATGGAAGGAAGAAAGAAGCACGAAACCCTTGAATCTTTTTAAAAAGGCATTGCCTTATTTGAAATGCGGTTTTACAACATCCATCTTCTCGGCTGCTTGTTAGAAAGTTCATTCTTGTAAACTGATAGCACAGCAAGGCAAGGATACCTTAATGGTATTGCCCTAGAGACTGGAAAACTTTTTGTGTGTTTGGGCCGGGGAGGGAGAAGGGATGAGGATGAGCGCACCCCTACCCTGTAGTACCTTCTGTAGACAGAGATGTTGGAGGGACAGTTAACCAAGTAAAAACTCCCCTGCACATCTGGCTGCTGAGTCGGCTGCAACCACAGTAAGTGATAATTTGTCCGTTTGTGGCTAGATGAAGCACCAAAGAGAGGCGGCGCCAGCATTCACAGGGAAATTTGTACCTTAGCGATCCCAGCAATGGTGCTGTCCCATTCCACTGACTGAGTGGCTGTGGCATTTCCAAAGAATGAGAATGTCTGCAAGTGCTCTGAGCCTTTCAGTTTAATGCACTTTATGAAATGGATGAGTCAAGAGGGCAGTCATTCCAGAAGACCCTGAAAAATGAAGACTGCAAATCACGTTCCTCTGTGGCATCTCCAACTGTGGCAGACAGTGTGACAGTGGTTACCATGAGTTGAGAGCTTAGGGAGAAAAAAAGACTCTGGATTAAATCTTAGCATAGCTACTTGTTGACCTTGATCTGTTAACCTCTCCTAGGCCTGGGTGTCTTTATTGGAAAATGGGAACAGAAATAGTACTGCCTACCTGAATGAGAGGGTGGTCGTGAGGATTCAGTGAGATAACATACATAAAGCATAAAGCTAGCACTCCACAAGGTGATGTGGGGGTTATTGTCATTTGTGCAGTTGCATCATAAGATGTGTTGGAGAATTTTAGAGTATTTGGGAGTTCTCCTCTATTCTGGGAATAAAATTTTGTAATTAAATGGACAAAAGATCCACCTCTGGTTCAATGTTTCAGAATAATACAGGCATTTACAGGGTGGTTTGGTTCTTCTTAGGTAACTAATGCCATCTGGGGGATTTTTTTTATTTTACCCTTAAGTTAGCACAATGTAAGCCTCTCTTTCCTTCTAAGATTAGTGCTGTGTTGAGCATATTCAGTAATTTTTACCTTCTCCCTATGTTTTTTGTTTAACCATGGATTTTCAGTTCTAACATCTGTGCATGTTAATTGTAGTACCTGCTGGTGTACATTATGAAAGAGAGTGCTAATGTTGTAATCAAGTAAGGCTTTAAATATTTCAGGTGGAAATGGGCAAATCTTCAGGAGCAATTAGCTTCCATGGTGGTGTAATTCCCCACAGAAAATATTGCATCTGTTATAATTCTGGTTACTGATCAATCTTACAGATTGACCAGATGCAGACAGGCAGAAAACAATTGCTGTTGCTTTTGTTTTTATTTATTATTCTTTGCAAATTATTTTCTGTTTAATACAATGTATATCTGTCTTTCTAGAGTCCTTTTCCACCCACCAAAGTTTTGTATTATAAAGTATATTGTATATTTCACAATACAGAGTCATAATTGTGGACATAACTTTTTTGTTAGCCTTCAGGATTAGATGCGAAGAGTTCAACTCATAGTCTCCCTTCAGCCTCCTCTAAGACTTTCCTAGAATGTTGTTTCTTCATTTATCAAAGTTAAAGAGAAGTTATGACCGTACGTTAACTTTGCCTCATCTGAGACCTGGCAAGAATTGATGAATTAGACCTATCTGCTAAGGAATTAGAATATGGGACACATATAAAACAGTGGTGGCTTAATTTTCTCAACTGTTTCATTTTGCTGGGGTTTTTTTTTTTTTAATCCTCTTCAAAGTTTCCTTTTCTTAGTCTGTCCTACCATCTCTGTCCCAGATACAACTTGTGATTTATAACTTATGTATTAGTGTCCTCATCAGATTTTCAGTTTTTGTGTTAGGAACCGTCAGTCTGGAATAAAGACATTTCTCAGGTCAACTCTGCCAGGGAAATCTGTCTTGTATTAAAATGATTCCCTGCTTCCTCCAGTGTCTCCAGACAATGCTGCTTTCTCCACTTTTCTCTGTTAACAAAATAGAAGAATGCTTTTTAGGGCGAGCAAATCATTCTAGGTGACTTTCAAAGTTCGTGGCATTGCAGATACAGCTTCTGTTCCCTCCACACACACATATATTCCCCATTATCTTTGCCATCCTTCTTGCCCTTTGCCACAGACTAAAGCTTCTGTAAAAATCATAGGTGAGAGAAGGTGATAAATTAGACTCTGGCTGTGATTCCCTCCCACACCTTCATAAGGAATGACAGATTCTGAAATGCATCCTGTGGATACACCGTGTGCTTCTTTCTGTAAAACTGCCAGTTTTAACTTGTCTTTCATGTGCAGTTTGAGGGTACTGGCCAGGCGGGGTTCATTATTCCTTTGGTTGAATAGTGTAAAGTATTTGCAATGGAGATTTTCTCTAATGATGTATTTTAAGTACATGTCCGCATTGCTGGTTTAATGTACTCAGTCACAGAATGCTTTAAAGTTTATTGCTAATGGATGAATCCTCTGGAAAACAGGAATTTTTCAATAAGATTGACATTTGGGGTGAGAAATATAAATCTAATGAGAATATTTTAACCAAGGTTTGTAATTAGAGCTGAGTTGAGTGAATGTGTGCATGCACACCAGAGAAGGGCACAGAGGAAGGTGAAATTGCACGCTCTCCCGTCAATGAGGAGGAAGGCCGATGGATCAGTGTCAGGCCACAACATGATGGAGTATAAATGATACTGTCACCAAGTACTGCACAGGGTACCGAGGGAAGTGCACTCTAGTAAATTACATTACTTAGACAGACCTGAAGGCATTGTGTTGGAACAGCAGAGGGAAGCGGGGACTGTTGGCACCATGCAGAAGATATTACAGTGCAACTAGCTTCAGGGATGGAATTCACTGGTTTCCATTATACCTGCCTATTTGTATTCTCCTTCACTAATTTGTTTACAGAAAGTTACAAATGTATACATGTGAAAGAACATCATGTCTGCTTGGGGTATGGGTTACTATGGACCATAAGAGAATAAGTGTTAGTTGATTTGTATGAACTGGTCAATGTGATTCTTTTTCTTTTATTCACAGCCAGGTGATACTAGGTGTTTGGTAAAGCTTACCCTTATTTTTGTGAGAATCTCACATGCATTGTGTGAATATATCATCCTCATTCTCTCAGTAACACAATGCACTTCTTTTCCACACTTCCTTTACATGTCTTTAAATCTCACTGATCACTGGTTTCCCCTCATCACCTTCCATACCTAAGGGAAACAGATTGTAGTGGTGCATAACGTTTCATTTTGTGAAAAAACTCAGTTAAGAACAAAGGTGATTCCTAGAGTGGGACTTGTGAAAAACCATTTTTTTCACTTCTTCTATTTTCTTTTATTCCTCTGCAGCAAAGCGAGGCCACCCTTTTTGGGTTTATCTGTTTCTTACCATCTCTGGATCATCTCCTACCATCATCTAGATCATTGCATGTGCTTATCACCATTTTCCAGTTTGACTTCATATGCTCTTGAAAAAGCCAATAGCAGGTGCTCTGGAATTAGTCACAGTCACTTCTTAACTAGAAAGCAAGTGTCTTCTCCTGAATGGATAGAGATTCTGAAACAATATCCATTGTTTCTTAAGTATGTGTCATACTTTGTCCTTCGTGAAATAAACCTGAGAAGTATCTCTGATTATCAGTTAACAGAGAGAATACATAGGATTCTGAAAAATGTCTCCACAAGGCTTCCAAATGGCAGGTTTTTAGCAGCCTTTCTGAAACAGGGTCACAAGTAGATCACAGTGACGATAATAATATCTTGGATTTTACTTTTATTCTTTCCAAAATAATACTCTTTTGGGATCAGGGTATCGTAATTTATTTTGTGGCCATAGTTACAGTCTTATTTTATTCATCCAATCATAAAGTAGTAAAGCCAACATACTTTGAAAACCAGGTTTGAATGTGGACAGGAGAAACTTTGGTTAACAATAAGATACTTCTATTTTATGCACCTTAAAAATGCTTTTAGTTGCTGATTCTAAAATAATATCTAAATGTAAAAGGCATAGTGTAAAATGTATTTGTGTTCTGTATCATCCTCAGCATAGAAAGGCTGTGCTTATAGATTTGTTTTATTCACTAAAGTCCTACAAAAGTCAGGGACTCTGAGCTGTGTGGGAAATGGGAGTCTCTTCCTAAATAAACTCACTAAAATCTCTCCCTTTTGTATTCTGTTTACTTTTATGGTAGTATGTGCCTTATATCTTATATGTTCTTTTCATCCATGACATCCACTGGAAATCACATTTTGTTGTTTGCCACAACATTACACATGTGACTTCTTTCTTTTTCCTGCCCTTTTGATGTAGCATGCTATCAAACTATATCTTTCGAACTGTTCTAAATTGAATCCTGGCTGAAGGGATTTAACAGCATCTAAAATGGAACTAGCATAGATTCTCTTCTATTCTGTAGAGGTTCCTTTGTTCCTGCTTACCTACCCATGTCTGTCTGTATTCTATTCTTTTTCTTACATTAAAATTGGAAAGGGAGAAAGGGGGAGCTCCTTAGGAGAAATAGGTCTGTGGAGAATTGTGAGTACTCATTCAGAAGCTATTCTTAGTTCTGAGAAATATAATGAACCTGAGCTTTGCGTCCTACTGAATCTCCCATTAATGATCCGCCATCACATCCACCCCCCACCTGATTATGTTCTCCCCAAAGGCTACTGATACTTTTTCCCTAATACTCTGAATGGAGTCTCTTCCAAGGAAAGCATGTCTTTAAAGGAATTGAGTCCTATTGCAGTAATGGTGTACTGGATGATTTTTAATTGTTCTGTTAAGTACTTCTGTATTGCATTACCATAATGTCTGCTGTAGCAGAAACTTTTCTATAGACCTTGGCTTGTCAGAAGTCAACCCCTTAATGTGAGCACTTCACTTACATTATCATTATGGTGTTTCCAACTGACAATTGCTGCCACACTGCCATAGTCCCTGAGTTCCCAGTGCTTCAGAAAAAGAGACTTTTGTTCTGGCTTGATGAGGGGAAAAATGCAAACAACAACACTAGCTCTACCACCAGAGATCCTATAAAGACATGTTCAAATGAACAATAAAGTCATTTGTTCACATATGACATAAGGATATAAGAATTTAAACAATAAGACCTCTTGTGAAATGTGGCAAAATATGCACCGCAAACATTGTGAAGTTCTCTGTCTTGTGGAAGGCAATTTTTACATGGGCTTCAAAAAGCCATTAACTTATAAACTACCCTTTTAAAAAAGAAAAGAAAATCACTTGCCTCGCTATAGCATTAAAGCAATTTCTGTTCTAAGGAAAGCTTAAATACATTCATTTATACAAAGTGCATGCACTATAATTTATGAAAAGCACAGTACTCTATCAGGAAATGCAGCACTTCTTCCCTCCTTCACCTGAAATGGGAAATCCCTCCGTTTTTATCAAGTCCCTTTTTTCTTTGATTAATATTGATTTCTTCAAAATGAAAGGGGAAAAATCCTTTAAATCATTTAGATTCAAGACAAAGTTTTAAGGCTTCATAATAATTCTGCTAAATACTTCTGACATGGGTGGAACATGGAGAGGAAATAATGCTGCTTTGAAGGGAAATTTTAATTGAATTTGCTTTAATGTGAACCCTATCATTTTTTGTTTTGAGCCTTAAAGGAAAACTTACTATATTTGCAAACCTCAGCAAGGCAGAAAAATGCAAAGATTTCCTTGTCCACTCATGTCAGGGTATCTGGCAACACCCTAAAATTGTTCCAGTTTTGATGCTTGAAATGTGACCTTCCAGGAAAAGTGGGAGGAGAGGAGAACATGTGTTAACTGACCAAAGGTGTTTCATTGAACTGATTTAGTATTAACCTCTAAAGGTTTTCAAGTATTTGCAGATGGATATGTACTGCATCCTTGCAGAATTCTCTTAATTGAAGAAATGTTTCATCTCGATCTCTGTTGACAGAAAAGATTGCCTACTGATAATTGCTTTGCTTAAGTGTCTGATAATATGCCAGGAATGAGAGCATTCTGTGTTAGGTCACCTTTAATTATGCATGTACCACCTGTCAGCTCTAAATCAGTACCAGATTAGATTCTCTCGGAGTCAGTTTAGGGAGGTTCAGAGGGAAAGCTGAGGTGATCTCTTTTAGAAGCAACAAAAATAGACAGTAGTAAACATGCCTTCTAACCTGCAGCTTTTTAAAGGAGCCTCATCTTCATTGTTCTTGAGCAAGAATACGCCGTTGGTACATCTAAAAAACGTTTGAAACCTCGCCCAAGCGGGGATAACTTACTGTGAAGATAGATGACTGCGAGCGAGGATGGTAGTACCTCCTCCCTCAGCACCATCTGTTGCATTTCCTTTTTGCTCCTTCTCATCGTTGTAAATGAGCCAGGGAAAAGCTCAGAAACATTTTTATAAGCTATGTGAGGACAGGAAATATGTTAACGATGTTAGATTTCATACATTTCAGGGGTTTTTTCAGTAGCGGGTTGGTTTTTTTTAGAAGGACAAGTGTGGGTTGGAAATAATGCTTGTTACCCTCTGTCAGCTTTTGGTAGTTTTATTCTCACTTTTCAGGGTTGTTTGGGACTTTCTGGTGGGATGTTTAGGGTTCTTTACTGAAGGCTCTGTTCTCTCTTCTTCTATCCTTTGATAGGATGGATTTGTGAAAGGTGTTTTTCTTTGTTCACCTGTCAGAGGTTTAAGAAAAGCCTTGAGTTATTGTGCACTTTTTACAGAGGCAGGGTTGGATGACTGAGAAGCCAAAGGCAGAGAAGGGACAGGTAAAAAGAAATAACAGATGTGTGAATTGCCATGTGGAGGGTTTCTCAAGCTTTGACCTACAAAGCTGAGGCTCCGAGCCTGTCTGCTCTCTAACCTGAGAAAACTGCCTGGATAAGAGTTTGTGACTAACAGCCTTAGAAGCAGTTTGGAAATCCTAAAATGTCTCATTTCAGCACTGCTGGCTGGAGGCATTGAAGACAAAAACAGGTCCGCTGGTGGCAGAGCAAAGACCCTGGAGCACCGTGGTCCTGAGTGACCTTTGGCTGCCTTTTGATACTTAGGGTACCATTTGCTTTTCTACCCGTAATCAAACAGTTTATTGAAATAGAGATGCAACCTCCAAAATGGAGAACAGGCCCCAAAGCTACTTATTACAGTAATACTGCCAGTACTTTGACTGTTTGATGCTCTTTTAATCCTTACAGTAAGCAAGCTGAATAACTTTCAACTCCATACAACAGATACTTCTTAAAACAGGAGAACATAGTACAGTTAACCCTCAACAGAGGTTTGAAGTGCGTGGGCCCACTTATGCCTGGATGTTTCCTCAATAAAAGTTACACTGAGTGTACCTGCCTCTCCTGCCTCCTTTCCACCTCCTCCACCCCTCCTGCCTCTGCCACCCCTGAGACAGCAAGACCAACCCTCTTCCTCCTCCTCCTCAGTCTACTCAAAGCAAATACAATGAGGATGAAGCCCTTTGTGATGAGCCATTTTCACTTATGTGTTTTCTCTTCCTTATGATTTTCTTAATAACATTTGTTTCTCCAGCTTACTTTATTGTGGATATATAATGTAACACCCAGAATATGTGTTAATGGACTGTTTGTGTTATCAGTGAGGCTTCCAGTCAACAGCTGGCTATTAGTTAAGTTTTGGAAGAGTCAAAAGTGATACATAGATTTTCGACTGCATGGGGGATCGGTGCCCCAACCCCCTGTGTTATTCAAGGGTTTTCCCAAGCCTTAAGTGAAAAGAACATCTGAAAGTGAAGCTGAGTCAGAGAAAGCTAAAGAAAGGAATGGAAGAAAGGGCCATACTGCCATGTTCTCTCTCACCAGCTCATCTTTGCAAAATCTTTTCCAACAGCCTGGAAAGACCTTCCACTCTCCACCTGGTTTACTCTCGCTTTGAGTTGTTCTTCAAGTGTCATCTCCTCCCAAGAAGGCTTCTTTGCTCCTTTCTGGCAAAATTTGCTGCCCCTCCTCTTTTGTGCCATAGCCCACTGGCCACCTCCTCCACAGAATTTATTATACTGTCCTGAAAGAGCTTGGTGACTTAGCTTTCTTCTCCACAAAGTGGCTGCTGAAAAAGTTAACATTATCCTAACTGTGACAAAAGGTCTGATGCCCACAGAAGGAAGTCATGATTTTGTTGGACTCTGCATTACTTAGCCCACATTAGGAGTATTATACCAGTGCATTTGAAAAGGACTATAAACTGGGCATAATGGCTCATGCCTGTAATTCCAATGCTTTGGGAGGCCAAGACAGCGGGATTACTTGAGACCGGGAGTTGGAGGCAGCAGTGAGCTATGATCATGCCATTGCACTCCAGCATGGGCAACAGAGCAAGACTCTGACTCCCCCAAAACACAAAGGAAAGAAAAGGCAAATAAACAAACTTGAGTGCTTTATGAACAGAGCATCAGGAATGAAGAGGGTGTCAGAGACTGTCTTATAACTAGTGGTTGAAGGAACAGAGAAAGATTAGCCTAGAGAAGAGGAAAACAAGGAGAGACAAAAAAGCTGCATTTAGATTATATGAAAGACATTTGTTATTCTAGAAAAAGCAGAACTAAAAGAAATTATAGGAAAGAGATTTGGGCTCAGAACAAGAATTTTCTTCCAGGTACAGCTAGCCCACAATGGAACCTGTGGCTTCTTTTATTAACAGTGAACCCTGTGTTACTAGAAGGAGAGTCATTGTCTTTTAGGACCATGTTTGGGGACTGCTGTATACAAGACTGGTGCGCTGTGTGGGAGCACAAACCAGATAACCCTAAGATTTTAAAGAATCAGAGTCCCCACTCCATGCAGAATCACAGTCAGGATGACTGTGGGACATCATCCCTAACCGCCATGCAGTGTCTCCTTGGCTTGGTATGCAGCACTCATCTGGCCACAGGCTACAGGATAAAGCTGGGGATGGGGTGGAAAGAAGGGAGCCAGCTACTTCCTCGAGGAGGCTGTTCAGTGAAACAGAAGGAACATTGGATCGAGTCCCAGTCCATGTGCTTCTTGGTCTCATGCTAGCTATGCGAGTGGCTCCCTCAAAGCCTGCATTTCTTGCCATGCAAAATGGAAATGATATTGTTCACTTCACAGAACTGCGTGAGGTTTAAGGAAGATGAAGGAGTCCTTTGTGGATGGCAATGTGCTGTCCGTAGATGGGTGCTTGTCCAGAGCCCCTGCTCCATGACTGACAACGTCTAAACTCAGTTTTGTCACCAGTATCATGGACATAATTTCTTTCCTTACTGGTGGCTGTGAACTGGATGATTAAATAAAATGTTACATATAAAAGCTTCCAGCACTGTACCTGCCACAGAGTAGATGATAATGTTGTCAGCCTCATTCCACCCTCTGGAGCTGAGGAAGACAGTAGAGGAATGTCCTTTCTCATCTACCTCTGCCAGTCAGGCTGTTAGAAGGTTCTCTTTTACCTGCCCCCAGACCTGACCTCATGCTCATGTTACTCTCCTGCTTCCCTGTCACCTCAGCATGGAGACTTCTTCTCTACTTGTTCTTCTTCCTTCTTCTTCTCTTCCTTCCATCTCTTCCTAATACTCTTCTTTATCTCTTGCTAATTTCCCTAACCGCCTGCTTGTCTGAATTCTATAAAGGATTGTTCTAATGAGCACAAAGTTTAAAATAATTTTCTCAGTAACTTCTTTTTTCAAAACAAGATGTTATATGTGGCATTTTGGGGAGGGAGCGGTGAGTCCTTTTCCATTTTCCTCTGAATTTGCAAGTCTTTTTTTCTATGTTAACATTTTCCCATTCTCGCATCCCTTGGTCTTGTAGTCATTAACTTGCCAGACACACAGCAACTGATTGTCTTCATGACGTTGCTAAAGTTAGGAGGATGTCATTCACAGGGAACTTAACCCATATATTAACTCAGACATAGCAAATTGCTAAATATGTGCCTTTAAATAAAGAGCTTCGGAATGCCAATTTGATTCTCTTGTTCACATCCTCTCTCATTGAAAGAGGGTTGCTGAAACAGAAAAAGGAACGGGAAGGGGAGGAGAAACTTCAACCATTCTACTGAGTCAGAAATTGGAACACTGCCATCGGATACAGGCATCTCATCCATCCTTCCATCCATCCACTCAGTGTTCAGGAACCAGGTCCTTGTCTCAGACCCAGCAGCAAATTATAGAGCAGATACTGAAATGAGTGATAGGATCCCCACCTTCAGACTTCTTCCCATCCTAGTCTGCAACTTGAGCATCAGAAACTGTGGCTTATTCATCTGTGGATTCCCAGGAATCCTCATGGAATCTAGTTCAGTAAATGTGGGAGTAACAGCAAAAGCAGAAAGGGAAGGAAAGGAGGAAGGAAGGAAAAATAATCAAAGGAAGAAAGGAAATTGTATTCTACTTAGTGCCGGGTTGTAAACTGGTACATGCTCTAAGTGTGTGATTTAATGATTGCAGCACGAATCCAGGGAAGCATTACTGCATGTGGAAATTTGAATACAGTTTACAGGAAAGTGATGCTAATTATCCTCATCTGTGTAAAAGTCAGAACGGAAGCCACACACTCTCCAGGTGCATCCCTTAGAACATGTTGAATTTCTTCTGGTTTTTCTCCCACTGAGCTATGTTGCTTTTTACTTAATAGAATAACTTTACTGCTCCAGTCATTTCTAATTTTTAGGTCAGAAAACTGAATTTCTTCCCTTCCAAGAAAACAAAAAAACAAAACAATGTGTTTCTTCCCACCTTTTATGGAGCATGGTGTTTCTCTGGGAGCCATTGACTACTATAAAGAGCATAGCTCTTGACTCTTGGGTCAGCTCATGACTCACCAGCAGCCCTGGGCCTTGGAGTCTCCATGGGAGGTGCAGGAAGAGAAATGCTTGCCTTGTGTACACCTCCCGCATTGTCCTGACATTCACATGAGAAGAGACATATGCAAAAGCACTTTGAAAACCAAGGCGCTAACTATATAAGGACTTTTATTGTAAAATATAAAGACATTAGCTTTATTTTTTTTTTTTAATAAAGGTGGGGTTTCACCATGATGGCCAGGCTGGTCTTGAACTCCTGACCTCAGGTGATCCACCCATCTCAGCCTCCCAAAGTGCTAGGATTACAGGCGTGAGCCACAGCGCCTGGCCTAGCTTTATTTTTGACAGTACATTTTTTTGTTTTCTAAAATCTCACATAACACTTGAGGTCATTTTGCTATGCATGGTTTCTTCAGCTGCCAAACTCTGTTTAAAAGAAACTTGTAACATATTTTAAAAAGAAACAGTTTTCTTCTTTTTATCAGTAAAGGATCTAGGCCTTTGTCTTGCTCACAAGTATACATTTGCTCTTTTATCATAAACCAATGCAAAGGTATGTGAGCTTTCAAATGTCACTCCTCTGGGTTTCCACAATACTTTGTTTCTATCTTTACTACCCACCACACTGCCTGTGCAGGCTTGAATAAAGCCGTACCCCACCCTTAGAGTTCACCATCTTGCAGAGGACCTAAGACATCCACAAAGAACTGTAATGTAGACAGTGACAGGTGCCAATTTATTAGCTAGGTAGAGTGTGGAGTAAGGGCATACCTGGTGGAGGTTAACTAACCTTTTAAGCAGGACAAGGAGAAAAGAAAAAGCAAGACATATTTGGGCATCCTAGCATTGTGTTGCCATGCAATATGTTTGTATTTATTTTATCCTTATTATTATGTCATAGGATCTTTGAGGGGACTTTCTGATTCATCACTACTATATTCAGTGGTGCCTGAGATGAGCTTACAAATTAGATCTTTCTAAATGGTTGCTTGTGAATATATTCTGTACCATGTCATACTTAATTTCAGTCTCAAAATTAATACCACCGTCTTTTAAAGCTCTGAACTCCATAATGGGATTTTTGATACTTTTCAGAATATGTATTTTTTAATTCTGGGGAAAAAATACAAAGAAATGCTACTTCACTTCTACAACATAATTCAAATAAGTACAGTGATTTTGTTTATGCTTTGGGTATAAACTGAATGCACAGAGATCTTGAAGAACCTCAGAAATATTATATTCACTGATGTATCTGCAGTGCCTGGAACTATGCCCAACATGTAGTAGGTACTTAATAAATACTTGCTAAGTGAACGAATGAGTTCAGTACACATGTATGGAGCATCTAGTATATGTCAAGTTCTGTGGTATACTCTGGGCACTAGCTACAATGATGAATACAGGGTTTACCCCAGGAACTCCATAATCTAATGAGGTAGACACACACTGAAGTGTAGCTATAATTGTTATACAGTGGCAGAAGCAATGCTTGAGATGTGCAGGGAGTTTATTTTCTATATTAAGTGTTGTTGTTGTTGTTGTTGTTGTTATCACCGTGAAACAAGAAGTATCAAATGTTGGCTTTTATCATTTGTCCAGTCCTTTTATTTTACTAATCCTTGTTCTAAGTTGTCAAGTTTCCTGGGTGGTAGAGGTTCATGATAAGCTGTAAGACACAATCCATGCTAAAGGTTGCAAAGAAAATAAAAGAAACATCAGACTTCCAGGTCACAGGCAGTTGCTGTGTAAAAACAGTTGTTGCTGGTTCAACACTGTCCTGTCCAGCATGTTTCCTAGTCCAGTTTCCTTTGTGGTTCCTCTTTCTCTTTCTTCCCTCTTAAAAGTCCGTGTTTCATAGCTGCCTGCAGAGTTTCAGTTACCACTAATGTGCTGAGGACTGGACTTTGTCTTATCTCCAGACTGGACTTCTCTCCAGTGCTTTATACCAACCTGCCTGCTGGACGTTCCTCGAGGATTTCATATTCAACCTGTCCAGACTGGAACTTGTTACTTTATCCCTGCATTCCCCGTGTCAAGAACAGTCCCTCCATAGCCACCCATCAGACAAACCCAGGAGTCCTCCTGTCCCTGCACACTCCGCATCCAAGTAGTCTCCAGGTCTGCCAGCAACACTTCAAACCACTGGGTCCACATCCCCCCTGCAGCCTACAGCACCAGTATTCCACCAACTATCTTGTCTCCATCCCTTTTCTTCTTTAATCTGTAGTCCACAAAGAAGATAATGTGATCTTTCTAAAGTACAGACATGACCTGATACATTCTAAATTCCTCAGCATGGCTTACCACCTCTTCCGACGCCCTCTGTGCCTGGCTCCTGGAGTTTCATCCCTGAGGTACCGCCTTCATTTCTCGTTCCCAAGGCCTAGCAAATACATATTCAGTAAAATACATGTTTACGGAATGAACCAGTGAACTCAGAGGTAGAGAGGAGGAAGAGCACGCCAGGTGACCAGTGGCTCTGATAGAAGATTGGGCCTGGGAAATAGGAGATATAGCTGGACACATACACACAAACACACATACACCCACCATATGGCCATAGTGAACTATCTGAGGTTCTCTTTGTCTCCTGTGGTTTCACAGCTTCATGGCTGTGTTGCTCTCTCAGGCTTCTCATTCCCATTCCATGTCATACACCTGGCACATCTGGCAGGCTGTCCCCTCTGGGAGGCCTCCCCTAAACTCAACCTACACTGGATAGTCTTTCAGGCTTGAAAGTGCAGTGACGTAGCCCCTAATCTTATGCTAGGTTTGCTAAGTCCGTGCACTCTTTACTAGAATGTATAAGCTCCATTAATATGGAAATATTTGTTGTACTCTGTGTCCCCTCTGTGACCACACTGATAATAGACCACACAGTCTGTTCTCTCCCTCCAGTGAAAGAATGTGTCTGGTGACACACCCTGGCCTGGGGAGAAGCAGTCATGTCTTGTGCACAGCAGATTACCACCATTTGGAAGTGTTGAGCATGTAACAAACAAAGCTCAATAGTGGCTTAACTGAATGAACCAATGAGTCAGCCAGTCAGTCCATGTTCTCATTTCATAGTGAACTTCTGCGCCACCTTCTCCCTCCTGACCTTCACTGTTCCCCAGTGTGGCCAGGTTGTCCTCTGCAGCCTCTCTCACATGCCTTCCCCTGCTGTGGCTCTGGCCACTCCCTGGAAGGGGCATGCCTCACCTTGTTCCTGCCCGCCTGCATGAGCGTCTCCCGCCTCCACACCACTCTGCCACCTGGGGTTTGATCGTGTCACTGGCCCACTCAGGATCCTGCAGCAGCACTTTACTAACATCCCAGCTCCTCTCCCTGGCATTCAAGCTACTCTGTGTCTGACCCTAACCTGCTTCCCAGCCTCACCTTCCACTTCTCAACAGCCAAACTAAATTCCACCACATTCCACAAGAGGGGCTCTTTCTTCTCTGTTCCCTTCCACAGAATGTTTTCTTTTCCTCGAACGAACTTCTCCTTCCCCCACTTGTCAAAACCATCCTCATTTTTTGCCACCACACCACATGCTATTCTCACTCTCAAATCCAAAGCGACTGTCCCAGCCAAAAGTGATTTTTCTTTCTCTGCCCTATTACAACACTCAGATTATACCATTCATGTGTTCCCTATTACATGTTGCTTTTATTGTCATTGTGAATCATACAGGTGCCTGCTCTATTCAGGGCACTGTGCTCTCTATGCACGTCACCCACCCTTTCTATAATTCTCAACCAGCCTGCAAGGTGAATACCATTATCAGTTGTGTTTGTGGTCTATCCAGCATCACAGCTAATAAGAATGGAGTCCTGCAGTGAGCCTGCCTGTGTCACTGCAGAGCCAGTGCCCTGCCCACTCCAGCAGCTGCCTCACTCAAAGTTCTGGGTTGCCTTGTGCTTCTCCATGAGTAGAGTGGGGTTCTCAACCTTATGTGTCTTGGTTCCAGTTGCAACATAGACCTATTGAGTGTCCTCATGGGCTCATAGCACATGGCTTAATACCTTGTACTCAGTAAATGTGGCGTGAAGGAATGCCTGAGATGTCTCTCTTTTCTTTTGTAGTTTATACTGAAGCATATGTTTAGCTCTATTTGGTGTTTATCAGGAACTGACACCTTGATATTCCCACCGTCTTCTAGGCTAGTCTGCTGCCTCATTCCTGGACTACTAAATTGTCCTCACTGTTCTCCTTGCCTAGAATCCACCCTACCCTCTTCAGACTAATCTTCATAAATGTCAACTTAGTCATTTTGTTCCAGTAACATATGGCTTCAACTCCCTGAAAGTCAGGGTCCTGCACTTTGCCTCATCACTGCCACCCCCATGACTCAGAGCCACATGACCAGCTATAGCTTCAACTTTCCCCCATCTCATTCCTCTACCTGAGCCTCCTCCCGGGTAGAGGAATGAGATGGTCTCCTCTCTTGAATGCACCACATGAAGTCCTGTTCAGTGTTCTGTAATCATGAGGTTTGGTTTTTCCACATAAATGCTCTTTCTCCTGTGGGCTTATTGGTTTCATCAGTAGGTACACATTGAGGCTGGCTGTGAACCAAGCACTGTACTGGACTGTGGAAACCTAGAAAATAGAAAATAAGACCTGCCCTCGGGGGCACCCAGTCTACTGGGGTACAAAGACACAAATGCAGACAGCATAAAGAAAGGCAGTGAAAAAGAAACAAGAATGTTTAGGGAACTGTCATATTTTACTCATTCTTTATGATCTGCCCAAGTTTATTTTGTGTCCAAGCTAATTTTTCCCTTTTATAAATCCTTATAATTGTAATTCTCCTGCATCATGCATTTTGACTTTTAGTCACATAGTACCTTCTATGGTTATTTAAATGTTTTCCACACATGTCCTGCTTCCGCAGGTGGATTTTAAGTGCCTTGAAACAAGGTGTATGCCTTATGTGTTTTATACAAGCTTCATCAGTTAGCATTGGCTGTGTAACAACATTTCCAAACTTAGTGGCTTAAAACAACAAACATTTATTATTTCTCATGATTCTGTGAGTTGGCCGAGCAGTTCTGGTTTGGACTGGCTCGACTGGGGCTGAATAAATCTGGGATGGAGGTGGGCGAACCATAGTCCACAGCCCTGCCACCTGTTTTCATAAATAGGATTTTGTTGGAACATAGCCACTCCCATCTCGTCTATGGCTGCTTTCACACTACAACAGCAGAGCTGAGTAGTTGGAATGCAGATGATCATATGGCCCACAAGCCTAAAATATTTACTGCTGGTCCTCTAAGAAAAAGATTGCTGCTTCCCATTCTAGGATGGTTGGTCTGGGGAGGCCTCACCTTGGATGACTCATCTCTGTTCCACATGTTCTCTCATCTTCCAAGAGGCTAGCCCGGAATTCTTTGTATGGTGACCTCAGAATTCAAAAAAAAAAGGCAGCAGAAGAGGAGAAGCCTCAATGTGCAGACATTTTTTTTAAGTTTCTGCTTACCTCACATTTTCTGCTATGCTTTTGATAAAAGCAAGTCATATGGCTAAGCCCTGAGTCAGTTCTGGAAGGACTGCCCAAAACTCAGTAAGGAAGGAATTATTGCAGCCATTTGAAAAACAGCCCACCGCATCAGCCCACTCCTTCCAACCCCAGTGCCCAGCATCAAGCACATGATAGGTACATGCTTGCTGAATTGAATTAAAAATATAAATGGAATTTTTGGAGGAAGGGAGGATAATAAATAGTTTTTGTATACGTACCATGTACCAGGTGTTGGGATACAATAATGTTCAAAGCCTGCGGTTCCCATCCTCAAGGAACACACAGCCAAACAGCAGTTCAGTTCATCCTTTCTGTCCAGTTGTGAAATGGGCTTTCTCTCTAGGATTCTTATTAAGGATCCTTAGTGTTTAACTATGGTGCTTCCATCCATTTGTCATGTCTTTTCTACCCATGCTATACACTCATTAGCTGGACTTTTCAAGCCTGCACAAGGCCTGCTTTAGGTTGCAGCTGCTTCCAATCTCTTCTTAACCAGCCCCCCCTGCACATCACCAACTAGCTGATGCACCTAATGCCCCACTTTCATCATGCTGCTCCTTGCTCAGGAGCCTTACCCATTCACCAAATGGAGCCGAGATCTTTAATATCCTAGAGCAAGCAGCCCATCACGGTCCCCATGCTCCTTCTTCTCTGGACCATATTCCTTGAAATATTCACTGTGTATCCTATGTCCATGCCTTACTTGTCTTCTCTGCATAGAGTATCTCCCCTTCCCATATGTGCCTTTTGAGATACTACCCATCTGCCAAGGCCAGGCCAGGTACCACCTCCTCCATGATGCTTCCCTGGTTGACCCTACTGAAAGTTATTTCCTCTTCTGCATTCACAGGGTGCCAGGTTGGGAATGCTACTCAAATGACACATATCACATACTGTTTGGCATTGGAGTTATCCTGAGTCATCCACTTCATGCATTGCATTCTTCTTGACATTCAAGACCCAGTCTCACTCCTTTTCATTTCCTTCTGAATGCCTTGCACAAGGGAGACTTTTGGTAAAAGCTCGTTTTATGAATAAATAACTGATATTTGCATGGCACATTTGCCATTCCCAAACTCTTTTATTTGCCATATTTCTGAGAGTCCTTTGGTTTAAATATATTATATACCACAAAGCAAGAAAGAATATTAATTAAAATACAAGCTACCAATTATAAGATATGTCCTAATTTCTGAAATATCATTAGATTAAAAAAATGAACATACTGGAATCCGTGACATACAGAATATTAAATCCAGTTCAGATATCTATCAGTATCCAATTAGATATTTATAAAACATCTAAATGTGCCAGGCATTAGAATCTCACAGCAGCCATATGAAAAAGGTAGGGTAGGTAATATTATTACCATTTTACAGAGGAAAAAATTGAAGTTCAAAAGGGTTCCAATACTTGTTCAGGATGAAACAAATTTAAGTAAAAGAGCCAAAGCTTATGGCATAAATCTTATGGTTAAAACAAAGCTGCCTTCCTGAAATCATCTGTGGGTATCAAAACCTGTAAGTCACCTCTAAGTCTTTTTATTAGTGTGCACCTTTTTCATTCTTTTCATAGAACTATGTACCCAAAATTATTTGCACATCATTTGGCCTTTCAATTTGTTTTTCGCCACATTGTTTTGTCATGTTACCCCAAGAACATCCTGTTACTTGGCATAACACAATGTAATGTGATGTGTTATTTCATGCTGCTTAGGAAAAATTAGAATGATTATTGGATGCTTAGATTTTTCTTGGGGAGTAATTAGCAGGCAGAATCTCTCTCACACACACCCATAGGAGTTTCTCAGCCATCATTAACCTCAAAATAGTAGGAGGCTTTCCAAACCCAACACTTCACTTAATTAATTACCTCATCTTAATACTTGCTTTTGGATTTTAAGAAATTCTTTTCTGGAATATGCAGTTGAGACATAAAACATTTTATTGGTATATTTAGATATTTGTTATATTTTAGAAGGAATTGGTATGTGTACATTTTGACTTTTTCGTAAAGCTCAAGCTGATTTTAAAGAACAGATACACTAAAAACCCTTTCCTGTATACATCTGGTTGTATTTTCATTGTATTCAAATTGCTAGGTAAAAGAAGAAAAACGCAAGTGGAAGAGACTTCCCAGATCAGCAGGAACTGGAATGTGTTCAAGTCTTGGCAGAGCCAGGTCAGCCTTTCATCTGTCTAAGGGAGACGTATTGAAATACCCCCACCGTTCTCAGGATTACTCAGACTTTGAGTAGTTTGTCAGTTGCTGGTCACTACACTTTAGGGAGAAAAAAAAAAACAGTTGGAGAGAAGAGAAGAGTCAAGAAGACTAGCCAAATGATATGATGTAAGATCTGTAAAGGAAAATCAAGAGAAAGTGGTTGTTTGGCTTAGAGAAGAAAAAGTAAAGTTAATTTCTGATTTCAAATACATAAAGGTCATTTGGTGACAAAAATTACAATTCAGCTGTATTCTATGACCACTAATCACAAAACAAGAGGAAATTGGCTGCAATTTTTCTAGACACATTGCATGGTGTCAGTGTTCTAGAAGTAATTCCCAAGGGATAGTGAGGTGCCCATTCTAAGACTTTTAGGATTCAGTTGCCTAAAGTGAATAGGAGACCAAACTAGGAAATCTTGTAAGATCCCTTCAGCTGTATATTGAGTTAGTCACCTACTATAACTACCTAAAATACGTTTGGATCATAATTATCAGATATAGTCTGTACCTTCTACTACCAGCTGCTGTGACATGGGTAAATTGGAAGCTAGGGTGGAATGGACCTCATGAGAACTTGGCTAATCAGGATTACTCAATCCCCAAGTCCTTATGTAATACAGGTGTCCTAGCCATTCTGTCTTGTAGGTATTTGTATGGCTCATGCCACACACATGTTCTACATCACCTCTTAAAGACTTGTGGGTCCTTAATCTTTTGAAGAATATTTTTCCTGAAAATATTCCTTCTGTCCTGCAGAGTCAGTTTCTCCCTTTGCACTAAATCTTTCCCATTGGCGTATAAAATATTTAATATTGCCCCAGGAAAAAACTTCCTTATGCCACATTCTCCTTTAGCTTCTACCACCTTTACTGCTCTCTTTCACACAAAACACTTTGAACTTCCTTGTCTATAGGCATTATCTAGATTCTTTCATCTCCTGTTCTCCTTGGAGAACATACTCCATTAAAGTCTCTGACACCACCTCTTCACCAGAATTCTTCAGATCAGAGCTACCAATGACCACCTTGTTGCCCCATCTTCCTCAGCTTCTCAATAGCTTCCAGCACAGCAGTCACTCCCTTCTTCCTGAAACCCACTTTTCTCTGAGCCTCCATGATAACTCCTCTCTTGGATTGTTTTTCTTTCTCAATCACCACTGCTGTCTCCTCCTCTGTTAGGTTCTGGATTGGTGTGCCCTGGGGTTCAGTCTGTCCCTATGTTTTCTCTCTGTACTCTCACTTGTTATCTCCTCTGCTCCCAAACCTTTATGGCAGTAACTTTCCAATTTAGATCTTCAGTCCAGCTCAGTCCCCTAAATATCAGGCTTATATACCCAATGGGATACTTGACATGTCCACTTGGATGTCTGATAATTATTTCAAACTTAACATATCCAAAACAGAACTCTTAATTTCTACCCAGGCCCTAACCTACATATACACTGAAAACTGTCCATCTCCCAGTTATTCTTATCTCAGTAAGTGACACCACCAGCCATCAGCCAGGGATCCTGTACCTCACCTTTCACATCCAGACTATCAACAAGTCCTATTGTATTATGCCCAATCAGATATCAAGTCATTTCACCTCTGTCTCCTCTGCTACCTCTCTAAGACATGTCACTTCAATCTCTCACCTGAACTACTACATTAGCCTCCTACCTGGCTCTACTTTCATTCCTGCCTCCCTGCAGTTCATTCTCTACAGAGAAGCTAGAATAAATTTTTCAAAAGCAACAATCAGATGCCACTCTCCTACTTTCTAAAAAGTTTCAAAGAGGACCTCTTCTTCAGCCAGTGTAGCAGACTTTATACGCCAAGGGGTATCTCTGTTGCATTTTAGAAATCCTAGGAAATAATGAAAACCTCTAAGAAAAAAAAATACAAGTAGCTAAGTGCAGATATGTCAGCAGTAAAGAAGCCAGAAAAGGCAGAATTGCCCATCCCTTATGTTTGTGTGTGATGTGGGGGTACAAATGGGGACTGTACCGCAACTCCCAGTTTAAGCCTGGGATTCTAGAAAGGAGATAAAATAGCCAGGTTGGTAGTACCACTAAATTCCAGTTAAAGCAAATGTAATTTAGGCTTCTAGCTTTTTTCAGAGATTAATATCTTGAGCTTTCAAAGATTATCAAACAAGAAAACAAACCACCGTGAGTGAAAATCAGCAAAAGTAGCATTAATGTATTGATTACTCCTTCCCCACCAAGGACTTTAGATGTTTGAATTATCAGATTAGAAGAAACTAGACTACCTCTATATAAAGAAAAATTAACTTAAATGTAGAATACAAAAATAGTGAACTACAGTGGTCTATTACAATCACCAGGCACTTCTAAAAAAAACTTAAAGAAAACTTTCAGTAATGAAAAAAGTAATTATCAAAAAATTTAGTGGATAAGCTTTTTTGTAATGGATTAATGGACTGAAAAATAAAACTAGTTTCATGCAATGGAGCACAAAAAGACAAAGAGATGAACTATAAAGAAGAGAGTTTAATAAAAAGTTTGGAGGGCAGACTACGCAAGCCCAGCATAAGTCTGTTTAGACTCTCAAAGGGAACAAAAATATGCAGAATGGAGATGAGGCAATGTTTAAAGAGATTGTGGCTCAGAATCTTTTTAATAAGATGAGAAATACTGATCCAGAGATATAGGAAGCAGTGTATCTAAACAGACAAATAAAAAGGCATTTACAACTTTTTAATACTGTATTAAAACTGAAAATCACTGAAGACAGAGCTTTCTTAAAACAAGCAATAGAGAAAACAGACCACATCCACAAAGGAACAATACTTAGACTGACAGCTGACTTCTCAACAGCAACGATTAAATCCAGGAGACAGTGAAATATTTTCAAAGTTCTGAGAGAAAATAATATTCAACTTAAAATTGTGTTTTCAGCAGAAATAACCTTCAAAATGAGAGTGAAATATTTTCTGCAGAGATATAAAACCTAAGGGAGTTTACCACCAGCAGACTTAACACTGAAGGAACTTCAAAGAATATACTTCAGGCTGGGCATGGTGACACATACCTGTAATTCCCAGCATTCTGGGACGTCAAGCCAGGAAGATTGCTTGAGGCCAGTTCAAGACCAGTGTATACAACATAGTGAGACCCTAGCTCTACAAAAATAAATAATTAAGCCAAATGGGGTGGTGTATACCTCTAGTCCTAGCTACTTAGGAGGCTGAGGTGGGAGAATCGCTAGAGCACAGGAGTTCAAAACTGCAGTGAGCTCTGTTCACACCACTGCACTCTAGCTTGGACAACAAAGCACAACCCTGTCTCTTTAAAAAAAAAAAAAAAAAGAAAGAAAAAAAAGCATATAGTTCAGAAAGAAAAGAGCTAGCAAAAGATCTGAAAAATAGAAATGATAAGCAAATTGGTATAAACATGTAGGCAAATCTAAACAAATATTGCTGGTTTAAAATACTGTGTAAAACTGCATATATATGAGGAATGAGATAATCAGAGTTTGCAGTCTAAGGTCCTTTTTTTGTTCTAAAGGGGTTAAACTACTAATTTTGGATTTCAAGAGTAACTGCTAAAAGGAAAGAACTAGTATATAACTTCTAAGCCTGATTTTTAAAAAGAAAGAAAGAAGAAATACATAAAGCATAGGAAAGTAGGACAAATAGAAAATAATATTATAAAAACAAATATAAATATGTTGGCAATCACAATATATTTAAATGGTCTAAACTTTCTGGCTAAAAAATAGAGTAAAAAGTAAGATTTTTTACAAAATATAATACCAAGTCAGCTATGTGTTTAGAGAAATACACCTTTAACACAGAAAGACAAAGAAAGATCAAAAATAAAGGGATGGAAAACATATTCCAGCAAATACTAATCAAAAGAGAGCTAAGGTAGCTTTGTTGATATCGTCAAAATAGACTTTAAGAGCTGGATGTGGTGGCTCATGCCTGTAACCCCAGCACTTTGGGAGGCCAAGGCAGGCAGATCACTTGAGGCCAGGAGTTTGACACCAGCCTGGCTAACATGGTGAAACCCCTTCTCTACTAAAAATACAAAACATTAGCCAGGCATGGTGGCTTGCAACTGTAATCCCAGCTACTCAGGACGCTGAGGCACAAGAATCACATAAACCCAGGAGGCAGAGGTTGCAGTAAGCCTAGATCATGCCACTGAACTCCAGCCTGGAGAAAGACCCTGTCTCAAAAATATATAAACAAACAAACAAACAAAAGACCTTAAGACAAAAAAAATTAATCGGGATAGAGAGAGCACTGCATATTGATAAGGTTTTAATTCATTGGAAAGGTGTAACATTTCTATATAGCATCAAAACGTAAAACAAAAATTAATAAAACTATAGGGAAATTTCACATTTCTACAAGTTATTGCTTGGTCAAGCACACAACAAATAATTAGTAAAGGCATATAAAGTTGAAGCAGCACAACTAAATAGTTTGATTCATAGAACCTTGCATCAAACAACTAGAAAATATGTGTTCTTCACATGGAAGAATTATAAAAATTGCCCTCACACTATGCCACAAAACAAGCCTCAACAGATTTCCAAGAATCACTATAATGACCACAATATCTGATCACAATATAATTAAATTAGAATTCAGTAACTAAAACACAAATCCCCCAAAATTCCCCTTATATGTGGAAAGTTTTTAACATTTTAAAATAAATCATTGATCAAAGATGTAGTAATGGAAATTTTAAAATACTTAGAATTGAATGATAATGAAAATATATATAAAACCTTGCAAGATACAGTAAAAGTTGTACTTAGAGGAAAATTTATAGTCTCAAGTGTTTTTTTAATTTATTTTTTTATTTTACTTTAAGTTCTGGGATGCAGGTGCTGAACGTGCAGGTTCGTTACTAGAAACGAAAAAAGTGAAAATTAAGCTAACTTTGAGAAGGTAAAAAAAAAAAAAAAAAGACGAAGGACAAAGATGAGAACAGAAATTCATTAAATTGAAATTTTAAGTACCATATAGAGTATCAACAGAGCCAAAAGTTGGTTCTATGAATGGAGTTCATAATACAGGGTTTGGTAAACTTTTTTTGTAAAAAGGCATATAGTAAATATTTTTGGCTTTGTGGGCCATATAGTCTCTCTCACTACTTCTCAACTCTGCCACTGTAGTGCAAAAGCAGTGTAGGTAATATAGCTCTGTTCCTATAAAATGTTGTTTTAAAAAACATGGTAGACTATATCTAGTCTACAGATCAAAATTTGCCAACCCTTTACTAATAGTAAGTGATGTAAAAGAATAAGTCCAGTGAGAAAGTTTAGCAAAGTGGCTGGATATAAGATCAATATACAGTATGTATCAATAAAAATTAATTCCCTTATCATATACCAATAACACAGAAAAGTAATTTTTAAAAGTTATTTATAATAATAACAAAAAGTTAAATACCTCAGAATAAATCTAACAGAACTTATGCAAGACCAAAAGAAATTAAAATTGTACTGCTTAATCTTCCACAGATCAATTGTTCTCAAAATTTTGGTTTCAGGATTCCTTTATATGCTTAAAAATTACCACTGGGCATGGTGGTAAAAATTTTATATTAACAATTTAAGTACAGAAGCCTCGTAGTTTAAGAAGTGGCTAAAGCTATTTATTATATAAACATTAATTGCCCCTATGTCCTTCCCCCCTTTCAAAATGTGCCATGAGGGCCTGGCGTAATCCCAGCTCATGCCTGTAATCCCAGCACTTTGGGAGGCTGAGGTGGGCTGATCACCTGAGGTCAGGAGTTTCAGACCAGACTGGCCAATATGGTGAAACCCTGTCTCTACTAAAAATACAAAAATTAGCCGGGCTTGGTACTGGGCACCTGTAATCCCAGCTAATCAAGGGGCTGAGGCAGGAGAGAATCACTTGAACCCAGGAGGTGGAGATTGCAGTGAGCCTAGATCATGCCACTGCATTTCAGCCTGGGCAACATAGCGAGACTCAGTCTCAAAAAAAAAAAAAAAAAAAAAAAAATTACCGAGAACCCCAAAGAACTTTTGTTGATTTGAGTTTTATCTATCTGTATTTACCTTGTTAGAAATTAAAACTGAACATTTTAGGTATCTATTAGTTAATTTTAAAATGACATTAATAAACCCACTACATATTAACATGAATAACATATCTTCAAGACAAAACAAAAGTGAAAAGAATAGCATTGTTTTGTATTTTCCGCAATTGCTTTAATGTCCAGCATACTAGAAGACATTTAGATTCTGATATCTCTTTTAGTGTTCAATCTTGTGATATGTCATTTTGGTTTCATTATATGAAAGAATTCAGCCTGACACAGATATGTAGTTGGAGAAGGATAGAGTTATTTTAATAGGTTTTTCAAATATTATGGATGTTATTCTTTGATATTACATTAAAATTTGACAAGTGGTAACTTCTTAAAAGTTAGTTGCAGTATGGAATCTAAAGCCGCCCTATCAGTGAACTTTTCAAACTCCATTATATTAAAATTCATTACTCTGCCATGTACATCAAATAGATCTTTTACCATGTATGATTTTGTAAGACTATAATTGGAACATGTTGCGTTATCAACTTATACAGATCTTCAAAATGATGACACTATTTTAATGTCCAAAAAAATCACCTGTTAATGTTACCACCAGTCTTATCAGAAAAGCCTTTCAAATTTGGGGAAGCTGCCAAGCTCACAGTAGGAAATGCACATTTTTCCATAAATCTGATTTTTATTTGAAAGCTTAGATTTTATCATTGGCAACAAATACTGTCAGTTGTTTTCCTTGAAGTGACAGCTCTCTCACCTTGTTCAATTTCAAGGAAGTATCTGCCAGATACCCAAGTCTGAGTAACCTTAGTTTGTCAGTCATTCTTTTGAGTAATAATGATGTTCTCCGAAAAGAGTGATTTGTGCAACTTGCCCCTTAAACAATCCCACAAATGCTTTTCCTTGAGATGACAATCATATTTTGGTATGCAGCAAAAGTACTTTATGTGTATATCTCATTTTGTCACATTGAATGTTAAAGTGTTATGTGTTAAGATTTAATAATTTTTACTGCTTGATCAAGTCCCTTTATAAGTGAAACTGGCACCCTGTTCTATGGTGAGTATGTGGTGGTGAAGAACTAATAGTTTAGTGCCACTTCTTTGTTTCATGCTAAGATGCCAGCAGTTTTACCCACCATTATGTTTGCACCAGTAGTGCACATGTCAACACTGTGAAAAAGACAAATAGTATCTTATGACTATGAAAACAGCATTAACTTCACTGGCATTCTGAAAGGGTCTTGGGATTCCCAGGGGTTCCACAGACCACACCAAGATTCATTGCCAGAGACCCTCCTGTGGCTATCCTTCACATCATTGAGATCTCAGTTTAAATGTCATGACCTCAAAGAGGTCTGTCATCCATAGTCACCCAGTGACTTCCTATCATAGCACCCTATTTTGTTTTTATAACACTTAACACTACTTAATAGTTTATTGTTTACTTACATACATGTTTATTGTCTGTTTTTCCCAGCTAGAATATAAGACCTGAGAATGTAGGGACCTTGTTCTGTCTTGTTCAATATAGTAACTGTGTCTCTAAAACTTAAAATAATAACTTGGCACCTAAGCACTCAATAAATGTTTATGGAATGATTGGATCAGATTGAGATGGTGCATATGGAGTTGGTTTTTCATCATTTCTCATCAGATGGCCTCATAGCTGTAGCTAGCTATTTTTTGCTTACTCTGGAATCTCTAGATAACAACAAAAGGAACTTTTGAGTTCCCTATCTTGCTTACATTAACACAGTACTCACTAGAACCCTCCAAGTTGGTTTCTATTTACCCCTTTTTTACAGAAAAAGCATCTGAAGGTCAGCAAGAGCTGTTACAAATCTAGAGAGCTAGTGAGTGTTTGAGCCAAAAATTTAACTTACATCCTTCAGCTTCTTCCCAAACAGTAACTCAATGGATGCACATTATGACATACTCATAATTATTGCTCAGAGTGCCAAGGTTTCAAGAGTTGGCTGCCAAATGATGAGGCAGTAGTCATTCAGAAAGTGTGCTTGTTAGAGGGAATTTTTAAAATAATTAAAATTGAAACTCTGAAGTTATAACAAATGAGCAGCAGATTTTCAAAATTAACTTTTTGCACATTTTAGAAATGTTTACCTCAACCCTCAATTCCCAAGAAACCATTATATTTCTTCAGCCTTTTGCCCAGAAGTTCTTAGGATCTTTCCTAGAAACTGCCACAATGGCAAATGAGCATCAAGTTTCATATTACATTGACACCAGAGACCTTTCCTTTACCCTGGCTCCTGGTTGGAACAAGCATGCAATACCGTATGATGACATGCCATGGCAGCATGAAGGCTTAGGCCCAAGGGAGACCAAGGCAAGAGAACTGCTTGAGGCCAGGAGTTCAAGACCAGCCTGGGCAATATAGTGAGACCCTGTCTCTACAAAAAACACAAAAATTAGCTGCACATGGTTACGCACACCTGTAGTTCTAGCTACTCAGGAGGCTGAGGAAAGAGGATTCCTTGAGCCCAGGAATTCAAGGCTGCAGTGAACTATGATCACACCACTGCACACTAGTTTGTGCAACAAAGTGAGACCCTGTCTCTAAGTAAAATAAAAATAGAAAGACCTAGACCTGAGACTAATCTCTGTTATTATACCCTCACTTCATGGAATATGCTGCAGATAAACTATCTCTGAATTTCTAGGTGTCACACAGACGTCAGCAATAGAACATGGATTATGAGTCAAGCCTGTTATCATCTAGACAGATGCTCCATTTGCTTCAGGTTTTATTTGAAATCCTTAATACTAACAAGAGATTTACTGAGAAACTTTCAGGGGAGCTCCTAGATTAGTCCTTCCGATATCAAATTATTTGAGACCTTTAAGAATCAATTGTCTAGAATTGTGTTTGCCAGCCCTGAGATCCATGACTTCAGAAAATAAAGTGGAGTGCCAATCCAAGTTCTGGTTTTGGGGTGTGCTAGAGAGAACTTGGGCCCTGCTTACCTCAGGGATGGATGGCGTGACTTTATAGGAGGCACTGACAAGACCTTTTCTTCCTCAATTATCCACTAACTGAACTCACCCTCAGAATATAAATACTCCTAGGAACTTCAGGACGGGTTACTGTAAGACAGTCACAACTTTCAAAAACTGCAAACATTCGTAGGTGATCAGCTGCATCAAGGAGACTGTATGAGTAGAGGAGAGAAATAAGCGATTCGGGCAAATGGGGCATAAAGTATGGGTTCTGTCAGCAGAAGAGCACTGACATCCAAGAGACTGAATAAGGTGGGGTAGGGCATTTGTGGAGAAGCATTTGCCTGCCTCAGCCTTTCCAAGGCCTTTCCAGGACCATGGATCTGCCATTATAACTCTAGCTGATATTGGATTCTCACCAGCAACCGGAAAGGAACCTGGCTGTATGGCACAAAACAGTTACATTGTAGGCCCCTCCCTCCCCCTGCCCCCCATCCCTGATACTGCCTCTAAGTACCAAAAAGATAAATGTTTGTAGAAATAACATGGGCAGGCTGGGCACAGTGGCTCATACCTGTATTCCCAGCACTTTGGGAGGCCAAGGCGGGCAGATCACCTGAGGTCAGGAGTTCGAGACCAGCCTGGCCAATATGGTGAAACCCTGTCTCTATTAAAAGTACAAAAAATTCGCTGGGCGTGGTGGCAGGCACATGTAATCCCAGCTACTCAGGAGGCTGAGACAGGAGAATCGGTTGAACCCAGAGACGGAGATTGCAGTGAGCCAAGATTGTGCCATTGCACTCCAGCCTGGACAACAAGAGTGAAACTCTATCTCCAAAATAAACAAAAAGAAAGAAAGAAATTACATGAGCAATTAGTCAAGGCCTGGCCTTGGCCTCTGTTAATAAGTTGCTTAGGCATAAGAATATGGTTTAGCCTCACCCTTCCCTTTGTTCTTGTAATTACAGTGTAAAAAAAAAAAAAAAAAAGTCACCTAATTCTAGTAGCTGTGATACATTCATTTTTGAATGCTCATAAACTTGAACTTTTTTACAAAAGTATTTCTATAGGTCTATGGAAAAAACATCTGAAAGATCCCATTGAATCAACTATCTAGTGTGCTCCTGCCTTAGTACTTTCTGTATTGATATCACCCACAGGGTCACCCAGAAAAATCAGATGCTGCTTCTAGCTCCTTTGAAATTTTAAAATAGCTACTATGTCTTCTTTTTGGGAGGAGGTATACCATATTCATCTTTGTATAGCTAGTACCAAGCTTACAAGGGAGAGAATACAGTTAGGGATCCACAAATATTAACTGATTCTTCCCCTGTGCCTTCTCTTAGATAATTTCTATTTTGTCCTTTAGAATTCAGTTCAGGCATTGCCGTTACTGGGAAGAGTCTCATCTATCCTTGATGGCATATGCCTAGTCAGACACTATATTATGAGCTCCAGAGGCTTGTGTTTGTGACCCAGCACTTAGCAAAGTAGCTGGCATGTGGCAGACACACGCTAAATGTTTCCTAGATGCTTAAATGACTGAATCTTTCCATCTTTCCATGTTTCCACACAATTTTGCTCGTCTTTGAGTGTGTTTTCATTCATCCATTTCAAGGTACCCAGAGCCCTCATTGGCAGCCAGCAGTCATTCTAAAACAGAAATTTTACTCTTTCTGACATGGATGGGCATACTGGGGAAGACATGAGATACTGAGATTTCATTTTGCGGTCTTTATTTTCTGTTTTGAGGACTACACAGAGATACGGAGGGATAACTTTGATGTGGAGCAGGGGAACAGATGTGAATAGAGTCCTCATGGTTTTTAGGGAAGAGAAACCTGTAATGCTATGGGAATGAATGGAAATCAAAAAAGTCCAAAGAAGCTGGAGCCTTTAAAAATGTGCTAACTTTTAGTGCCTCGTGATTAAAAAGCAAAATAATAAGGGACAGACAAAACCCTGTGTACTTGGAAAGAAATATTAATTTTAGAAAGTGTGCAAAAGAAATTTTCCACAGTGGGATACCTCTTGCATCACCTTCCTTTTAGTATTTTTAAATGAGATTATAGTCCTTTGGGCCTGAGAAGTTTTGGGTATTGGTAATATGATATTTGAAGTAACCAAAAGAATTGGCGAACTTTTGACTTTTGAGAAATACAGCTTAACTACCTCAAATTCAGTGAAATTTGCCACGGATTTATGGCAAAGATTGTTTTATGTTAGTTGTGGAAGCTTGCCTGCCTGTTTCTTCAATAGAGATGACAAGTTGCACGTACAGAGTGTTACAGATGTTGTATTTGTGATCTCCCCCCTTTCTTAATTTGAAACACATTGTGTACATCTGTTAATGTCGTTTCTTTCCTGAAGGACTCACTCTCATGGGTTCCAGCCTGCACAACATGCTGCGATAAGTTGCTCATCCAGAAAAGTGCTTACTTACCAAGGCACCTGAAGTAGGCTGACACACCTTGTACACACGTTAAGCAATGAAAGTTGCTCCAGAGAGTCCTGCGGTCCGGATGCAGGCTTTCCTGAGCGTCTAAGGGAAAAGTCTGGATTGGTCATCTAGACAGGGAAAAAAAGTAATTCTGTGCCCTCTCATCCCTATATTTATTATCTCTTTGTCCAGTCTCTGTAGAGTCAGATGTTATCTACCTGATAACAGTTACCTTCCTGAGCATAAACTTGCTTATTCATTCATTCAGCCCACATGAGCTTATTCCCTGGTGATCTCATCTAGTCTTGTGGCTTTTAAATACCATCTCCATACTAAAGGCTCCCAAATTTCTCTCTCTAGAATCAGCCCTGGAATCTCAGGCTGTGTTCAGTTGCTTACCTCCACAGGGCTGGCGATTCAACTCTTCAAACTTGGCATATCCAAAACCAACACTTGTTCTCCCCTCATCCCCCACACCTGATGCTGCTCTGGGGTTTCCTATTTCAATAAATGACACCCCCATTCATTTGGTCACTTAACCTGAAAGCCTTGGAGCCACCATTAACTCTTCCCATTCTCTCACCCCACATCCAATCTACTAGCAAATCCTGTCAACTCTCCCTGTCAAATCCAGGCACTTTGTCCACTCTTCCATTCCTTCCCTAGTTCAGTCCACCATCATTGCTTACCAAGACTGCTGCAGGAGCCTCCTAACATGGTTTCTTGCTTCCAGTCTGAACCTACAGCAACCCATTTTTCAAGTGGAAACCAAAGGAAGCTTTTAAAGTGAAAATCAGGTCCCATCACTTGCCTGTTCCGACTTCTCATAACACTTATAATAGAACCCAAACTCCTACCTCAAACTGCATGCTCTTCACTTCTGGACTACCTCTGCAGCTTTCACTGGCCACTACCCTCCAGGCATTCTGGCCTTTTGAGTCATCAGAGCATCAAGCCTATTCCTGCTATAGGGCCATTGAACCAGCTGTTTATTTCTGCCAAGAAGGCTCTTTTCCCAGATATCTGCATGGTTTACTCCCTCACTTCATTTAGAATTTGCTTAAATGAGACCTTCTATGACAACAGTATTTAAAACAGAACCTCACCACCCACATCTGTCACTTCTCTGGCCCTGCCTCTTTTCTCTACAGCATGTTATTATAGATTCGTTTGTATGTATATTGCCCTTTTCTCCAGTGGAATGAAGGATCCATGACAAGCACTACTTTGTTTTGTCCCTTGCTATATCCTCAGGTACCTAGAACACTGCATGGCGTTATATATTATACATCGTAGACACTCAGTCAATATTGATTGAGTGAATGAAAACACTTACTGAGTAGCCATCTTTATTTCAGGCATTGTGCTCCAGGGAAAAAAGAAGAAAAAAGCATAACTTCTGTCCTTGGGGAACTTAACCGGGTGGCAGAGACAGACATATAAGCAATTCTGAGACTGTGATGGGAGACTGGAAAGCTCCAGCGTGAGTCTCCCAACTGTGCCTGCAGGAGTCGGAAAGGTAACCAAACGAGCTGACATTTGCGATTATTCTTGAAGGATGAGCAGGTGTTTGCCAGAGAAGAGTAGGCAGGACACTTCAGGTGTGGAAAGGGAATATACAACAGCATGAGGCTGTGACAGGACAAAGATCAGTGAAACCTGAATATAACCAACTTATGGGAGAGGTGAATGACATGAGTGTCTTAGTTTGTTTTCGGTTGCTATAACTTAATATCTGAAACTGAGTAATTTGAAAAGAAGCAGGGAGGGAGGAAGAGAGAGCAAGATAGAAAGGAAGAAAGAAGGGAAAAGAAGGAGGGAGGGAGGGAAAGAAGGAAAGGAAAGGGGAAAGAGGGACGGAAAGGTAAGGTATTTTCTTACCTTTCTGGAGGCTGGCATCACATGGTGAGGTGGTTTATGAGAGATGGCCAAACTAGCTTTTATAAAGACCCACTCTTGTGATAACAAACCCACTCCCTCATTAATCCATTAATGAAGACAGAACCCTCATGACCCAATCACCTCCTAAAGGTCCCACCTCTCAACACTGCTGTCTCAAGGATCAAGTTTCCAACACATGAACTTTTGGGGGACTCATTCAAACCATAACAGTGAGTTTGGGTAGATGAGCTACCAGGAAGCAACAGTTTATTTCAGCCCTATCCCCCAAACATGATCCTTCCCTGGAGTTTTCCCTTTCATAAATGACACCTTCATTCATATAATTGCTGAAGCTAAAATTCTCAAAGTTACCCTTAACCCTTTTCATTCTCTCTTACCCCACATTCAGTCCATTAGCAAATTCCATCGCCTGTACCTCTGTGCCTTTGAAATGCATGCCACATCAGGTGGTGGTTGCCACAGTTACACTTCCTCCCTAGTCAAAGCCATCATCATCACTCACCTAGACTTACTTACAAGAGCTTCCCAGCAAGCTTTTCTACATCTCTTCTGACCTATATTCTATGCAAAAACAAATACTGTTATTGTGAACTGCTTTTAAGTCAAAGTTGGAAGAGCAACTTAGGTCAGTATAAATTAAATTAATGCCTGTTAAAGAGTACAGGTATGTATGTTTTGAGTAGAAGAAGGGAAATTATTTTTTTGTCAAAGGTTGTATCTCTTTATTATTTGTGTGACTTGTCCTTAGGCTTCTGTGATCTTGTGTATGTGATTATGTATTTTTATGTGCTAATGTGTGGTGTGGTTTCCTTACCGATGGAAAGACAGAGACCCCTTCCTGTTTATTCTCACAATAGCCCACACTGTGCCTGGTGCACCTGGTCAGTACACCATGAATGGCAGCAAAAGAATTATTCTTGGCTGGGCACAATGGTCATGCCTGTAATCCCAGCACTTTGGGAAGCCAAGGTGAGTGGATCACTTGATCCCAAGAGTACAGTCAACACCAACCTGGGCAACGTAGTCAAACCCCGTCTCTACCAAAAAATACAAAAAACTAGCTGGGTGCATTGTCGCATACCTATTGTCCCAGCTATTCGGGAAGCTGAGGAGGGAGAATCGCGTGAGCCCAAAAGGCGGAGGTTGCAATGAGTCATGACTATGCCACTGCACTCCAGCCTAGGTGACAGAGCAAGAGCCTGTCTCAAAAAAAAAAAAAAAAAAAAATATTCTTCACAACAGACTCACTGCTGGATTCCTTTAGTGGTCTTTGCTGCTATCTTTTTAAATGACCAGTTTCCCATAGTTTATTTATATGCAATGATTAGGTAAGTATCTGTTACATAAAACCAAAAAAAATCTAAATCAGTGTCTCTTTAGCAGAATCCAGGAGCTGCAGCTTAAAGCAGTGGTCAGAAGGGAAGTCATGGCCTAAAATACTTATTTTGGCAAATAAGAAAAATGGAAATAAATGAATTAAGCATATAGCTCAAAACGTTAGAAAAGAACAATAAAACAAACCTAAAATATAGCAGGAAGGAAATAAAAGTATATCAAAAAATCCTGAATTCAAAAACTGAAAAATTAAAGAATTAATAAATGCAAAAAGAATATTATTTGAAAACCTCAACACAGACAAGGAAACTTTAACTGATTTGATTAGTAAAATAGAAGAAATAATAAAAATAAGGTAAATAAGAGATATATTACAGAGGAATCATAAACCTTGTTTTACCCAACTTTTTACAAATAAATTTAAAAATCCATAATTGTGTAATATAATTTAGTCACTGACTTCTAATGAGCAGGAAAATCCATCAGACCAACCACCATAGAAGAACACAAATGTAACTTTCTAAATAAAATATTAGGAAACAGAGCCTAGCACCATTTTAAAAGAACAGTGTACCTTAACCAAATGAGGTTCATTCCGGAGTGATAAATATTGGAAAAACCTATTAATATAATTTGCCATGTTAATATATCTTTATGGGACACTTACTTGATCATATTCATAGATGCTGCAAAGGCACTGATGTAATTCAACATCTATTTTTCATTAAAAACCACTTCATAAAATCAGAAGTGCTGGATACCTCCTTAACATAAAATTATCACATATATTATTACTTATTATTTATTACAAAATTAACATCATGCTTTAGTAGATGTAGTGTTTATGGTATTGCTGGGTCAAATTAGCTACCACTTGACCCAGCAGTCCCATTACAGGGTGTATGCCCAAAGGGATATACCCAGTAATAGGGAAACACTAGAAGCCATGTTATGTCAGAAACAATGAAAACAAGGACACCCATTGTTATGACTGTTCTTTAACATTGTTCTGAATGTACTTAGCCAGTGCAATGCAAGAGAAAGAAAGTAGAAGTGTAAAAAGTCAAAAGGAAGTGGTTAAACTAATGTTTGCAATTTGCAGATGATATGATTGCACACTTGGATTATGTGCTTGCTTGTGTGAATCAGCTGGAAACAATAACATCCAATAAGTACTAATGGAGTATAAAATTAACATTCTTCATATATGTGAAGAATGTTATCTTCTAACACCCCTAGTTAGAAGATATAATGGAAATTAATATCCTATTTACAATAGCAAAAAAGAAAAGTTCAAGTAAAATATGCACACATATATAATGTGTATACATATAGGAATTGAACTCAAGAAATCCTTAAGATGTAAATCTTTGTTCTTGTAAATAAGTGAAACTGTTTTAAAATTCTCCTGAAATGTAGAGAAAAAAAGATGTGAATGAATGGAAAGACAATCCATGTTCTTGGACAGAAAACCTCAACATTACACATTTAACATGAACCCAGTAAAAATACCAACAGAATATTTTGTAATCAAACAAGCTGATGCTGAAGTTCATGTAAACAAAAATTAATTGGCCGCGTACGGTGGCCCACACCTATAATCTCAGCACTTTGGGAGGCCAAGATGAGCAGATCACAAGGTCAGGAATTTGAGACCAGCCTGGCCAACATGGTGAAACTCGTCTCTACTGAAAATGTAAAAATTAGCTGGTCATGGTGGCGGGTGCCTGTAATCTCAGCTATTCAGGAGGCTGAGACAGGAGAATTGCTCGAACCCGGGAGGTAGAGATTGCAGTGAGCTGAGATTGCACCATTGCACTCCAGCCTGGGTGACAGACCAAGACTTCGTCTCCAAAAAAAAAAAAAATCAAAAATAGCCAAGAATTTAAAAAAGAGAGAGAATTGCTCTTTAGATATTAAAATATACTACAAACATACTCATATATTTGAATTGGCATTAATAGGTAAGTCAGTGGTACCTTATAGAGTCCAGCAATAATCTCACATACATTTGAAATTTTAGTTTACATTAAGTAAGCATCTCAGATCAGTGTGGTAAAGCTGGATGTTCAATATATGGTCCTGGGACAAATAAATAGCATTCTGGGCAAAGGAAAGTTTGGTGGTTCATATTTACACCAAGATAAATTCTAAATGGTTCCAAAACTACTTGGAAAAAAAATTAACCTTAAAAGTACTAAAAGGATTCAGGGGAAAATTGTTTATATCTACAAATTGGGAAGGCCTTTCAAAGTATGACACAAAATCCAGAAACTACAAAGGGAAAGCCATAAAATGAATTCAGTGACACAAAAATCAAAAATTTCTGAGGAGCCAATACCACCATAAACCAAAAAAAATAACTGTGACAAAGAAGGAAAAATATTTTTGCAATTCATCTAGAGAAAGAACTGATTTCCCTGATATTTAAAGAGCTTCTACAAGGCACTAAGAAGAAGACCAACAATGCAACAGGAAAAAAAAATTAAAAAGAATAAGACTATTAATAATTTACAGATGAGGATATATAAATAGCTGTTCATAAGCATGAAATATATCCAGTGTCATTTGTTAAAAATGAATGCAAATTAAAAATGTAATAAAATGCTGGTTTTTACTTGCCAAACAGGCAGGGTTTTTTTTTTTTTTTAAGTTTGATAACACAGTTTATTAGCAAGACTATGGATAAAGAAGTACTCTTGTACATTGCTGGCAGGAGTAAATTGTTACCATCCCAATGGAGGACAATTTGGCAGTATCAAAACTACAAAGCTTATATCATTTGATCCAGCAATTCCACATTTGGGAGAATGTATGGGTATGGGTACAAAATTATAAGATTACACATTACAACCTTGTTTATAATATCATAATACCCAGATAGCTGTCAATAGAGAATTGGTTATATAAATTGTACTATGCCCTTATAGTCAAATATTATGAAACCATAAAACAAGAATGAAGAAATATATTTTTAAGTGAAAGAAGGGTAAAGATTATAGCTTAGTATGTAAACTCTTTTTCTTTTTTTGAGATAGAGTTTCATTGCCTCTAGAAAACGAGATTAGGTGACTAGGAAGCTGGATGGGGAGATTTTGGGAGACTTCCAATGTTTATCATTTTATTCCTTTTAGGAAATTTGAACAAACCAAAGCAAAACAAAACAAAAACTTAATGATATTTTTCATATCATCTTTAGAAGAAACCACTCATACACAACAACACAGATGAACCTCACAAACGTAATGTTGAGCACAAGACACCAGACACACATACATTATTTCTTTAAAGTTCAAAAAGAGACAAAACTAAGGTGACAGAAGTTAGAATAGCAGTTCTGTTGGTGGAAATAATGACTGGGATAGGGTATGAAGGAGAATTCTAGGGTGCTGGTAATAGTCTTCATCTGCGTGGTTGTTACATGAATATGTTTACTTGGAAGAAAACCTTAGGGTTGGTATACTTTTCTGCATGTAAATTATACTTTTGTTTAAAGCAATTATCAAAAAGGGAAAAGAAGTCTTTAAGGTTGTATTAGTTTCCTAAGGCTGCCATGACAAAGTACCACAAACTGGATGCCTTACAACAGAAATGTATTTCCTCGCGGTTCCAGAGGTTAGAAGTCCAAAATCAGGACGTTGGCAGGGTCATGCTTTCTCTGAAACCTGTAGGAAAGAATCCTTCCTTCCCTCTTCCTTCCTAGCTTCTGGTGGTGACCATTCATCTTTGGCATTCCTTGGCTTGTAGCTGCATCACTCTAATCTCTGCCTCTGTCTTTATATGGTGTTCTCCCTGTGTCTCTGTCTCCATATGGAGTTCGTTTTAAAAGGACACCCATCCTAATGGATGAGAGGCCCACTCTACTCCATATGACCTCATCTTAATTAATTACATCTGCTGTGATCTTATTTCCACATAAAGCCACGTTCTGAGCTACAGGAGGTTAGGGCTTCAACATTTCTTTTGGAAGGAGGGAGAATATGATTCAATCCACAACTGGGGTTAATGAACTTTTAAAAGAGACCAAGTGTGGGGTGGCTCACACCTGTAATCCTAGCACTTTGGGAGGCCGAGGCAGGCAGATCACTTGAGGTCAGGAGTTTGAGGCCAGCCTGACCAACATGGCAAAACCCTGTCTCTACTAAAAATACAAAAATTAGCGAGGCATGGTGACATGCACCCGTAATCCCAGCTGCTTAGGAGGCGGAGGCAGGAGAAACACTTGAATCCAAGAGGTGGAGGTTGCAGTGAGCCCCAACCACGCCATTGCACTCCAGTCTAGGTGACAAGAGTGAAACTCCATCTCAGAAAAAAAAAAGAGTATCAGAGTTGCTGTAGGAGAACCTTTTAATCCAGTTTTAATGACTGATATGTGAAGTGTGCTATTAAGCTCTTGCAGAGAAAAGTAATCCAATGCTGTTTCCACCAAGAGTGTTATCTTCTTGACAATAACTTAGCTGCTGGAAAATGAGGGCCTAATCCACTGACTAGTGTAGTTAAGTTAAAAGAAAATAAATGAGGAGCCTTTGGGTTCCTTTGCTAGCCTCCTGCATGATTTTATACTTCTGTAAAACTTGGGGCTGTGTCTATAGGTTACAAGCTTGGCATGTTATAACAATTCATCTTCTGCCTCATTTTTCACATTTAGTCCAAGGATCCTGCATAGCCTTATTTTTCACTGGGCTTGGGTATGTGTTTTATTTTACTGTTGAAGAGTCAGTAAGTTTCCAAATGAGTAACAGCCACAGGGTGTGGTATGTGTCTTCCCTTTTGGTTGTGCATCTAAATTGCCCTTGAGGTACAATTAATCCCATGGTTCTCACCACCATGGATGTTATTTTCCTAATTTAATGGAATAATTATTTTGTTGTGACTGGCTTTGAGTGTGTGTTGACTGAAAGAAGAAAAACAGAACAACACTTAGCCACTTTAAGTTTCAAAATTCAACTGTTTCGGGGCAGGCAGAATTAATCTCTGTTAGACAAACTCGAGCACTGATTGCCTTTGGAGGACAGGAATGACTGGGAAGGAATACAAGGGATCTTTCTGGGGTGATAGTTATAGTCTATAGCTTGATAAGGTTTGGTTGACACGGGTATATGTATTTGTCAAAACTCAGTGAATGTGCACCTAAGATTTGTACATTTTGTTGTATGTAAATTTTGCCTCAAAAAAAAAATGTAAACTAATCTTTAGCAAGTGATATCCTGCTGAAGTGTTTAGGGGAAAGTGTGCTGATTTCTGCAGTTTACTTTAATATACTCTGAAAAAAATGGATATAAATGGATGGATATGCAATGAAATAAACATAATAAAATGTTAATCATAGAATCTGAAGGGTGGGTACGTAGGTGTTCACTGTAAAATTCTTTAAACGTTTCTGTAAATTTAAAAGTTTTCCTAATAAAATGTTAAAAAAAAGTTCAAAGTACAAAATCATACAGGACCTTGGAAATGTAGGGCCAAAGTCCACTTGCCATTTTTATCCCGTTACAAGCTTGAATATCTCCTGCTTTAACAAGGGAGCAGTATCACCTGCTAGGGGTCTCCTACTGAATCCACCAGCAAGTTTGCGTGGGTTTTGCAGGGAACCTGTTTTACTGCCCTGTTAAAAGGAAGTAGGTGGAAAAAGGCGAAGGAAATTTATATCTAGTGTGCTATCCTACCGTATGATCTTGTGCCAATTGCCTGCTTGTAGCCCAGGAAGAAACCTGATGAGAAGCAATGCTCTGTTTTATGATTGTTCTCATGACTCAAATGAAACCTATTTTTATTTTCACGTAAGGGAATACATGAAGAGCTATAGTTCTATGGTGTTCTCTTAGAATGATGCTTCCTCTACCCACCCCCAATCTTACACACAACCCCTTCATAGAAATAAAATATATATAAACAGGGTTAATTTTGGAACAAAATTGTCTCCATATGCTGCTCAACTTGCCCCTTCTCCTCAGATATTTTCTTTAATAAAATATAGTGGAAATCTGGGAATCAGACATGCTTGGGCTTTTCTTCTGTTTCTGTTACTAAATGGTTCTGTGACCTTGAGTAAATTGTTTAATATCTTTGAGACTAAATTTCTATAATTTTTAACAGAGCATATTCAATCAGATGCTCTACAAGTTCTTTCTACCACTGGAATGAAACTGTTTTTTCACCCTGTGTTCCTTTATCATCTTGTTGGGGCCAGCTATAATGAAATCTTGAATTCAGACCCTGGCATACTCCAGAATGAGGAACCCCTGGTCCCAATAAGACACACAAAAGACTCTGCAAGGAGCTCATTTAAATAATGCCTAAGATTTTAGTCCCAGTAAATTTTCCATCTGTTTCTCCATATTAGTTGAACATGAAGTTAGTCAGATACTTAAGGCATTCAAGAAAGTAAAGCCAAGATGTCTTACAAATCTCTTCTCTAAAAATAGCAAGAAGAAAGAGCGAAGAAGAAAGTGATTTTTATATCTGTGGAACTGTATGTTTAGTTCACTTGGGCTCATCCCCAGGTGAAAATTCTCATTTAAATACTGGTTATGGGATGAGGCCATCAATTTCTAGCCAGGTTTTTTCCCAAGGAATGCAAGCAGAGCAGACGGAGTATTTCTAGCAGATGAGTGTATTTTCATTCTCAGGATGTAAAAGAACTCAAAGGCAAGAGTAGTTTGGTGTGTCACAATATGTAAACCGCCCAGAGAGGGTAGTTAGATAAACTTTGTATCTCTTCATGTTCTGTTTACTCAACTGTATTCCCAAAGACAGAGATTTTTATTATGTGTGTCCCTTGGCTTGGTGTTTAATTGCCTAAGGGATATTTATACAGGTCTACGTATATGTGTATTCATAGTCATATCAGATACCAAATGTGATTATATCCCTGTAACTTTTCTACAGGTTATGTTTCTATGTTAGCGTATTTTGGCATGTATTTCTATATATTGTCTTTCTTTAATTAGCTGTAAACCAAATGTGTTATGGGACTCGTTAATATAAGAGGCTAATTATTAAGAACTACTAATGTTCTCAGGTTGGAGATGTTTTAGGTGAGGAGAGCATGGGCAAGCCATCTGATCTGGTCCATTATTATATTTTCAATAATCTTTGGTGCTTAAAGAGAGACATTAATATAGCTGAGGATGACATAGCAAATTACCACAGATCTCTAACCTTTTAAATTGCTAACACTGTTGTAATCTGTAATTATAGAAATCAGTGTGAGAATTGTGGCACTGCGTAATTATCTTTCCTGATACTTTATTGCTGAATGAATTATTAATCAGAATCAGTCTTGTATAGTATTTTCAGCAACTCAGAAGAATAATGTATAATTAAATTTCATTATTCCTATTTTTGTGCTAATGTTTTATGATGTCGTAATTGATAATTAATTGGCCAAAAGCTCACACAATACTTGGGAGTTTCAGGTGGCTGGAAAATGTACAGTGTGCTGAGTTCATTAAGTAATGATCATTCTGTAAAGAACACAGAGTCTAGTCCAATCTGTTCAAGAAAGCTTTTGAAATTGGTGTATTAATCATTAAGCATTTCATGTTGCCTTAAGAGAAAGCAGTGACTATGGGCACATAAGAATAATTAAGAGATTTTAATAGATTTCAAATATGGTCAATTGTAAGTAATCAGATGCTAGTTGTTAATATCAGGCTAGTATACTACATACAGTTGGTATGCTTATCTGTGTATCAATTTCCATTCTAATTAAACAACCAGCAGTGTCCATATAACTACAGTTCCAAAAAGAGAGTAACAGCCATTTCCATCAGCCTTTGATGAGTGTAACCCAGGGTATAGCACAACTTTATAAACAAAGTCTGGCCTAATCTTCTTTTCCAATTGTCTAAAATACTAAATGGTTTTCCTCCTCACAGACACAGGATTTAAAATCTGAAAGGATTGCGAACTTTTCCTTGACTGGCGTTCTAACTAAGAATTCCTGGTGTCTCTTTTGGCATCCTTTGCAACCTAGGTAACCAGTAAAAGCTCCGAATGCAAGAATGTCTTTCAGTCAGCCTGAGTTCTATTGAAAAGAAACATTGTCGGACATTTTATGTGAACTTCTGCTGTTCCATTTTGATATTTTTTTTAAGAAGATGATGACTTTTTCTGGTTTTCAAGTGTCTCCTTTAGAAACATACAATTTTTTTAACAGGTGAGCATTTTTTCTTTCAAAGAATTTTGAAAGCATTGTAATAGGGAATTTAACAATGCATATGCTGTTATTTAATCCTTTGCTAAGCTGCTCAGAAAACCATCCACAGAAGACTGTTCCTCTATAAATGCACCTCCATTTTCCCAAGAAGATCATGAGTGGTTCGCTTTTACATTGGTTGTGTTGACTCCAATGTCTTACAATTTCAAATTATAAATTATTAAAGAGGACTTTGTCATCAGACTACTGTGAGTAGAACTAAAGCACATTCCTGTAGGTGAGGAAAAGTAACTCCATGGCCTTCTGGTATGATTTTCATTTGAAAGTCAGAAACCTTCCTCTTACCATCTGCTCTCAAACCCAGGCCTTCCAGAGCCAGGTCTAGTCCCAGGGCAGCAGAGGTCTGGGCCGTGGTCTCCGTCACATTCTGAAAGCATCATTCTGAGGGTGCTATTGAGGGTCCTGTGTGCTGGCCATTTCCTGAGGGCTGCAGAAAGAAAGGGCATAATTGGTCCTCTGTTTGCCAGTTTGAGATGGGAGGCCGTGAACATAAGGGGGTGGGAGTCAGAGCCATCTCTGAAGCAGGAGCATACAAGCTTTTACCAAGAGAGAACAGCCTAATTCTACTCTGCAAGGATCCACAATGTGTAGATGGGAAAGGAATGTGTTTCAGGGTTTGTGAGTATTTGAGCCCAGAAAGCTTCAGAAATAAAGCACACTCAAGACCTTCTATTCAACATCTCTGCAAATGGGAGCTTTTCCTTCACTGTGTTAATCTTAGCCTTTCTTTTGCTTTTGTACCATCCCATTATCTTGGCTGTGTGTCTTAGAGGTTATATCATTAGTTTCCACTAATGCTCACATTGCTCAAAATGGACAAGAGTTTTCTGTGGATAAATGGATAGGCAAGGCGACCTTGAGGCCCGAAAAGACGGGCAGCTCTGGAGAGCGTAGGGAGACGTGTGAAGAAACAGGCTGGAAGGAGACCTCAGCCAAAACAGAAATGACATATGGACCTGTTGGGATCTAGGAAAAGTCTTTTTTAGTCACTTTCTTAAGTATGTATTGAGTGCTTCCTATGTGCATCGCACTTAGAGACTCTGTGGCTTCAATGGTAAACAAAACAGATAAAAACTCCTGCCCTCAATAAAAAAAAAAAATAGGCCATTAACAAAATATGAGTAAAATATAGTGTGTGTGAGATGTGAAAACGTTATAAAGAAACAGAGGGAGGGAGGATGGAGAGTGCAGGCGGGCGGCTGGGGTTGTGGTTTAAATGGAGTAGGGTGGTTAGGGAGGCCTCACTGAGAATGCCATGTCTGCACCGAGACCTGAGGAGGCCAGAGATTGAGCCATCACATTTAAATCTCCTAACAATCTCTCGGGAGACAGTTTTTATCTTCATTTCACACATAAAGAGACTGGAGGACTTAAATAAGCTGCCCAAGTCCCCTTGCTCTCAGAAGTGGCAGGGCACGGAGTCCTGGTTTGTAGGGCTGTTTTAAATCAGCTGTCATAGGGTTAAAATGCAGATGGCTGAGCCCACTGCAGTTCCCCTAAATCTATACAGTTAGAGGACTACTGTAATTTCCAGAGGTAGGTAGCAGGCTGGGAGAGTCTGGGTGTTAGGTGGGCAGGGCCAAAAGCAGGAAGTACGTAAAGAAAAGGCAAGCCATTGTCAAACTGGAAATGAAAGCAAATGGGAAAAATTGGAATTGTTGGAAAAGAAGAACTAATTTGATGGACCAGTTACTATATGTTAAATTGGTGAATTAATGAGCAAACAACATGTGAAATGTTTTAATCCTCACAGTTCTATGAGATGTGTGCTCTTTATCAGGTCATTTTAGTACAGATCAGAAAACTGAGGCACAAAAAAGTTAAATGTCTTATGTAAGGTTTTGCAGCTAATGAATGACAGAGTCAGAATTTAAAGCTGGGCAGTGTGGCACCAGGGCCTCCAGCTACAAGCCCTGTACTACCTTACCTCTGTAGACCATATATGTATGCATATGTATACAGTATCTAATGGGTGCTTACTATTCTCTGGGAGTTGTTCTGTTTCCCAAGTTTGTGTTTTAAGTTGCTTACTCCTCATGACTACTGGATTGCAGATGAGAAATCCTTACAGAGAGCTCACATGATTTGTCTGAGGTGGCATTGTGGTTGGTCATGGTTCAGATGCAGGCAGGCTGGCCCTGGAGCCTGACCTGTCACCACTGCAAGATCTTTCCCCTCGTGATGAAAGAAAATTCTGATTTGTGCAAAACATATATGCAAAAGGTAGCAGAGAGGGAAAACAGGAAAACCCCATAATGGGAGGGTAAAATATTCAAAGCATGGACTTTTAACAAATCTGAAGGGATGGAATCTTTTAGGAAATGTTATCAGATGAGAATCAATACAAGTCCCCCATCTGCCAGATGCCTTCTTTTGGTATGAGAGTGAACTATATCAGGGCTAAGTGCCCATAAGAGCAGACATTCTTTATATAATTATGTGTAGGATTAGTCACATAGCGGTGAGGATAATTCCTGATGTGAGCAGAGTACTCTGCATTTCTCAGGAAGGTTTCAGATTTGTTGCCTTATTTGACCTTCACAGTCATCAGGGGATGTTGCAGAAGGGTGTCTACATAGTGTCATGGCGAGTGTTGCCAGCAAGTACCAGAATGCACACCTTATCTCATCATTCTCTTGCAGCTTTCGGATAGAAATTAAGCAAATTGGCCCTTCCCCAGGCTTAAGCAGGAGAATCTGGCAAACAAAAATATACATTATTCTTCATGCAGTCCAGATTTGACTCAATATAAGAAATTCTCAGTATGTGTAGAATTACAAATGTATATAATATGCATAGAAATAAACTTTCTTTTCATAATAATAGCTTTTATTTGTGGACTGTTTACTGTAAAATGACCATCCTAAATACTTTATCTCATTTAATCCTCACATAACTATTTTGTACATGGAAAGACCAAGGATTATACACTCTAACTAATGGCCCCAAAGCCATGCAGCTAGGAACCAAGAGAGCAAGGATTCAAATGGAGGCCCATTATCTAAGGATGGAAGGAGAAACGGAAAATGGGTGCGTGATAGAGTCAAGAAAGTGCTAAACAGTGTATCTCTCTGGTACCACCTGGCCAATGAGCCCTTATGGCACCCATTCCTTACCATTTGGAAAGGGGAGTATTGTCTGTTCCCACGGCAGTACAACTCTTGAGTTTTTATAATGAGTGAATTAAAAAAAAAAATCTCTTCCTTAATATACTTGGCTTTATCTGAAGCATATTCTGTGAGGTGAAATCGTGTGAGTGACGGTGGTATAGGCATATAAGACCATCTGTATCTTAAACAGTAGGTGTCATGTAGCATGTTTGTCACTACCTTTTGGTGATGATAATCATCATTCTGAGAAGCTGCCAAGGACAGGACAGGGACTTGGAAAGCTCCAAGCACATTCTGTTTCTCCCATTCCTTTTCATTGCCTTTTCCCCATGCTCTCCGGAGGACATTTCACCTGTGTGTTAATATTCCAGCTCCATTGGACCTCCTGCATGGTGACAGGTGGTCCAGATGCTTTTATTAGTTGATATGGGACTTAACAGACTGCCAACCAGTGGCCTTAGCCTCACTGTTTTAATCGTTTTTAAGTGGAAAAACAGGAGTGGCTTTCAGGAGTGCCTAGGCTTCAGTGGAACTCAAACCTTTCTCAAAACAGTACCTGAATGACCCTCAGTACCTGAATGCTTTTGGTGTTGAGTTTCAATTTTCTTAGTTACCAGGTGAACCATCTTGCAATCTAAACTTCATTCATTCTAGCTTGCATCCCTGCAGAGATGATGTTTCAGAACAGAATTGTGTTGTCCGAAAGACCCTAATGTGTGAAAGAAGCAAGTTTCCTTTTATTAAGAACCTTTTCTGTGAAAGCTATATTTCTGCCAAGCCTCAGTACTCACTTCTGTTTCCTTTCCCACCTGTAAGCTGCATGCCCTCTCAGGAGGTGGGGCAGGCATCAGTAGAGATCAGGCAGATGAACAGCTGTGAAACTATAGATATTCTTTATGTATAAGCAGACAAAAGTGTGCCTAGAGGTGACACCCACTCCCATCCCAAGAAGGAGTTAGGTTTGACAATCTAGTCTCTTAACATCATAATTCCCGGTCAGATGAATCTAACTTTGACAGGTTATACATATTAGCATCTATAAGCAATACCTGGCCTAGAAAATATACCAGGAACAATGGCATGACTAATACATTGTTTCTTGACTTCACATGGAAACTCAAGCCCACCATTGTCACTGACCTGATGGGCAAACTTCTGACAGTAATTATCATGGGAAAATCTTGCAAAACTAATTTACAGAACACAATTATTTAATTGTAGCACTTCAGTAGTGTTCTCCTCTTTCCTCTCTCTCCCTCCATTCCTCCTCCCGTCTCCCCCACCCCTTTTGTCACATTTGAAGTCCACTAATTAGCTCAGTTTTCAGGCTATCTTAGGTTTGACAGAAATGCTAAAGTTGGAATGAGACTTGCAGTCTCCCCTCTTTTCTGCATTTGACTATCTGTTGTCTTTTCTTAGTCTTGATTCTGTTGTGAGTTTTGACTTGGTTCTTTTCTAAGACAGAATAATTTCTGTCAGTCTCTGGGAACTCCCCTCCCACCTGATGAAGAAGTTTTGGGGAGGAGTTGTGAGCCCTGCATTGAACTGTGCACTGGGTACAAATCTGCAGTGCCTTCTATTAAGATGTAAAATGATCCGTTGAGTCATCCTCCCTCTAGTTTGACTCAGATGCTTTATGGCGCACTTTGCATGTCATTTCTCTCTAATGATTTCCCCGTGGAGAAGGGTGTCTGATAGAATCCAGGCAGACTGAAGATTGCTCTGAGTCAAATGGATGTTATTCTTTTAGTATTAACCCTTATCTCTCAGTTTCCCGTCCTCGCATTTTCCCTGAAGGAACCTTAATGAAGTAAATAGGTTCCACCACCCTCATTTAGCCTCCTAATCACTGTTCACAATTTCTTCTCACATTAGCAGCATGAAGCTCTAGGGTAATATTTCTCAGGCAAGAAAGGGAGGGAAAGGGACACTGGGAGAGAATATTTCACACAGATGCCCTGATAAAGAGAAATGCAGAAAAGAAATGACTTTTCTCTGTCCTCTAACTCCTAATAGGCATGAAGCAAATGCTAATAGGAAGCAGAGATTGATGTATGAGAAATGAATATAAATGGAGAACATAGACACAAAGAAGTAATACCAGAGACAAACTGGAAGTGACAATATGGAAAAGAAGGCTTGTCAATGGTAGAAAATGACCTATCCCAGAAGAATAGATGGAGGCTTTGGCTGTACTCTTAACTGGGGGATTACACAAAAGAAGCAAAAGCAATGGGTAAACATATAAAAAAAGACCAGTGCAATGATCACAAAACTGCATATCCATGTCTGCCCACACCTAGTTGCACATTTTCTTCCTGATCCGCACACCCACTGGCCCCCACCACCACCCACCACTAGCAGTAATCATGCCTCTTGGATGACCTGACGCAGGCTTCCTTTCACCCGCTGATTTCATCTCCTTTTTGAGATGACAGTTTATGTACCATGCTATTGTTAAATCCCAGTTACAGCCTTCTCTCTGGCCCCCTAAACAGTGTATTCTCATCTGACATTGCTGGGAGGAGACAAGAGGAGAGGATGGACACCCCGCTTAATTCCAGAGCCACATACCTAAGATGGCTTTTGAGGGAGAAGCTGTCCTGCACACCAGAGCACTGTTTTGGGCATGGGAAGAGAATGCCAAACTATTGCTCAGTACTGCTGGGCACTATGTTCTATTAATGTATGGAAGTTGACCTTTTATTCATTCTTCCTTTGGGTTGACTCCGTTTATAAGGGGAAAAGTTGAGTTACTGGGTGGGTCTTCCTCTCTTCTTCATCTCTCTCAAAAGTTACGGCATTTTCCTCTTCTAGACAGTTGTGTTCTTTTGAGTATCTCTGACTTCCTTAAAAAGTCTTCTCAGGAACCACAGTTAGAAAAGCTCGTGTTTCAAGATTTTCCTAAAGTCCCTGTACTTTCATAGAACCATAGAAACTAGAACTAAAAAGTCACTTAGTTTATTTCCTCCTTGCATAGATAAGGAAATGGAAGTGCATGAAGTGATTTGGTTTTAACAAGAGAAAAGACAAAACACAAGATTCCTGACAAAAGTTTTACTGCAAAGCAAAGGCCCAGTCTCAGATTTCTTACCATCTCCCCTGTATTTGGCCCATTTTTGTAGATTATTATTGAAAACGTACAACTTGGAATTGGTTAGATTTGATTGCCTCTAAGGACCTTCCTGACCATAAGTTGTATAGGCTTTAAGATGTGGGTGTGTTTTTTTCATTTGAAGCCCAAAGTGGTACCCTAGGACCTTTGTGATTAAATCACAGAACCTGAAGAAGGTGCTCAATAATTACTTGACTTGTTAACATTCTCCTACAACCTTTAATTTTGGGGGAACTGGGTTTCTTACATATATATAAAATATAATGTAGATATAGAAAAGTGCATAAAACAAATGTATAACTTAAATTGGGCACTCATGTCAAGAAATAGAGCATGCAGCACCACCCCTGAAACCCTACAGTGCCCCTTTCCAGTGAACACCACCTCCCTCTAAATGGAACCTCTGTTCTGAGTCTTTTCTTTATAGTTTGTCACCTTTATATGTGTCTCAGTTCAGGCTGCCATAACAAAGTACTTTAGGCTGGGTGGCTCAGACAACAAACATTTATTTCTCACAATTCTGGAAGTTAGAAGTCTAAGATCAGGGTGCCAGCATTGCCCAGTTCTTGGTAAGGGCTATCTTCCTGGTTTACAGACAGCCATCTTCTTGTGTCCTCACATGGCAGGGAGAGAGTAAGACAGGGTCTCTTATGAGAGTATTAATCCCATTCATGAGGGCTCCACACTTATGACCTAAGCACTCCCGAAAGCCCCACCTCCAAATACTATTGTACTGGGGATTAGATTTCCAAATATGAATTTTGAGAGGACAACATTTACTCCATGTGTGAGTCAGTCTCACACTGCTATGAAGAAATACTTGAAATACTTGAGACTGGGTAATTTATAAAGAAAAGAGGTTTAATGGGCTCACAGTTCCACAGGCTGTACAGGAAGCATGGTGGTATCTGCTTGTGGGGGGGGTGCTGTCAGGAAATTTACAATCATGGTGAAAGGCAAAGCTGGAACAGGCATCTTCATGTGGAAAGAGCAGGAGGAGGGGGGAGGTTGCCACACACTTTTTAAACAACCATATCTCTTGAGAATTCACTATTGAGGTGATAGCTCTGAGGGGAATGGTGTTAACAATGAGAAACCACCCCTATGATTCAGTCATCTCCCACCAGGCCCCACCTCCAACATCGGGGATTATACTTGAACATGAGATTTGGGCAGGGACACAGATCCAAACCATGTCAGTCCATAACCATATATATATATATCCCTAAATGTTTAAATTTTATCCGTTTTTGAACTTGACATACACAAAACCAGACTGTATGTTATTAGCTTGTGTCTTGTTTCTATAGCTCAGTATTCAGCATTAGGTTTGTGCAGTTACTCCATGTTGTTGCATGTGGCTCTAATTTACTTCGTTATATTCCATTATATGAATATATCTCAGAGTAGTTATGCATTCTGCTACTGATAGACATGATGCTGTTTCCAGTTGAGAGTTATTCTGAATGATTCTGCTGTGAACACTCTTTATACAGAGTTTCTGTTATAGATATGCAGGACTATCTCTAGGGTATAAACAAGGAACAGAATTACTTGGTCATAATCTATGCATATCTTCAACTTTACTAGATAATGTCAAGCTGTTTTCCAAAGAAGCTGATCTGACCACCGGTACGCTTGTTATTGTCAAACTTCCTTATTGTGTCTAGGTTGGTGGCTATATATCTTGAATTCTCTATCACCTTTGGACCAATACATATAGTCTGCTATCAACATTCTAATATTTCGTCCACCTCAGTTTCTGTATTAGACCATAACTCTCCATGTTGGTTACATTCATTCATTCGTTCATTTATTTTTGAGGCAGAGTCTCACTCTGTCACCTAGCCTGGAGTATGTGGCACAATCTTGGCTCGCTGCAACCTTTGCCTTCTGGGTTCAAACAATTCTCATGCCACAGCCCCCCGAGTAGCTGGGATTACAGGCATGCACCAGCACACCAAGTTAATTTTTGTATTTTTAGAAGAGACAGGGTTTCACCATGTTGGCCAGACTGGTCTTAAACTCCTGGCCTCAAGCAATCTGCCCACCTTGGCCTCTCAATCCCATGTGCTGGGATTACAGGCATAAGCCACCATGCCTGGCCTATGCTGGTTACATTTTAATATAAGAAAAGTGCTAGCAGTTGCCACTACTTTATTATTGGATATTTTGGAAGTTTGGGTTATTTTTTATTTTGGTCTATTTGAAAGAATAAACAAGCAACAATAATGACAAAAATTAGCCAAAAATTGGGACTTGTTATGATTGTCCCTTTTTAAAGTTTTTGGTATATTTTTCAGCAGTGCAGTAAAAACCATTGTCAATAAATTGAACTTTCCCCTTGAAGGTCAAGGAAAATGGAAGTTTATACTGAATTACAAGAACCATTCACAGCTATTAAGGATTTGATGACACAATTGCAAGTGCTCCCTCCTAACAACAGCCTTATATTTCAGTTCCCTTGGCACTAACTAGTATGCAGGCAGATGGAGTGTTTGAGTAAATAAAGAACACAAAACGTTTTAGCTGCTCCATGTCAGGCCCTTACTTTAGCTATCTAAGGCATTAGGGACATTAAGTGACAAGCACTGCAGTTTTCCATTAGAAAATACTGAAATTGGATTGCTTTTCACTTAAAGTAAGAAGTTTTAGTCTTGATGCATTAGAAAGTGTTTCCAATCCAAAAGAAAAAACTAAGTAATTTTTATACCACTATGCACTCTAAAATGTCTATAGACTTGATAACTTTCTTTTATAAGACCTAACCCTTACAGTTTTACAGTAAATAACTTTTTTTAAAAAGCATGTTTGATAAGAGCAGAAATTTACTCAGCAATTACTAAATAATTTAGTGTTTGATTCACAGAAGTATTTACTTAATGCACTGTTTTTGGGAGAAGTGTAGTTTGAATTTCAAGTGAAATGGTTTATAATTTAGTCTTTTTCATTACCTGCAAGGCATATTCATTTCTTTTCATCTGAAGCACTCTAGACATGACAGGTTGTCTGAAAATCCTAACATTCTACTTTTTTGTGAATTGCAGCTTTTCAGATCCCACTGTGAGTTTTTTTTTTTTTTTTTACTTTTTTGATTTATACTTTTACCTGCAGAACTATTAGACATTTTCATTTCTGAATATGACCCAATAATGAGTGAAGAGTGAATGAGTGGATTAATGAGTAAGTCTGTATTCATTAACACTATACTTTGAGTAATAAGAGTTGTGGTCTGTATAGCTTCCTGAGGGGCTGAACATACTATGATAAAATAATATTAATTAACTTTTACTGCTGAACCATATGATGAGATGATTGGGGTATATGTGTATGTACATGTGCAGCTGGGGTTTTTTTGCCTGCAAAAAGAGGAATGAGATCCAGCCAAAACCCAAATCAGAACCTTTGGAAAGCTTCCTTACAATCTGATTTCAGCTAATGTCTACATACTTTAACACGTTGTCTAATGCTTAGAGTAAAGACTGGCTGTCATACTCCTCCATGCTATTCTGGGCTCTGTTAGTCACTATAAATCATTTCATTCTTAGATCCCATGGGTCCTGCTGCAGATCTCAGGATTTGCTGCATGGAGGAGTGGGGGGCAGAGAAGAATGTTGTTTAATTAATATTAGTAAGGCGAGAGAAAAAAGAAAACCTAATGGAAACAGGACAAGCAGAATTCAGTTTGTCATTGGCCAGGAAAAAGCAGACAAATTGGAGGAAGTTCAGAGAAGAGCACCTGTCTTAGCCTGTTTTCTGATACTCTAACTGAATACCTGAGACTGAGTCATTTATAAAGAAAATTATTTCTTACAGTTCTAGAGGCTGGCAAGTTCAAAGTCTAGGGGCTGCATCTGGTGAGGGCCTTCTTGCTGTTGAGGACTGTCTATAGAATCCCAAGGTGACACAGGGCATCACATGGTGAGGGAGCTCACAAGAGATGGCCAGACTGGCTTTTATAACAGACCCACTCTCATTATAACTAACCCACTCCTTCAATAACCCATTAATTCATTAATCCATGAATGGATTAATCCATTCATGAGGGCAGAGCCTTCATGGCCCAGTCATCTCTTAAAGGCCATATGTCTTAATACTGCCACATTGGGGATTAAGTTTCAACATGATTTTCAGAGGGGACAAACATTCAACCCATAGCAGCACTCATGATAGTTGGAGGATGAGAAGGGCTGACTGATTTTTAAAGAAAGAAGAAAGGTATGTTTCATTATGTTTGAAGAGGAACTAACAAGGAAGGGTGGGTAAAGGCCAAGAGGAAGAGAGTAAAACTGACATGGCATGAAGGATTATTATCCAGAAATAATGTAATATACTCAAGAAAATCCTCAGACAGGTTAAAGTCTAGCAACAGCTTCATAAAAGTAATACATTTTAGATTATACCATTTAATGAACAAAACTAATACTTTTTCAGTGTTTTCCAAAACTCTCGGGTAAGTTTAGCCCAAAAACCAGATGCCCATGTTTATGTGACTGTCATAGCCTACTTAATCAACTTGGGTTGCATATATTGCCACATCTTTGTTTTTCTCACTTGCCCTGTTAGCAGAATATGGATTCTATTCTTGAGAACTTCAACTCTCTTAGAGCCCGGAAAGAGCAGGATTTGGGTCCTAGTTTCTACTCTCCCAGAAGCCTGTGGTTTCCTTCTATATTTGTTGTCTACCGCATTTCCTGTAACCAGCTCTTCAGGGGCAATTTGTTAAGGCATGCAACATCAACAACATAACAGGGCACATAAATGTCTTTAGAAGGTCAAAAAAAACTAGTGTCTCTCAGTTAAAATGACAATATCACACTCTTTGTGATCAATCAAGTATATTTCTTTTGTAAACTCATAGAATTATAGATCTGGAAGAACACTATTGGTCTTCTAGTTAATGCTTTTCATTTTACAAACATGGAAGCAGGCCCCCAAAAAGTTGGCAATTTGTCCAAATCCGCAGAGTTGGTCAATGCTGGAGCCAGACTGAAAACCTCAAACACCCCTGGTCCACTCCTCTTTCCACTGCGCTTCACTTTCATTTCTCTTTCTATTTTCTTTCATTCCATGTTTCATTAAAGAATTTATGGCTTTGTATCTTTCATCACAAGCTTCTGTCATGGTGTAGGCACATTAATATGCATTATCCATAAATGAACTGGAAAAATGAGATGTCCGTTTTAAATCTCGTACTTTTTATGAATTTAATACACCATCCCTGACCTAGAACATTAAATGCTCCACCAAGTTTTGAGTGTTTCTTTATACATGCAAGCTATTATGATTTTTAACTCAGTAATTTCTATAGTCTAATTGAGGAGACTGAATTTGGTAAGAGAAAGAGTAATAATTTGAAAACTAAGAATGGAGAAAACAAATCAGAATCGGGACCCTACATGAGAGAGAAGAAAATCCTGAAAACATTCCACAGAAATGAAGGACTAATAAGCCAGAATAGAAAATATTTGTCTTCTTACTAAAGAATTTAGCAGCAGTTTTCCTAGTCATTGATAGAAGCCAGGTGAACTCAATCTTACCCCCTGGCTTGGGATCATTATAACTGAATTGTGTCATTTAGAATGCTATTCTAATTCCATTTAAAAATGATTCCAGATAACAAACCTCACAAATATTTTATCTTTTATTGGAATACCAAAGAACTAATAATTCTTCACAGAGGCATTTTTGCAATGGGATATTACAAACCATTATATATATATAGCAGGGCAAAGTTTATACTATATGGTTTGCAGTGTGATAAGTTATAATTTGTAAAGTGTTTGGAGTAATTGTAGCATAAAATATAAACCTATGACTTTTACTTTCAGCCAGGTGGAGTAACAGGTTCTAGATGTACCCTCTCTCCTAAAACAACTATAGAAACAGATAGCATATATGGAATGATGGTTTTTAAGACTTGGAACATCAGGTACCAAAAGATAGTAATCCCCAAGAAAGGAAAACAAGTTGAACTCGGCATACTGCTTTGAGAGTTTCTAGGCCATGGTACAGGAAGGAAGAACCAAGGAAGAGCTGGCTGACTCTTAAATTGAAGAGACAGAGCTAAGAGTCTGGAAAGATAATAGCTAGAGTTCAGAAAGCAAGGTAGCAGAGAGAACTCCAGAGATCTGCAGAAAGTTTTCCATTAATATGCTGCAGAGTACTGATCAATAGATGCAGGTAAGACAACTGCCCTAGGCTAGGGAGACAACCACCCAACAAAGGAAACTCAGAACTGGGACTAACATCATTTCCTACTAGCCAGACTAGAAAACACATATAGCAGGGGCCATTGGATAGAGTACTCAGAAGTGCCTTGAATCCGTAGTAGGAAGTAATGAGCCCTAGACTAAAACTCAGAGGTGGTCAGATTAGATTTTTTTTTCCCCTTTATTTATTTTATTGCATTTTAGGTTTTGGGGTACATGTGAAGAACATGCAAAATTGTTGTATAGGAACACACATGTCAGTGTGATTTGCTGCCTTCCTCCCCATCACCTACATCTGGCATTTCTCCCCTTGCTATCTCTCCCCAGCTTCCCACCCCCCACCCTCCCTCCCCTATTTCCCCCCAACTGACCCCAGTGTGTAGTGCTCCCCTCCCTGTGTCCATGTGTTCTCATTGTTCAACACCCGCCTATGAGTGAGAACATGCGGTGTTTGATCTTCTGCTCTCCTGTCAGTTTGCTGAGAATGATGGTTTCCAGGTTCATCCATGTCCCTACAAAGGACCCTAACTCATCGTTTTTGATGGCTGCATAATATTCCATGGTGTATATGTGCCACATTTTCCCTATCCAGTCTATCGTCGATGGGCATTTGGGTTGGTTCCAGGTCTTTGCTATTGTAAACAGTGCTGCAATGAACATTCGTGTGCACGTGTCCTTATAGTAGAACGATTTGTAATCCTTTGGATATATACCCAGCAATGGGATTGCTGGGTCAAATGGAATTTCTATTTCTATGTCCTTGAGGAATCTCCACACTGTCTTCCACAATGGTTGAACTAATTTACACTCCCACCAACAGTGTAAAAGTGTTCCTATTTCTCCACATCCTCTCCAGCATCTGTTGTCTCCAGATTAGAATGGCGATCATTAAAAGATTAGATTTTTTTAAAAAGCAAGGCCCACTTATATGTTACTTACAAGAAACATATTTTAAATATTAAGACACAAATGGGTTAAAAGAATAAGAATAGAAAAAGATACACTATTTTTTGATGCTAACACCAAACAAAAAAAAGATGGAGTGACTATGTTAATATCAGACAAAGTAGATTTCAGAGCAAAGAATATTTCCAGGAATTAAAAGGTCACTTGATAGTGATAAAGGAATAAATAGTAGAAGAAAAAATAAAAACCCTAAATATATATGCATCTAATAACAGGATTTCAAACTGCATGAGGCAGAAACTGACAGAATTACAATAACTGACAGACAAGCCTACAATTGTAGCCAGAGATTTTAGTACTCCTTCTCAATACATGTTGGAACCTATATACAGAAGATGAGAAAAGATATTAGAAGACTTGAACGGCACTCATCATACAACTTAATCTAATTTACATTTATAGGACACTCCAGCCAACAACAGAATATACATTCTTTTCAAGTATGTATGTAGTATTTACCAAGGTGGTTCATATTCTGGGACTCAAAACAAGTGTCCTTAAATTTAAAAGGATTAGGCCAGGTGCGGTGGCTCATGCCTGTCATCCCAGCACCTTGGGAGGCTGAGTCGGGCGGATCAACTGAGATTGAGAGTTCGAGACCAGCCTGATCAACATGGAGAAACCCTGTCTCTACTACAAATAAAAAATTAGCCAGGCATGGTGTTGCATGTGTAATCCCAGCTACTCGGAAGACTGAAGCAGGAGAACCTGGGAGGTGGAGGTTGCAGTGAGCTGAGATCACACTATTGCACTCCAGCCTGGACAACAAGAGCAAAACTTGTCTCAAAAAAAAAATTAAAAGGATTAAAGTCCTAGGAAGTTTGTTCTGTGACCACAATGGAATTAAACCAAAGAATAACAAAAAGATAGCTAAAAACTCCCCCAGTTATTTGGAAACCAAATAACACATGTAAATCATTTGTGCATTAAGGAGTAAATCAAAAGGGAAATTTTAAAATATTATGAATTGAGTAAAAATTAAAATTAAACATTTCAAAATTTGCAAGATACTGCTAAAATAGTACTTAGAGTAAAATTCATAGCATTAAAGCCTGTATTAGAAAAGACAAAAAAGATCTCAGATTAATGGGCTCAACTACCACCTTAGGAAACTAGAAAAGAAAAAAAGACCAAATTAAACCCAAAGTAAGCAGCATAAAGGACACAAGAATGAGAATAGAAATCAGCAAACTAGGAAATAGAATAATAAAGAAAATTTAACCAAAAACTAGTTATTTGAGAATGTCAATAAAATTTTTAAGCCTCTAGCCAGACTGATCAGAAAAAAAGAAGGCACAAATTTTCAGGAATATGAGAGATGACATCAGTACAGATTTAAGCAATATTAGAAGAAATATTAAATATTTTATACGGAGTGGGTGTAGTGGCTCACACCTATAATCCCGTGCTTTGGGGCGGGGTGGGGGGCCGGGGGCAAAACAGGAGGATCACTTGACATCAAGAGATTGAGACCAGTCTGGGTATCATAGTGAGACTCCATCTCTTAAAAAAAAAAAAAAATTAGCTGAGCATGGTGGCATGACCTATAGCCCTAGTTACTCAGCAGCCTGAGACAGGAAGGTCAGTTGAGCCCAGGAGTTTGAGGCTGCAGTTAGCTATGATCACACTGTGCTCCAGCCTGGCAACAAAGTGAGACACTGTCTCGTTAAAAAAAAAAAAAAAAAAAAAAAATTCAATTTTACGGCAATAAATTTGATATATTTTTTTAAAAATTGAATTTGTAGTTAAAATCCCAGCTCAAAAGTCTTCACAGGAAAATTCTACCAAACATTTAAGGAAGAAATAAAACCAATTCTAAAAAAAAAAAAAATCCTTTTAGAAAATTGAAGAGGAAGAAATACTTCCCAGCTCACTTTATGAGATCTTCATTACCCTGATGCTAAAACCAGGCCAGAAAAAATATGTAAGAAAACTACGGACAAATCTCCCTATTGAACATAGATGAAAAATTATTAACAAAATGATAAATTGAATCCAACAATGTATAAGAATGCAAACACAGGGCCGGGTGCAGTGGCTAACACCTGTAATCCAACAATTTGAGAGACCAAGGTGGGAGGATTGCTTGATGCCAGGAGTTCAAGAGCAACCAGGGCAACATAGCAAGGCTTCATCTCTACAAAAAAATAAGAAATAATTAGCCAGGTATGGTGGTGCAAAACTGTAGTCCTAGCTACTCAGGAGGCTGAGGCAGGAGAATCACTTGAGCCCAGGAATTCAAGGTTGCAGTGAACCATGACTGCCACTGAAGACAAAGAAAGAAAGGTAGAAAAAGAAAAGGGAAGGGGAAGGAAGGGGGAGAGAAGAGAGGGGATTGGACGGAAAGGGAGAAAAGGGGAAGAACAAAGGAAAACCTCCTTAGCTCAATAGGAGCATCTATGAAGCATCTATTGCTAACATCATACATAATAGTGAATGGCTGAACACTTTCTTCCTAACATCAGAAAGGCAAGGATATTTAGTCTCACCACCTCTATTCAGCATTGTACTAGAGGTTCTAGGCAATGCAGTAAGGTAAGAAAAAGACATTAAAATTACCCAAATTGGAAAGAAAGTAAGAGATCTTTATTCACAGATGACATAATCTTCTATATAGAAAATTCTATGGAATCTACCAAGAAAAAACAGGCTATGAAAACTAATAAGCAAGGTTTCCAGATACGAGATTAGTACACAAAAATTATTTCTATGTACATACTAACAATGAAAAATTAGAAATTAAAAGACAGTGCCATTTACAGTGGCATCAAAAATATTCATACTTGGGTAAAATCTGACAAAAGAGGTAGAAAAGACTATATACTACTGTAAAACGTTGCTGAGGACCCCATAATCCCAGTACTTTGGGAAGCCAAGGCAGGTGGATCACTCGAGGCCAGGAGTTTGAGACCAGCCTGACCAACGTGGTGAAACCCTGTCTCTACTAAAAATACAAAAATTGGCCAGGAAAGGTGGCTCACGCCTCTAATTCCAGCTACTGTGGAGGCTGAGATAGTAGAATCAGTTGAACTCGGGAGGTGGATGTTGCAGTGAGCCGAAATTGAACCACTGCAATCCAGCCGAGGTGACAGAGTGAGACTGTCTCAAAAACAAAATTAAAAGATTGCTGAAAAAAATTTTTAAAAAAATTTTTGAGACAGAATTTTGCTCTGTTGCCCAGGCTGGAGTGCAGTGCCTCAATCTTGGCTCACTGTAACCTTTGTCCCCTAAGTTCAAGCAATTCTCCTGCCTCAGCGTCATAAGTAGCTGGGATTACAGGCATACGCCACCACACCCAGCTAATTTTTGTATTTTTAGTAGAGATGGGATTTCAGCATGTTGGCCAGGCTGGTCTCAAACTCCTGACCTTAAGTGATCCACCTGCCTCGGTCTTCCAAAGTGCTGGCATTACAGGCGTGAGCCACCATGCCTGGCTGCTGAGAAAAATTTAAGATGACCTAAATAAATAGACTGTTCATGGGTCAGAAGATTCATTATTAAGATGGTAGTGCTTCTTGAATTCATCAATACATTCAAAACAATCTCAGTGAAAATTCCAGCAGACTATTTTGTAGAAATTGGCAAGCTAATTATAGAATGTATATGGAAATGCAGAGGATCAAAATAACTTCGAAAAAGAGCAAATCAAGACACTATGATAGTAATGTAAAAGTAGATATAGAGGCCAGGTACAGTGGCTCACATCTGTAATCCCAGCACTTTAGGAAGCTGAGGTAGGAGGATCACTTGATTCCAGGAGTTTGAGACTAGCCTAGGCAATATAGTGAGGCTTCATCTCTCCAAAATATATACATATATATTTTTTTCTTTCTTTCTTTCTTTTTCTTTCTTTCTTTCTTTCTTTTTTTTTTTTTTGGACACAGAGTCTTGCTTTGTTACCCAGGCTGGAGTGCAATGGCGCAATCTCAGCAAACCACAACCTCCATCTCCTGGGTTCAAGCTATTCTCCTGTCTCAGCAGCCTCCCAAACAGCTGGGATTACAGGTGCGCACCACCACACACAGCTAATTTTTTAATATTTTTAGTAGAGACGGGGTTTCACCATGTTGGCCAGGCTGGTCTCGAACTCCTGAGCTCAGGTGATCTACCCGCCTCAGCCTCCCAAAGTGCTGGGATTACAGGCATGAGCCACTGTACTCAGCCTACAAAAAAATATATATATATATATATTTTTTTTTTTTTGAGACGGAGTTTCGCTCTTGTTACCCAGGCTGGAGTGCAATGGCGCGATCTCGGCTCACCGCAACCTCCGCCTCCTGGGTTCAGGCAATTCTCCTGCCTCAGCCTCCTGAGTCGCTGGGATTACAGGTACGCACCACCATGCCCAGCTAATTTTTTGTACTTTTACTAGAGACAGGGTTTCACCATGTTGACCAGGATGGTCTCGATCTCTTGACCTCGTGATCCACCCGCCTCGGCCTCCCAAAGTGCTGGGATTGCAGGCTTGAGCCACCGCGCCCGGCCTAAAAAAATATTTTTAAATTAGCCAGATATGGTGATGCACGTCTGTAGTGCCAGCTACTGCTGTGAGCTATGATCATGCCATCGCACTCCAAAGTGATACCCTGTCTCCAAAATAACAAAAAAAAGTAGACAAACATAAAAATAGTAAAATACAGAGACCATAAATAGATTCACACATATATAAACAATTGATTTTCAATAAAAGTACAAAGGTAATTCGGGAGAGAAAAAAGTCTTTTTAACATTGCTGCTGGAACAATTGGATATTCATATGCAAAAGGAAAAAAAGAACCTCAGTCCGTACCTGTTACATATACAAAAATTAACTCAACATGGGCCATAGACCGAAATATAAGGGCTAAAAATATAACACTTATAGCAGAAAACATAGGAGAAAATCTTTATGACCTTGGTTTAGTTCTTTAGATAAGACACCAAAATGGTTTTTTGACTTCATTAAATAAAGACTTTCTGTCCTTTCAAAGACACTTTTAAGAGAAGGAAAAGACAAGCTACAGACTGGGGAAAAGTTTTTACAAATCACATATCTGATGAAGGACTTTTATTCAGAATATATAAAGAACCCTTAAAACTGAAAAATAAGAAAACAACCCAATTAAAAATTGGCAAAGAATCCAAATAGACATTTCTCCAAAGAAGATATCAGAGGTCAAATAAACACTTGAAAGATTCTCAACATCTTCAGGCACTAGAGAAAGCAAATTAAACCCAAAAAGAGATATAATATACCTATTACAATGTCCAAACTTAGAAAAACCGGCCATACCAGATGTTGGCAAGGATGTGAAAGAACTGGAACTCATAGACTGCTGGTGGAAATGTAAAATGTTATAACCACTTTAGAAAACAGTGGCAGACTCTTAAGAGTTATGCTTACATGTATTGGATGATACATTTTGCTCACAGGTATTTACCCAAGAGAAGTGAAAGCATATGTCCACACAAAGAATTGGACGTGAATGTTCACAGAAGCTTTATTTGTAAATAAATACTGGAAACAACCCAAATATCCACTAATACATGAATGAATTAAAAAATTATGCTATATTTATATGTAAATAATAAGTAATAAAGGAACAGATTTGATATATGCAGCAACATGTATGAATGGTAAAATAATTATGCTGAGTAAAAGAGTCAGACATAAAAGAATATGTAGTTTATGATTCCATTTATATGAAACTCTAGAAAATCCAGTGCCAGAAAGCTGGTCAGTCATTGCAGGAGTGTGGTACAGAGGGGCACAAGGGAGGAATTATTATAAGGGCCTTAAGGGTACTTTTGGTGTTGATGGATTTGTTCACTATCTTTATTGTGATGATGGTTTCACAGTTACATACATAACCAAAACATCAAATTGCTGACTATAAATATGTGCAGTTTATTGTATGTTAAAGCTGTTTAAAAAAAATAAAGCCAAAAAGAAAGTAGGACCCAATACTGGAATTCTTACTACTATAGTAAACATTACAGAAAAACTATGTAACTATATAAATTAATTATAGATACTGTATTTTAAAATACTTCAATGGGGCCAGGCACAGTGGTTCATGCCTGTAATCTCAGCACTTTGGGAGGCCGAGGCAGGTGAATCACCTGAGGTCAGGAGTTCAAGACTAGCCTGGCCAACATGGCGAAACCACGTCTCTACTAAAAATACAAAAATTAGCTGGGTGTGGTGGCACACACCTGTAATCTCAGCTACTCGGGAGGCTGAGGCAGGAGGATCACTTGAGGCGGAGTTTGCAGTGAGCTGAGATCGCACCATTGCACTCCAGCCTGGGCAACAAGAGCAAAACTCCATCTCAAAAAGGAAATACTTCCATGGTATTTGTTAAAGCAAAGAACCTTTTATAAAAGTAATCTTGACTGTTGAATGCATGTTTTTTCATGACTGCTGTTGTGATACATTGTGTTTCCTTAAAGTGGATATACATCAAGGTGGCTGGGATAACCACAACACAATTCCACATCTTTCCAAGAGCTAAGCAACTATAGCGTATGGTGATTGTGCTTTGCCTTGAAATGGCAGAGGGCAGATGCAATAGCTGACTCTACTGAGTCTTCAGTGTGCAGACAGTTTGGTTCACTTGTTAAATATGTATTGTTATTTGATATTTACTCTACTTGGCATCTCAGCCAAATTTCACCTTAGGAACTTACATGTACTTCATTTAGACAGCATACAAATACTTCAAAATGATTCATTTCCTCTTAACATAAATGTAAATTAGTCCTTGCATGGAGACTATTTGCATGTGAAGGTTCCTTTTCAGCCTTCTAACAATATTAGAACCACCAAGTTTTAAAATACCTATGTGTTTCAAATGTTTTAAGTGTTCTGTTAAAAGATCTGGCTTTGTTACCATGGGGTAAAAGAATGCAGTAAGTAGAAAGGATAAAGTCATCTGTGGAACTTGACTTTCCTGGTATGTTTCCTGAGCTCATTATACAGAGTAAGCATGTATGTGCTGATTGGCAGTTCTCCTCCTTCCCGCCATGCTTATGGCAGTGGGACACAGGGACCATGATGTTCTTTCTCACCTTCTCTCTCTGATCTGACAGCTGTGGTGACTCAGCCTTTCTTTCTTTCAGGGTGTGAACGGCATGTCTGTGGATGAGAAGCCTGACTCCCCCATGTATGTGTATGAGTCCACAGTTCACTGCACCAACATCCTCCTGGGCCTCAATGACCAGCGGAAAAAGGATATTCTCTGTGACGTGACTTTGATCGTGGAGAGGAAGGAGTTCCGGGCCCACCGGGCTGTGCTGGCCGCATGCAGTGAATACTTTTGGCAGGCGCTGGTCGGACAGACAAAAAATGACTTGGTGGTCAGCTTGCCTGAGGAGGTACGTACTTTGGTTTGTGTATTGAAGTGAATGTTTATTGACTTACAGAAAACTGGCTGAGTAGGAGCTAGAAGGTATACTAGATGCCATGTCACTACTCAGGAGCTGATGTCCAAGTCACTCACACGTTAGGTTTGTGGCATAGCTGGTTTCTATTTGATACACTTAAAGTCTCAGAGGCACAGAATATGAGTATCTTTCTTGAAGGGAAGTGAACCTCACCTGCGGCTCAGTAACTTGTAGTTTCTAGTTCACTTACACGTCAGGTTTTGAGTAGTTCAGCCTAAGTTTGTCACAGTCCTAGATGTGGGATCTGAATCATTGCTATGATTTCTGTGTTTCAGATGGTTTAAGGATTGCTAGATTTCCCTTGAGAGTAAAAAGTCGAAAGCATTCACAGCACCTTCTTTGCTTGGGGGAAAAATAAAAGCAACTAGTAATATTCACCGTTAATTTAGTAAGATTCTAAGAAGCATAAACTTGATTTTCTCACCATTGTTGAAAGCAGCCCACTCAGGTTTCTTAATTACTTCAGTGAGTGCGGTTATTTTGTCACTTTGGGGACACTAGTAGCTGGACCTGGTCTGTCCAGAGATGACTTTTAATTGGATGGTTTAAGTTGTAGCAACCCAAAAGATGGGCAGACCATTAAATGGTAACCCTTTGAACCATATATACACTTCCTCTTGGTTCATCATCCTGACTTTTGTCGTTCCTGTGGGGCTAAGGGTAATACTTTGTGTTCAGGGCAGAATCATTTCCTGTGCACCATCAGCACAGTGTGCAACTCTTGAGCCACCACCAACAGTTGCACAAGCTGTGTACTCTGTAACTCCCAGGAGTACAATTCACATCCATAGTTTTTGCAAATAGATTCCCTAGAGTTGTGTAGTGTTCCACTAAGCAGCTCTTCACAGCGATCTTAGGAGAAACCAAAGACCCCGTCACCCAGGTATGATGCTGATGGTTACAACCAGCATTCAGTCCCAGAGGTCACAAACCAGATGCCTTCAGGGGCCTGACAAATAATATAAATGAGTGAAGTAGGTTATATATAGGACAGTAGAAAGTGATGGGGCAATCACCTGCTCCACCAAAAGACAACTAAATTCAACATAAAAAAACAAATAAGAAGCCAGGTGCAGTAGAGTGCACCTGTAGCCCCAGCTACTCAGGAGGCTGAAGCAGCAAGATCCCTTGAGCCTAGGAGTTTGAGACAAGCCTGGGCAACATGGCAACACCCCAACTTAAAAAAGAAAACAATATTTTGGGAGGCCAGCGTGGGCGGATCATGAGGTCAGGAGTTTGAGACCAACCTGGCCAACATGGTGAATCCCTGTCTACTAAAGATACAAAAATTTAGCTGGGCATGGTGGCACGTGCCTGTAATCCTAGGTACTCGGGAGGCTGTGGCAGGAGAATTGCTTGAACCCAGGAGGCAGAGGTTGCAGTGACCTGAGATCACACTATTGCACTCCAGGCTGGGTGACAGGGCAACACTCTGTCTCAAGAAAGGAAAAAGAAAATAAAAGAAGAAAAAAGAAAATGATAATTAAAATGTTAAAACACTATTTGTGTTTGTCTATTTGACAGACAAACGAGATATGGGCAGTGGAGGAGCCATCAGATCTCAGTTCTTTGTTAAGCAACATCTCCTATTATCCCTGCTGAGCAGGAAAGCGGCCAGCTGATAAAAATGAGGCCAGATAAAAACTGGGCCAGGTGTAGCAGCTCACACCTGTCATCCTGGTACTTCAGGAGGCCAAAGCGGGAAGACCACTTGAGTCCCAGGAGTTCAAGACTATCCTGGGCAACATAGGGAGACCCCATCTCTACAAAAGATTTAAAAATAAACCAGATGTGGTGGCACACACTTGTTTCGGCTGCTGGGGAAGCTGAGCAGGGAGGATCACTTGAGCCCAGGAGGTCAAGGCTGCAAGTGAGCTGTGATCACACCAGTGCACTCCAGCCTGGGTGACAGAGTGAGACCATGTCTCAAAATAAAAAAAAAAAAAAAAAAATGAGGACTGCATATGCACTAGCATTTTCACATTTGTATCCTTATTACATACTCAACATAGAGTGCTCCATTACCACTCCTCATACCACTAGTTACATAGGTAGCTAGAGAGATCCCAACACTAGAAGCAAAAAAAGAGATCAGCTAAATGACATACTGGGACTGGGATAGGGAGTGGAGCACTGGGTACCAAGTAACAGGGGAAGGCCAAGGAATGGCAGCTGCAGTGTAGCCAGGGGATCCTGAGCTGGCCTTTCTTCAACTGCGCCGATGGGGACATATTTATCTAGCTGGCTTGCCATGAGGACTAGGTGAGATGATAATTACAAAAATTCACAGCACAGCCTTATCCTCTAGTAGGCATTTGACAAACATAAGTCCCTTTTTAAACACAGGGTCTTGCTCTGTTGCCCGGGTGTGACTGGAACTCTTGAGCTCAAGGGATCCTTTTGTTTTGAATTATTTATCAAAAATACAATACCAATACAATAAAATGTAAAGGAAACTGGGATATAAATGTATATGGTATAACCTTAAAGATTCTTTTTAGATAAAATCCCTGATAATTGCTTATTTCTATGACATTGGAAATGGCATTTTAAATGAGAGCCACACTGTATAGACATCACCCAAAAATCAAGTGAGAATTTGCTGTGTGTTCTCATATAAGTGGGAATTTGCTGTGTGTTGATTTTCTTTCTTTCTCCCCCTGTAAAATGGTTGTCATCCCTGCATCATCTACATCCTCCAAACCATTGAAACATTCTGGTTGCTCATGTTTCTGAAATCTTCAGGTAGAACTAGATCCTTATTGTTCTTATGAAATGCAAATTCATATTGTCAGTAATCCACCTCTAAGTATCTTGTTGATGCAACATGCAAGCCAGCCCCAGTGACATTTTCCTTTGAGGATCTGTCATTGTTTCTGAGGCCTCCTTTGAAGGGCCCTCCTGCTCTGCTCAGGGCACCTGCCTGTGGACCTGCGTGCTGGGCATCATTTTCCTCCGCTTGCTCTGTGCACACTGAAGTGTCCCTGCAGGCTCAATGGTAATTGTCACATGTAGCTCAGTGAATTATTTCATAGAATTTGAATTAAGGGGTAAATAAGCAAACATTCTAAACACTACCTTAGAAAGTAGCTGTCTGGAACTAATTGGCATTTAGTTCAGAAGATATAAGAAAAAGCATTAGATTAGCTCCTTGGAAATCTTTAAACCTCATCATAATCCTACCACCGAATTTGAATCAACTTTTGGCCCTGCCCTCCTCTTATTCACACTTGACCCATCTACACTCCCTTGACAGCCGCCGCTGTGCTCCTTAGGGGTCCAGCATGGCCAGGCCTGAGAGTTCCTCCTGGGAGCCTGAAACTTCTTAATGCAAACTGCCACTCCTCCGCCCCACTCCTCATCCACTTTTGGCCAAACCCAGATCTGGCCTCCAGCAACTGTCCACCCCAAATCCCATTTCCTGATGAGCCATGCCATTACTAGCACATGAGAGCCACTCAGAGCCCAGCATAGCCTCTAAACTGAAAGAGAGACAAAAATAGAGGGAGGCCTCTTTCTAGAAATCAAGGAATAATTGAATTACCTTGCTTTAAAAAAAAAAAAAAACCAATGACAGCCCCTAGGATTTCTAGGACTTGAGTGTTGGTTCCCCACTGAACAACACACCCAGGTAATTGTGTCAGCAGATAGTTGGAGATAAGCCACTGTACTTAGTACTTTCCTTATATAATAAAACAGATCATTCAATTTTATATGAGTGAGTGTATGTTGTGCTAAGAGATGAAGAGAAAGTAGTTGATGTGCCAAGCATTGCAGGCCGTTTTTCCACTGCTCATTAGCCTGACACCTCCTTAGCTATAGTCACAGAGGCCATTTCGGGCTGGATGCCAGCCGTGCCGGAAGTTGTATCATGACTTTGAAGTTCAGTCTTTTGGCATGTCAAGTTCAGAGGACAGGGATGGGATGTGCTTCCTTAGAAGATGCTCAGCCCACAGTAGGTTTGCACATCAACCCTATTCTTATGTGGCTGTTTGGCTCCCTCACAGAATGCTAAGGGAGGAGCGGCTGTCAAGAGGTTACTGCCAAGGCCTCACCACCTTTCTCTGGCTTGCTTCCTGTGTCCTTGTACCCTCTAGAGAAGGGGACAGGTTCATGCAGGGAACGGCTACAGGGTGGGGGTGAGTATGGCCCCTGCAGGTAGACCTTATGTTTTCTTCAGTATAAATAGATTTCAGGCTTGTGCTGGGTTGTGCTCTCTATCTTTTGCCTTCTCTCTCACTCAACATTTTGGGGCAAATCTCACTTTTCAGTGCTATACAAGAAAGAAAGCTGACCTAGAAGCATTCTAAAGAAAAGGCATTTGTTGTTAAGTCTTAACCACAGGGTGCAATAAAGAACATTCCTGCAGCAGTACTGCCAAGCACAGATGCCAACAAGGAAATTATGGAATCTTCTTGTCTGGAAGTTTTTAGAGGATATGAAAGCTGTTAATGTCTCAGGGATGGTTTAGGTTCAGTCTTTTAAGGAAGCAATAAGACAGCCAATGATTATCTTTGGGCAATCCATTCAGTATGTAATAGTACAGAAAGTACTTAATGCCACAGCATAGGATGACAGCAGCATTCTGAGCCTGAGAGTGAGTGCAAGGGAAGGTGAAGTTTTGGTGGGAAACAAGGGTGAAGTCTTTGGGAAGTGGCATGACCAGGATGAGAAGGGCAAAGCACTTAGCTAGCCCAGACCACAAAGCCTCACCCCTTTCACCTAAACAAAACTCTGAAGAAGACACTACCACTCTTTGCCTGAAAAAGAGTAATGGGCAGATTTTTTTTTAAACTAAGATCAGCAGCCATGAGGGGTTGGGAAAACCACACACTGGTCCTTGGTACCGCTGCATGTGAGATCTTCAGCAAACCAATCCACCTCTCTGGGTTTTGGTTTTCTCACTCATTGATTTATTTATTCAACAAATATTTATCAAAAGGAGGCCTCATTCTAGCTGCTAGGTGAACCTAGCTCACATTCCAGTGGGGAGAAGGAGGAAAGAGCAGAAATTAATCAGTGTTAAATATACTTTGTTAGATGCCATTGAGAAAAATAAAACAGAAAAGGGAGTTAGGTTATGAGTATTACAGTTTTAAAAAGTGATCCTCATAGGTGGGTGTTGAACGATGAGAACACATGGACACAGGGAGGGGAGCACTACACACTGGGTTCTGTTGGGGGGAAATAGGGGAGGGACAGTGGGGGGTGGGGAGCTGGGGAGAGAGAGCATGGGGAGAAATGCCAAATATAGGTGAAGGGGAGGAAGGCAGCAAATCACACTGCCACGTGTGTACCTATGCAACAATCTTGCATATTCTTCGCATGTTCTATCCCAAAACCTAAAATGCAATAAAAAATAAAATTAAATTAAAAACTCATCAACAAAAGCCTGTTTGAGGTTGTAACTTTTGAGGAGAGACCTGAAGTAGGCAAGGGAGCCGGCTATGCTGACGTCTAGGGAAAGAGTGAGCCAGGCAGGAGGAGTTGCAAGGAGGCTGGGTGGGTGGGGCATGTTTGCCACCCAGGAGCAGAGTGAGCCAAGGCAGGGTGGGAAGAGTTGAGTCAGAGAGGTAATGGGCCAGACTGTGCACCTTGTTGAGCACTTGGCCTTTTTTTTTGGAATGAGCTGGCCACTGGAGAATTTCACAGGTCATTTTGAGTGCCACATGAAATAGATTGAAAGAAGGCCTGGGCAGAAGCAGGGAAAAGACGCAAGAGGCTAAGATAATAACCCAGGTGTGACCTGACAGCCTAGACCAGGGCTATGGCAGTGATGTGGTGGTTGGTATCAGGTTCTGGTGATATTTTGAAGGTAGAGCTCGCGGGAATTTCTTATACGAGGTGGGAGAGAAAGAGAGGAGTCACAGATAACATCCAGGCTTGGGGCGTGAGCTATTGGAAGAATGCAGTTGGCATTAACTGAGATAGGTGAAGACTGAGAGGAGTAGGATTGGGGGCTGGGGTAGGATTGGGAGTTCTATTTTGTTGTTTGTTTGTTTGTTTGTTTGGAGACGGAGTCTCCCTCTCGCCCACACTGGAGTACAGTGGCACAATCTTGGCTCACTGCCACATCCACCTCCTGGGTTCAGGCAATTCTCCTGCCTCAGCCTCCCAAGTAGCTGGGATTACAGGTGTGTACCACCGCTCCCAGCTAATTTTTGTATTTTTAGTAGAGACGGGGTTTTGCCATGTTGGCCAGGCTGATCTCAAACTCCTGACCTCAAGTGATCCGCCTGCCTTGCCCTCCCAAAGTGAAGGGATTACAGGTGTGAGCCACCACACCTAGCCTTCTATTTTGTATATATTAAGTTTGGGATGCCTGTTCACATCTAAGGAAAGATGTCTAGTATGCAGTTGGGTTTACATGGCCAGAACTCATGGGACAAGTCTAGCCTGAAGATAAAAGTTGGTAACACCAGAATATTGGGAATACTGAAAGCAGCAAGACTACATACAATCACCAAGGAAGTGAGTAGAGATAGAAAGGCAAAGAAGTCCCAAGATTGAGCCTTGGGGCTCTCTCGAATTAACAGGTCGGGGATATGAAGAGGGGCCTTCAAGGTAGACCAAGAAGGAGCAAGCCTGAGGTGGGAGGAAAAGCAAGAAAGCATAGTGCGCACTAAGCCAGGTGAAGAAATCATTTCAAGGAGGAGAGAGCTGTCAACGAGGTCAAACGATGCTGACTGACAGCTAAGATGAAGGCCAAAAACTGACCATCAGGCAATTTGGAGGCCATTTGTGATTTCATTGAGCACTTTTGGGGGAGCAGTAGAAACAAAAACCAATTGGATTGTGTTCTAGAGAGAATGGGAAGAGAATGAGGCATTTTGAGTGAAAGGGAGCAGAGAAGTAAACCAGTATGGAGGGAAATGGTGTCAAAAGAGGTTTTATTTGGTTTTTCGTTTTATGTTGGAAGAAATCCCAGCATGTTTGCACTCTGTGGTAAGATTACCATTGCTAACCCACACCCAGTTTTTCTCTTTCCTAGATACGTAGAAAGACTGAATTTGTAATCAGGTATGCCATATGACTAGATGTAGCCAATGAAATGTGACATGAGGACTTTGCTCTGAGGCAGTCAAAAATAGGCATGAGCTCTTTATTCTTTGTCCCAGCTACTTAGCTGGTGTCGAAGGACTCTAGAGTGATGAAGCTGGAGCTTAGGTCCCTGAGTCACTGTTGGAAGAGAGCCAGCAAAAGCCATCTGACTCAAATCAGACTGACATGATGAGAAATAAACTTTTAGGTTAATTAAGCACGTAAGATTTGGTGTTTCTGGATATGAAGGCAATCTGGCTGCAACATCTGCCACCCCAGCATTGCCAGGTTGATTGGGCTGATCCAGCTGGCTAGGCCGGTGTCCCTTCCCTCCCTCACTGCTCCACGTGTGTCCCTCTGAAGCTACACACTTGGTCAAAGAGGACAACCTTCCCCAACAGAAGAGGTCCATTCTTCATTCACAGGTATACACGCATCTGCGCTCCCTGCTGGAAGCTCTGAAGATGTGGTGTTTTATTTGTTAACCATGGCAGAGCCTAACCTTTCCTAATGCCTGGGCTGAAGGGAAAGTTCCAAAAGAGAGAGAAAACTTGATGGTACAGGAGACAGAAGTCCAGTTGCCTTGAGTATTCAACAGAGGATGGGATCTACTAACCAAATGGTCAGACTCAACTTAATACATCACATCCTGAGCTGCTGAAAATGATGTACTGGGGCTGGTTGATCTCTGAGGTCCTAGCCTATGTCACACGGGTTTACAGTCCTTGAACTTGGCTAGCTTCCTACTTGAGGAAGAGAGAAGAAATCCTGTTGGTCAGGAAGAAAGGAGAGATGTTTGGTTTGAGAGGTAGGAAAAAGCCATGAAGATGGGAGACAAACTGGCCAGGAAGGGAGAGAACCACAGGACTCCAGAAGAGGTACAAGCTCAGTTCACTTACTTACTTTTGTGATTTTTCCCTGGCTTTTCAGAAAGGGCCTTACAGGCATTCCCAGGAGACAACAGCTAAAGGGCGGAAGAGACCCTTAAGATCACCTAGAAGACTGTCTGATCACCTAGAACATAGGCAGATCATGGCTCTTTAACCATGTCAGAAGGTGTTAAGATTTTGAGAAAATTGCTTCACATTTAATGACCGATTTCAATATGAGTATGCAGGGAGTAACAATGCTAGTTTCCAGTTTGACTTGCAGAGCTGCTGTTCAGATTAATGAAATGTGATGTGTTAAACTTCTTGGAAGGATGGTGCTATAGAAACAGTAGGTGTTATTATTCCCCTAAAAGGAAAGAACAGTCTTCTCTGATGAAATGGCTGTTACCTCAGAATCCTCATTAAAAGCTGTGGTGCAATCTTCCAAGTTGCGTTAGTAAGACTTGCCAGCAGATGAAAAAAAAGCAAATAAATAAGAAGTCAAAATATTTCAGGCAACTACTTGCTGGCAAGTGAGAAGTTTTCAAGTCCTAGAATCATGCTGATAATTTTGAGGTGCCTAAAGGCAGAACTTATTTATAGTAACTCCGAGGTGACGGCTAGCCCTGAAATGTGAGCCCCAGTCTTGGATGGAGGTGCAATAGGCAGCGCCCCAAAGGGGAGCTCATACTATTGTGACTCCATCCCTGGAGGCTGCAGCGCTGATATAGAGGGAGGGAAATCTAGTGTGAAAATAGCCACAGCAATAGCTAATTTTAAAACTGAGACACATAAGCTGTTTCCAAACCTCTTACATTTTTTAAATCCTGAGGCCAGTAAGCCCTATTTAAAGAAACTTATGCAGAAATGTGTTCCTCTTTTGGCATAGTAGTAGGAGTTGAGTAGACAAAAACCTAAGACATATCTAAAAATCATTTCAAGTGACCTGATTTCAAAGCCATTTTTAAGATTTCTTTTCACTATGCCTATTTATCCCTATCTGATGTAGGATGACCACAATAATCAACATGTTGAAATAGATGTATAATAAGGCCTCTGAGAGTAAACTTGTTTGCATCAAATTTTATAAAATTAGTTATTAGTATATCAATTTATTTTTAAACTTCTCTATATATGAACAAAATGTCCTTTATGTTTCTTTCTTTCTCCCATTATGGAGTCTCTTAGCTATTTCAATTAAAATTAATAATAGCTTTAAAGACAAAGTTGAGAGCTATAAAGTTCCTCACTTGATCAGTCATCGTAACTATTATTTTTGTCATAGTTAATCATAGAACCCGGGCCTTTACCAAGGTACTTAATTAAACTTTTAATTCATGATAAGAAGTTAAATAGCACTTGTGAGAGTTTTCAAAATTATTTCTACTTCCCATCCAGATTACACCCTACACCCTTGGGGGAAAAAAAAAGGTGTGACAGACATCATGGCTGTCAGCCAAGGGTATTGTAGGTCACACCAACACGAACTGGCAATGAGCCGTTGTCCAATTAGCATGGCTTCATCCTTGCAGAGTAATCACTCTTTGAGTAGATGGTTGAATCACTCATGATGTAGTGGTGCTTCACTTGAGCCAGTCCTTCTTAGAATAGGTTTCCTGTTCACTGTTAATACCTGTCCTCCTTTGCCAGTACAAGTGCAGGATCATTTAGGCTGAAAGCCAAACAGAAGAGAAACATTGATTATATATCTCATTTCTCTTGCTTCCTGAAAACTGAGATTGCAATTATACAGTGAAAGCACGGTGTGTTTTTTAAGTGAGTTACAAGAAAATACAGTTTCCACACCAAAATACTCAGAGCTGGGATCCAAGAATCGGTTTTTGTTCTTTCTTTTCTTTGGCAGCTTTAACATTTGGCACAAATCTGAGAATATCAATAAAGTTACCTAATAATCTTAATGGATTCTCATTCCATTCAAAACCTTGGAATGTCACCAAACGTTTTTAGGTTTCAACTCCATTGTTGGGGTGTTCATGACATTTCTGGTGGGTGTGCAGTTATAAAAGCAGACAGCTTTTGAAAGAGGCCCTTCTTATGGTGAGAACACCTGGAATCTTGGTTGGATAAGCTGTAAGCCAGGAAAATGATTCAGGAATTTTTTAATAAAATGGATCATACCCAGGCATTGGAGTGATGCATGGTTGTAAGTAAAAAAAAAAAAAGGAAAAAAGAAAGAAAGCTGTTCTTGAAAGCACAACGAAAGTAGAATAAAATTGTGGGCACTAATCAGTTAATACCTTTATTTTCTTGTTTGTTTGGATTCTGAACCAAATTACAGGCTAGAAAAAGGATTGGCTTGTTTTTCTTTAAGGACTGGAGAAGCAATTAAATAACAGCACTTCTGGTTTCCTAGGATCTCGGAAATGTTCTTTTTTCCCATTAACTTGGTACACATAGTAGAATTCATCACTTTGCTATAGACTCCTAAAATATGTTGACAGTCTCTGTAACTGACATTGGCACCACCTCCAAGCTAGCTAGTAATGCAGTGAGCTTTGCTGAGATGGACTTTCGTGTGCAGCCTGGCAAAGCCTGTTTGTGAAAAAGTTAATGCATTCCACACCCTGGGTGGGATGGAGCCAGGCCTCCAGCGTGAGCACATTTTTGACTGACTGGCAGCGAAGAGAAATACTGGCAGCTGTTCCCAAGCAAGGCCAAAAGTTGGCCAAGGGAGAAAAAAAAAATGCTGGGATTTAGCCAATGAAAGATTCCTGAGCTTAGAAGAAAATCAAAGGAAGGATACAGAAGGTCACAATTACAGGCTTCCAGCTTGTTGAAGGAACAACTATTTTATTTTATCTTCTGTTTTATAAAGGACAGTAGTAAATGTCATTGTTTCTCATTTTTTCATGATTATTTCTAAACCATCATTTTCTATTGATTTCTTTTTTTATTCTTTATATGCAAAACCCAATGGCAGATTATTCTTCCCGAAAGTGGTACACAGATGACATCATTCCTGGAGGCGCATTAGCAATCAGAACTGGGTAGAGCAGGGCAGGTCTGTGAGCGATGGCCACACACGTGGGTATCTCAAGCCAGGTTGAGTGGCACCAGTCAAATGGAAGGCTGTACATGGGTCACTTCGAAGATCTGTCCAGAGAAACCCTTCTGATGCCTCCCTGCTTATCAGTTCTTGTTTTATATGATAGTTAAGAAAAGAGAAGTGTAAGGGAAACAGGAAGTTAGTAAAAAGGCCAGGTGAACGGCTGCTAACAGACAGGACCCCCAAGGGTCTTGCTCTGTAAAGATGAACACTCTACTACCATGAGAGACATTCTTAATGTGTGCACTGTTTCTTTCCCACTGAATACCTTCATCTACATGGGATTATTCTTTGTGTTTCTTGTGTTTGCCAAGTGGATCTGTAGTAGCCCAAGAATTGAACTGTTTACAAATAGGAAGGTGGAAAGATTAAAAATGTGGAACACCCAGATTCAGGATAAGAACTTGATAGTTTTGGGAAGTCAGGGAAGATAACTAAAGATACTAAGGGAAGATCATTGAAGCATACTTTTCATAACTGAGCATTTTTTGGACGAGTTAAATCTGTTCAATTTACAAGGCGTTCATGTAGAGAAATGCAGTAACCTTTCAAAGTTCTGTTTAACAAAGTGTCTCCATGCCTCCTATTTAAGGCTGCTATAGTAGATGTTGACCAGATGTCTCACCACTGACAAGAAGAAATAGCATCTGAACTATACAGGAGGGATTTTCAACTATATTAAAGGAGGATTTTCTAACAGTGTAAGATGCTAGACATGGGAGAGAGGTACCAAAAAATACAGCATTATGTTCAGAGGCGCGTGCATGTGTGTGAGTGCCCATGCACGTGTGTGCTTAAAGCAGATGTTTCATAAGACAAGATGCTTAAGTACAACATTTCATAGAAGCAGAGGAGTGGACCACGGGACCCCATGGGTCACTTCTTTGGGTGATTAACTTCAAAATGTAAAGCAAGATTACCTCCTTCAAAGAACTTACAATATAGTTGAAGAATCAAAGGAAAACCATAGAAATCAAAGGTTAATGATTCAAGAGTATTCGTTGTAGATGGTAAGTTGAACTGGCAGTTGTTTGTGCTGCAGAGGTTCAGGTGGAGGGGAGGACAGGATTTTTCTTCCATCTCTTTCATGAAGTTTATCTCAGCTAAAATCAACACTCCCAGGATGGACAGGACTTCACTAGGGAGCAAGTGGGGAGAGACCCTTCAGGAGAGGACACTGGTGTGGCAAAGACTGAAAAAGAGGTACTCACAGGACTTTGAGGAGGCAGCTTTGATCATCACAAGTGGGAGAATTGGCGAATAATTCAAGATATGGTCTCACCACACGGGGCCTTACTGTGAAAGAGTAAAATTTAGACAAAAGAATTATACTTGACCAGGTAAGCAATAGGAATTCGTGAAACATTGTGAACCAAGACGTGACACAGTAAAAAACATTGTAAGGAGTATCTGTCTAGCAGTGGAACCCATGTTGGATGACAACAACAAGCCACGACAGACAGAGCACAGTCAGGAGACACATCCTGGCCTGGTATAGGTGAGGAAGGTCTGCCTGCATCTGGGTGAAGAACCGGGAGAATGAGGCAGCCTTTCCGAGATAGCATGAAATTGTGTAGGGAGCACATGGGTGGGGAAAGAGGCCATCAAGATGGCCTTGATGTGTATCTATAGTGTTTTACATGTGCCTAAGACTCTGAGATCGCAGAGCTGAAGATGCAGATAGGAGGAACACCAGCACAGGCAATGACTGGAAACACTAGAAACTGCTGACACCTTTGAGAAACAGAAAAAAAAGAGGGGGTAGGGGCTGAGATTGAGCTCCAGCACTTATGCTCCGTGGCTGGTTCCTCCACTAAGAACAAGAAGCTAAGGTTTACTCTGAATTGCTGGTGTTAAATTTATCTTTATTTATTTGGAACATATTTAAGCCCCAACAGTTTCTCAGACCGAGGATACATGCAGAGTTGCTCCCTAAATTAACCTTTTAAGGGGTATGCCTCGCCTCCCAAGTGATATTGCAAGCATCAACTCTTATTTAGCGTGGCTGAGTACAACATCCTGCAAGGGGATGCTAAATTTCTAAAGGACAAAGACCTTGTTCTCAAAGCTATTTGTAATCTAGTGCCACATGTTTGTTTAAGTGCCATGAATAAATTCAGGTACAGGCGATCGATCACTCGGGATTAAAGTCATTAAGGTGAATGTTTGATGGACACTGGTATTATACCAAAACGACACAAGCAGAAACCAAATAACATCACACACACACTTTTCTTGTCACAAGGGAACAGTCAGAACTGTACACTAAAGGATCAGACTGTCTTAACACTTACCCAGGCAGGGGTCAATCTGAGCATAACTCCTGGTGGGTCAGCCAAGTGTTAGGTGTCCTCTGATCCAAATATTCATGAAATACACACCATCCCCACTGATGTAGTCAGTATATGCGTTGACCTCATAAAGATTTGAGATAAAAATGTGAGAGGAAAATAAAGGATTAGAGGAACAAGCTTACCAACACCATGAGGAAGCAAATGGACAAATCTTGCAGGTGTGGGAGGATGAAAGTAATTCTACAGGACAATTTCTTACAGGCCTGATTTCTTCAATAAGTCAGTGACATGAAAATAGACTCTGCTAAGTTAAACAAGATTTAAGGGCTTTAAAAACCAGATGTAATCCATAGTCCTGGAGTGGTTACTGGTTTTGCACAAACTGGTTATAAAGAACTTTGGGGCAGGGGAAACTGGAGAAACTCAAATATCCAAGTAGTTGATGAAAGATGATGAACAGAGAAAGTGGATGGAGGAACGGTATGCTCAATATGATCTCGCTGTGGTTAAAAATACAAATGTGAGTGCATGTGGTGTGTACACACCAAGAGCCATGAGAACATGTGCAAAGTAAAATTTCACCTGGGTGACCTGTGAATGGTGGAAATGTAATGGATTTCTTTTTCTTTGTCTGCATTTTTTAATTTCTTACAGTGTACATTTCTGTAATGATGAAAGGGTTATTTAAATAGGTAGGTGGATGGAAGGGAAGGAAGATGAGATAAAGTATGGGGCATAGTACTGGAAAAATGAAACTCTGCAGTGTGGCTTTGCTTGTGATTTAAAGGTTCTGTATGCCCCATGGGATTTCTCCCTAAAGCCACCAGTGGGACCCAAGGGGACCAGTGCTTCCTGGTACCTTCTGTCCAACTCACGGCTCTTCATTCTTCTAAGAACGAAAGTCCTCAACTTTGGCTGAATGGGCTTTCACTCACAGCCTCATTGGCTAAATGAAAATCCAAGAAGCAACAAAGGGACTCAATTAGATTTCTTCCATTTCCTTCTAATTTAAAGTTAGAAGACCTTTTTCCATATTTAAATTTGCCTCAACCTTTGAAATCTACAGATGCCTTTGCATTCCTGTATGTTTTCAGTAGTTATGTCTCTGGAAATGATTAGTGTCATTTTCAGTGGGAATAACTCACATGTTTTTCCAAGTATCTGACTCTGCGTATCCTCAGACAAGCAAGGAAATTCTTTTCTTCTAGTCAAATCTTGTGTAACTGTGAAGGAAGCAGGGGGTATGAAGAAAGGGTGTCTCTCCTTTCCCTTGATATACACATACCAAAGCTAAAGAAAATAAGAGTCCGCTCATGGGTATTTTCAAACAAATATAAATATCTCTAAGCATGTGCTTTAGGAAGCCACTCAACAAGCATAATGTACACTTTAGGCTCTGGTGGAATATGGAATATTTCCAAGTAGCTGTGTCTTCAAGAATATATCAGAATGTTGAGCAGGAGGGACATGTTTTCATATTAATCAGATGAATGATGACATTTTAAAAACTAATAGTAAAAGAGGCCATTTCTATCTTCAGCTGGGTTTTATAAAAAATAAGATGTTTACCTTCTGAGCCAGTTTCAAGTATAAAATAGAGGGAAAAAAATTTTTTTAAAAAAACATAAAGTCACCCCAGATCCTAGATGGCCTGAGCCCTGGTATCCTTGGAGCTCATACCACCTTCCTCCCTATCCACATGTCACTTGAATTGGAGTCTGGAAACCATTTACTCTGGACCCTGTGGTAATGAGGTGGTTTCCCTCCATCATGCCCAAGATGTAGAAGAAGACAACTAATAGGTGTGTGACTGAGATTTCAGAAGAGCGAGTCAGAATAGAAGGTGATGCTCTAATGGATCTGCACCTGTGAGGCCCACACTAGTGTTTAAGATGACTTCATGTAAACTACTTTGTGGTCCATGGATTGCTGGTTTTCCTTACTTCCTGCTCTGGAGCCTCCAGAAATATCTTTCATCTTTTTTAAGTTTATTTTTCTAATTTAGGTGATTTTATCTTTTCATGTGAATCTACAGCATTTAACTCTTCTAATACCACTCCAGCTGCCATTGCAAAATACCACAGGCTGAGTGGCCTAAACAATAGAAATTTATTTTCTCACAATTCTGGAGGCCAAAAGTCCAAGATCAAGGTGCCACCAGGGTTGGTTTCTGGTGAGGCCACTCTGCCTGGCTTACAGACAACCGCCTCCTTACTGTATCCTCACATAGCCTTTCCTCTGTGCGTGTGTGGACAGAGAGTGCTCTGGTGTCTCTCCTTCTTATAAGGACATCACTTCTATCCAGTTAGGGCTCCACCCGTGTGACCTCATTTAATGTTAGTTACCTTTGTAAAGGCTCTGCCTCCAGATAGAATCACACTGAGGGCTAGGGCTTCAGTATGTGTTAAAGAGTGAACTTCAGTAGTTCACTCTATAACAACCTACTAAAAAATATTACATTTGTACAGATACAAAACAACATATGCACAGTTATCCAGTTACTTAGACAACCACACAATCACATACTGTGTAGCCATTAGAAAGAAAAAAGATCTCTGTGAACCAATGTGGAGTAATTTCTAAGATATATTTTAAAAGGGAAAAACAAGATGCAGAGGGATATGTACACTATATATGATATGCTTCCTTTTGTGCAAAGAAGAAGGGAAAATAATATATAATTGTAACCATAAATATATATGTGTGATTTATAAATATATACTCATGCATATATTTGCATACTTTGTAAAAAGAAACAGCAAAAATAAACAAGAAACTAAAAAAAAAAAAAAACAAGAAACTAGTGGAAAAGATTACCTATGTAAGTAGGTGGAAACAGTGAAAAGCTTGGAGTAAGACTATATCTTTTTGTTCAGTATTGACTTTTGAACCATTTCAGTGTTTTAAATAGTCCAGAAATTAAAATTGAATCAACAAAGATGATAATCAGCAGATCTAAAAATTTAAAACAAACAGAAAAATGAACTCACTGTATATTAAAATAATAAACCAGGAAAAAAATAGATTAACTTTTAAACATAATGCTATGATTTGACTAGACATCCTCTGTAGAACATTCTTTAAGACAACTGGCCTGAACTTTTCAAAAATATCACTGTCATGAAAGACAAAATGATGGAGGGATTGCCCTGGATTATAAGAGACTAATGAGACCAAATACAATGCATGATACTTGATTGGCTCCCAGATTGAAAAAAAAAGTTTATAAAGGGCATCCTTGGAGCACTTTGGAGAATCTGAATGTAGACTATATATTAATTTATAATATTGTATCAACATGACTTTTCTCGGGGTGGGGGAAATGATGTTTTGGTTATGTGGAATGTTCTGGTTCTCAGGAGATATATGCAGAAATATTTAGTATGAAATGTCACAATGTCTGCAATTTACTTCCAAATGGTTCTGGGAAAACATATATGCACGTGTGTGCGTGTGTGTGTGCGCGTGCGCTTACGAACAGGACTGTATAGATATACATTGAGAGAAGAGAGCACATAAATTTAGCAAATTTAGTGATTTAACACAATCTGTCTCCTCCAAACATTCCAGATTCACCCCCAGCTGAGTCCAGACTAAAAGTATGTGGATGTACGATTCTTCCATCTTTTCTGTGGATTGGCATTTTCAAGATTCAGAAAATTGGAGAAAACAAAAAATGGATTTTGATTGGTTTTGTCCTGAAGGTTCTCCATTCATTGAAGAAGTATTTACTGAATACCTGCTCTGTGTTAAGCTGTTTTAAGTGCTAGGGATATAGCAATGGTTAAGACAAAATAAGTTAGAGGTCTTATGGGCCTACATGTATTGTGAAGGACAAATAAGAAAACAAGACAATTTAAATTATTGTAAGTGCTAGAAGCAGAGTAAAGCGGAGTAATGTGATCGACAGTAATTGAGGGAAATGCAACATTAGATGGGATGGTCAAGGAAGTCTTCCCTAAGGAGAGAAACTTTCTGTTGAGACCCCAATGACCAGAAGGAGCTGTTCATTCATTTAACACATTTGCATTAAGCACCTATTGTGTGTGCTGTTGTTGCAGGTACTAGGGATACAAAACAGGCAAAACCCTGTGCTTTTACAGAGTTTATGTCCCAATTAGGGATGACAGACAGTAAGCAGGAATACGTAAGTTGGTTATCAGCAATACAAGAAAAAATAAAGCAGGGAGGGGAGTAGCTAGGGAGGAAAGGAGTTGGAATTTTGAATATGGTAGTTAGGATAGGGCTCACTGAGGAGGTGGCATACGAACATGGACCAGAGGTTGGAGGGGTTGGTGGGGGCGGGTACTGGCAGGAGAGAAACCAGCCAAGGTGGATAGGTTGCTTCACAATTTTAGTTTTTCCTGCAAACTGATTATAAGTGGGATGTGAAAGAAAGAAAAAAAGCCAGTATACTTGGCCTGAAGAGGCAGAAAAGTGGGAGTTTCCATTAACTGCTCAAGGAGCAGGTCTGGGAGAGGAGACTCGGGGTCATGTAGGTAGATGGCAAGATGAGTAGGTGACCAGCAGCCATGAAGAAAAAGTCTGGTGGACAAAAAAGGCAAAAGCTTAAAGTTCTGTTGAGAATTTCACAGGAGACTTGTGCAAGGATAATTAGGAGTTTACCTTACAAAAACTTTTCAATAGAATTTTTTATTTATAAATTAACCTATTGGTAAGTTGAACTCAATCAGCTCTGATGAAAATGTTAACTCCCAGTCTGCACCAACTCCTGCCTCTAAGGATCTAGCTCCCCACATGGAGCTGCTATAGGAGGCCTCCCTTGTTCTTGGTGTGGATGGAAGTTATGGTGGGAAAGGGAGAATATGTGTTGAAGATGTGATCCTATTCACAGTGACATATGAGGTGGTGGTGTGGGAGTGGCCCTGCAAGGTTCAGCTGGAGTGTAACAGTGGTTCCCAGATATTTTTTGCCAATGATCCCTCTGACATGTGACTAAATTTCACAGACTGCCTTTCAGTTTTGAAGCCAAATTTCTCTTCCTTCTATGCCCCACGTATGAGTCCATGAGGGGGACACATTCTAAGCATATTTTGTTCCTCAAGAGCAGGCTCTGGCAGCTTTGAGACTATTCATTCGCATTCCATTGCCTCTTCTGCTCTCCCTCCAAGATTCCTGCAGAGACTGCTCTTAAAATAATGCAGCCTTATTTATTCAGATACCTCCTCCCCCAAAGAGATGCTGAGAACATTTCATGAGAATTCTTCAAGAATTGCTGAGGTTCCATGGACTTCAGAGGATGTCCTTGACATGGGGATAACTTGGGCCCTTAGTAGATGCTTCTTGATGGAGGTGATGAGCCATGAGCCTACCTGCCAGGAAGAACTTCTCCTGAGGCTGTAACGCGTGCTGCCAACATGCTCCAGCCCAGGAGGACATCCCTGGGGACTTCCTTTCTGGCCACCACCTAAGTAGAAGGGAGGTGGATTTGCCTTCTCCCTCTCACTCCATATGCCCTCTCTTCCCACCTCCCTGGGTTTATTTTCAAAGCTGTATTAATGAAATAAGCCTGTCACATTAAAAAGGTACTAAATGATTCTATTTATATGACATATCTAAAGTACTCAAATTCATAGAAACAAAGTCAAGTGGTGGTTACCAGGGGGTGTGAGGAGGTGGAAAAGGAGAGTTATTTTTTAACGGGTATAGATTTTCAGATTTCCAAGATGAAAAGGTTCTGGAGATTTGTTTTACAATAGTGTGAATATATTTAACATTACCAAACTGTGTACATTTCTAGGTCACATGGACTATTTATGAGAAGAATGTGATTGTCTTACCATACAGGGCCTTCTTCCTTGCTCCATCTTGGAGAACTGGAGGGACAAGCTCTGTGCCAGCACAGCCATCTGTGATCAGGGACCATAAGAGGTCAAGAGAAGGTCCTTCCACTGCTCAATGCACAGCATGACACCTTGGTTTGATTGTTCACCTCAAATTTGTATCTAGAATTCAACATAGAATCAGTAATTAGATCAAGGTTGCAGACCTGAGAACCACACAAAAATTTCAACCCAGAGTGAGGTGCTAGCCATTGTCACAGAAAACAGATGGCTAAATGGGAGCTCTAGACAGGGGACCTCCAGGAGTTAGGCAGCCCCATTGTTGCATGAACTTCTCTTTTGCCTTTGCCTCCAGTTGCTCATAAAGAACTACTTTCTTTCCTGTTTGCCCATTCTTGTTAAATAATAGATATGTATTGGATATCGACCGTGAGTAAATGCAGGTACTTGGAGCCATGTGTTAGAGTATGTCCTTCACCCTCCTTGCCTTACTTCATTGTCTTGTGTCCTCCATCTCTTTACCTGTAGTCAGATCTTCTGTTTACTTTTCCACTTGTTAGGAAAGATTCTGAGATTTCCTGGATCTGACCTACAACCTGTCTAAGGAGCTATTAAGGAGGAAAGGCTTTGAACTATTCTCTCCTGCCATTTTAGGGTATATAGAATGGCACGGTGTATATAGCATTTATAATTTTTTTAACAGCTCAGTTATTATATCAAGCCCAAGAAAATACAAGATAGGGAAGGCTGCTGTCCATCCAAACAAAACTGTGGGTCTGTGTGACTGACTACCCTTGGTCACCTGATAGGCCCAAGAAAAAAAGGCCTGCTTATTCAGTAAGTGAAACTAATGCCTGGGAAAATGCTGTATAAATGTGATGAAATTCAGACTACTATATTCTACATTTATCTAATTTCAAGCTCCTGCAACTGTACAGATGGATTTGTTTTGAATAGGAATGATGGCCTTTGAAAACTTACTTAGGAAATCACTGACTTTATTTTTTTTAATACTGCCTTCCATTTTATCCTATCAATGCTCCCTGTGTTTTCCTGCAAATTGTTCATGATCTCAGCAAACTGGTTGGACTAGGCCAGCATTCCAAACTGAAGTAGCTTGAAGTAGATGTCATTCATAGACTTATGAGACTTGGAGATGTTCAAGAGAGCTCTCTGTGTTTTGCCAGTGGTATCCAGAGTAAATAAAAATACTGTCAACCTTGTCCTTCTTCCTGGTCAACTTTATGCTGAGGGAATATTAAGAACCTAATACCTGTTGAGCTGCTGTGCTATGAGGTGAGAAGCATCAAGGATTAGAGGTTAAAAAATAACGCACATTAGAATCCAGGCATCATCCAGTTTGGAATTTTTTTTTATAATAATGGCATAGGTACCTCTCCAGCCTCTGCTTGAACACTTGCAACAATGGGGAGCTCACTACCACTGAAGAGAGCTCCTTCTTCCATTTTACACAACTATGACTACTAGCAAGTTCTTTATTTGTGGCAGAAATCTCTCCCACTTAAAATTTCACTCATGATCCTGTTTATGCCCTCTGGCATGAAAGAGAACAAATCTAATCTCACCTTTACATAGTAGCCTGTTAGCTCTCTGAAGGCAACTCTTAATGGGGTGCCCATGTGTCTCCCTTTCCCAGTGTTTAATGTCCCACTGCCATTCCACATGCCACCTGGGGCGTGGACTCAGTGATCAGTATGCTCCTTCACACACAACCAGGACTGAGTTCAACAGCTTCAATCTGATCTGAGTGGTAAAGAGCAGGCCAGAGGTGTGACTCACTGTCTGCATCACACAACTGTCAGTGTAGCCCAGGATCGGGGTAAGTTTCCTGGCACCTGTGTCACCATACTGACCTAGCTCCTTAGGCCAGGACTCTCCTCTTCTTACAAAGTAGATTTTTTTTAATCCCAGCACAAGATTTGACATCTATTTTTGTTAAATTAAATCTTTATGCATTTAACTCATAATATCAGCCTGTGGTCATCATTTGGGATCCTGTTCTGTTTCCTGGAGTAGCTCACCAGTTGCCACTCACGTCCTTTGTAAGAGAGACAAGTTAAGGTGACAAAGTAGGCGACGGAAGGCTGGGTCCCATCACCAGACACTTCTCTTTGAGTTGCAGTTGACATTGATCCATCAAGCAGCTACTCAGTGCTCAATTTTCCTATATCCAGACCTCATTTTTTCATATTACTTGAAGAGTGACCTAAAGATGTCAGCTGACTCACTGAAATCCTAGGATGCTATTTCTGCTGCATTCTCTGAGCAGTAATCCCATCAAAACCAGAAATGAAGTTATTTTGGCATGACTTGTTCCTAATGAAGCTTGAATCATCTGCCACTTTCCTGTCTAGGTTCTGAGTGGGTGATGGTTTGTTTGCCAAGCTCAGAAAGATCAAGCATACAATTCAGATGGAGTTGTTGTTTAAAGATTTCGTTTTACTCACCAAGAGCATCAGAACATTCAGGGAGCGGGTGGAAAGGTTTTAAAGTGCCACCTAAACATCCAAATTTAGTGACAGGGAAAATGTCAGAGAAAAGAATGCTCTATTATGGGTATTCATTATAAAAATTAAAAGAAAACTTAAAAAAAATCATTCACTACAATTCTTGGGAGAATGGCTGAAAAGATTGGGATATTATTTAAAACCAGAAATGGAAGCTGGATATTAGGGAAGAAACAAAAATTTTGTATCCCTGAATCCCACAGTGCTGCAAATCTCTATTAGAGAGAAAGCAAGTTGAACAAAAATGCAGTAGGAGGCAGCCTCTTTCAGGCAAGGCCAGTGATCCAGGGCCAGCATCCCTAGGACAAATATGCGCACAAGGATTCTGGACAATGGAATGAGCTTGTAACCCCCTACACACGCGCGCGCGCACACACACACACACGTGCACGCATGCACGCACCCCATCCTCGCAGAGCTCGCCCATCCCCTCTGCAGGCAGAGGGCTGAATTCAGTTCACCACCGCGGCCAACATCAGTCTCCCAGCTTTGTCTTTCCATTGTCCAGTCTCTGTCTTTCTCAGAAACAAGGCTTAGAAAGCCTTACAAGTCTGGCTATAACAGGACCAGGGAGCATGTGGATAGCAGCCCATACCTGCGTCCCTCCAGCCCCACACTGTCTTCCAAAAGCAGTACTTTGGTTTCTTGAGCTCTTTCTTTCTAGCATCAGAAATGATTGAGTCCTGAAAAATACCACTGTAGAGTTATTTTTGGCTCTCTTCCTTCTAGCCCTGGTGTCTGTGTGCTCATCGACAACCATTAACAGCTTTTGGAAGGGGCTTTCAATTGCCTTGCTTCTTGCTGAACTGCTCTAACACCAGTTTTCTAAGAGCTCAGCTACACAGGAAAGGTGAGAGAAAAATGGCAGAAGAGTTATAGAAAATCCCCTTCATTTGAGTAGTCCGATTTTTCCCCCATTTTGTATGGAAACAGTCCCTGACAAAAGCTTCAGAGCCCTTACCCAGCTGAGGCCCTCCAGAGGCTAACCAGTTCAGATGATCTCATGTGTCTGCCCCAAGGGCAGCCTTGTGTCACTCTCAGGGACACGATCCAGGAGTGCTGGACAGACGTCTGTGCATTGTTAATGTGCGAATCTTAGCATCCCACCCCCACTGGACTGCCGCCACCTCCCTGCAGCATCTGGAGTTGTGAACTAGACAGAGAGGAGATGGCCTGTCACCACAGAGGCTGGAATCTGCTGCTAGGGCCTCCGGAGGCCACCCACAAAACCCAGACTCCCACCAGCCCCTCCAGCAGATGAGAATCCCAGGTGGCCTCTTCAGTTGTTTACTTCCCTGCAAAGGATTGATGTTTGGAAACTTCTGTGCTCTCCTAAACATTAATCGGTTAATTCTTACTAGCCCCAGGAAAGATAGCAATGCTGCCACTGCTGTTGTTGACTGATGATTAACGTTTTGTGTCTCCAACACTTTGCTACCTATTACTACTTCACTCCTCCAAACACCCACCCACCACCACACAGAGGTAACTCACAGTCCCATCCCACAATTCAGACGAGAAAATAGGAAAGGCCATGGCCGAATGTCTCCTGCTTCAGGACGCAGCCAGGATAATTGTTTCAGTTCCTAATCCCAGTATTTCCCAGAATAGGAATATGTACAGCATAACCTAGAAGTGAATTGACTTCAGGTGGTATACGGAGAAATTTTTTTCAAAGTAATTGTGTTTATCTTACTATGTATTGCAGAAAGTATGATTTGTGTGTTAAACTTGAGATTTCACAAATACTGCTTAGGACAAGTTTCTTTTTAAACTGAAGAAGAAAGTGAGTTGCAATTAGAGAAAATACTACAATTGTAATAGTGGGTCATAAATACCTGTAGTTTGGGAAACAAACCATAATTCAGTACTTTTTCGGTCCACTAGCACTGTTTTGCACAATCTCTACTTGAAGAAAACCACAGCAGCATCATGTCAGGAGCACCTATTATCCTAAATTGTATGTAGAATATAGGAACAAGCCTTTGGGGTTCAGTACATGTAGATGAACACACTTCTTACATGTGCTTCTTTCACTCAGTCATTCTTGGTTATCTGATTTGTTTATTTTTTCCAAAATATCTTAGCTCTTCTACTTGAGTTCCCTAAGCATCTGTCCAGCCTCCTCACCTATTTCTGTAGCCCTCTTCATAGTGGAGATAGAGAATGACATTCTAACTTGATGGTGCTTTGTGTGGCATTACTTCTTTAGGACTAATTTAGGTAATTTACAAGAATCCTATCTCATTTCTCTGCGACCATGTCTTTCTTCCCTCTTTTTCTCTTTTCCTGGGCTTCAATTCAATGACTTTAAAAGGCCTGTTTGTTTGACTTTTGTGGACATTCTTGTAACTTAGATACTCTTCTACAGAATGGATGTGGAGGGCAATGGGCTTGATATTAATAACACCACTTTCTGTTACTAAAATATAGTTTAGGGAGAGGGCATGGTGGGAGACAGGACAGGTCCATTGAGCCTGATTAAAACAAGCCTTGAATGCCATGCTGAAGGGCTTTGGTTTTATTCTGCAAGAAGCAAAGAGATAAAGTGACCGTCATCAGGAAGTTTAATCAGGCACCTATACAAAGGAAGGATTGGGGGCAGAAAGAGGCAATAGCCAGGTTGTTGCAGTGGACTAACCAAGGATTAATAAGGCCATAAAATATGCGTGTTTGTTGTCCACCATATCTCTATAGCCATTCTAACAAAGTGGCTCTAACACATTTTCTTTTCCCCATTCCTGCTAGAATATGTTTTTCATTTTGATTATTCTTACATGTTTCAATACCATCCAGTAGCCTTTTCTGTGCTGATGCAAATGTCCTACACTGGCCAGTATGGTAGCCAGTAGTCACATGTGGCTTTTGAGCACTTTAAATGTGGCTAGTGTGACTAAGAACTAACTTTATTATTTTACTTTTTTTTTTTTTTGAGATGGAGTTTTTCTCTTGTTGCCTAGGCTGGAGGGCAATGGCACAATCTTGGCTGACTGCAACCTCTGCCTCCTAGGTTCAAGCAATTTTCCCACCTCAGCCTCCCAAGTAGCTGTAGCTGGGATTACAGGTGCGTGCCACCCGCCTGACTAATTTTTGCATTTTTAGCAGAGGTGGGATTTCACCATGTTGGCCAGGCTGGTCTCGAACTCCTGACCTCAGGTGATCTGCCTGCCTCGGTCTCTCAAAGTGGTGTGATTACACACATGAGCCACCGTGCCCAGCTATCTTACTTAAGTTTAATTGAGGAGACAAATGTGACAACCACATTGAACAGTGCAGGACTGGTGTACACGTTCCAAGTGTCATGCCTGCCTTTTCACAGAGCCAAACACATAGTAGGTACTCAATAAATATGGTGGAATTAGTAAATACAAAGAAGCACTATAAAACAGAAGCAAGGATGATGTTCTATTCAAATCCATATACTCCTTTTAGGAGAATTTTGGCACCCACTTAAAGAAGGAAGCAGAGGATGAGGACTTCCCATATACATTTAGGATATTCCCAGATGTTTAAACTGAAGCTCTCAGCACCTACAGGTGGGGTCAAATCTAGGCAAAGGGGACTGGTGAAAGCTGGCTGGGTGGTGGGAAAGGCCAAGGCCAGGGTCTGTCCTGTGGTCTCTGCCTTCGTGGTCTCTGCCTTCGTGGTCTCTGTTTCTGGCTCTTATAATGCCCGTGCTTTTTTTGAAACATGTTAAGAGTAATCATCAAAATGGAAAAACATATTCTGCAGGAGTGGGAGAAAGAAAACGTGTTAGAGCCACTTTGTTAGAATGGCTGAATAGAACTGGGGAGATTATGCATGATTTGGAATGAGGGGCTCAGAACCCAAGACCCGGCCCTGCTCACAATAGCTCTGTGACCTTGATTAAGTTGCTTACACTCTCCAAACCACAGTTGCCCAGAAAATGAGAATAAGAATCATAACACCTCATTTACCAAGTTGTTGAGAGGAATAAGTAATAGGAAAATCATGTTTTATAATCCATAAAGTACCATTCAGATATTCATTATAGTACACACAAGCTGGAGTGATATCTGAACATCCTCCTGGAAAGCACAGCTATATTGAAATATAACTCTGATATGTGCCTTTCAGAAAAAGAAAAACAGCTTATCAAATTCTGTTTATCTGCATCTAAAACAGAACCTAAACAAAACAGACTTTTATCTCTTTTGATATTTAAAAAGAAAACCTCTGAGAAAGCTGATGCCACAGCCTCTTTCTAGTAGCTTGTTATGATTCAGTATTCGTGCTGCCAGGATGTTCTTTGTGTCTTTCCATCCCATCTCTGCCCTTTTAGATGTAGTAGTGACCTCTTCCCACCCCCACATACCCAGTACCACCTTCCACTTGCCATTGTAGCCTCTTCACTCTCTTCTCTCATCTTCCCTGCTCTGTATTTTACCACCTGCCTCAGGCCCACTGTTTTAGACTCAGCTCTATGAGCTGACCTCCCTGAACTTACAACTTCTCCTCCAGCACTGTCACCTTCTCTTAAGAAATACCTTTTTGGCCAGGCACAGTGGCTCACACCTGTAATCCCAACACTGGGAGTATGAGGTGAGAGGATTGTTTGAGTCCAGGAGATCAAGGCTACAGTGAGGAGTGGTCTCCCCACTGCACTCCAGCCTGGGTGACAGAATGAGATCTTGTCTCAAATAAAAAAGGAGATTTCCAGCAACCTGCATCTCACAGACCCATCACTCCCCTCCCCCCGCCCTCCCTTCATATCTCTTTCTTCAATCTCTGTAATTATAGCAAAGAGTTGGTTATCAGGAGCTCTGTATAACTCTGTAAAATAATATATTGCATAGGTGTATCAAATCATGTACTTCTTCTAGGTAACTAATAAGAAAGGCTGAAAGCTTTGCCTGTATGTCAGCTTCTCATGCTGTTCTCCAGACCCAGGATTTTTAAAGGGAATCCACTTGAAAATAATGTCACCACTAGAATTATTTTCTCGCTAATAATTCCATTTCTTCAAGGCTTTCTTATCTGTGACCTCTTTTCTGATCTTTTTATTTTTTTCTATATTTTAATATACTTACTGAAATAAAGAGCCACAAACCTTAGACAAATAGATGCTTATCAATTCAGGGAACATGAATATCGATTTGCAGTTTTTTCCCTCATATTCCCCAAAACTGTCTCTCACTGAGAATGTGTTCTCTTTGTCTAACTCTGTTTAAAACGGGAATCACAATGAATCCTATTAGTTTTTATCATATTTAAGCTAAAACAATTATTCTCTATCTTGCATTTGGGTTGTATATTTTTTTCTTCCCAAAATACCAACATCTGATTAAGCCTAATCAGAATTTAGACCATTTGTCATCTTTAAACTTTAATTCAAACTTTTGAATTAAAAGTTGTTTTAATTTTTAAAATTAAAAATTTTAATTTAAAAATTAATTTTTAATTTAAAAAATCAAATTTTTTAAATTTAATTTTCGCTCTTGTCACCCAGGCTGGAGGGCAATGGCTCAATCTCGGCTCACTGCAACCTCCGCCTCCCGCGTTCAAGCGATTCTCCTGCCTCAGCCTGCCAAATAGCTGGGATTAAAGATGCCTGTCACCACACCTGTCTAATTTTTGTATTTTTAGTAGAGACAGGGTTTCACCACATTGGCCGAGATGGTCTTGAACTCCCGACCTCAGATGATCTGCCCACCTCAGCCTCCCAAAGTGCTGTGATTACCTGTGAAACCACAGGTGTTTGTAGTTAATACACAAGGAAAGAGAACATTCTAACCCCACTTACTGGTTGTATATTTATTTATTTATTTATTTATACATTTATTTATTTATTTATATTTATATACTGAAAATTAACACCATGCCGAGGTCAATAGTATGACACCGGATTGTGATGAGAACAAAAGGTTAAAATGGTAAATATGCTAAAATTATACATTTCAAAATCCTATGATATTAAGAAATAAAAAACGTATGGACCTCAGAAACAACTCAACACCTTCCAGTGGAGGCCAGCAGGGTTCTGTAGATGCACTGTTAAGTTATTAATAGACCCAATGTCTTCTCAGGTGAATGCCCTCAGGGCCAAAAGGCAGTAAAGAAAAACCACACCTGGTACCTCTCCTCCCTCTAGAGGGTGGCCACCCAGGCACTGTACCAGATCATAACATTAGCCCTTGTGTTCTAGCTATGTCCCTGGACCAACCACTGTGGGCAGCCTCACTTGATGATTGTAATCATAATGGCAATAATCATAACAATAGATTAACCTAGGGCACTTACACTTTTCTATACAGTGCTGCACATGGCTAAACGGAACCCCATGCTCATTTGTGTGTCCAGGTGTGCTTCTCAGTTTTCATTTTACCAAGGCTGATGTGAAAACCGTCCCCTAAAACAGATTTTTTTTTTTTTTTGAGATGGTGTCTCGCTTTGTCGCCCAGGCTAGAGTACAGTGGTGAAATCTCGGCTCACCACAACCACCGCCTCCTGGGTTCAAGTGATTCTCCTGCCTCAGCTTCCCAAGTAGCTGGGATTACAGGTGCCTGCCACCATGCCTGACTAATTTTTGTAGAGACATGGTTTCACTGTGTTGGCCAGGTTGGTCTTGAACTTCTGACCTCAGGTGATCCACCCACCTCTGCCTCCCGAAGTGCTGAGATTACAGACGTGAGCCACAGCACCCGGTCTCTAAAACAGATATTTTTAATACACAAGTTACATGACTCTAAGAAGAATTTTCAGTTCATATTTGCACTACTTGAAACATTTCCATTATCTCATGCATTTGGTTCATGCAAATGCAGGTTGTATTTTCGGTAGCCCAATGTCTAAGGAAGGAAGGTTACACAGTTTGGATAAATTACATTTCAAAAGTTTGTAAAGAAATTACTTGGAACCCAGAATGTGCTTTTTCCTAGAAACAGGTTATGAGTAATGGTTAGTTTCCTAAATCAGCTCCCAAACTCATATCTGTATAGCATTTCTTTTTTTGTTTCATTTTGTTCAGTGAACAGATATTTGTCATAATTCAGTGAGAGACAGAAGTTAATTCTGTGGTCTAGGTATAAGTGAAGGGCTCTGAAGGTACAGAGCAGGAGCACAAATTCTAATGAGAAGATGAGGGAATATGTTGTGGAGAGAGAGATAAGGATAGAATTTCAGCAGATGGGAAATGGGGGTTTAGTATTTCTTTGCTATATGTCTGCAGCACCTTCTCCATATTTGTCATAGCAGCTATTACATTGTATCGTCATTGAATTATTGCTTATCTGTCTTCTCATTTGGACAGTTTGATCTTTGTACAAGAATTGGAGGGGAGTGTTTTCGGTGTACAAATCTACAGTATATATCCAGGTCAACATGATAGCCATTTGGTGAATGTTTGTTATGTCAAACAAATGAAAGGCATCATTTAGCAAAGTTCTAGAGGCAGGGAAGTATGTGGTTTGTATCAGGTGAGGATGAGAGGAAGGATTGGAGCCAGCTCACTGAGGCCTGAGGCCTTGAATGCCAGCAAACATAGTATCATTGGAGAAAGAAGTTCTGATACTTTTTTTTCAGCCACACTTAACTTCTATTCATACAGTTATTTTTTATGGGAAAATCTCTTTGGTGTTCCAGCTAAGGAACGCATCTTCTTCTAGTATCAAAGAAGCATACACTTCCTCCAGGGAAAGGCAGAGATTGCAGGGCAGCAGTAATTTATCTCTATAGATTGATATAAATGAGCCAGCGGCTCACTCTCCACCAACCCTCTCAGAGTTCACAATTGGAGAACAAAGGGTAGTTGCTCCCAGGAGCTTTCATGAGTACTTGCCTGGCAGTCAGATTCAAGTACATACAGCTTATTCAGAAAGTGGGGGATGTTTATAAGTCAGGGACAGCATGCATTTTATAAAAATGTTTCCAATCCGATTCTCTTTATTTGTACCACCCACACATACATCAAAAATTTTGCTCAACTTTTCTTTGCATTATCAATTTATTTTTCTCCCTCCTCCACTTTAAAGTCTTAAGCTAATGTTTTGCTGTTTATTTTGCATTTTTTTAAAAGCCAACACAATCCAGTCAGGAAATTTAGGTCAGAGTGACACTCACCCCAGCTGATGGCAAACAGCCTTGACTCAGAGCCTAAGCAGCCTTCTCTGGCTAGCTGCAGAGTTCGCTCTCTAGGCTTTAGTTTCACCACTATAATTATGAGCGAGAAGCCTATAGTTAATTACAATGCATGAATGGGAGATATTCCTGGACTTATTTGCATTCATTACTTGCTGGTAGTTTCTCTGTTGAGGTCTCCATCCTTGTTTTTACAGAGATTTTGGCAGTGTTTCTGCAGTTGGTGTGTGAATTTTTATGATCTGTTGCATGTTATTCATGCAATTTCCTGCCCTGTAATGGTATCAGTTTTCCAGACGTAGAGGAATACAAACTAAAACCCAGGAGCCTGCATTAGCATAAAATGTCCCAGTTCTGTCAGTTTGATTAATTTGTCTCTTTGTCTCCACTCTATATGATAAGTGCTATTAATGGTTGCAGCACTTCATATGTCAAAGTCTTTCTTCCTAATGACTTGAAAATGCGGTTTATTTCCACCCTTTTTGTATTATTTTTCTCATTTAGCATTCCACTCAAGTATAGATTTATGCCATGCTCTTTCATTATCTTACTGGTTGCAGCACTGGAGTGATTACATATGGTGTAGAGTATGCGTAAAGATGTGATCCCAGGGGCAGCAGCTGCTGATGCAAGCTGAAAATAGATCCAGCGTACGCTCAGCACTTTTCCCAGAGGCCTTTTATTTATTAGTAACAGTCTTGGTACAGGACAGCTTGGATCCTCATTTAGCAAGATGACTTTTTGCCTTTCTGAACACTGCAGTGACTTTGCTCTATTTACTGACACTGCTGTGTAATTTTTTTCAACTGCCTTGTATCTCAGCAATGACTTAACCTAACATAAATTGTAACATAATCTCGATATATAATGAACTCAAGAAGCGACAGGCTCCATTTGAAGTAATAGAGCTTGACAGATCTAAGGTTTAAATTAAATAATCCTATTTGTAAGACAGCATTTGTACATGGTACACTGCTTTAAAATGAATTTCTATTCTTCTTCAGTGGTTCTTACATCGTTTTTAGTATTCTCTCTTTCAAAAGGACTTTTCTTCAGAGAAATGCATTGCAAAGCCAACAGCTCTTTCACAAGGAAAGAATAAGATGAAATGTTTTTTTACCCAGTTCAATCACTGAACTGGAACCAGCATCATTTTGAAATGAGTGGTTATTAATCCAAACTGGCAAATCCAATAGCTCAGACTTTTCTGTCAGCGCAGTACATCTGTGATACAAGTATAATAGCAGAATTTAGAGGTAAGATAATAGCTAACATTATGTATATGATTTTAGGTTCAAATATATTTTCATAAATTTGAAAAGTCTCAATAATAAATATATGTATTCATTTTCCAAATAAATCCAAGAAGGGCTCTTATTTTGTATTATCATTCTTTTTGAGAGACGTACTTTCAGTAGGATAAGGAGAAAGCTTATTGTATATCTTAGCAGATAACATCTAAATAACAGTTTGTCACTGCATGATAAAATTGGCCAAATTGCAAAAATAAAAAGTATTAACATTAAAAGTTTACAGACAAATGACAAATTGAGAGTATTACTTATTGGCAGTACCCATTAATATGATGAAGAAGCTTTGAAGAAAAATGAATTTGTAAATAGTGAGCAGACCTCTTTCTGGTGAAGTAGTAGATAAAAGAGGCAAAAAGCCCAGGCAAGTTAATAAATTTGCTTTTTGCTATTTTATGTGTGATTTTTTTTACCTACCCCAGAGCCAGCGAGGTATCTGGACAATTCCCTCCTATAATCTGTTATTGTCTTTGAGATAGTACCATCATTTTTTTCTCTTTGGTAACAGAGATTTTATATGATCAAACAGGGCTAAACCATGATTTCCTGCTAGTTAGGTTAAAAATTAAAGCGGTGATTCAGAATAGAGACATAAAGTGTGATTGTTTTATTTTAGTGGGTACGCGACCCATAATGTTGTTGAAAGAGCAGTCATTCAAACCATTTCTAAAATAAGCAAAGCAAAGGACACTTGAGTAAAAGAAAAGACCCCCTTTTCCTGCCCACACACACATTTACAGGAGCAAGTATAAGACCACAGCATTTTATCAGCTGTGATCATTGTGGTTTATGTATCTTTAAAGTTTGTTTGGAAGCTTAGACGCTAGTAACCTGCTGTAATGAGAGCAGCAGCTTGCCCCTGCCTTACAGATGCCCCCTAAGGCAGTAGCGAGGTGGTAATAATAGTATAGAAGGCAAACAGGAGCTTGCCTGCGGCTAATGTGCCTGCTTTCTTACTCTTTATTTTTGTCTTCCTTTCTTTCTCTCCCATCCTGCTTCATGCTCTTGCACACAAAGAGCACCCAAGCTGGTTCTCCAGGCTCATCCCTAATTCCCTCCTTGTGACACAGTAATGTTAGAGCTGATTTCATTCTCCATCTAGTGGCCTCAGAACAGTGGGCGATCTTGCTTGCTATAGGAGAAGTGACACTCAGGCATGACAAGATGAATTAAGGATGGGGTTTAAGTATTAACTCTTAATTTCCTAGCTCTTGTGGTTCTAAATTAGATTCCATGTGGTTTAACTGTGAGAATGTGAGCATTTATATGTATGTATGTATGTCGCTGACACGGTGTTTGATCAATTGAATTGACCTTGTTTTTCCCCTTAAACACATAGACTGTATTATGAAAAAAGCAGCCCAAATGAAGAAAAACATTTCGCATATCTTGTCAGATATTTTACTGGGACCTCTGAAGATGATTCTGCCACCAGATCTGAATGAGAATAAAAGCACTTCATTTTGATAAGTGGGACTTTGTTTTTCTCTGCAACCTTTTTATTTCCAGGATATCTTAGGAGAGTTCTCTCTGTTTGGGCTAAGCTTCCCAAGAAATGATGTAGACTCTGAAGGAGGCTCTTGGAGCCAATTATTTAACAAGTAGTTTGTAAACCAAAAAATAAAGGAAGAAATACATTACCAGAGAGGGACCAGGCAGAGGAAGAAGGAAGAAACCAACATTATTGAGTATCTACTGTGTGCCAAGTGAATATGAAAGTAATTTGAGCAAAATAGCAAAGATGTGAGAGTATGAGAAATAAAAGAAAGCGAAGGGACTTTCAAAGTTTTTCTTTTAAATGGGAACATTGTGTTTTGCAGAAGTGTTTGAATAGAAGAGAGAAAAGGGAAAAAGGCAAAGAAAAAAATAAAATTGTTAAAGTCTATCTAAAAAAGTTAATAATAAGGTGAAAGGATTCAGTCGTAGATCAGAACAAAATCAGTTGAATTTCATACCAAGACAGTTGCTAGCAAATGGAAATATAATATTCATTTTTATTCCTGTATTCCATTAGCAATTTCTGCCTCTTCAAATTCTTTTGAAAATAAAAGAAAAAATCTGCATCTGAAGCTTTGCTTGGCTCTCAGTCTAAGGTCTGCCTCTCCCAGAAAACATCATCATGAAGCACAAAATCAATGGGATTTTTTTCAATGGATAGTACAAGCCAATTTTGAGTCTGATTTAAAATTCACTGTATAAATTCATCCTGGCTTGCTACAGCTGTGAGTGTACTCTATTTTCTATTGCCGACTCTTTCAGTAAAACATGCATCCACTCCATTTTCCGCACTTCAGATTTCAAGTGGAGGACAGCTATTAGAAGGCCTGCTCTCAAAACTGACTTGTTAGACCTTGTAGAACTTGCTTTAAAAGCTACCATGAAGATACATATTTGTCTACTTTTTCAAAATGATCTTTGATCCAAGAAAATTATAGCATTTGTATTTACGGGCATGCAATTATGCATTGAGCTCTTTTAAAGGACAGTTGTAAACAAGCTGGAGCCCATATACCTCTAGTTTTTGTTATCCCTTGTCCCACGAAAAAGATACATATACCTAATTAAGTTAGGATTTATTAACAAGGCCAGAAGGTGCTAAATGGAACAGTAATTTTTACATATCAACTTTGACTTGGTGCCCTTTAGTTGGCAGCAAGGAGAAATGTTAAAGGATCTTGCTAACACAGCGTGATGCATGGAACGTGAGGACATCAGGGAGTTTTTTTCTCCTGTGATATATGGAAAATCATAAAACCATAGTCTTAAAAAATCATCTGACCCAGCACTAAGAAAAGGACTATGTTTTATCTTTTGCGTATCCCTTGTGTCTAATACAGTGATGATGAAGATGATTTTTAAAAATAACCTTTATTGAGCATCCAGGGTATGCCAGGCACTGCCCTCTGCACTTTACATGTTTAACTCATTGACACTCTGGAATTGCTACCGTTATTATCTCCACATGGCAGGTGAGGAAACTGGAGCAGGAGAGGTTAATTAACTTGCCAAAGGTCAGCTCCTAAACAGAGGAGCCAGGACTTAATGCCAGGCAGCCTAAGTTCTGAACCCCTTTCTTCAATGACAAGAGTAAGACTCACTAAAAATGCAGTTGTCTGTGTTTTTAACAGGTGGGAAACTGAGGTCCAGGGTCACAAACCAGTCAGCTGTAGGTTTGAAGACTCAATGAGTATCTCCAGCTCTAGTTCAAGTTTTCTGTGTACCCCACAGAAGCCACCATGAACCCAGCACTAGAAATTTGTCTTTACATAATAAATGATAGAAACGATGCTGAAAAAAAAAAATGAAATGTAAAGTGATAATGGAGAGAATATCTGAAATCTGAAATAAATTTTCCTCATTTTTCTTTCACTTTATGCATTAATGAATGGCCCTCCGCAGTTTATATCAGCTGATCACATAAAGACATGAATGCCTAGGTCACTTTAACTTACATAAGAACCTACCTTTGTCGGGGGCCTCCTTTATTTTGAGACACTGAAAAAATAAGACTCCTCTAGGAAACCAGCTAGGCAGATTTTATAACCCAGTATAGCAGGCATGGATACTGGCTCCCAAAGATACCCATGTCCTTATCCCCAAAAACCTATGAGTGTGTCATGTGACATAGCAAAAGGGACTTTGCGGATATGATTAAGATAAGGATCTGGAAATGGGGGAGTATCCTGAATGATTACAAGGATCTTAAAAGAGGGAAGCAGGAGGATCAGAATCACAAAATCCACTTTGAAGTTTGAAGTCCACTCAAAGTGATGATGGAAGAAGCTTCCAGAAGTCCAAGTGGAGACCCCGGCCATAGAACTGGTGGATTGCTCCACAATTATGAAAACTGACAAACAGGTTCTGGGAGGAAGGTCACCTTTCCCCTGCTTTTTCCCCATCTCTGACCATGGCTATATGCAACATTGTCTCACATTATACTAGCTCGTGTATTTTCCCAGTCACCTTTATTTTTGATATTTTCTTATTTTTTTGATCTTCATTCTTTAGAGATGGGTTCTCACAGTGTTTTCCAGGCTGGTCCTAAACTCCTAGCCTCAAATGATCCCCCTTCCTCAGCCTGCTGAGTAGTTGGGATTACAGGCCCAAGCCAACATGCCCAGCTGTCTTTGGTTGGTTGGTTGGGTGTTTTTTGGGTTTTGTTTGTTTGTTTGTTTTTTGAGACAGAGTTTTGCTCTTATTGCCCAGGCTGGAGTGCAGTGGTGCAAACTCAACTCACTGCAACCTCCATCTCCTGGGTTCAAGGGATTCTCCTGCCTTAACCTCCGGGTAGCTGGGGTTACAGGTGTGCACCACCTTGCCCGGCTAATTTTTTGTATTTTTAGTAGAGATGAGGTTTCATCATGTTGGCCAGGCTGGCCTCTAACTCCTGACCTTGTGATCTGCCCACCTCAGCCTCCCAAAGTGCTGCGATTGCAGGCGTGAGCCACCATGCCCGGCCCATCTTTGTTTTTTAAAAGACCCTTCACATCTTGTAAGAACTTACACCTCTTTCTCATTGCCAGACCAGAATGACTTGTTGGGAAAGTGTGCTGTTTTTAAAAATCCTACATTAGGCAGCAACTAAAACAACAGACATCAACAGTGTCCATTTAAAGAAGACTCTAGGCTACAGAATTTTGAGCCCTATCCTCCTCCATAATTTATAACTCTGAAATCTAAACTATCTTGAGTCTGCCTGTGAACCTCTTCCTATTACACACTGTAAGGCTTCCCCAATGGCTTACAATGGTACCTTGTGTTTGCTGATGGGGCATCCAGGTTGTGACTTTAGTTAATTAGTTACAAGCAACATAATGCTTTTCTTAATTGTTCTCAGTCTTGAATTGGCCTGTACTCTCAAGAGTTTGCCAACTCTTCCTCCTAATGGCCTCTCTCTGTCCACATTTCCCTTCCCAACACCACTGCTGTGTCCCGGCCACAGTGGCGCCTTGCCTGGACTTCTGTGATTGGCTTACTGCCTGTCTGGCTTGTTCCCCAAATGCAGTCAGAGGAGTCTCCCTCATACTCCTGCCTGGCACACTCCAGTGAGGCTCCTGGGCCAACCTCAGTGGAGGACACAGAAGGGCCTCAGCCCTGCTCCCTTCTCCAGTTTCAATGTGCCCCTGCCCTAGCTGCTGCTCCTGCCACACCACACTATGTGCTATGTTCTCTCTTAGGTCTTTGTACATTTCATTTCTTCCACGTGGAACACCAGCTCCCACCCAAAACCTAGCTAATCCTTCCTCAGGCTGCAGCTTATATGTCACCTCCTTAGAGTTAAATGCCCTTCTGTCAACAGCTTCCCCTGTGATATGGTTTGGCTGTGTCCCCACCCAAATCTCATCTTGAATTGTAGCTCCCAAAATCCCCATGTATTGTGGGAGGGACCTGGCAGGAGGTAACTGAATCACGGGGGCAGTTTCCCCCATACTGTTCTTCTCCTGGTAGTGAATAAGCCTCGTGAGATCTGATGGTTTAATAAGTGGTTTCCCTGTTTGCTTGGCTCTCATTCTCTCTTTACCAGCAGCCATGTAAGATGTCCCTTTGCTCTTCCTTCATCCTCTGCCATGATTGTGAGGCCTCCCCAGCCATGTGGAACTGTGAGTCCATTAAACCTCTTTTTCTTTATAAATTACCCAGTCTCCGGTATATCTTTTTTTTTTTTTTTAAGACAGAGTTTTGTTCTTGTTGCCCAGGCTGCAGGGCAGTGGCACAGTCTCAGCTCACTGCAACCTCTGCCGTCTGGGTTCAAGCAGTTCTTCTGCTTCAGCCTCCCAAGTAGTTGGGATTACAGTGCCCACCACCAAGTCCAGCTAATTTTTTTTGTATTTTTAGTAGAGATGGGGTTTCATTATGTTGGCCAGGCTGGTCTCAAACTCCTCACCTCAGGTGATCCACTTGCCTCAGACTCCCAAAGTGCTGGGATTACAGGCACAAGCCACCACGCCCAGTCCAGGTATGTCTTTATCAGCAGCATGAAAATGGACTTACACACCCTGTAAGTAAGAATCATACTGACAGTTCTTATCATGGCTGTGTTGTAATGACCAGTAGACTTGTCTCTGTCCCATCAACCTAGAACCTCTCAGACCAAGTACCCTTTCCTTCATATTCGTTTCTTTAGGCCCCAGCACCAAAGACGTGATAGAGCCATGCAAAGTGGTCAGTATGCATTCGTTAAAGGAATAAGGTGATTCGTATCTTACATTGTAAAGATGCTCACCGGAAACATCCCATATTGTGAATTCCCTGTGGAGGAGATTGCCTGGTGTTATCGCCTCATCCTCAGCCTATAAACTTAATCCAGCTAAGTGCTGTAGTGTCACTGAGACTCACTGGTCTGTGCCTGGGCCTGCATGCTTGTCATCTGACAAGCATTTGCACCCATGTTACTATGTGTCAAAGGTGAACTGAAACACCTAGGGGAAGGCAGCTAGCTGTGGAATGTTAATAATTGCCGACAGATTTGGCAGTTCATAAAGTTATGATATCATCCAGGACAAACCAATAACAAATAAAATGGCCTTTTAGTCTGCATTCAATATAATTTGCTAAAAATGTATTCTATGTGATGAACAAAGAATGAATTCCAAATTCCCTTTTGTTTTGCACCTAAAAAATACACTGTTCAGGTCCCACATGTATTTTTTGAGGCGGTTTTTTCTCTTTGCCTCACTCTCTTTCTATGACTTTCCCTGCGACCCAGATATAGAAATATCTTGTGTTCTTGTGCTCCCTCTCCTGGTCTTTTCTGACTTTCAGCCAGAGCATATTCCTAGAATTGTACACCACTCAGGTGGGGGCCTGGGCATATGAACAAAGAAGCTAACCAGCGCAGCAGTGCTTGTTGTAAGATCTGGGGGAACCAGAATCAAATTTCCTTCATTTTTTACAGTCCATCTTGACTAAGTGAAAAAGGGCCGTACAGGTGCAGAAAAGAAACGTGCCTAACATCCTTTTTGAGAAATAAAATGCTCTGTAGAAAAAAAAAATGCCAAAAAAACATTATAATAAAAAGCACCTGATATTATGTTTTTGAAACTATGCCTCCCTGGAGATATACAAATGCATGTATAAATGTGCTCAATCTGTTAATGGTGCTAATTACCTAATTATCTGGTCAGGTACAGTAATAAACCCCTTTGACATTCTGTTCCTTCCATATGCTAGATAAAGTGTTGTGATACCTGGTCTGTGACTGTATGCTGTGCACGCCGAGAGTCAGGATGTGGAAAGATCGTCAAAGCCTGCTGGCGGCAGCACTTCACTTCAGGTCACAAAACTCGGAACAGGGCAGTGCCAGGCCCCGCCTTGAGGTGGCAGGACAGCACTGTCGTTACTCCTCACCAGGGAGGCCTGTACTTCAGGGGGCCTCTGTGGCCTGCACGTGCTCTGAACTCTGACCCTGCTCACCTTCTTTCTCCTGTTGCAGTTACTTATTAGACACGTTACAATTTTACCTGTTATCTTACATTCTTTTTTTCCTATTTGACTTTCTGAAATGCCTTCCTTGCTAACTCTGTGGTCATTCCTACTTCAATGTAGAAGAGGATTTTTCTTTTTTCCAAGCTAATCTGAAAGACAGCCATTCCCCAACCCCCCAACATCTAAAATTCTCTTATTCTAACTTAGCAGGTTAAGGATGAACCAGTTTTGCTCATTCAACTTGCCCAGCCTTCATTTCCAAGCCAGCTTGCAGGCTTTTCTCGCTGTCCTATAGCTCCAGCAGGACTGGTATGTGTGTCCTCTTCCATCTGTTTTGCCCCATGATTTTCCCAGCACTGTCTGCCTCTTCCCAACAGATCATTTGTCTTCCCACCGTGTCATTGCGTTCTATGAGCCCCATTTGAAGTTTCCTTTAGGTAGGGTGGAGGGCACTGGTTTCTCAGGTAGAGAAGGGTGTTAATCCCAGGTATTTATGGCAGAGCCTTTCCTAGAAAGCCTGAGGCTGTTTTTGACATCTGCCAAGGTCAGGATCACAGTATTTGGAGGGCAAAGGCTGACTCATGTTGGTGCCGCGCTCTCCATCTCCCACCTGCTCCCATCCAAGCATCGTGGCAGAGTAGTGGCCGCCTACATTCACCCATCATGTCTCATCTCTTGTCGTACCAGGAGTCTCAACAATGGTTAGGCCAACATCAGTTATTCTCCTATTTTACATATCATTCATACATTGAGAGTTCCTCCAGAAATTCTTACCTTTTTAAGACTATATTTTTAAGACAGATTCTTTTTTATTTTTATTATTTGAGACGGAGTCTCATTCTGTCATCCAGGCTGGAGTGCAGTAGCACAATCTCAGCTCACTGCAACCTCTGCCTCCCAGGTTCAAGCAATCCTCCTGCCTCAGCCTCCCAAGTATCTGGGACTACAGGCATGTGTTACCACACCCAGCTAATGTTTGTATTTCTAGTACAGGTGGGGTTTCACCATGCTGGCCAGGCTGTTCTTGAATTCCTGACCTCAAGTGATTGCCAGCCTCCCAAAGTGCTGGGACTACAAGCATGAACCACCGTGCCCAGCCCACAACAGATTCTTAAAACTGTATTTTTTGCTTCTTCCAAGTTCACTTCAGCATCCAACACAGTAAATGCTCAAGTAAATTTTTGCATTGATTATTTAGTAACATTTATGTAAGATGCCTCATATGTACACAAAATACTTATGGCTTTAGCACTTCTATGATCTAACGATGTTCTACCAATTTACCTTTTCTTAAATACTGTCATCCAGCTAGCATGAAAACGTGACCTTTTGTTAATTCTTTCTAAACATGTAATGTTATTAGAATTTATGCAGAGGACATGTAGGAAGTGTAAGACTTGGCCTCTTATTTGATTAGAAATTAGAAGAATTTCTAATCAAGACAGGTACGGTGGAATATTCAGATAACAATGCAAAACAGCCCTTCTATGATTAAATGCCAAAACTGGTGGTCTGTAAGCAAGTGCTTATTGTCCAGGTCATAGAAAGGAGGATCCAGTTTAATTGCCACCTCCTTTGCCAGGTTTCCCCTGGTCCTTTCATTCTATGTTGATGGTTACCATCTTCCCTCTCCTCCACGGTTTTCATATGTTGGAGTTTTGCAGTTAGAATTGGTGAAGTGGAGTCAGGAATGCATCTAGGCTTGAGCAAATGCTAGTAAGTCAAAGAAAAGGCTAGGAGTCGGGCTCAAGAGGATAACTGGAGATGAGGCTGAAAAGGGAGTAGATTTGGGGAAATTTGGAAGGCTGGGCAGAAGAGAATCAAGTTTGTTTTCCAAACCAGGGAGTTGCTGCTTGAAACATAGTCCATGTCAGGAGCATTAACTCAGAGACTTTCCATCCTCCCTTTGATTGACTATCCAGAGAGATCACAGAGGGTCAGGAGAGAAGAGAGATGGTATCTACAGAGAGGAGGGTTCTTGAGCACAGGAGTGGAATGTAAAAGCAGTATTAATTTTCCCTTTTGCTTTGAGTCTCTATATTTTTACCACAGTGGTGACTCTACCTAGAGATTCTTAAGCCCCAGCCTCCCACGCTTGTTAAAGAAAGAAATGACGATACTATCCAGACACCTGCTAGCTTAGATTGAGGTTTTCAAAGTTACGCTTCTCTAGGAATGTGCCATTAAACTACTGTGGATGAGCTCTATGGATTCTCCCTCCCATGAACCAGCCATTTCTTGCTATAATAGTGCAAGAAAACTGGAGGGCTTGTTTTTCATTAAGGTTTCTTAGATTTCTGATTTGCAACCTCAGTGACTAAAATTCCATCAAAATACTGGAACACCCCAGGGTAGTGTAGGTGCTTTAACTCAAATCCTTAAAGGTATACTCAGAAATAGTTTGATTCATCCAAAACAAGAACACCTGGTGTTCTTGAGACTTGGTATATGTCAAAAACAAAAAGTTCGTTTTTAGGAAGTTTGGATATCTTTATTTTTAGGAGAAAAGGTGTTTTCCCAGTTACGAGCTATAAATAATGAGGTCTTTCATAATGGTTCCAAGCCACGTTCAAAATAGATGGCCCGGAACAGCCTCCAAGGTACCATTCTGGATGCACCTGTGACTGACTTCCTTTTCTCATGATCCCCTGTGTTAGTGTGAAAAGTGTGTTTCAGCCCCACAGAAACTGGACACAACCAACAAGTCATTGTTAGAAATTTCTTTCACCCCTGCTTTGGCATCTCTGCTGCTGCCAGAGATGACACCATTGTCAAAAATGGGACCCTGCCGGCCTTTAATCCTAGCACTTTGGAAGGCCAAGGAAGGAGGATTGCTTGAGCCCAGGAGTTCATGACCAGCCTGGGCAACAGAGTGAGACCCCCCAACTCTACAAAAATTAAAAATAAATAGGACCTGCCTTCATGCTCCAGCAACCTGAAGTCCCAGACGCACTGCTCTTCCCAGCAAAGGCTTGCTCCCAGTTCCTGTTGATGGCATTTGCATGCCATGAAGCTTCAGGACAAGAACCCAGTGGATTCAGGCAAAAATGGTACCCATGACCATGCTTATAGATAATATCAGCTCCCTTTTCATTCCCTCCCTTGACAGACAGAAATAACATACAGAAAAGATTAGAACTCAATTAAGAAGCAGGGAGGGGAAGTGGGTGAGTGACAAACCTGACTTCATGCTCCGATCTAGGAGTGTGGGTGTTGGATCATAACAATTTCTGCAGCCCTAAGAGCTACAGAGCATTATGTTTTGTCTGGGAGTCCTGTAGCTTCAGGGCAGCCATTGTCCAATTCACATATGGGGTTTTGTGTTAATGGCTGCTGTTTAAATCCTCACAGAGCACAGATGGTGCCTGCATTGCATCAGCATTAACTGTTCTCCATTGGCAGAGCCCATTGCAGAAACACAAGAAGAGAGGAGAAATCAGAAGTGTATCGTCCCTTTGGCAAAAAGTCTGGTTTCCATATATGATTTTTATCACGACTTACTGTACAGCCTTGACTAGCCCAGTCAGCATATCTCAGCTTCTGTTTCATGATGGTTGGTAAAGGACTTAGATGAAAGAATCTAGACTGTAGAAATACTATCATTGCTGCTGTATCAACCCGTGCTGATAAGGCATACTGTAGCTTTGTTCCTTCTGTAAGCCACAGTAACACCATTTCTACTGCCAAGCAAAGGCTTTGCTTGAGAAGCTGATACATAGATCTTCAGAATTTTTAGTGCTTTTCTCTCAAAAACCTTTCAAGTATATTACCTACGTGTCTTCAGCTTGTCTTTATTTATTCTGTTTTGTACATGAAAGGGACAAATGGCAGCAGGTGTCAAGGTCAGATTGCTTTCCCTGCTAAAGACCAGTGGGCCTTCCCTGGTAGCACTGGGTTCTCAAGGCTATCGGAGGATTAGTGGCATGTCAAGCTACTTGCTTCCACAGGCAAGCAAGAAAATAATATTTTCCATAAGTGATGTGTGATCTCTCAGTTCTTCAGTTCTGATTTCAGATGGAAAATATGACTTCAGTTCTTAAAGAAAAAATCCCTGACCATGTATGACAGATGTCTTCAAATATGTGTTGGATCGTTATGTGAAAGAGGGGTTCAAATTGTCTGCTTGCCCCAATGGGCAGTACTAGGGCTAGCTCAGTTTAGTTCAACTAATAGTTGTTGAAAGCCTAGGGTGTACGAGGCACATGCTTTCCACTGAAAGTGATGGGGCGGGGAGGAGGAGAGAAGAGGAATATCTTGCTTAACTCATAACACCAATTATGGCAGAAGCCAGCAAGTTTGATATTGGAAGGAAAGTAAAATATTTGGTAAATCATGGGATACACCAAGAAGTTAACAGTCTCCAATGTCTATTCGTGGGTGAAGCAGGAGTAATATAAAAATGGACTTGGAGATTACTGCCACAGTGATCATTTCTCAGAGAACCCAAGTAACCTGGTAAGCAGAAGGATACCACATTGAAATAAGACTGTGGGAAGGAATTCCATATTCAAAATAAAAATGTAACCACTGGAAAGACAAGCAGAGCAAAAATTATATCTAGGTCAGTTTCTGTGGCTTATGCCTGTAATCCCAGCACTTTGGAAGGCCAAGGTGGGAGGATCACTTGAGTTCAGGAGTTTGAGACCAGCCTGGCTAATATAGTGAAACCCCATCTTTACTAAAAATACAAAAAAATTAGCCAGGTGTGAAGGTACACGCCTGTAATCCCAGCTACTGGGAGGCTGCAACACAAGAATCACTTGAATTCGGGAGGTGGAGGCTACAGTGAGCCCAGATTGTGTCACTACATTCCAGCCTGGGTGACAGGGTGAGACTCCATCTCAAAAAAAAAATTATATCTAATAAAGTCTGTAAGCAAATATAGAAACATAGAGTAGAGGCCTGCTGAAAGAACACTAGGAGGAAATTAAAAGAGAGAGGAACAAAATTGATATTGTAGGAGTTTATGGGTCCTATTGTCAGGAAAATTGAAGGTTCCATGTTTCTATTCTCATGTGCAAAATTAGGTCAAAGGAGAGACATGATGTCAAAATTCAACTATATGAATAGCTACCAGAGTTCTCCTCAACCAGTAGATGAATACCTGAGTGTTATTGATTTGCCACATTGACAGTTCCATCTTCCAGAAAGTAGAGGATACAAGGGTAAAACTGCCATTTGGGTTCTAATCTGGCTAAAAGGAATTAACAAGAGTATATATGAGAGGATCCTTAGAAGAAAGCAACAGTATCATCTTAAAGAACATGATAGTCAAAGAAGATTTTGTACAGTCCAAAATCTTTCAAGACCTTTTTTATTGTGAATTTTAAAAATACGTAACAAAATTTACCATATTTACCATTTTTATGTGTACAGTTCAGTAGTGTTAAATAAGTTCGGTACTCTTAAGTATTCACATTGTTGTGAAACAACAACAATCTCCAAAACTTTTTCATCTTGGAAAATCCAAAACTCTGTGCTCGTTAAACAACTCCCCCTATTTTCCCTCCCCCTTGCCCCTGATACACACCATACTACTTTCTGTTTCTGTGAATTTGACTGCTTTTCAATGCTTCATATAAGTGGGATCACACAGAAGTTGTCTTTTTATGATTAGCTTAATTTATTTAGCATAATATCCTCACGGTTCATCCACATTGGAACACGTGACAGGATTTTCTTTTAAGGCTGAGAGTCCATTGTATGTATCTACCACATTTTGTTGATCCAGTCACTCATTAATGGAAATTTGAGTTGCTTCCACTTCTTGGCTATTGTGAATAGTGCTGTCTGTGAACATGAGTATACAGACATCTTTTCATGACCCTGCTTTGGATTCTTTTGAAAATATCGCCAGAACTGGGTTTGCTGGATCATATGGTAGTTCTATTTGTAATTTTTTTAGGAACATTCATACTGCTTTCCATAGCAGTTGCACTACTTTGCAATCCCTTCAACAATGCACAAGGGCCAAGTGCAGTGACTCACACCTGTAATTTCTGAACTTTGGGAGAACGAGGCAGGAGGATTGCTTGAGCCCGGGAGTTCAAGACAAGACTGGGCAACATAGCATGACTATGTCTCTACAAAAATAAAAAATTAGCTGGGCATGATGGTATGTTCCTCTTGTCCCAGCTATTGTGGAGGCTGAGATGGGAGGAGCACTTGAGCCTGGGAAGCTGAGCCTTCAGTGAACTATGATCATGCCACTGCACTCCAGCCTAGGTGACAGAGTGAGACCCTGTCTTAAAAACAAAAACAAGAAAAAAAAATTAAAACAGTGCACAAGTATTTTAATTTCTTCAGAGCCTCACTGACACTTATTCTGGGTTTTTAGTAGTAGTCATCTTTGTGGGTGTAAAGTGAGATCTCATTGTTTTAATTTTTATTTCTCTGACAATTAGTGATGTTGAGCATCTTTTCATATGTTTGTTGACTGTATGTCTTTGGAGAAACATCTATTCAAGTCCTTTGCCCATTTTTTTAACTGGGTTATTTTATCCTTTGCTATTGAGTTGCAGGAGTTCTTTACAAAGGATTTCTTTAAATGAGAGTTCTTTCCATAGGGTTTCTTTATATATCAGCCCTTTATTAGGTATAAAATCTACAAATATTTCCTCTCATTCTGTGAGTTGCCTTTTTACTTTGTGTCCTTTGATATTCAGTTTTTAAGTTTGGTATAGTCCCATTTGTCCATTTTTGCTTTTGTTTCCTGTGCTTTTGGTGTCATATCCAAGAAATCATTACCAAGTCCAATGTCATGAAGCTTTTCCCCTATGTTTTCTTCTAGAGTTTTATAGTTTGGGGTTGAAGACATTTTGAAAGTGGTTTTTATGTTAATAAGAAAAAGGTAGAAATTATGCATATGTGGGGAAAGATGATTCAGGAGGGCTAGGAATGCCCAGAACAAAGTTCATATGAGGACCCTTTTCTCAAAAAAGGAGGGTAAATTCTTCCAGCCATTGTGTTTCATTCAGAGTTTTATTTTAAACACTGGAAAAACATGAACAACTATGTGAACATGCATGGAACCACAAATAAGGGCTTCAAGAACACTCAAACCCAAAGTGAGTGGAGACCTTTCAAACAGGGCCACAGAAAATGAAAATGAATTTGTGGTTCTCTTTGGAGCACAAAGATGAGGAAACCAACAGCTGCTTCTTGAGGCTAACTATGTAGAATTGAGGATGGCAAAAAGCCCAGAGTTAATTTTATACTGAGCATCAAGGAGAATGACTAAATGAATGAACGTAAGACTGAAAAGTGAGAAAAAAAACTTGGAAAAGAGAATGGAAAACCGTAGGTAGATGAACAAAAAGAAAATGCTAAGCTTCCAGACTGGATGAAGTAAAGCCCCCAAACCAGAAGGAGGAAAATAGATACGATAATGATACAACTTGTTATGGTCAAAATCTTTCAGGGACTCTGGAGCTCAGAAAAGCATCAAAAGACTGGAGATCAGAAATTGCATCATAGTTTTCAAAACAAAGAGAAGAAAGATCTTGAAAAGTTTGACTGAAGAGCAGTTTCTATAATAGGAATGATTTCTGGTTAGACAAGCACACACTCGGGTCAAAAAATTTGATTTTGCAAGGTTAAGATGGACACATGGCTTATCAATAGCAGATACTGGGAGGAGATAAGCTCAGAGATGTTAATTGTAAATAATAAGTGACCGTGAAATAAATCGGAGCATTTCTAGAAAATAGGATCTAGGCAGAGAGGTGATAGTCTGTCCTCTGTATCAATGATTGGAGCATTTATTCAGTCCAGACATCTGTCAGGGATGTAGTCACAGGCAGTGTGGTTCAGAGGAGAGCAACAAGGAGGGTATAAGAACTCAAAACTGACTAAGCCAAAATTTCCATTCCTAAAACTTCACATGAAAAACCATTAGAAGGTGCTAATGAGGGGCTGAACTTCTCATCACTGGAAGCCTTCAAAAATGTTTTGTATTTTCTGGTTGAAGATCAGTGGTTCATAGTTGGTTTGAAATGACTAGAGGGCTTGAGAGGGTGAAACCAGACCTTGACTCAAGAAAATTCTGACCTAGGAAAATCAATGGTTTCTGGAATGGGGAGAGGGTTGTTTGAAATGGAAATTAGGTATTTTTTCTAAATCTTCTTTTTAAAAATAATTTTCTTTTGCAGGCAGTTTTTCAAATGAAACTATAAACCTTGATGCAGGTTTTACTACTTCGTTACCAGTGAGTGGGATGCTTTTCACTTTTATCTTACACTGAAAAACATAAAAAGTTACTACTATTTCATGTCTATTTTAAGATCTACACTTATACTGAAATTGGATTTTTAAAAATTATTCTGTGAACTTCATTATATAATCTTTCAGAAGGGAGATTTTCTGTTTTCATTGTATGCTTTTAGAGTAAATAGAAATACACTTCCTGGTATCTGTATCATATATGACTTTTGCCTGTCACCAACCTAGGTAATAAAACCATCTATACCTGAATGAGAAAATAATGAGTGCCACATATGAAGGAGGTGAGATGAGATGGGCAAAACCACCCAGTTGAAATGAAGGTTTCACATACCCAAGGTATCACCAGTTCTCAGGAAAGACAATATGGAATGTTTGCTTTTGGAACCTTCTCCTGTTCTCATCAACCCTGAAACAACCAAAGAAATACCTAAGGGGAAGTTTCAGCCATTATATGCACCATGATCATTCTGAGCTGACTGTCACAGATAAGGGACACATAACACTCCGTCTAGACATCAGCTTCATCCCGCTGCCTTTCCACTCTGGAACAAAGCTCTCGTGCCATGTGACTCTGTGCCAGACAGACATTTCTGCTTTGTCTTCTAGATTCTAAGGACTGATACTTAGCTGAGCCTGATAATTTACCAAATCCCCATGTGATAAAAGGGCTTCCTAGGATTTGCAGAGTTTCATTGAGCAGGAAAGGGACACAACAGTTATCTTCATTCTTCAGGAGGAATCTAGGCACTGGAAAAATAGAACCAATTATGAGATTCACCTTACCTTCTGCATACCGAAAGATGTACTGCATCCAGTTGGCCAGACTTATTTGGGTAGAGCTATAGAAAACTGAAAGTTTTAGAGCAATAAACTTACCATAATGCGTTTCCATATGAAATAGCATTCTTTCCTGGTTCACTTCAAAGAAACAGCAACAGACAGACAGGGAGCATGAGAGTTGAACTCTGCCGTTGGAAGACTTGAGTTAAGCCCTAGACAGGCAGCCCTGTGACTTTGGGTAAATTCTTTCACCTTTCTGGGCCTTGGGCTTCTTTTCTGTAGAATGGGTGATTAAGTCAGGGAAATAGAAACCATGCCAGATGTTTCAAATAAAGGGGCTATAAAACAGGAAATTTGTTACACCGGTGTTGGAAAACTGGAAGAACAGAAAAGGGAAGGAGAGCTAACCTAATGATTAATGACCGCAGGAAGTATCTACCACTCCTAGGACTGGAGGGAATGAAAAGGACCTGTGAGCTTGGTGGGGGAGGGGCTGGTGCCTCAGGAGCTGCAGCTGTGGAGCAGAAACCCCACCACAGAGTCAGGGATGCAGCCACTTCCAGAACATACCACCAAGGAAGGAAAGAGAAACAGAATAAGAGAGTTAAGGAGCCACAGTGTCTTCATGCCTCCCACCTTCTGAGTTCCTGCCTGTGCGCCTGCTGGCAGGTCTGATAATAAGTCAACCAGCAAAAGAGCCCAGGAAATGGAGTTTATGAACTCCCAGCCTCAGCACAGAGGGGTATATAAGAAGAGTGGATGTGAGTCCGAGAGACAATAGTAAATAACCAACAAATGAGTTTATAACATCAAACTAAAATTTAGTTAAATGATAGAAGTCAAAATTAGTAGTTGGTAAGGACTACTTCAATTGTCCAGTTATGTTTGTATTAAGGCAGTATTTAATTAAAGTAGTGTTACAGAGATACACACGCACACATAGAGAGAGAGAATAGTTTTGGTTCTGGCCTCAACAGTTTCTGAATAAAATTTTTTAGATTTTTTTAAATTAAAAAAGTTTGTATTAAGTCATGATTTAGGAAAACTACAAGTTGCACATTTCTGCAAACCCCGTGACAGGAGAAATCATACTAAAAATGTGGGTTGTGGTAGGGTCTATCTTCAAGAATTCCTGAGAATAATTGCAGGGAGTCTATGTCTGTGAACTGATTCGAGTCATGACTGTCTATCACGGGAATGCAAGTCAGGTCTTTGCTTACTGAACCTACAAGATTTTCATTTTTTTACTAATCAAAAAGTACTTTGGTGGCCTGACCATATTTTTCAGCCCAAAGTTGAAGTCAAATGGAATTCCACTGTTTGACCTCTACCCTGGGATGCCATCACCTCCTCCTCAAATCAGGGAGTCCATTTCAACTGCAGGGGTTAGGTAGGTAGGTAGGTGGGTGGGTGGGTGGGTGGGTGGGTGTGTCTGCGCGCGCGCACGCGCGCGCATACATGCATGCATGTGTGTATTGTCAGGGCCAGCTTCATCAGCATAAAACGTGTGCAACTGATTGCACAGGGTCTATGCTTAGAGGGGTCCTGCACTTTGTTTAATGTTCTCCTGTCACTCTTGAAATTCTTAATAATCTGTGAACAAGAGGCTCACATTTTCATTTTGCACTGGATTCTGCAAACCGTGTAGCCAGTTCTGGTTTTGTGGTAGGGGAGGGCAATTATGAATAGAGGACCAGGAGAGGTCTCAGTGAGAAAATGGTATTTGAGGAAAAGCCGGAAAATGATAAGGGAGTGAGACATGCCCTTCTTTTACTTATTCTGAAGAACTTCAACTCAGCCCTCAACATTTGGCAAGTGTTACTTGCTCTAAGCAGCCTTACACTGATTCCCTTAGCAGTTACTGCTCCAGCCCTGTACCCCCTAACACCCTTAAATACCTCTGTTGCATACTCAGGTGACACTGTAAACATTTATATTGAACATCTGTCTCCCCAGTCACTTGTTAGCTCCCTGGAGAAAAAGGTGGTGTTTTATTCATATTTGTAGCAACAGCAATAATACTGGTTGTTACTTAATGCCAGAACCTGCTCCGAAGATTTTACTACAAGGTAGACACTGTTGGTATCCCTGTCTTTCAGTTGTGGAAACTGAGGGATAGAAAGGTTAAGTATCCAGCCCAAGTGACACAGCTGGTAGATAGCAGAGCTGAGACTTGAATCCAAGAAAGTGGAGTCCAGACCTTGCATAGTACACAGTGAGTGCCTAGCACATTGTTGGAGAATGAAAATTGAGTATGGTTGGATACTGTAAGCTCATGACTGTAATCCAGCACTTTAGGAGACCAAGGAAGGAAAATGGCTTGAGCCCACAAGTTCAAGGCCAGCCTGGGCAACATAGTGAGACCTCATCTCTTAAAAAAAAAAAAAAAAAGAAAGAAAGAAAAAGAAAAAAATGAGTAAACAAAAAATTGTAAGTAACTGAATGATCAGAGTCTAAGGAGTAAAACTTACAAATAGGAGAAGGATTTTTACATTGTGGCTGCAGATCCAACTTTATACCTACACAGGAGAGAAAAGGCACTTTATGTTTTAAGCCATATTTACTAACACAGATGGTGATTTTCTTTAGCTAAAAGAACCACCATATGAAATGATATATGTATAAATCAATTTCAATGTTGATTTAGTTTTTATATTATTACCTTAAGAATAGAAAACAAGATAAACTCTATCTTTACCTAAAATTCATAATAAAATTGGCCAGGCACAGTGGCTAACACCTGTAATCCCAAAACTTTGGGAGGTCAAGACAGGTGAATTGCTTGAGTCCAGGACTTTGAGACCACCTGGGCAACACGGCGAAACCCTGCCTCTACTAAAAATAACAAGAATTAGCTGGGCATGGTGGTATGTGCCTATCCCAGCTACTCAGGAGGCTGAGGTGGGAGAATCACCTGAGCCCCAAAGGTTGAGGCTACAGTGAGCCAAAATCGTGCCACTGTACTCCAGCCTGGACAACCAGAGTGAGACCCTGTCAATAAATAAATAAAATTAATACTAGACCAGGTGTGGTGGCTCACACCTGTAATCCTGGAACTTTGGGAGGCTGAGACAGTAGGATCCCTTAGCCCAGGAGTTCAAGACCAGCCTGGGCAACATAGAGAGACCCTGTCTCCAAAAATAAAATAAAATGAAAATTAATACTAAAATAACCAGAAGCTTTGTTGAAATAGTAAATTAATTTAACAAATACTTCCTAAATGTCTAGCATGTTGCTTTGGGAAGAAGAATGTGATAACATGGATATGAATTACAGAAAATTAAGATGAGGAGTGATGCCTCATCACTAAGCCAGTCTTCATCCTGCAGAGTGGGATGCAGTGCAGTTGGAGAGAGAGAGTGGCAAGGGAGAGTTAGTTGTCACCAGCATTGCTTTCATCATCTGATAAGTACCTTGCTGTGCAAATACAACCCAGAGGGGTTGTCAGTGGTCTAGAGTTTTAAAAAGCCTTTGGGCATGGGTTCATTACCTTTATCTTCCTGGTTCCTGCAGTGTGTAAGAGATTCAGCTTCATCAGGAAAGTGTACATGGTGTTGCTGAAGGTGTAAGTTTCCCTTTTTTGTAAAGTTGTGATTAAGGGACCTTGAGAAGCATGCCAGTCCTCTCCCAGGGAGCAGTCACCTGTCCTCTGGATTCATCTGATCAGCCTTCTGCAGATGGGCTCAATGCTACAGCCATGCGTACATACTGCCAAAACCAACTGGCAACACCTTAATCATGTGGCTTAACTAGAGAATGATGTTCCAAGTCTCAAAAATTCTCAAACCCTATTTTCAGTAAATGCCTGAAGGCCAGCTACCTCATCCCTGTCATAGTCCGGAGATGGAACTACTATAAGTATTGCCATAAGCTCTGTCCTGCAGCAAAATGGATATCTCATGAAACACTGAGCTCCCCAGCTCTGCAAACAGCGCCCAAACTTTCTCTACCAGTTGAGTTTTCATCAGCCCATCTTCCTTACAGCATAGAGATGATATGTTAGAACCAAATGGAATAAAGGGTTAAGGATCATAGTTACAGCGGGTCGAATTTCAACACATTGTCGGCATGTTGACTTGCACCATCAGACGCGGTAGCCTGGTCTTATTTCTTTCAGGATTGAAGCAACTCATATGTGACAACTGCTAGCTGAGGTCATCACCTCCTAGGAAGCAGTAGTGGGAGGTTGAGGGGTTACTTCCAGCCCTCTCCCAGGTCTCAGCCCGACATGACACACTGTAGTCTGCCTCCAGTGTGTGATACCATCTCATCTGTATCAGAATGAGTATTGCACAGTATGAGACCAGGTAATTACATATTTAAGTGCGATGAAAAAATATTCTTCAAAATGAGGCATTCAAAATATTTTCATTCAAAATGCAAGACTGTTATCCCAAGTTGTCCCTGATACCGTATTTTGCATTTGTTTCTTATACCTTGAGGCTACTGCTGACCAGTGGATTTTAGCCTAGATGAGTCTGCTTTCCTTAGAGCAGAGGGACACAACTCCATTAACATCAGTGAATTGGAACTATTCTGCTATTTCTAAGCACTTCATTCAATTTTAACTTTATGATCATTAGTTTTTAAAATACCATTTTTAGGGGTTGTTAGTTTTGTGTATGATTCTCCACCTCCCATTCCCTCTTATTTTTTCCCATTACCTGGGCCTTATTTGTTAAGAACAAAAAAGTAAGTAACAATGCAGACCTGTGGTCACAGTTTCATGAACATACAGCTTTACACTGGTACCTGAATATTTGCCTTCTGAGTATAGTTAATGAATGTAAATTGTTCCTGAAAATGGGTAGACAGCACCAGCTTCTCAAGATGGAGGCTAAACCAGTATTTAAGAAGCCTCTGTTGTAATACTTGCTGGCAGGTATGAAGGGCACATGATTTCTGTTTTGTGTATCTGGAGCAATTACTACTACCTTAAGTAGACCAGAGATGATTTCCTGGGAGGGACTGTTGTGGCAGCTCAGGAAGTAGCCATCATATCAAAGCAACCCTTGACTGAGAGCAGACACTCCAGGTGTCCTGATAAAAGTGTTCAAGGGGCCCCCACAGATCTCAGTAGGCCCCTCAGCAGTCTCCTGAACTTGTCTGGATTTCTCAGTTGACAGCTAGTCATACAATCTTGCAATGGCCTTTCCATTGTTGACTGACTTACATTGTACTTAGTTAACTTTTCATCATTTGTACCTCTTCTACAAAGCTAAATTGTAGGTCTCTTGAGCACAGGCCTGAGTCCTGCGCACATCCTTCCCTCACAGTACTTAGTACAGAAGAAGAAACAGGCTGGACTTAGTTTGAAATCCCAGCTCTCCACTTACTAGCTCTGTGACCATGGATAAACACCTTCACCTCCCTGCTTCACAGTTTCCTTATCTACAAAACAGGGGCGTCATGCCTGCCTTGCAGGGTGTTACGAGAGCACAGTGGTAGGCACTAGGAGATACTTGGTGAACGGTCTTTCTGGTACATCCAACAAAGCCTCACACATAGAAGCTAAGCAAAGTCTTGCAGATTTAAATATGACAAAGCAGGATTGAAACCAGTGTGGTAGATAAGCTAGTTAGGGACTCTTGAACTTTCATGGTGAGGACACCATTTCGTCTGCCCTTGGGCTTAAATGACAGTTTACAAACCAGGTTTTTTATCTGTGACTTTTTCATGACCATAGGATGATCATTTCAAGGCCAGCATGTCTCCTAAGCCTCATGATCTAAGGCGTGCTGTTGATTTGTGATGTGCAGACTTTGCCCATTGACATCCTTGGTCCTATTCATGCATTTAAGCATCAGCTCTTCCCTGAGCAGAGATGTTTTCTCCAGCTCCTTGCAGCCATGTGGCAGAGGGTGACTCCCAGTACTGCTTCTTGATCTACAGATCCCCATGGATATCCCTGGCTTCTTTAGAAATTTTCTTTAAAAGAGGCCACAGTGGAGGATAATGGTAAGGCTTACTTAGACCCACAGCATCAAAAAAAAAAAAAAAGTGATGAGGATGGGAGTATGAGAAAAACTGTGTGAACAGTATAAATAGCATTGAAATTAGTTTCCTACATTTCCCATATAGTGAGCACTTTTGCCAAAACTCAAGAAGTGCCTTATCCACCTGTTCGGCACATTACAGAGGAGCATAGGATCATTATGGGGGCAGGGGTCAACCCTGTGTTGATTCCATCGTTTCTTTCTTTGTGGTGGAGCCACGTGGCAGTAAAGGAATAGGTCATGTGACATTCTTATCACCTTCTTCAGTTACCTACAAATACACATGTCCTTGCTTTTTGACTTTCTTTTAACGATTCCTGGAAGAAAAAGACATAAAACAGATGTGTTGTCAGTACTATATTTGCTGAATCTATTACTATGTCAGCTTAGCAGCATACAAAAGTGTTGGTCAGTTGGGCTCCTTTTTAATACTGGTACTGTGACACAGGACAGACAAAGACCCTTGCCTGCCTGCCTTTGGTCGGTTGATTGATTTGGTTAGATGGTGTTGTCACCCTCTGTACACAGTAGTAGTATGTTAGGACACAGTTTGACTTACGACACATTCAGTAACATACATGCTTTTAACAGATATGTACCATGTTAGAAACCCTAGATTAGATTAGATGCAGGGTTATAAAGAGAAATAAAACCATTCCTAATGTGAAGGAGCTTGCTCTCTTATGGTAGAAACAGACACAAGTATAATAAAAGGGAGATGGCAATGATTGCCCATATAGAATTTGTAATGTCAGTCTAGTAGTCATAGCTTTTGTTTTTTAACCAAATATCTCTGGACTCATCATCTGACAGAAAAAGAAGTTTTTAATTTGGAATCTTAAGTACTTCAAACAGATTAACAATTAAAATCCCATTCAGTTACATGTCTAAGAAATTTCCCTTAACTGGAAAGAATGCAATGATATGAAATCAGTACTGTCCTGGAGAATCCAGGTCATTTCCTCATCTGGCTATGGGAGCTGAGAGGACATTGTCATTCATTCTCTCCAAGAGGAATGGAGAGGGCTCCCAAAGGAGTGAATGTCTAAGTTGAAACAGTTACAGGTCCTTGTAAGAATTTTGGCTCTGAGTGCTGCAGTGGGTTTAATACACAAAGAAGTCAGCCACAAAGCCTGCCGGTTCACCTTGCTGTGCACTCACTCCCCCAGCTAAAATTTTGTATCACTGCCACCATAGTTTCCAGCAAGGACCCCATGATTGCTGCTTTCATTTGATTTGTACAGGATTTGAAGACCTGCCTCACCTTCCTGTGGGGTGAGCAGTGCTTGCAAAACCTAGACGATGTGTGGTTTTACGTTCAGGGTAAGGAAGCCTCCCCTGATGAACACCAGCAAGTTTCATCCATTTCCATCTGAAAAAACAATTGGCCTTAGGCAACATATTCTTCATTGTCTAAGTCGTTGTGTGTGAGTGGGCATGCATGCACACACACACGTGTTGGTGTGCATATGCAAGCTGTGCATAAATAGCACACTTTCAATCTGTGTGAAATATAATGGATAAGCAGCAAATGACAGTAGGCTTAGCCTCTGAAGATTTACCAGGAAAAAAAAGACAGCTGCATGGCAAAGCTGCTGCTAATAATTAGAGAAGGAATGGCCCATACCCTGTGCCACTCAGTAGCTTCAACCATTTAAATGGCAGCTGGTTTGTTTAGCTCTGCAACCCCCATTCATTATGGGCCAGAAGTTGATTTCTTCCTGAGCACATTGCTTTTGATTGTCATCATCTCTGGTGAGATGGGATCATCATCATTATAAGATTAGGTTGGATGTGATGACCAAAAGTCCCAAGTAGAAACCATGATGGATGGGCAAAACACGAGTTGTTTTTCATGTCTCTTTTAACATTGTAAGTGAAGAAAAACTATTTTTGCGACTCCTTAGACTAGTTTGTAGCAGGGCCACATTGCCATTTTTGTGGTTGACAAGAAAACGTTAAGCCTTTCTTGGGCTCCAGCAAGCTGCAGGAAGTATCACAACACTCCCCCCTCATGTAGAATGGCTCTCAACACGACTGATTGGGAGGGAAATTAATAGGCTCCCCATTGTCACCGTGCATTTTTGCCAGGATATTTCATTAGTGTAAACACTGAACCCGTTGTCATCTTGTTTAGCCACTTGACCCTGATGATTTTCAATTCTGCCTGTGCTGTGATGGAGTACAACAGTGGCATGCGCGAGACAGGCACTAATTATTGGAAGCGGAATCATTGCTGACCCAGTACTATAAGATTAACTGCCCCTTTGCAGTCTTTATCGCGGGACATTAGCACTGTCTGGTTATCTTGCTTCAGTTGAGGGATTCGGGACAATAGCGGTGCTGATGGTAATGTTGGCGATTTCCCTGTTTGTTTTGCAGGTCACGGCCAGGGGCTTTGGGCCGCTGTTACAGTTTGCCTACACTGCCAAGCTGTTACTCAGCAGAGAAAACATCCGTGAGGTCATCCGCTGTGCTGAGTTCCTGCGCATGCACAACCTGGAGGACTCTTGCTTCAGCTTCCTGCAGACCCAGCTCCTGAACAGCGAGGATGGCCTGTTTGTGTGCCGGAAGGATGCTGCATGCCAGCGCCCACATGAAGACCGCGCGGACCGTGAGAACTCTGCAGGAGAGGAAGAGGAAGAGGAGGAGGAAACAATGGATTCAGAGACAGCCAAAATGGCTTGCCCCAGGGACCAGATGCTTCCAGAGCCCATCAGCTTTGAGGCCACTGCCATCCCCGTAGCAGAAAAGGAAGAAGCCCTGCTGCCCGAGCCTGACGTGCCCACAGACACCAAGGAGAGCTCAGAAAAGGACGCATTGATGCAGTACCCCAGATACAAGAAATACCAGCTTGCATGTACCAAGAATGTCTATAATGCATCATCACACAGTACCTCAGGTTTTGCAAGCACAAACGGGGAAGATAACTCTAGCAACAGCCTCAAGTCGGGTCTTTCCATGGGGCAGATTAAAAGTGAGCCGCCCAGTGAAGAGAATGAGGAAGACAGCATCACGCTCTGCCTGTCTGGAGATGAGCCTGATGCGAAGGACAGAGCGGGGGATGTCGAGATGGACCGGAAACAGCCCAGCCCTGCCCCTACCCCTACGGCCCCAGTCGCAGCCGCCTGCCTGGAACGATCCAGGAGCGTGGCCTCACCCTCCTGCTTGAGGTCTCTGTTCAGCATAACAAAAAGTGTGGAGCTGTCTGGACTGCCCAGTACATCTCAGCAGCACTTTGCCAGGAGTCCAGCGTGCCCTTTTGACAAGGGGATCACTCAGGGTGACCTTAAAACTGACTATACCCCTTTCACAGGGAATTATGGACAGCCCCACGTGGGCCAGAAGGAAGTATCCAACTTCACCATGGGGTCGCCCCTCAGGGGGCCTGGGTTGGAGGCTCTCTGTAAACAGGAGGGAGAGCTGGACCGGAGGAGTGTGATCTTCTCCTCCAGTGCTTGTGACCAAGTGAGCACCTCGGTGCATTCGTATTCTGGGGTGAGCAGTTTGGACAAAGACCTCTCTGAGCCGGTGCCAAAGGGTCTGTGGGTGGGAGTTGGCCAGTCCCTCCCCAGCTCACAGGCCTACTCCCATGGGCTGATGGCCGACCACTTGCCAGGAAGGATGAGGCCCAACACCAGCTGCCCGGTGCCAATCAAAGTCTGCCCTCGCTCACCCCCGTTGGAGACCAGAACCAGGACTTCCAGCTCCTGCTCCTCCTATTCCTATGCAGAGGATGGGAGCGGGGGCTCGCCCTGCAGCCTCCCTCTCTGTGAGTTCTCCTCCTCACCCTGTTCCCAGGGAGCCAGATTCCTTGCCACAGAACATCAGGAACCAGGCCTGATGGGAGATGGAATGTACAACCAAGTGCGGCCCCAAATTAAATGTGAGCAGTCTTACGGAACCAACTCCAGTGACGAGTCTGGATCATTCTCGGAAGCAGACAGTGAGTCGTGTCCTGTGCAGGACAGGGGCCAGGAGGTAGGGAACCCACATAAATTCAAGCATGTGACCCACTCTTTAGGTCCTTTATCTGGACTGTTCCCTGCCCCTCCATCACTCCCAGATCATTCTTTCTGAAATTAAAGATGACAGTAGAGAGACTGCCTCCCCCATCCACAGAGGCAGGATGCTGAAGGTGATTTCCACATTAAACACTTCTGTTCTAGAAAGGCACTTGATATGTGATCCGGATCTCAATACTCAACAAGCAAAGGCAAGATACTGAGTAAAAAACGCTGAAACCTAATGCATGAAATACTCTGAGGCACTCCAGACCCCCCCTTCCTCCTCTCTCTCTCCCCATCCTACATCTGGTTTGAAAGGATGCCATGTTCACCACCCTCATCCTTGCCCTTCACCCCTTCAGCACATAGGAAGATATAGAATCTCTTTCCAGGTTGATTGATTGAAACCAAATAGATCAGCACTTTCCCAGCACCTTTTAGATTTTCCTTGTCAACAGAAGACCCCGGGGCCATCCCATGTCTGTCACAGTGAAGGTGATAGAAGGCTCACTGTCCATCCCAGTCCTGGGGTCATCACAGAAGCACCCTAGCCAACCACACATAATGTATAATGGATCATTTCCCAAGCTCCCTCAAATGCTAGGAAGACATTTTGAGTAGCAGTGGGGTAGAGTAGCAGTTTTGTCCACCCTGAAAGCAAAGTACTTTATAGGAAAAATGTCCAGAGGCTCCATGTGTGTCTTACCATCGCTGAGAGAGGGAACGGGCAACAACAGCCACATCATGAGCAAGACTCACAAGACTAAGGAGAGGAAAGAAGAGGCCCCCTAGAGGACCCACCTCCCCAATAATATGAGCATTCCCTAGAAAGACCTGAGAAAGCCTGTGTTGTGACCTGGCATTCACTGCACTGTCTTGCTGACTGACAAAGTACAACCTGAGACTGCTACCTGTGTCTCAGACCCCCCTCAGGAGCAGGAGTGAACAAACCCAGTGACAAGTCCTTTCTCAGAGCTGTGTATCCCAAAAACACAGAAAGAAATGAATCGTGGTCCTCCTGAGGCCAGTGACCTTGGTACCTGTCTGTGTTCTCTGGATGTTATCAGCCTCTGTAAGGCAGAGATGTTAACCCAACCAGACAGCAAAAATGCCATATGGGGTGAATTGGCTTTTCACAGAGCCACATATGGTTTATTCAGCCTCTGCAAGATTGGCGAGAAGCACATGAGGTTTTAGTTTGGGCATGTTTTGAAAACAGATTCCAAAGGCCCCTGTGCCAACTGCAGAAATGCCCTGTGGTCACTTCCTTCTTTGCTCACTAGCCTGGTTTCTGCCCTTCTCTTAACTGCCTAGCAGAAATGGAGAAGGACAGAAACACTGTAAGTATTTAATTTAAAAGAAATTAGAAAGGAAATTTGAATGGGAGCTATTCACGTTTGAATATACCATCTCCCCTTAGATTTGGGATGGTGGTTTGTACCCAGTGCCCCAAGCCAGGCTCACATCTATGTCCCTGACCTTGGGAGGATTGAGCTTTCCTGAAAGTAGTGAAAGGTTGTGTCCTCTCTCTCCTCACTCATTCTTTCCCTCTGACCTCTTTTGTGAGATTTTCCTTTTGTTTTGAGACTGTTTATGAGCATGCCTGATGCAGAAGGCAAGTCGCCACGTCCAGCTCATATGCATCATGACTTCCTACCAAGAACTGGTGTAGGGAGAAAAAGACAAATGCCTACAATCTTTGTTTTTTGTCTCTCCTTTAAGAGGAGTCTGGGGCCGAGCGTGGTGGCTCACGCCTGTAATCCTAACATTTTGGGAGGCCGAGACGTGTAGATCGCTTGAACTCAGGAGTTCGAGACCAGCCTGGGCAACCCCGTCTCTACGAAAAATACGAAAAAATAGCCAGATGTAGAGACTCGTGCCTGTAGTCCCAGATACTTGTGGGGCTGAGGTGGGAGGATCACTTGAGCCCGGGAGGAGGAGGTTGCAGTGAGCTGAGATTGTACCACTGCACTCCAGCCTGGGAGACAGAGTGAGACCCTGTCTTCAAAAAAAAAAAAAAAAAAAAAAAGAGGAGCCTTGCCATTAAGCTGAAGGGAGGGTTGTGTTTTTATGACATTTGTGTATGCTCAAAGAACTTTCAGTTTCAGATACATCTTCTTTTGCCCCCCTTCCATATCCCAAAAAAGATCATAAAGTCACTTCTTGGAACTCAGGACCACAGAAAGAACACATGTATTCTTTTGTGTTGGGGCCTTGTCAGTTGTTTACCTTAGAACTGAAAATAGTAACTCAATTAAAAGGAGGACTCATTCAACCTGTAAAATAGTCATGAACAGCACCAGTCTTCCCTTGAGAAATACCTCTGCTTTATTTTTACCTTTAAAAAAAGAATCTATCTGCATTCCTGAACAGTGAAGGAAGAGACACTTACCAAAACTCTATGCCATTTTGGAAATCATAGCCCCTCTCAGTGGTACAGTTTGGACAGAATAGTCATAGTACAGCTAAGGTTTTTCCCAATTTGACATCTTCATTTTCCTAGGGTAAAGGAGGTTAGGTTTCCAAGAACTGTCTCAGGGACTCACCATGACTGCTGCTCAGGGAGTTGGTAACTTGCTTTGGGGAGTCACTTTGACCCTGGTTGAAGTGTTGTCCCCAGTAATAGTGCTCAAGGCAGATCCTTCCCCACTAGTCAAAATTGGTTTTCCTGAATGGATCCAGAAGAAGCCAGCATCTGTCAGGCCGATTCTCCCCTGACCAGCTCTCATATGAGATCCAGGTGCCTTTTCTTTCAAGTGAACCCCAAGGAGACACCAGAGTCAGAAATCAAAACAGGAGTTTCCACCCCGGCCAGACACCAGTCTAATACTTTACATGTACTTTCCCAGTCTCTCTTCCTTCACCCCAGTAAGAAGCCAAAATGTTAGATCAAAAGAAAAGTGTTAACATACTTTATATTCTGTAAGATGTTGTAGTTATACCATGTTAAACAGCCCTTCCATCTTATCTCATAACCATTGGCTTCTCCCTTTTTAACTGTTTCCTAGCTTCAAGAAAGATCAAATTAGCACAGTATTATCTTTTATCATAATCAGCTTTTTAAAATGATGTTCTTTTTTAATTTCTAGAACACAGCATACCCAGCTTGAAACATACCAAATTTAACAGGCTTTTTCTTTTTCTACAACAATATGTAAATATATATCCACCTCTCTATGGGTTTGGGTTTTATTTTCATGGCGTTTATACTGTAGAGTTAGCAGCTTCCTTTTTTCACATAGCTGTCTACCATGTACATGGCTATAGGTTGATCACATAGGACCAAAACATGTTTTTCTAGTATCTCTGGTTCTTGTAAATCATGGTTCATTCAGCTGTCGCTTATCACCAGACATTTCAGTTGTTTCCAGTTTTTCCCTCTTACAGACATTGCTGTAATAAACATTTTGTGAGCATACTGTTAGTAGTGGTGCTTTTATTTTTGTGGGTTAGTTTCATAGATGGGTTAAAGGTTGTCCCCATTAAATACTGCCTAATGACCTACCCAAAATGTTGTAGCAATTCACATATCCCTCAGCAACTTAGGAGTGTCCAATTTCCCTATTCTTGGCCATACTAGTTGTCACTAGTCTTTTTAATTTCTGCCAATTGCATGGCAAAAATGGTGACTACTAATGAAGCTGACATCTTGTTTTGTGTGTATTGAACATTTATATTTTGTTTGCTGTGAATTGCTGGTTTACCTCTTTGCCCATTTTTCTTTTGTGTTGTTTAAGTCAACATGTAGGAATCTTAATCCCTAATATTAGGAATATTAACCCTTTCTCATAAGTGTTGCTTAGCTATTCCCTTAGTCTGCTTCCTTATTTATTGTATCTTTTCCCATATAAAAAATGTTTCGTTTTATGTAGTCAAGGTATAAGTCTTTTTATTTATGACTTCTGGATTTGTTATATTTCTTAAGTCAGTTTGGGAATTGTCTTCTTCCAATTAAAAAAAATGAACATATTAATTTTTTTTTGCTTTGGGGAGTTACTTTGGCCCTGGTTGAAGTGTTGTCCCCAGTAACAGTGCTCAAGGCAGATCCTTCCCTACAAGTCAAAATTGGTTTTCCTGAATGGATCCAGAAGAACATATTAATATTTTTTCTTCCAATTAAAAAAACATGAACAAGTCATATTAAGTGAAAACAGTCACAAAACAGTATGCACAAGGTCCTAGTTTATTTCCTAAATATACACAGTGTATAAATAAAATTAGTATAGAGAGTAAGAAAAAACTAGGAGCACCATTGGAGAGGAGTGGAGGGGAAGTTTCATTTCTTTTTTTTGTTTGTTTTTTTTTTTTTTTTTTTTGGTTTTTTTGGGGTTTTTTTTTGAGATTGAGCCTCGCTCTGTCGCCAGGCTGGATTGCAGTGGCATGATCTTGGCTCACTGCAACCTCTGCCTCTGGGGTTCAAGTGATTCTCCTGCCCCAGCCTCCTGAGTACCTGGGACTACAGGCATGCGCCACCACACCCAGCTAATTTTTGTATTTTTAGTAGAGACTGGTTTTCACCATGTTGGCCAGGATGGTCTCGATCTCTTGACCTCCTGATCCGCCCACCTCGGCTTCCCAAAGTGCTGGCATTACAGGTGTGAGCCACTGCACCCGGCAGGGAAGTTTCATTTCTGTGTATGTCTGTAATATCTTGCACAGGTGTATTTTTAAAATTAGCACATAATTCCCTTACCCTAAAATTCACCCTACTAAAATGAACAATTCAATGGTTGTTGATATAGTCACAATGTTGTACAACCATTACCACTATGTAATTCCAGAACATTTTCATCACCCTAAAAGGAAATGCTGTACCGATTAGCAGTTACTCCTCATTGCCCACTCCCCTCAACCCCAGCCAACCAGTAATCTACCTTCTGTCTCTATAGATGTACCTGTTTGGGGTACTTGTATAAATAGAACCTTGCTAGATGTAGACTTCTATGTCTAGCTCCTTTCACTTTAGCATAATACTTTCAAAGTTAACCTTGCCATTGATGTATTCACCAGGTATATTGTCATGTGTTAGTATTTTGTTCCCTTCTGTTGCTGAGTAATATTCCATTTTGTTGATCCATACCACATTTTGTTGATCTATTCATTGCTTGAGGGCCATTTGGGTTGTTTCCACTTTGGGGCTATTATAAATAATGCTGCTATGAGCATTTGAGTACAAGCTTTTTAAGATATGTTTTCAGTTATTTTCATAATATTCCTAGGAATGAAACTGCTGAATCATGTAACTTGTATTTAACCTTTTGAGAAGCTACTAGACTGTTTCCAAGGTGGCTGTACCATTTCACATTCCCACCAGCAGTGTATCAGGGATCCAGTTCTCTGCATCCTCATCAGCACTTGTTATTGTCCATCTTTTTTGTTAAAGCCCTCTAGTGGGTGTGAAGTAGTTATGGTTTATCTCATTGTGGTTTATAGGTTTGTTTTTAAATTATAAAATTTTAAAACTAAAATTACAGAATATCAGTCATTTTCTAAAATAAAATGCAGCATTTTCCAAAAAAAAAAAAAAAAGCTGCTCGGTAAGAAAACTTTGTAACTGGACCATTTCTACTCAGCTGTAGATTTTAGTAAAGAAGCATGGCAGAGAGTTTATTTGCACAGTCAAAAGTATGGATTCGTTGGACTTGCTTTATTAACATGCTTTACATCAAGAGGGATCAAAGTGTATAAGAGTAAGAGAGTGTGTTGGGGGTGGGCAGGCCAGGGGAGGAGAGAGAGAGAAAAGGGAAGAGAGAGAGAAAGTCCAGAGAAAACATAGAAATAGTACAGAATAGAAGAGCCGTGTCTGGCTCTAAATCTTCCCACCCAAATGCTGACTTCGAGACACATGTTGTCTATAAAATTTTTACAATCATTTTTGTGGTTTGGTGAATCAGGCATGTTTTTAGAAGTGTCTGTAATTGGTCTGCTTAATAAAAAGAAACCTTGCTGGGCAGCACAGAAATCAGCCATATTTCTCATTAAAACATTGTTTTTATGTTGTCTAGAACATTGTGAGTGTCTGGAATTCCAAAGCATACATCTGTAAGAAGAAACCATGTGACAAAGATAGATAGGGCTGATAAACAGAGAATAATACCTTGTATCTGTAAGGCAGTTGAAACTTTTCCAAGCATTTTCTCCACCTGTCAATCAGTTGTATTCTTCATAGCAACCCTATAAGCTAAGTAGGGCAGGTATTATCTCCCTCTGACTCCCAGATCCTCAAAGAACTTCAGGACCGACAGAATGAAGACTTGCCTGAGATCACACACTAATTAATTGAAGTATCACAACTAAATCCCAGGTGTTCTGTATTTGTGCCAGAAACTGGACCGTGAGAAGAGAGGGTGGAAGGACAATTGTGTGGGAAACATTTCTTCCCCTGGGAGGGGAGATTTTGTCATTGGCATCTGCCCAGCACTGAGCTGATTATCCTGGTTCCAGCAGCACTGGAATCATCTGTCTAATGGGCATATTGCTTCCTCCTCGACAACTCCCTGGATCTGAGGGTCCCCTCAGAGCACAGGCGTTAAGGACTTTGGAGAGCTGACCAAGCTATCAGCGCCTCAGGGTATCATGCTAATGTGACTCTACTCCTGTGGGTTCCAGTCAACGTCTGGTAATGAAACCAAGAAATGAAATAGGAAAAATTATTAACAAACTAGTCTTCTGAGATTTCTAGAGGAAATACTTGTTTCTGGCTTTTTCTGCAAAATTCGCAACAACGTTCTGATTCTCTAGTAACTTTCACTCAGCAAACCAGAGACACTAGGCAAGTGAAATGTTTGTTGGATGAGGTAGATACAGCACCACTTGACTGCAACTCCGAAAAAAGATGCAGAGAAAACAAAGATCACAGGGAAATCTACCAGAACAAGAGAGTTATTTGGGGATGAGAATTTGTTTTCCCTTCTTTTGTCTTATATTTTATGAAAGAAGGTGTTTTTATATAATATATAATTTTTATATAATACTTATATATAATTATATAATAATACACAATTTTTCAATGTTTCCTTTTAACTGGGAGGAAGGGGATGAAGGTTTAGGCCAAAGGATGGCTGTGGCTATTGGCAGGGAAGAGAAAGAAGCTGATTTCTCTTTGGTGAGAAGGAGGCAGTGGCATCCCAGGGTCCAGCCTGCAGCATCCCCTATTCAGGCCCTCTGCCTCGTCGGTGCAGACAGCATGGAGGGAGACATATGTAGGTTCCATGCACTGTCCAGATGTCACACCTGGACCTGAGAGTCCCTGGGCACACTGCAGGGACCATCCGTTTTACTGACTGCTAAGGAGCTGGAGCCTAGCCAGGCATGGTGGCTCATGCCTATGATCCCAACAGTTTGGGAGGCCAAAGAAGGAGGATCACTTGAGGCCAGGAGTTTGAGACCAGCCTAGGCAACAGAGCAAGACCCTCTCTAAAAGAAAAAAAAAATTAAAAGAGCTGGAGTATGCAGAAGAACTAACCCTCCTCTAGCCATACTTAGCAGTCCAGGGCAGGTACCATACTAAAAACTCACCTCGAGTCCTGCTTCTCCTATTGTGTTCCAGAGGGGAGAAGAGTCAGCACCTTGCTGGGCTGAATAAAATCAGCAGCAGCTTATTGTGCCAACTGTGGCACCGGTCTGTGGTGCCCTGTTTGGCCCTTGGCCTGCTGACTCAGTGGCTGCCCTGACTCTCCGAGTTTCTACTGAAAACCAAAGTAACGGACCCCGGGCTAAAGAGAAAGTGGCACCCACGAATCCCACTTGCCCTTCCCCTTATATGCAGCCTGTGTGCCTGGAGCTGCATGTGAGTGGCTGAGTATAACTAAAGGTGGTGGCGACAGTTCACAGGACTCTTCACCTCGTCACATTGGACGTTGGGACTGTTTAGGAAACCAAGCCACTGCTGCGAAGTGAGATCCTGGAGGAGTGAGTGTGTGGAGGGACAGTCAATAAGATGTTAAGTCCGACTGAGCCTGTTTGGCTTGGAATAATTCTCTAGAAGGAGAAGAGCCAGGCCTAAACCTTCTTGATGTGTTCCCACTTTCCAAGGCCTGCTGTCCTTCTCTTGACTTCTCAGCCCCATTTGAGGAATGTTTGAGTGCCGAGAGCCTGGGAGAGGCATACACTCCATGGGATCAGAGTCGGTGGCTGCTCCTTATTTCCAGAGAAGATGTCCCTGGCTTGGAAATTACTATTCATGAAAAAACACATGGATGTGGTCAAGTCGTCCCCCCGTCCCACCCCCGTGCCTGTCCGAGAACACCTCCGAGACCCCTGTATTTAGTGAACATAAGTCCTCCCTTGCTAGAGGGGGAACAGAGACTTGTAAGGAGTGAGTTTGGATTTTGTTTCACCTGGAAGAAAGTCTATAGTTGACTATTACCCTTTCCTCTGACCCACTTGAAAAAGCAGCTTGAGTTGCAGCAGCTCTGCTGAAATATTGTATGGCCTTTTGCCTCAAGGACTTTGAAACTAGCATTGTTGATTTTCCTTTTTCCTGGCAACTCTCCTTCCTTTTCCCCTTGGTGTTTTATAGTCACTGTCTGAATGATTTAAATACAGTAGCTCTTGGTATAGAAGTCCTTTTGACTTTCCCTGTGGCCTGAACTATAGGGATATCTTCTTTCTGAGAGTAAGTAAACACATTTAGAGCAGAAGCAGAATGGCTTTGTTGTCAGCAGAGGGAAAACTCCAGAAGCCCCCAAAGCGTCACCACCTCTGCTGCGTTGAAACATCCGCATCTCCAACAGACAGACCTCTGTGTTCCGGAGGCACCGTGCAAGATCTGAGTGTCTGTTTGTTATCCAACGGGTATAAAAGGGAGATCAAACATTCTTTCATATCATCAGAAGCCCTGTGCAAACATAGCACCATGGACAAAGGCCTTTCCCGAGACCATAACAAGGAGCTGTTTGTCCTGGCTGCCTGTCTTTAGCAGTTGGAGTAGGGCCAAGCTGACAGTGGTGTCGTGGGCCCTACTGCGATTTTGCTTTATTGGACCAAAATTTTACAGGTGTCATGGTACAGAGCTCACCAGGTGGAAGTTGAATCAGAGCACCTACTGGGAGCCTTCAGCCAGTACCACACTGAACAAGCTCAGAGCTGTGATGGAACCTGACAAAGAGCTTGCACCAACGACAGAAAAGTCAAATGATGATTCCGTTCGTTTGCCTTTGTGCACAGGGATTGACCAGCCACAAGTGCTGGCAATCAGGACTTTTGTCTGCCTGCAAATGATGCAACCACAGAGAAACCTGAGCTCAGGATCAAATGTCTTCATCTTCAGTCCCTTGAAGAACACAGACTTAACCCTGCAGCATCTAAACACTATAGAATGGTTGGGTTCTTCACCCAACAGCATTTTGGTCAGTTCTGCTCAGACCCTTGTGTTTTTCTGGCTGCTGGGATCCACTGAGTCCATTTATTCTGTCTCATAGACCGGCACTGCCCAGTCCATTTGCCACATGCTACACGTGGCTGTTGAGACCCTGAAAGCAGCTACTCTGAATTACAACATGCTGTAAGGATAAAATATGCTTTGAATTTGGAATATTTAGAACAAAAAAACTGCAATCTCAATAATTTTGTTATATTAGCTACATGTTGGAAATATTTTAATCTATTGAGTTAAATAACATATAGTATTCAAACTTGTTTCACCTGTTTTTCAGGGGTTTTTCTGTTTTTGTTTTTGTTTTTTAGGTGGAGTTTTGCTCTTGTTGCTGAGGCTGGAGTGCAATGACATGATCTCGGCTCACTGCAACCTCCACCTCCTGGGTTCAAGTGATTCTTCTGCCTCAGCCTCTCGAGTAGCTGGGATTACAGGTGCATGCCACCATGCCCAACTAATTTTTGTATTTTTAGTAGAGATGGGGTTTCTCCATTTTAGTCAGGCTGGTCTCGAACTCCTGACCTCAGGTGATCCACCTGCCTCAGCCTCCCAAAGTGCTGGGATTACAGGTGTGAGCCACAGAGCCCAGTGACCTGTTTCTTTTTACTTCTTTTAATGTGGTTACTGGAAAATTTAAAATCAATGTGGCTCGTGTTGTTTGTATGAGACAGGGCTGGGCTAGCACTTGAAGGATGTTTAGGTTTGTAGTGCCATCTGCTGGCTCATCCAAAGCAGACGCAAATGTAAACAAGAATGAAGCAGTCTGAGCTAACCCACACGTTGTCTCAGCCTGGCAGCACACAACCTTTTTATTCTAGGAGCTTCTGAAGCAGGACCAGACTGAACCCAGAAGCCACTAAATCCCCAAGAGCCTCGGAAAGGGGGGAAACAAACTGCTCAAAGGTGCAAGCCTGCGTCACCTCATGGGTGCCAAGGAGTCTCTTGAGATAGAGTAGTGACTTGCTTCTCACCTTCCGTACTTGGGGCTTTTTCATGCACTTTTTCATTGGTTGTTCTTCTTAAGAAATATTTCAGGCCAGGCATGGTGGCTCACCCCTGTGATCCCTGCATTTTGGGAGGCCAAGGCAGGAGGATCACTTGAGACCAGGAGTTTGAGACCAGCCTAGCCAACATGGCGAAACCCATCTCTACTCAAAATATAAAAATTAGGTGGACATGACAGTGCATGCCTGTAATCGGGAGGCTGAGGCAGGAGAATCGCTTGAACCGGGGAGGGGAAATTTGCAGTGCATCAAGATCATACCACTGTACTCCAGCCTGGGCAACAGAGTGAGACTCCATCTCAAAAGAAAAAAGAAAACTTTTCAGGCCAGGAATAGTGGCTCCCACCTGTAATCCCAATGCTTTGAGAGACCAAGGCAGGAGGGTCACTTGAGCCCAGGAGTTTGAAACCGGCCTGGACAGCAAAGCGAGACCTCATCTCTTTTTTTTTTTTTTTTCTTCTTCTCTCTGGTGCAAGACCTCATCTCTACCAAAAAAAAAAAAGAAAATTTTTAATTAACCAGCCATGGTGGTACGTGCCTGTGGTCCCTGCTACTCAGGAAGCTGAGGCAAGAGGATCTCTTGAGCCTAGGAAGTCAAGGCTCCAATGAGCTGTGATTGTACCACTCCTCTCCAGCCTGGGTAACAGAGCAAGACCCTATCTCAAAGAAAAAAAAAAGGAAATATAAACAATCATTTAACAACATAGCAAGGACACAGACCCATCCTTCAGGGACTGCTGTCCTTTCTTTAGATAATGCTTCTTTGCCTCGATTTGTCAAGAATTGGAATTTGTCAAGAATCAGAATTTTGCTGATTAGCACCTGCGGAGATGTCCATTGTTGCATCATAAATCACCCCAAACATAATGGCCTAAAACAACAGTAATCACTTAACACCTCTCACAGTTTCTCTGAGAAATGTGAATGTGAGTCAGGAATTTAGGAATGGCCCACTTGAGCAGTTTTGGCTGAAGATCTCTAATAAGGTGAAGTCAGATGTTGGCCGACGCTCCACTCAGCTGAAGGTTGGACTGGGACTAGAGAATCTGTTTCCAGGGTGGCTTGTTCAGATGACTGGCAAGGTGTTGCTGGTTGCTGGCTGGAGGCATCAGCCCCTCTCCACATGAGCCTCTCCACAGAGCTGCTCGAATGTCCTCAAGGCATGGCAGCTGATTTTCTCCCTAGCCAGCATTCTAGTAGGCCTAAGGGGAAGCTGCAATGCCTTTTATGACCTAGCCTAGAAACTATACTACGGCTGCCTTCTATTGACCAAAAGGCAGGAACATGCATTGCACTTCTTGACAAAGGAATGTCAACGTTACATTGTAAAATGGGAAAATAAAGCCTGCTAAAGTTCCAAACACCTGTATAGCACTGTATGGCTTTTTTTAAAATGCCTTATTTTTCAGATGAGGAAATTGAATCTCAGAGAGTTGGAGTAGCTTGCCTGAGATCTCATGTCTGGTGAGAAAGATGAAAGCCATTTTTACTGACTCCTAGTACATGATGGTGAAGCCTGTCCAAGTTATCTCCTCCTAGGATGCTATTGCAACTAAGAATCACACTGGTTTTTTGTGTCTCCAGCATCTTCAAGATATGTGGGGCTCTCTTCATTCAGGTGCTTTAGATATGTCCTTATGTGATATCTCCCTATAAATGTCGTTTGATTGAGTTAGGCTGTAGGTCTTATAGACGTACATTTCAACTAACTAGAATCCTTCTTACAAAAGACCTACATCAATGAAAAATGACACATTTTCCAATAGTATTCATGCCATTTGCTTCAAAAATCTCAGAAACAATGACATTACAATGTATGTGTTGTTACTCTGTTTGATTACCCAGGTATTATTACATCTTATTTGTCTTTAAACAGGAAATAAATAATCACTGCTTGCTTTCAGTAGTTTGCATATTACTTGGTCATCGTAAAAAGGAGGTTTTTTTCATTTTTGATCTTCCACCTGCCAGAATTAAAATTCAGCTGCCATAATCATTTCCTGTTATTCTTGGTTTCAGGTAAAACTTCCTTTTCCTGTAGATCAGATCACAGATCTTCCAAGGAATGATTTCCAGATGATGATTAAGATGCACAAGCTAACCTCAGAACAGTTAGAGTTCATTCATGATGTCCGACGGCGCAGCAAGAACCGCATCGCGGCCCAGCGCTGCCGCAAGAGAAAACTGGACTGTATTCAGAATTTAGAATGTGAAATCCGCAAATTGGTGAGTTGTCCCGTCCATTGTGATCAGCAACCTGAAGTGACCAGGACCAATGTAAAGTAACCGCAATGAAAGTTGGAAAAGCAGAAAGAAGAGTCACCCTTTGGGGAAGTTTGGGTTTACTTTTTAACAAGTTTCTCAACAAAAATAATAGCTTTACATCTGCAGTGTGTGTGTGTATGCACGCACAAGTGTGCAGGTGTGTAATGGTGTGTCAGTATTTTATATCCTTCGGCCATTATTCATATATAGGTAGTTCTTTTTTGTTTTCCATTCAACATGTAAAGATAGCTGTGTTGGCCAGGTGCAGTAGCTCACGCCTGTAATCCTAGCACTTTGGAAGGCCAAGGCAGGTGGATCACTTGAGGTCATGAGTTCGAGACCAGCCTGGCCAACATAGTGAAACCCCATCTCTACTTAAAATACAAAAAAATAAGCTGAGCATGTTGGTGCATGCCCGTAATCCCAGCTACTTGGGAAGCGGAGGCAGGATAATCACTTGAACCTGGGAGGCGGAGATTGCAATGAGTGGAGATCGCATCACTGCACTCCAGCCTGGGTGTTAGAGTGAGACCCTGTCTCAAAATAAATAAATAAATAAATAAATAACTGATGTTAATTATGAGCATCTATGGACAAGGTATTCCTCAACTGTTTTTGTGGATGATCCCATTTAATCCTCACATTCACGCTATGACTTAGGTACTCTTTTACCCTCATTTGCAGAGGAGGAAACTGCAATGCAGAAGGATTGGGAACTTCCCACTACTTGGTAGAACTTTAATGTAAACCGATGTGTCTGATTCCAAATTGTGTCTTGTACCAACTGCTTTCTCCTGCCTCCTGGCAGAATAGAATGGATTAGAGATAGGATGCCTACCTGCAGAGGGGCTGTTGCTCAGGAGATGATCTCATGGCATCCTTTGCAGCCCCAGGGTCCTTTCTTTTGCAATTCTGCCTCAAGGTGGCTGTCATAGTCATCCTTGCGCCTGAGAGTGTTTTGTCACAGAAAACAAACTCCTGTCTCCCAGGCTCCCCTATACTCAGAGCTATGTGCCCCCACCTCTTCTTGATAAGCAACCATATGGTACAGAAAGCAAATCCAGTTGACCTCTGGCCCCTGACTCTAGCTTTGAAGGTGACCAACTCAACCTCCTTCAGCTCTGCCTGTATGCTGCCAAATAACAGAAACTCATCTCAGGTGCCATGTCTGTGTCAGGCTGAAGAAGAGGAAGCAGTCTGCATGGTGTGGTCATGATCTAAGTGTGGTTCCTCAAACTGTTTGCAGCACTCCCTGACCTCATGGTGAGCCACCAGCCCAATGAGAACCAAAGCGCAAGGATGAGATGTTAGAAAAGCACAGGGTACATTATATGTTATCAAGATAGCCCTGGACTTCAGGGTCTTTTTTTTTTTTTTTTGACACTCACCAAGGAGGGAAAATGTCTGTGTTCAGTAGCTCCCATCACCAACAAAAGAAAGTCCAAGCTTCTTAGTAGAACATCTCCTGCCCTTTGTCATCCAGTCTGTAGCTGCCCCTCCAGTGTCACCATTCACCCCATTCCTAGGACTTGATCCCTGATAAAATCAAACTCTGCAATTGTACCTATGCCATTTCCTTTCCACCTTGGACATTCCTCTACTTTTTCTGTCTCCTTTTTTCTTTAAGAGTCAGGTCATGGCTGGGCACCACGGCTCACACCTGTAATCACAGTGCTTTGGGAGGCTGAGGCAGGAGGATCACTTGAGGCCACAAGTTTCAGACTAGCCTGGGCAATACAGCAAGACCTCATCTCTAAATGAATGAATGAGTCAGGTTATACATACCTCTCTAGGAAGCCCCTTTCCTGAGTTCCCAGTTAGGCTGGGCACCTGCCCATGGAACCCTGATCTGATCACTTAGTCTTGAGTTATCTTTGCACATGTCTGTCTCCCTAGCCCCCAGCACTTGACTGTAGGTTCCTCAAGGACAAGAACAGTGACTTGATCATCTCTGAATATCCAGTGTTGGACCCATTGCTGGTGCCCAGAAAATGTCTTTTGCTGTAAAATTTACTAGACATTGTGACTATTCGGTTCAGGGGATTATGAGTTTCTTCTTCCTTTCAAATACGTATTTAAAGTTGTTTAATTTTGTTAAACAACAAAATTTAATTTAAATCACATAAGGAAACAACATTCCTGCTGTGAGTGTGGGTCTTCTGAAAGCCTGCTGGGCTTAGGTAGAAAAGTCCACTGGGTGTAAGTCTACAGGGTCCTAGGCACATCTCTGTAGTGTCTTGCACTCCTCTTAAGGTAGTAAAATAACTTCAATCACCAACATTTGAGAAATGCCTGGTTTTGGTAATTCACTTTCAGCTTCATATAATTTTGCAATACTGAACAAATAAAATCTAAGCTACAGACGAGGCATATCTAAAGCACTTTGCTAGCATTTTTCAACTAAAAAACCAAAAGAGCATCATCTAGTTCTCCAACCACTTTTTGGCATCTCCTTAAATAAGATGCCATGTTTCAGTGCCGAATGAGAACATGCTTGTCAATGTACATCTGTGACTTAGAGCTTCGTGGTTTTAACCAAGGCATGATTTATAATGCCTTTCCTACTGCTGTCACACACAGCACCTCATTTTCTTCCCCCTAGAAAGTGGCCTGGAACATTTAACAGATGAGTAGGCTTGGAGGGGTCAGTGCTTTGGCCAGGGCAATGTGGCAGAATGAGCCTGGGCTTCCTCTTCCAGCATCCAGGCAGTATTGCCCCTCACTTGGCAGATTTCTGGATTTAAAGGGGAGAGCTCCAGGTTGCACAGCTTACCTTTAAAAAGCTTACCCATGTAAGCTTTTTCCCCAAGGAGACCTCCCAGATGTGTTTTGTTTCTTATCTGGGGATACTGTGTCCTGGCAGGGATGGCACTGGTGGGCAGAGCAGCTTCCGCCTCTCCCCAGCCCCACCCTACGCAGTCCCCAGCACGCCCTGCACTCACTCCCCACTCCCACGCTGTCTCCCACACACCCGCCACTCAGCTGTTGCAAACTCACATAATGTATTTCTCTAGAGTTGGACTTGTACATCTGTTTATTTTTCATTTTTAAAACATGTTTTCTTGATAAATTTATAAATATTTTAGCAGGTGCCCTATCCCCATGTAAATCTCTCTTTCCGACACACATGCCCACGCCGCCTGCCAGACTGCATTCATGTTACAGCACGTGCAGCTCCCGTGTCGAAGACTTGTTCCTCGTGGGTGTCGCATGCCTGTCCCTCCCTCTCTCCTCTTCATTTTCTCTCCCATCCTCTCCTCCTGCCTGCGCTTGCAAAGGGTTGGTAAGAACTGACTTCATCCTGCTTCAGATGCCTCTTTTCTTCTTCCATTTCATTGTGTGTGCCTCATGGAACCCCATCTCCTCCCCTCATTCTCACACATTTTTTTTTTTTGAGACACAGCCTCGCTCTGTCGCCCAGACTGGAGTGCAGTGGTGTAATCTTGGCTCACTGCAACCTCCACCTCCCAGGTTCAAGCAATTCTCCTGCCTCAGCCTCCTGAGTAGCTGGGATTACAGACAGGCACCAACATGCCCAGCTAATTTCTTGTATTTTTAGTAGAGATGGGATTTCACCATGTTGGCCAGGCTGGTCTCAAACTCCTGACCTCAAGTGATCTGCCTGCCTCAGCCCCCCAAAGTGGTAGGATTACAGGCATGAGCCACCATGCCTGGCCCCCTTTTCCACAAATGTTGATGGTAAAACCTTAATTAGTCTCTACTCTGCTGCTGAAGTCATCTCTCTGTTGGGATGGTGAATTTTAGTAACACAGGAGCATGTGTAGAATTTTGTTTAAGGAGAAGAATATCTCAAAACCTTGGGCTAGTATGCAAGAATTCAGACTCCATACTTCCTTCTCCCTTCCTGAGTCCAGGAGAATCGCTGCTTCAAACCCACTGCACATTCCTCAGCTGTTCTGGAGAGGGTTGTTCCTGTTCAATCTGCTCTGCGACCAAGGTCAGAGAGCTGGCTGATGTTCATTCCATATGAAACTCGGTATGTTAGGCAATTGCTGATGACTTTTTTTTTGTTTTGTTTTTAATAAACTATTTTTTTGGTGTGGGGGACAGAGTCCTGCTCTGTCACCCGGGGTGAGTGTTGTGGCACCATCTCAGCTCACTGCAGCCTCTACCACCCGGACACAAGTGATCCTCCCACCTCAGCCTCCAAAGAAGCCTAAACTACAGGTATGCACCATCACACCTGGCTAATTTTTGTATTTTTTGTAGAGAAGGGGTTTTGCCATGTTGCCCAGGCTGGTTTCAAACTCCTGAGCTCAAGTGATCCGTACAACTTGACCTCCCAAAGTGCTGGGATTACAGGTGTGAGACACTGCACCCAGCCTGACAGCCTGACTTACTTTTTTTTTTAATTTTGATTACTGTAGCTTTGTAGTAAGTTTTATTTTATTTTATTTTTTAATTGCATTTTAAGTTAAGTTTTGGGTTACATGTGAAGAACATGTAAGATTGTTGCATAGATACACACATGGCAGTGTGATTTGCTGCCTTCCTCCCCTTCACCTATATCTGGCATTTCTCCCCATGCTATCTCTCTCAAACTCCCCACCCCCCGCTGTCACTCCCCCATTTCCCCCCAAAAGACCCCAGTGTGTGATACTCCCCTCACTGTGTCCATCTGTTCTCATTGTTCAATACCCGCCTATAAGTGAGAACATGCGGTGTTTGATTTTCTGTTCCTGTGTCAGTTTGCTGAGAATGATGGTTTCCAGGTTCATCCATGTCCCTACAAAGGACACAAACTCATCGTTTTTGATGGCTGCATAATATTCCATGGTGTATATGTGCCACATTTTCCTTGTCCAGTCTGTCGTCGATGGGCATTTGGGTTGGTTCCAGGTCTTTGCTATTGTAAACAGTGCTGCAATGAACATTCCTGTGCATGTGTCCTTATAGTAGAACGATTTATAATCCTTTGGATATATACCCAGTAATGGGATTGCTGGGTCAAATGGAATTTCCATTTCTAGGTCCTTGAGGAATCGCCACACTGTCTTCCACAATGGTTGAACTAATTTACACTCCCACCAACAGTGTAAAAGTGTTCCTGTTTCTCCACATCTTTTCCAGCATCTATTGTCTCCAGATTTTTTAATGATCACCATTCTAACTGGCATGAGATGGTATCTCAATGTAGTTTTGATTTGCATTTCTCTAATGACCAGTGATGATGAGCATTTTTTCATATGTTTGTTGGCCTCGTGTATGTCTTCTTTTGTAAAGTGTCTGTTCATATCCTCCGCACACTTTTGAATGGGCTTGTTTGTTTTTATCTTGTAAATCTGTTTTAGTTCTTTGTAAATTCTGGATATCAGCCCTTTGTCAAATGGGTAGACTGCAAAAATTTTTTCCCATTCTGTTGGTTGGTGATTCACTCTAATGACTGTTTCTTTTGCTGTGCAGAAGCTGTGGAGTTTGATTAGGTCCCATTTGTCTATTTTGGCTTTTGTTGCCAGTGCATTTGGTGTTTTGGTCATGAACTCCTTGCCTACGCCTATGTCCTGAATGGTTTTGCCTAGAGTTTCTTCTAGGGTATTTATAGTGTTAAGTCTTATGTTTAAGTCTTTAATCCATCTGGAGTTAATTTTAGTGTAAGGTGTCAGGAAGGAGTCCAGTTTCTGCTTTCTGCACATGGCTAGCCAGTTTTCCCAACACCATTTATTAAACAGGGAATCCTTTCCCCATTCCTTGTTTTTGTCAGGTTTGTCAAAGATTGGATGGTTGTAGATGTGCTATGTTGCCTCCGAGGCCTCTGTTCTGTTCCATTGGCCTATATCTCTGTTTTGGTACCAATACCATGCTGTTTTGATTACTGTAGCCTTGTAGTATAGTTTGAAGTCAGGTAGTGTGATGCCTCTCACTTTGTTCTTTTTGCTTAGAATTGACTTGGCTATGCGGGTCTCTTTTGGTTCCACATGAAGTTTAAGGCGTTTTTTTCCATTTCTGTGAAGCAGGTCATTGGTAGCTTGATGGGGATAGCGTTGAATCTGTAAATTACTTTGGGCCATATGGCCATTTTCACAATATTGATTCTTCCTAACCGTGAACATGGAATGTTTCTCCATCTGTTTGTGTCCTGTTTTATTTCGTTGAGCAGTGGCTTGTAGTTCTCCTTGAAGAGGTCCTTTATGTTCCTTGTTAGTTGTATTCCTAGGTATTTTATTCTCTTTGTAGCAATTGTGAATGGCAGTTTGTTCTTGATTTGGCTCTCTTTAACTCCCTTATTGATGTATAGGAAAGCTTGTGATTTTTGCACATTGATTTTGTATCCTGAGACTTTGCTGAAGTTGCTTATCAGTTTCAGGAGATTTTGGGCTGAGACGATGGGGTCTTGTAGATATACAATCATGTCATCTGCAAATAGAGACAATTTGACTTCCTCCTTTCCTATTTGAATACCCTTTATTTCTTTTTCTTGCCTGACTGCTCTGGCTAGAACTTCCAGTACTATATTGAATAGGAGTGGTGAGAGTTGGCATCCTTGTCTAGTGCCACATTTCAAGGGGAATGCTTCCAGTTTTTGCCCATTCAGTTTGATATTGGCTGTTGGTTTGTCGTAAATAGCTTTTATTATTTTGAGATATGGTCCATCAATACCTAGTTTATTGAGGGTTTTTAGCATAAAGCGCTGTTTAATTTTGTCAAAGGCCTTCTCTGCATCAGTTGAGATAATCATGTGGTTTTTGTCTTTGGTTCTGTTTATGTGGTGAATTACGTTTATAGACTTGCATATGTTGAACCAGTCTTGCATCCCAGGGATGAATCCTACTTGATCATGGTGGATAAACTTTTTGATGTGCTGTTGCAATTGGCTTGCCAGTATTTTACTGAAGATTTTTGCATCTGTGTTCATCATGGATATTGGCCTGAAGTTTTCTTTCCTTGCTGAGTCTCTGCCGGATTTTGATACCAGGATGATGTTGGTCTCATAAAATGATTTCGGAAGGATTCCCTCTTTTTGGATTATTTGGAATAGTTTCAGAAGGAATGGTACCAGTTCCTTTTTGTATGTCTGGTAGAATTCGGCTGTGAACCCATCTGGACCTGGGCTTTTTTTGGGTGGTAGGCTCTTAATAGCTGCCTCAACTTCAGACCTTGTTATTGGTCTATTCAGGGTTTTGACTTCCTGGTTTAGGCTTGGGAGGATGCAAGTGTCCAGGAATTTATCTATTTCTTCCAGGTTTGCTAGTTTATATGCATAGAGTTGTTTGTAATAATCTCTGATGATGGTTTGAATTGCTGTGGAATCTGTGGTGATATCCCCTGTATCATTTTTTATTGCATCTATTTGATTATTCTTTTTTATTAATCTGGCTAGTGGTCTGTCTATTTTGTTGATCTTTTTGAAAAACCAGCTCATGGATTTATTGATTTTTTGAAGGGTTTTTTGTGTCTCTATCTCCTTCAGTTCTGCTCTGATCTTAGTTATTTCTTGTCCTCTGCTAGGTTTTGAGTTTTTCTGATCTTGCTCCTCTAGCTCTCTCAATTTTGATGATAGGGTGTCAATTTTACATCTCTCCTTGCTTCTCATGTGGGAATTTATTGCTATATATTTTCCTCTAGAGACTGCTTTAAATGTGTCCCAGAGATTCTGGTATATTGTGTCTTTGTTCTCATTGGTTCGAAGAACATCTTTATTTCTGCCTTCATTTCATTGTTTATCCAGTCAACATTCAGGAGCCAGTCATTCAGTTTCCATGAAGCTGTGCGGTTCTGAGTTAGTTTCTGAATTCTGAGTTCTAACTTGATTGCACTGTGGTCTGAGAGACTGTTTGTTATGATTTCCATTCTTTTGCATTTGCTGAGGAGTGATTTACTTCCAATTATGTTGTCAATTTTAGAGTAGGTGCGATGTGGTGCTGAGAAGAATGTATATTCTGTGGATTTTGGGTGGAGAGTTCTGTAAATATCTATTAGGTTTGCTTGGTCCTGGTCTGAGTTCAAGTCCTGGATATCCTTGTTAATTTTCTGTCTGGTTGATCTGTCTAATATTGACAATGGGGTTTTAAAGTCTCCCACTATTATTGTGTGGGAGTCTAAGTCTCTTTGTAAGTCATTATGTATCTGGGTGTTCCTGTATTGGGTGTGTATTTATTTAGGATCGTTAGCTCTTTTTGTTGCATTGATCCTTTTACCATTATGTAATATCCTTCTTTGTCTCTTTTGATCTTTGTTGGTTTAAAGTCTGTTTTATCAGAGATGAGAATTGCAACTCCTGTTTTGTTTTGTTTTGCTCTCCATTTGCTTTGTAAATCTTCCTCCATCCCTTTATTTTGAGCCTTCGTGTATCCTTGCATGTGAAATGGGTTTCCTGGATACAGCACACCAATGGCTTTTGGCTTTTTATCCAATTTGTCAGTCTGTGTCTTTTGATTGGGGCATTTAGCCCATTTACATTTAGGGTTAATATTATTATGTGTGAATTTGATCCTGCCATTTTGATGCTAGCTGGCTGTTTTGCCCATTAGTTGATGCAGTTTCTTCATTGTGTTGATGCTCTTTACCATTTGGCATGTTTTTGGAGTGGCTGGTACTGGTTGTTCCTTTCTATGCTTAGTGCCTCTTTCAGGAGCTCTTGTAAAGCAGGCCTGGTGGTGATGAAATCTCTGAGTACTTGTTTGTTCGCAAAGTATTTTATTTTTCCTTCACTTTTGAAGCTTAGTTTGGCTGGGTATGAAATTCTGGGTTGAAAGTTCTTTTCTTTAAGGATGTTGAATATTGGCCCCCACTCTCTTCTGGCTTGTAGGGTTTCTGCTGAGAGATCTGCTGTGAGTCTGATGGGCTTCCCTTTGTGGGTAACCTGACCTTTTTCTCTGGCTGCCCTTAGCATTTTTTCCTTCATTTCAACCCTGGTCAATCTGACAATTATGTGCCTTGGGGTTGCTCTTCTTGAGGAATATCTTTGCGGGGTTCTGTATATTTCCTGGACTTGAATATTGACCTACCTTGCTAGGTTGGGGAAATTTTCCTGGATGATATCCTGAAGAGTATTTTCCAGCTTGGATTCATTCTCTCCATGACATTCAGGTACACCTATCAAATGTAGATTAGGTCCTTTCACTTAGTCCCATATTTCTCGTTGACTTTGTTCATTCCTTTTTACCCCTTTTCTCTAATCTTGCCTTCTTGTTTTATTTCATTGAGTTGATCTTTGACCTCTGATATCCTTTCTTCTGCTTGGTCAATTTGGCTGTTGAAACTTGTGCATGCTTCATGAAGTTCTCGTGTTGTGTTTTTCAGCTCCATCAATTCACTTATATTCCTCTCTAACTTGTCTATTCTCATTAGCATTTCATCAAACCTTTTTTCAAGGTTCTTAGCTTCTTTGCATTGGGTTAGAACATGTTCTTTTAGCTCACAGAAGTTTCTTATTACCCACCTTCTGAAGCCTGATTCTGTCAATTCATCACACTCATTCTCCATTCAGCCTTGTTCCCTTGCTGGTGAGGAGTTGTGATCCCTTGTAGGAGGAGAGGCATTCTGGTTTCAGTTGCTTTCATCCTTTTTGCACTGGTTTCTTCCCATTTTTGTGGATTTATCTACCTGTCGTCTTTGAAGTTGTTGACTTTCAGATTGGGTACTTGAGTGGACGTCCAGTTTGTTGATGATGAAGTTATTTCCTTCTGTTTCTTAGTTTTCCTTCTAACAATCTGGCCCCTCTGCTGTAGGACTGCTGAGGTCCACTCCAGGCCCTGCTTACCTGGGGATCACCTGCAGCAGCTGCAGAACAGTAAGGGTTGATGCGAGTTTCTTCTTCTGGTATCTTTGTCCCAGAAGGATACCCGCCAAATGTCAGTTTGAGCTCTCCTTTATGAGGTGACTCTTTGGATATACGGGGTCAGGGAGCTGCTTGAGGAGACTGTCCTTTAGGAGCTCAAGTGCTGAGCTGTGATCTCCGTTGTTCATTTAGAGCTGCTGGGCAGGTACGTTTAAGTCTGCTGCAGCAGAACTCATAAACCCCCTTTCTTTTTTCCCCCAGGTGCTCTGTCCCGGGTAGTTAGGGCTTTATTTTTGAGTTTCCATTGTACTGCTGCCTTTTTATCAAGGCTGCACTGCCCAGCGAGGAGGCAGCCTAGTCACTGTCTGCAGAGGCTTTACTGAGCTGCTGTGGGCTCCGCCCAGCTGCCGTGTGAACTTCCCTGCAGTCCTGTTTATAAGGGCGTAGTTAGAACTGCCTCGGAAAACCAGGCCCACCTCTATAATGGCGGACTCTCTCTGTAATGGCAGGCTGCCTCGGCAACGGCGGGCTGCCTCAGCAATGGCAGACTACCTCCATAGTGATGGTGTGCCTGGGTCATGGCAGACGCCCCTCCCCCACAGAACTGGACCTTCCCGGGTTCGGCTGTGCTTGCTGTGAAACTCTCAACCCAGAGCATTTCCAATTGCTGTTTTTTTGTGGGGGTGGGACCAGCCGAGCCTGATCACCTGGCTCCTGCCTCAGAGCCTTTTTTTTTTAAGTTGAATGGTCGACTGTCTCCCAGGTGTTCCAGTCGCCTGTTGAAAAGGCGCCAGGATCTGTGTGATTTCCCCTGCGGCGACCCACTGCGCCGGGTGAAACAGCGGTGCTGAGATTTGCAGCGTTTTTTTGCCCAAGAGTCTCCTGGCCTGGCTCCCTGTTTCAGTCCCCTTTTTAATCAGATGAATGGGCGACTCTGCCTTTCCGGAGCTCCAATTGCCAGCTAAAATGGTGCCTGGACACGTGTATTTTGTACGGAGAACCGCCGCCCAGGGGCGCCGGCAAAGCAGCCGTGCCGGTTCAGCTGTGCTGGTGATCCGTGGGGCTCATCCACCTGGGAATCTCCTGGTCTGTGGGCAATAAAAATCCGTCTGGAAATGCAGCGTCCACTCTCCCTCTGCACTTTCACTGCAATCCTGAGCTCCTCCTAATTGGCCATCTTGGATCCTCCTCTCCTGACTTGCTTTTTTAGGAGGAGTTTTAGGTTCACAGCAAAATTGAACACACTGTAGAGAGAGTTCCTATATGTTCCCTGTTCCCACACACATAGCCTTCCCCACCGTCAACATCCTTCACAAAGTAGTACACGTGTTACAGTCAGTGAACATACATTGACACATCATTATCACCCAAGTCCATAGTTTACATTAGTGCTCACTCTCAGTGTTGTACGTTCTGTGGGTTTGAACGAATGTATAATGACATGGATCCACCAGTATAATATCATATAGAGTGGTTTCACTGCCCCCAAATACCCTGTGCTCTGCCTGCTCAACCCCCTTTACCCCGGCAACCACAGATCTTTTTATTGTCTCCATAGTTTTGCTTTTTTCAAAATGTCATATAGTTGGAATGGTAGATTTTTACCTTTCAAAAATGGTAACCTGATGCATTTGGGGGAGATTTTCAATCACAAGATTGGGACTGAAAGTTTTTCATTTAACTGTCTACAAACCCCAAATTTCAGAAAACCAAAACATTGACTCAAGCTTTCTGATTGGTGACAGTTTTACCAGTTTGCCTGGGCCTTGGAAAGGGCTGAAGGGATGTCCTGGGAAAGGTGTTGGCCTCAGCAGCTCATCTGGATGGGTGGCTCAGATGGGAGGTGTGGCAGAAGCCCATGTCTGGGCTCCCTGGATATGTATCTTTAAGTTTCTAGAGCCTGACCTAGTCATTCATGAGTTACATCATAATGGAGGATGCAAAACAAAGGCTGGAAAACCTCCCAAAATGAGGCCTTGTGTCCTCCAACTCAGGTTCGATCCAATCTTCTCTTTATTTCCTGTACTGTCCAGGTATGTGAGAAAGAGAAACTGTTGTCAGAGAGGAATCAGCTGAAAGCATGCATGGGGGAACTGCTGGACAACTTCTCCTGCCTTTCCCAGGAAGTCTGCCGAGACATCCAGAGCCCCGAGCAGATCCAGGCCCTGCATCGGTATTGCCCTGTCCTCAGACCCATAGACCTGCCCACAGCCTCCAGTGTTAACCCTGCACCTCTGGGTGTCGAGCAGAACCTTGCAGCCTCCCAGTGCGCAGTGGGTGAAAATGTGCCCTGCTGCTTGGAGCCAGGTACGGCTCCCCCTGGACCACCCTGGGCACCCAGCAACACCTCCGAGAATTGTACCTCTGGGAGGAGGCTAGAAGGCACTGACCCGGGAGCCTTTTCTGAGAGAGGACCTCCTCTTGAACCCAGGAGCCAAACAGTGACCGTGGACTTCTGCCAGGAAATGACTGATAAGTGTACAACTGACGAACAGCCCAGGAAAGATTATACCTAGTGACTCGGCTCTGCCTCCCAGTCCGCACACCTCTCCCACCCAGGCGTTCTTCAGTCGGCCTGTGGCACTGTTCATCTGCTGTCCCGAAGAAACCGAAAACACATTTGGTGCACACTACAGCGGTCTTAGCAGCAATACTGTTCCGAAGTATTCTCTCCTCTTCTCGAGCAGAAGTGATAGATAGTTACCTTCACAATGGTGCTACCCCTTGCCCAGGCAAGGAAAGACAGCAGTAATGACACTGTCTGTCTGTGGCTCAATTTCAGTCTTCACAGGGATAGACTACAACACCTCTAGGCCCCAACCACGGATTTTTTTTCTCAGTGGCCCATGTCACAAACCCTATCTCAGGAATTTCTTCTGAATGTTCAATTTTTTTCATTGAAGACAGCTTCTATACACATCAAAGTTTTATAGCTAGACTGTACATATTATATATAATATATATAAAATATATATATATCCATATGCAAAAGTCCTGCATGCCTCAACTTTCTCATCCTAAAACTGGAAACTTCATTTCTCATTTAGAAACAGGTTCCAACATTCCTCTTGTTTTGTCTCTGATGCTAGAACTAGTTTGGTAACTGTTAACATGGTCATTTTTCTTGCTTCACAGTTCGATTTTCAATTTGTACTTATTTATGGACAAAATTCAGTGTTGGAAGCTTTTTCCCAAGATTTTATTTCAGCTCTTTTTTACGTTTGGTTTGATTTTGGCACCGCCAGATGGTGTCATTTGAGCATTGTGGGTTTCTTTTTTGTTTGTTTGGTGGGGGGGTAGGGGAGGTGGTTATTTTTTTTCTTTTTCCTTGCAGATACTGTACAGTAATGGTCAACTTTACCACTTGCACTGAGTTTTGGGTCAAACCTATTTTCTTAAATGAAGTTGTAACTTCAGTATAACTCAAGTATACTGTATATTCTTTGCTTTTAGTTAAAAAAGTAAAACATTTTAGCTAATTAAAAAGCACTCAGGTGATAATTATGTAGGAAAAACAATCTTGCCAAATAACGAATTCATCCTAGGATGTGTAGACAATAATCTGCTTGAATATTTTTATATTTCACCTCCTCCCCACCTTTCCCTAAGCAAAGTTTAAATGCAGATAGAGAGTTCAGAGTTGATGCTGGATGTTCAGATTCCTAAGTGGGGAGAGAGTTTGGACATCTCACTCAAAAGTACATCAGAAAAACAGGAATCCATGATATTATACCAGAACTCATCAGACATTGGCTCCTAAAAATCAAGTTAGAGCTGTTTTCACCCAGGGAGTAAGTCCCATTCATTTCAACACATCCTGAGGCCTCGGCTTGCTCTCGGAAGTGTTGTGCAGTAGGACCTGCTCCCCTGAAGGACGGGGCCAACCTGCCACCGGCTTTACTGCCCAGGCTTGGCCTCCCAGGACATCTGGCCTGCGGGGATTTGAATTGCAGCCCCAAAGGTCCTGCCTTCACACCGTTGGGGGAGAGCAGAGCATCCTGGCACCTGCGATCCATCCCTGACACAGGCTGACACATTTTTTCTCCTTTCCTTCTCCAAAGGCTTCGAGTTGTCTTCTGAGCTTTTTCTGCCAGTCTTGTCTGAAGGCAGACTTCATTCTGAAGCTTTGGACAGGCTATCACCGAGAGCCCTCCCTCTTCCCTTCCCGAATCACACACATACCCTACCCTCACCTGATGATAATTTTCTCTTCTTGCTGCAAAACTGGTTGGCTTGCAACCCAGAGAGAGCAGCTTCCCTTGGCTCTGGGGGCGTGTTGGCCCCAGCCACGTTTACAGGAAGGTGTGCCCCAGAGGAGGAGGAATCAGCTCCCTCGCTCCAGTGGCCTTGGGTCCGGGTCTCACTGAACAGCCCGAGGGCCACTCCAGCCTGGCTGGGGAAGAGTCCTGAACGGTTTGATGTGGGGATGGGGTGGTGGGCAGTGGGGAATAGATGGTTGACTTTGTTTCTTTATTTGTGCCATTGTTTGGACAATATTAAAGCTGCATGTAAAAGGGGAAATTAGTATATGATATAGGCGAAAAGTGAAATCATAGTAACATATGTTTTAGTATTAACTTTTTTCTGTACAAATATTAGCACTAAATGTTTAAATATGTATGAATGCCAGAAATTTGTCAGTTCATGCAGTAGGATAAAAAAAAAAAAAAAAAAAAAGACTTTTCTTTTTAAACGGTTCCACTTTTAAAACCTGCCTCTGGGTTTTTGTTTTTTCTCATGTGTGTATGTGTGTGTGTGTGTGTGTGTGCTTGTCTGAAACAGACCTTGATAAAGCTCTGTTGGAGCTGCTGGTTTTCGTTATGGTTGTTGGAATTTCTTGGCCTAGTAGGACAGTTCTGTGCTTCACTGTGAGGTTTGCCTTTGTGGAAAACTGATGACAGCGAGAATATAAACTCAATGTGAATCATGTGATACTTCAGAGGCATGTGTTATGTTGGAGTCAGCTGACAGTATTTTGTTTTTTAACTCTGTTGTTGCCTTTTCAAGTGACCTCTTCTCTTCTTTTAAAGAAAGAACACTTTCTGCTCATATCATAACCAGATCCAACCCAGCTTCTTGGCATGATTTACCCTGGTATCAACTCTTGTGCAACTGGTAGTCTTGACCACATTCCATCTGCTTCCCCAGGTTTCTGTGGTTCAGTAGCCCAGACCTGTTTGGCAGCCATTTCTGTTGGTGCAGGGTCTCTTTTTGTTGTTTTTTGTTTAAGTCCCCCAGTTTATTGCATTTTGTTATAGCATCCTGAGCAGAATTATACACCATCTTTACCATCTTAATCACATGTCATCTTAATTATTTTCAGCTTACAGTTCTTTTGCATTAAGTATATTTACAGTGTCATACTACCATTACTGCCTTCCGTCTCCAGAATTTTTTGGAACCTAAAAATCTTTCAAACCTAAAACACTGTACCTATGAAACAGTAACTCCTCATTCTCCTATATCCCAAACCCTGAAAACTGCCATTCTACTTTTCGTCCCCATTAATTAGATTACTTTAGATACATTATATGAGTGGAATTAGGTGTACTTGTCATTCTAAGATTGACTTAAAGTACACGGATACCATATATGTATCAGAATTTCCATTTTTTATAAGGGTCTCTTTATTTCTCTCCACCATAACTCAGACCTTACCCTCCTCCCCCAGACCCCTGCCTTGCTTTTCTCCCTCTTTCCCCTACCTAACTCCTGCCATGGGAACTGGTTAAAAACATTGCTCTCAAAACCATCTTCCAATTTCATGGGGATTTCTAACAAGTTATTTCCTTCATTATCCACTATGAACAGTGACTAGCTTTGTGCAATTGTTCATGTGATATATGTGTGTCTTTTCCTATTCAGAACTAAGTGCTTGTCGCAATTATTTCTTGGTTGATTCAAAGGGAGGACTTGCTGGGGACCAGAATCCAAATGGCCTCAAGTGGAATTTTAAAAACCAGCCTGTCTCTTTTCCGTGGGATCCCTTAGTCAACCCCACACCTTTTATGAACAAACAGCAAGGAAGAGTGTTTGTACAGTATAATGACATTTGGTTGTGTTTTTAAGGTTATTTTCTTACAAAAATAAGAGACCCTCCAACCACGGGCTGTTTTGAAGGATGCTTGTGACATTCTGCTTGGGTCTTCAAATGGTGAGGATAGGAATGGTGGGGCAGAGCCAGTGGAGGTGACTAATGAGCATCCCACCTAAATCCAGTCCTCCCCTTGGATCCGCCTTTGTCCTGCTTGTGTCTCCAGGCAACCTCTTCAAGTTGGTCAGGCTTTGGGCAGGTGAGTGCTTTGTTGTATGTGTTTGTTTCTCTGAGTTATCTAGGGGTGCCTTGATTAAAATCGAACTTTATTACATACTGATTCTGGAACAAAACAGTTAGAAAATCTTTAAAAAAAAAAAAAGCCAACAAAGTTACTAGGCCATCCTGCTACTTCTCTTCTGAGTTCCCAGCAATGACTCAGGCGTCAGAGGTGATGCTGCGGTGGAAAACCTGACTGTGTGTGTCTGCTCCTGTATGTTGTGCGAGTAATTTATTAACTGTCTTTCTAAAGGTTTGCTGCTTTTCAGATGCACTATAATTTGGGATGTAATCCTTATATTGCTTTTCCAAGGAACTTAAAAAAAAAAAAAAAAAAGCCTAGTGATTAGTATGCCAACTGCCACTCTCCTTCAAAAGGAGCCAGGACCAGCAACGACTTTCGAGAGAGGACTGGCTCAAGTGAAGTGCGCACAGTGTGAAGTTTAACGCTGTTGTCAAGAGGCCTAAACACACATTTTTTTAAAATATTTATGATTGCCATCAAAGAAGAAGAAAAAGAAGAAACAGGGGAAGGTTTGAAAATGATAAGCCTGTTGAGAAACCAAAAGTCCTGTCCCGTGAAGCTGCTTGACATCCTGTGGAGTAGCATAATCCTCTCAAGTTGAGGAAGAGCTGCCTGCAAAGCTTTCTCAAGTCCCTGTTTGACTACCTGTTTCTCTACATAATGCCCCGTTTAAACTAGGAGCTGTTTTAGAAATGACTTCAAACTGCTCCACTGTTGCTTACAGTTTAAGAGGAATTTCAGATTCAGAAGGGAGCAAGAATCAAATTTAGCCCTCAAATCACTGTAAATAAAGAACAAAAGGTTTTTTTGTTTTTATTTTTACTTTTGAAGAATAAAGCTGTTTGTTGTATCATGAGTTAGTGTTTCTTCCCCAAATTGAAGACTGTGTTGGAAGTTGATTTCTGGTGAGTCAGTCCACGATACAATGCCCTGTATGGAGTTGATATTCATATGGGAAGTCTGTGTGCATGAGGCATTCTGTGTTGAAAGTGTATGTTTATCGTACTGCCCGAGCCATCTCATGACCCCAGCATCCAAAACCGATGCTGTAGAACAGAATATATTTGTACACAAATGGTGTGTGCAAATAGGATTTGTACATAGAAAAGACTTACTGTGGCAGATTGAAGATAAATTATTCAACTGACGGTGCAAAAACATTACTTGCAAAGAAAAGTAAGTTTATAGTATTTTCCTACACTCTACCCTGGGAAATGATATTTATATCAGATGAATATCAGTGCATTTTAAATGTAATTTGAAAACAATGCTGCCATTTTGTGAAGAATACCCACTTGGTTGCAGAGGCCAACTTTCATAGCTTTGATTTAATGTTGTGACATGGTGTTATGCATTTCGCTGTCAAGCAATGGATAAACAACTCTGACCTTCATTCTCATTCCAGTTTATTGACCTCAGATAAAACACTGGCCCTTCTTAGAAGCAGAAGTGCACCAAGACCATTCATTTCAGGTAGACTCACATTCAGTGCCAAGTGCTCCCATGGGAATAATCAGACGCATATGTTGGGAAAGAGTGAAGGGACATGGACAAAGAGGGGTTTTCCTACAGATGGATGCTAAGTCTTCTACCAAAACATGTCTGGAGGCAGAGGTATGACCTCCCCCTTAAGTCCTAACAATGTATTTTGCGTGTACAAAACCTGGGATGCCCGTTCACGCTCTGACACAAAGACATGGCACTTCTAGTGAGTGATCAGGAAGATTCCACATGCATTTGGGAGCTTCAGGTGCTTGTTAGACACATTGAGCCATTCAAGGCAAGCACCACCTTTGCTTGTGAGGCCAAGAGGGCCTGTGACAATTTGTTCCAGAACCAGTCTGATACAAGTGCACCTCTAATATATGCCTTACAAACTCCAGAGGCCATATTCAAAACAGGGTCTTCTCAGTGTATGCAAGGGGCTGCAGCCCCTCTTCTCTTCCTCCCCAGGTTGAACAATACGGACAGTTTTCACACATATCTACCTGTATAACCCTCTGTACCTCTCATAACTGGTCAACGACTGTAACAGGTTACATCAGGTGTTTTTCTACATACTTTTTACACAGATTCTATGCGATTAATGTAACTTAATTCAATGCATCATTTTATTGTACTAGTTCTTAGGCCTGTCCTTATTTTTTTCTAAGTGATTGTGGTTTTTCTTGTGGTTTTGTAAAAATGAAAGGCTGTTGATGCTTATTCTCTGTAACTAAGAATTTTTACCTTTTGGGGGAAAAAAAAGCATTGCTATGAACTAATGAATTGAAACTTCATTTACTCATTGTAAATACACTATTGTGCAAAAAAAAATTTTTTCACTCAATTGAATTGCTAGTGTTAACTGAATTTTGTCTAGACACCATTTCTGTTGATGAAATAAAGACATATCATTATGCATTGTAAACTGATTTTCTCTGCCTCTGATCCCTGTGTTCCAAATTACGGAGTGAGAAACCTCAGGAAATCTTTTTTCCCAGAGGCCGTTTCTCTTCCTCTAGTTTGGACTCTTACTTGCTACCTGCTTAATCTGATTAGAAATCTTTGAAATTTGATAATACTAATGTGGTCCCTAAATTCTGAATTTAAAAAATTCCTAGTGCTTGTGAGAGTAGATAAAAGGCTTTAAACCCAATTTCTCGGTTTTTATATTGTGCTATCACTATGCAGAATGTTACCACAGGAAAAAACTGGGTGATGGGTATCATTTCTTGCAACTGCATGTGAATCTGCAATTATATCCAAAAAAGGTTTAATTTTTTAAAAAAACTAAATGAAAATAAATGAGGAAAAATAAACCAACACCAAGAGGCAATGAGTTGTAAGGAAAGATGTTTAGAATTGTGGCTGAGGAATCCATACAGTCACGCATTGGTGAGTGAGGGGGTACGTCCTGAGAAATGCATCCTTACACGATTTCATATTGTGAGAACATCAGGGTGTGCCACACCAACCTAGATGTGAAAGCCTACGACACACCTAGACCATGCTTCTAGGTTGTAAACTTGTGCAGCGTGTAATTGTACTGGATATGGTAGGCAATTGTCACACCAGGGTGAGTATTTGTGTATGTTAATACAGAAAAGGTGCAGTAAAAATAGGCTGTTATAATCTTACAAAACCATTGTTGCGTTCCATCATTGACTGAAAACATGGTTATGCTATGCATGACTGTACAGTTTAAAAGGTGTATTCTGGCCGGGCGCGGTGGCTCAAGCCTGTAATCCCAGCACTTTGGGAGGCCGAGGTGGGTGGATCACGAGGTCAAGAGATCGAGACCATCCTGGTCAACATGGTGAAACCCCGTCTCTACTAAAATTACAAAAAATTAGCTGGGCATGGTGGCGTGTGCCTGTAATCCCAGCTACTCAGGAGGCTGAGGCAGGAGAATTGCCTGAACCCAGGAGGCGGAGGTTGCGGTGAGCCGAGATCGCGCCATTGCACTCCAGCCTGGGTAACAAGAGCGAAACTCCATCTCAAAAAAAAAAAAAAAAAAAAAGGTGTATTCTAAAAGTGTATTTGATAGTTATGTCTTGGATTTTGATGTAAACAGAAAACAAGATATTGAATGGTGGGCAGGTTGAGTGACAGTGAGCAAACACTGGACTGGAGCTCGGAGGTGAGGGAAAGCCAGTAGGACAGAGCCGGGCGGCTGAGCTGTCAGTGAGGCTGTGAGTAACGAGTGCTTGCGCACAGCGTCAGGCAGGGCAGGGCAGGGCTGCCGAGATCCCTGTTTCGAGAAGTGCCTGCAACCGCCAGATGGCAAAACCGAAAACCTGCCAATTTCTGCTCCCTCAGGCGAGTCTTCATGGGCACTTAAGGAGTCAAGGAAGGCTTCCTGAGAGCAGGTGATGGGTTTTCCAAATGTGTGTTGCTCTGAAAACATCACAGTCATAACATTTTAGGTACAAGAGGTAGATTACCTATGCCTGAAGACATGAAGTTAATCCACTCTAAGAAAAACAGGTGAGTCATTGTCTCAAAATTATCTGTGGGAAAACGTAATTTAGAACTGATGGTCATTTGCACCTTTAACCCTGACATTTGCTCTCGCGATACAAATGACACTGATGCTTTGAAGCAAAGTAAACCTCATCAGCTGTCGTGTCCTGCAAAACAGGCATCCCCAACCTCTGGGCCGCAGACTAGTCCATGGCCTGTTAGGAACAGGCTGCCCAGCAGGAGGTGAGCAGCTGGGGAGTGAACATTACTGCCTGAGCTCCACCTCCTGCCCCATCAGCGGTGGCATTAGATTCTCGTAGCACAAACCCCACTGTGAACTGTTCATGTGAGGGATCTAGGTTGCAGCTCCTTATGAGACTCTAATGCCTGATGATCTGAGGCGGAATGGTTTCCTGAAAACATCCTCCTACCCCACTACCTCTGGTTCGTGGAAAAATTGTATTCCATTATACCAGACCCTGGTGCCAAAAAGGTTGGGGATTGCAGCTGCAAAAGAGCTTTTTTTTTTTTTTTTTTTTTTTTTTTTTTGAGACAGTCTCACTCTTTCAGAGTGCAATGGCGTGATCTTGGCTCACTGCAACCTCCACCTCCCGGTTTCAAGCGATTCTCCTGCCTCAGCCTCCTTAGTAGCTGGGACTACAGGCCCATGCCACCAAGTCCAGCTAATGTTTTGTAGTTTTAGTAGAGATGGGGTTTCACCATGTTAGCCAGGATGGTCTTGATCTCCTGACCTCATGATTGGCCTGCCTCGGTCTCCCAAAGTGCTGGGATTACAGGTGTGAGCCACCGTGCCCGGCCTACAAAAGAGCTATTAAGCACTGTCCAGCCCCAGGTGGACAGCAGCCATTTTCTTTCCTACTTTACATGTGCTTCTTACAGGAAACTTGCATCTCCCTCTGGGGCACAGTGAGGACTGTTCCCTCTACACCAGGCCCTGCCTGCAGTTTTGTTATATTTGGAAAGACCTGAGCTGTTCTTTAAAATTATTTTAGAATCTTTCACTCTTCTCCACCCCCCACCTCATCCCACTCTACCTCACCAGTTGGGATGCATTAGCAAGACTGTACTTAAAAGTTTAACACCAGTTGGTGAAGATGCCATGAGCAGAAATGGGTTTCCAATTCTTACTGAGCACCTATGTCTTCCTGGTACAGGCAAACACAATACTTCCTGGTGTCAAAAAATCAAGGCCCAAAGAGATAGAGGTAGCCACACATCCCATTATGGAAGTGTCTTTCATTTCACTCAAGAGCATGGCACCTCCTGTCTCCACACCTGTCCCTGGTTCCTGCAGATCCTGACACATGCCTGCCACTGGCCCACTTAGCCACAAAGAGGCATTGCTGATTCTCCGTGGCTAGTTCTTACTCTTCCCTCTTGAAGATAAGTGCATACCTGAGACAGTGCCCTTCATCCCAAAGCAGTGAATGGAAACCTTCAGAGACACTGATGCTAGGAGTCACTGAAAACATTACATTTTACACTGGGCCCTCCAGCCTTTGTTTTTTCTTCTTTTTAGAGACAAGGCCTTGCTATCTTACCCAGGCTGGAGTGCAGTGGTTATTCACTGGCATGATCAAAGTGCACCGCAGCTGTCAACTCTTGGCTGCAAGAATCCTCTCACCTCAGCCTCCCAAGTTGCTGGGGCTACAGGCAGGCCACCATGCCCAGCTCAAACTTGTTTTTTTAACCTCCATTTGTGCCGTGTTGTTGACAACCCAGTGAAGACTTTTCAGAGTGAAAAAAAAGATTGAAATTACCAAAAACATTGCCATAGAGGCCTCTGAAACCTATTGACAAACATATGACAAAAGATGACAGAAAGTGAATAAGGACTAAAGATTGGAAAATTGGAAGCAATGGGTAAAGTATTGCCTTTGGCGTTTATACATAAATATTCATTCAAGCAATACTGTATTACATACTGAGCATCCAAGATGTCAAATACCTTATCCTTATAGCTTTCACAGGCTAGTCAGGCAGAGAGACGTACAAATAAACCATTGCCCAGGGGCTGCTGACTTTTACAGACAGGAGAACAAGGCTTTCTGGAAGGACTGTGGGCCTCAGAGCAGCTGGATATGGATTTGAATTCCAGCAGGCTGTGTGATCTTTAACTGTGGAGAAAGTTAATCTCTTTGAGCCTTGTCTGAACTATAAAATGAGAACGAACAATAATAATTTGACACCCTTGTATAAGGTATAAATAATGTGAGCACATGGAATATAGCATACCCCTTTAAGGCACTTTTTGGGACGGGCACAGTGGCTCACACCTGTAATCTAAGTAAGTGCTATGGGGAGCTGAGGCAGGAGGATCTCTTGAGGCCAGGAGTTCCAAACTAGCCTGGGAAACATAGCAAGACCTCATTTCTAAAAAAAAAGAAAAAAAAATTTAATTAGCTGGGAGTGGTGGTGCACCTCTATAGTGCCAGCTAGTAGGAAGGCTGAGGTGGGAGACTTGCTTGAACCTGTGAGGCGGAGGTTGCAGTGAGCTCAGATCAGCCAAGTAGCAACCAGCTGAGCAGCTTCATGGGTTGGCTAGTCAGTGCACATCACAGGGCACTCTCCTGGATGGCTCAGGACCACTGGGAGGGTGAGCGGGGTGAGGAAGACATGCTGGCTTCTACTGATCCCAGGAAGCTCCTGGTGGGGCACAATCATGGCATCACCACTACCCATGAACAATCCCAGCAGGATACAAAAAGAACATGCGAGTGTTTGCCAGTGTTTTAATCAATATTTTATTTCCGTGGCATTGATGAATTAAAAATCCAACTGGTTCATCCCCGAGAAATGAACTGATGAGAGGAAAAGCATGGAAAGTTTCTTGCCAACCTCTCCTTTATAGACAGGAAGCACATCTGACCTGACGCTGAGCGCAAAGCTCCAGGCCTGCTCTGGACCCATGTTTAAGGGGCCATCGGCTACTTTTGCTGCCACTGCAGAGCTGAGGTACTCTCTTGCAAAATATCCCACCAGGCTGTGCTGGGACTGGGGAAAAGGTGACATATCCCAATCCTCCTACTCGAGACAGAGCCGCTCTTGCCCCTAGATCTCCTCTGACAGTGTACAGCTCCTCACTGCCCGAGCATCAGACCTGCCTCAAGCAGTGTGGCCCAGCAAGGAAGTGAGAATCTGTCCCCAGCCCTCATAAGGGAAGGGTCTCCTGTGGATGTGACATGGCCCTTCACCTGGTGGGTGTCTGCGGAGGATGTGGGTCCCAAAGCGCTTCCTGTAGTTTGAGCTGACAAAGGCACGACTCTCCTCCTGCAGATAACAGCTGCTCCTGATGCATTATTTTTTCATAATAGACGAAAGTTCTAGAAGCATGTTCTGAAAGAGATAGGAAATCAAAAAACAAACAAAACAGACTCAAAGGACTTGTAAGAGTCAGCCCTACCCACCCACCTGGGATTCTATATATGTCACAAATGCTGGGGATCAGAGAGCTGCTGCAGACAGCAGCTGTCCCTGTGTTTCCCCGCAGGTGAACGTCCGTCCATGTAAGAGGTGGTGCCCGATAGCATTACAGTGAAAATTCCGGTTCCTTCCTGCTGCCTCCTCTTCCTCCTCCTCCCTACTGTTGTGCTTTTTGTTGTTTTGTGCAAAAATTCAGGCCTAAAACAAAAAAGTCAATTTGTTCCTAAGCTCCATCTTAGTCCCTTTACAATTAGCCAGATTTTTTGACTTTGGATAATGTGGAAAGTGAACTCATTCAAATACAGAATTGTCCATTTTGTAACAGTCTATCTCTGATGCTAAAAATATGCTAAACTCAGGAGGCCATGTGCCGGAAGAGCGAGGGGCAGCCATGGATGAGGAAGCAGGAGCTTGAGCTGAGTCAGACAGGCTAAGGATCAAATTCGAGCTTACTTGCTCATCCAATAAATATTAATGTATCCCCCGCTACATGCCAAGGACTGTGTTTCACACAACCTAATTGTGTGATTTAGGACAACACCTATTTCCTTATCTGTAAACTAGAAATTAGCACATGGGTACAGAGAGGAAGTCCACAGCGGTGTCCAGACCATGATCCAGCCCTCAATAAAGCGGTGTCCTTCCTCATCTTCTTCACATTCTTTGGTAATTGATAAATTGTGTAAAACTTCTCAGCCAAAGGTTCAACAAATTATAACAATCCACCCTCCAAACAGCCACCTCATAATCCTTGTTAATAATGAGTTGGGTTGGGCGCAGTGGCTCATGCCTGTAATCCTGGCACTTGAGAAGGCTGAGGCAGGAGGATTGTTTGAGCCCTGGAGTTCAAGGTTGCAGTGAGCCATGATGGAGCCACTGCACTCCAGCCTGGGTGACAGAGTGAGACCCTGTCTCTAAAAAATTGAAGTAAAATAAATAATAATGTTGAGTTAAAAATTACCTTCCCAAATGAGACAAAGAACCTAGAAGTCAAAGAGATTGTTCATAATATAAAATTAAAAGTTTAAAGATGTCATAAATGTGGAAAAGGGACAAGCACACTGGGGAAAAAAATATTTCCATGTCAGTATAGACAAGAGGTTAATATGATACCAGATAAGAGCTCCTAGAGGCTGGACGTGGTGGCTCACACCTGTAATCCCAGCACTTTGGGAGGCCAAGGCGGGCGGATCACCTGAGGTTGGGAGGTTGAGACCAGCCTGACCAACATGGAGAAACCCTCCATGTTGTACTTTTAGAAATTTTGTACTAAAAATACAAAATTAGCCAGGCATGGTGGCATGTACCTGTTCAGGAGGCTGAGGTAGGAGAATCACTTGAACCCGAGAGGCAGAGGTTGCAGTGAGCCTAGATTGTACCACTGCACTCTGGCCTGGGGGGCAGAGCAACACCCGGTCTCAAGAAAAAAAAAAACAATGACAATTCATGGTAGAAATACAGATAGCCAATAAACATATGTACAATCTTAGTAGTAATCACAGAAATGTAAATTAAAGACAGGGATGGGGAAGGGAGTAAGATAATGTCTGCTGTTGGCAAGAGTATGAAGAAATGGGTGCTATGCTGGTGAGAGGGTAAGTTGGAATAGTCCTCCCTGAGAAAAAATCGGCAGCATTTATCAAAACAAAATGTAGCCAGGTCTGGTGGCTCATGCCTGTATTCCCAGTGCTTTGGGAGGTCAAGGTAGGAGGATCGCTTGAGCCCAGGAAGTCGAGACTACAGTGAGCTACGATTGTACCTCTATACTCCAGCTTGGGCAACGGAACAAAACCAGGCCTCTTAAAAAAAAAAAAAAAAAAAAAACAAAGCAAGCTGGGTATAGTGCCTCATGCCTGTAATCCCAGCACTTTGGGAGGCCAAGGTGGGTGGATTACGAGGTCAGGAGATCAAGACCATCTGGCCAACATAGTGAAACCCCATCTCTACTAAAAAATACAAAAAAATTAGCTGGGCGTGGTGGCACACGCCTGTAGTCCCAGCTACTCAGGAGGCAAAGGCAGGAGAATTGCTTGAACCCAGGAGGCAGAGATTGCAGTGAGCCAAGAAAGCACCACTGCACTGTAGCCTGGGTGACACTGTGAGAGTCCATCTCAAAAAAATAAATAAATAAAAACAAAAACCCATCACTAATCATCCATGAAATGCAAATCAAAACCACAATGAGCTATCATCTTACCCCAATTAGAATGGCTACTATTGAAAAGACAGAAAACACAAATAGATGCCGGTGAGGATGTGGAAAAAGGGAACTCTTTTTTTTTAGTCTCCGCTAGTCCTTTGGGGACAGAGTTTCGCTCTTGTTGACCCAGGCTGGAGTGCAATGGCGCAATCTCGGCTCACCGCAACTTCTGCCTCCTGGGTTCAGGCAATTCTCCTGCCTCAGCCTCCTGAGTAGCTGGGATTACAGGCACGCGCCACCATGCCCAGCTAATTTTTTGTAGTTTTAGTAGAGACGGGGTTTCACCGTGTTGACCAGGATGGTCTTGATCTCTTGACCTCGTGATCCACCCGCCTCGGCCTCCCAAAGTGCTGGGATTACAGGCTTGAGCCACCGCGCCCGGCCGGAAAAAGGGAACTCTTATACACGATTGGCAGGTTTGTAAATTAGTATGGCCTCTATGGAAAACAGTATGGAGATTTCTCAAAAACCTTAAAGCAGAACTACCATATGATCGAGCAGTCCCACTACTGGATAAAGGAAATCAGTATAGCAAAGGGATATCCGCACTCCCGTGTTTATCATAGCACTATTCACAATATGAAATCAACCCAAGTGTCCATCAACAGACAAATGTATAAAGAAAAGGTGGTATATTACACAATGAAATACTATTTGGCCATATAAAAGAATAAAATCATGTCATCTGCAGAAACATGGGTGGAACTGGAGGTCATTAAGTTAAGCAAAATAAGGCAGGCACAGAAAGGCAAAACTCACGTGTTCTCACTCATGTGAACACTAAAAACGTTGATGTCATTGAGGTAGAGAGTGGAATGATAGATACTAGAGGCTGGAAAGGGCATGTGGGTGGGAGGGGGGTGAAGACAGGTTGGTCAAAGATACACACATACAGTTAGATAGAAAGTTCTAATGTCTGCTGGGCGTGGTGGCTCAACCCTGTAATCCCAGTACTTTGGGAGGCTGAGATAGATGGATCATGAGGTCAGGAGTTCAAACCAGCCTGGCCAAGATGCTGAAACCCCATCTCTACTAAAAATACAAAAATTAGCCAGGAGCGGTGGCACATGCCTGTAATCCCAGCTACTCGGGAGGCTGAGGCAGGAGAATTGCTTGAACCTGGGTTGCAGAGGTTGCAGTGAGCCGAGATCTCACCATTGCACTCTGTCTCAAAAAAAGAAGAAAGAAAGTTCTAATGTCTGAAAGCAGAGCAGGGCGACTCTAGTACAACAATGTATTATATAATTCCAAGTAGCTAAAAGAATTTGAAATGTTCCCAACACATAAGAATGATAAATATTCAAATTGATGAATATCCCAATACCATGACATGATCATTATACATTCTATGATGCAACAAAATATCACATGTACCTCATGAATGTAAAATATCACATATCAATTAAACATATGTTTTAATAAAAATAAAAAACAGGCCGGGCATGGTGGCTCACTCCCGTAATCCCAGCACTTTAGGAGGCTGAATCACTTGAGGTTGCTTTGAATATCTGTTTACTTTTCTGTACTGTGAGAAAAGGGACTGTGTTGTTCTGTTAGCTGTTTTATCCCAGCACCCAGCATACAGTGCCTGGTATCCAGTAAGCATTCGAAAAACACATCATGGGCCAGGCGTGACGGCTCACACCTGTAATCCCAGCACTTTGGGAGGCCGAGGTGGGTAGATTACTTGAGCCCAGGAGTTCAAAGCTACGGGGAGCCATGATCATGCTACTGCCTTGGAGCCTGGGTAACAGAGCAAGATCCTGTTTCAAAAAACAAAAACAAAAAATTAATTAATTAATTAAGAAATAACAGATTTGGGGATGGTAAAAAGACAAAAATAAGACAGGAAATTTCTCTTTTTGGTCTATATATTTGTGTTGCCTGAATTTTTACAATTTAAACACTTATTTGTCCAAAACAAATATTAAGGAAACAAGTTTCTTATTTAAAACTGTGGTCTAGGTACTACAGATTATATGGTATTAGGAAAGGGAAAATGTTTCTCTGTTTTTCTAGGAGCAAATCTCAGTGCATTCTTCATCTCCCTAACATCCCAAAAGATTGGGAGAGTTCGCAGGGCAACTTTCTTCCTAATGTCAAAATCTCCTTCCTCTACAGCCATAATTCTGAACGCTGGCTGCAAATTAGAATCACCTGGGAGCTTTACAAAGAAAAGAAGGAAGGAAGGAAGGAAGGCAGGGATGGAGGGAGGGAGGGAGAAGAAAGGAGAGAAAGAAAGAGAAAGAAAAAAAGAAAGAAGAAAGGAAGGGAGGAAGGAGGGAGGGAGGGAGGGAAGGAAAGAAGGGAGGGAGGGAGGAAAGAGAAAAAGAAGGAAAGAGAGAAAGAGGAAGGAAGAAAGAGGGAGGGAGAATGGGAGGGAGGGAGGGAGGAGGAAAGGGAGGGAGAGAAGAAAAGGAAAGAAAATCATGGCTCTAGCAGATAGCTTTCTGACCTTCTAAAACACAATAGATTCTCATCACAGGACAATTCTCTGTAAGCAACAGCCTAAGTGGGCAAACAACTATGGTTCTATCAGGAGTCATTTCACTCTGAAATGTCAACTACTGTAATCAGTATATATCTGACTGAGTCATAGAAATTCTGCCATCTTGAACCTAATACAACAAAATAGGCAGTTTACAGTCCATTTATTGAAAGTAGAGGATTATTTGTTTGCTAAACTAATTTCTTTTTTTCTTTCTCTCTCTTTTTTTTTTAAGAGACAGGATCTCACTGTGTTGCCCAGGTTGGGCTTGAATTCCTGACCTCAAGCCATCCTCCCAGCTTGGCCTCCCAAAGTGCTGGGATTACAGGCATGAGCCACCACACTCAACCCCTTACACTAATTTCTAATGAAAGATCCCTCTGTTTACAAGAAGCACCATGTGTCAGCCACTGGTCTGTGGAGATGAGAGCTGTGGCCTCAATTCCCAAGTGTTTCCATCATTTGGGGGGTGAAGTAGACTGTCAACTCTATAATAAGCTTGGGAAAAGGTGACTATTATTAGGAAAGCTCTGTGGCCAAAGGCATTTTTTTTATAATTCCTAGAAACATAAAGAACAAAGAAGGAAGAAAAAAATGAAATAAGAAAGAAGGTTCCAGTCTGGCATGTAAGGCCCTTGGAAGTAACCACTCTGCCCCAGCAACAAATAGAAATCTGAACAAACTAAAAAGTCAGCAATTCTTCTTAGATCTGTTGGAGAAGAGGGGTTACTGCACAAACTACTGCCTTCAAAATTAGAAAGTCTAGGGCATAAAAGATTGAGACCCAGTCATTGGACTATGGAATGTTTCCCCTCCCCACATTCCTTACCACCACACCACTAAAGGTCTTTCTCTTTCCTTTTTCTTGAGACAGGGTCTCACTCTGACTCCCAGGCTGAAGTGAAGTGGCACAGTCCTGGCCACTTGGGAGGCTGAGGTAAGAGAATTGCTTGAGCCTGGGAGGTTGAGGTGGCAGTAAGCCATATCCATGTCACTGCACTCCAGCTTGAGGAACAGAGTGAGACCCTGTCGCAAGAAAAAAGAGAGAGAGAGAGTTTTGCCATGTTGCCCAGGCTGGTCTCGAGCTCCTGAGCTCAAGGGATCAACCTGCCTTGATCTCCTAAAGTGCTGGCATCCCAGGTGTAAGCCACTTAAGATTTTTTTCGTCTCTACAAAATATTGAGATTTCAACCAAAAAAGCACAAAGCATACTAAAGGTAAAAAAAAAAAAAAAAAAGTTTGAAGAGACTGAATGAGCATGAGAATCAGAGTCAGATAGGGCACAAATGTTGGAATTATCACACCAGGAATTTAAAACTATGATTAATATGCTAAGGCCGCTAATGGAAAAAGTAGACAATATATAAGAACAGGTAGATAATGTAAGTTAGGAGATGAAAAGTCTAAGAAAGAATCACAAAAAAGTGCTAGAGATCAAAAACACTGTAAAAAAAATAAAGAATGCCTTTGATGGGCTCGTTAGTAGACTGGACACAGCTAAGGAATGAATCTCTGAGCTTGAGGATATAAAAATAAAAAATTCCAGGACTGAAAAACAAAGACAGAAAACACTAAAGCAAACAAACGAAAACAAAATAGAACAGAATACCCAAGAATTGTGGGACAATTACAACAGGAATAACACACATATAAGCCAGAAGAAGAAACAGAAAGAAAGAGAAGCAATATTTGAAGCTAAAGTACTAATATGCTCCTAAATCTGATGTCAGACACCAACCCACACATCCAGGAAGTCCAGAGAACACCAAATGGGATAAACACACCAACACACACACACACACACACACACACACACACACTACATTTAGGCTTATCATATTCAAATGTCAGAAAATCAAACAGAAAAAAGTATATATTGAAAGAAGACAGGGGCCAGGCACGGTGGCTCACGCCTGTAACCTCAGGCTTTGGGAGTCCAAAGCAGGCAGATGATCACAAGGTCAGGAGATCGAGACCATCCTGGTTAACATGATGAAACCTCATCTCTACTAAAAATACAAAAAATTAGCCAGGTGTGGTGGCTCGCACCTGTAGTCCCAGCAAGATTTCAGGATATAAGGTTAATGTGCAAAAGTCTATGACTTTCCTACATACCAGCAATGAACAAATAAAATGTGAAATTAAAAGCATATGACCAGGCACGATGACTCACGTCTGTAATCCTAGCACTTTGGGAGGCTGAGGCAGGTGGATCACAAGGTCAGGAGATCGAGACCGTCCTGGCTAACACAGTGAAACCCTGTCTTTACTCTGTTTCTTCTTCTGGTTTATATGCATGTTATACCTGTTGTAACTGTCCCACAGTTCTTGGGCATTCTGTTCTATTTTGTTTTTGTTTGTTTGTTTTAGTCTTTTTTATCTTTGTTTTTCAGTCCTGGAGGTTTTTTATTTTTATATCTTCAAAAATACAAAAAATAATTAGCTGGGCATGGTGCCGTGTGCCTGTGGGTCCCAGCTACTCAGGAGGCTGAGGCAGGAGAATTGCTTGAACCCAGGAGGCAGAGGTTGAAGTGAGCTGAGATTGCACCTCAAGACTACACTCCAGCCTGGGTGACAGAGTGAGACTCCATCTAAAAAAAAAAAAAAGTTACATTTCCTCAGTGTAAATTATCTTTTACTCCTACTTATATTTATAAATACAATAAAGTCCATACAGAAAAGAAAAGAGAGAGCTCATCCACTTCAGCTTCATCACCTTCTCTCCAGGATTCTGAACTTGGCTGGCCTCTCCCAAAAAAATAAACTGAAGAATTAAGAAAATCCATCTCAGGCCGGGCGCGGTGGCTCACGCCTGTAATCCCAGCACTTTGGGAGGCCGAGGCGGGTGGATCACGAGGTCAAGAGATCGAGACCATCCTGGTCAACATGGTGAAACCCCGTCTCTACTAAAAATACAAAAAATTAGCTGGGCATGGTGATGCGTGCCTGTAATCCCAGCTACTCAGGATGCTGAGGCAGGAGAATTGCCTGAACCCAGGAGGCGGAGGTTGCAGTGAGCCGAGATCGCGCCATTGCACTCCAGCCTGGGTAACAAGAGCGAAACTCCGTCTCAAAAAAAAAAAAAAAAGAAAATCCATCTCACCTAAAAACTGCTGTATCTCCCTCAACAATACAAAGGCTTCTCTTGCATGGAAGGTACAGAAAAAAGGAAATGGTGAAAATTGTATTTCTGACTTTGCAAATGCAAATAAGAAGCAGTGGATGGTCTGAAGGTAATGAGTTATCCCAATGGATTGTTCACAGTCAGTTACAGATTGAACTTGTTCTACTCTTTTCCCCCTTCTCACTATTGCACTTAACAGGAAAGAGGGAAGGGAAGGGAGGTGGAGGGGAAGGGGAAGGGGAAGGGGAAAGGGAAGGGAAGGGAAAAAGGAAGGAAGAGAGGGAGGAGAAAGAAAGAAAGAAGAAAAAGAAAAGAAAGAAAGAAAGAAGAAAGAAAGAAAGAAAAATTTTTAAAAAGAAGTAGCTGCCATTGGCCAAATAATTCTATTTTTTTTATTTTTAGAGACAGAGTCTCACTCTGTTGCCCAAGCTGGAATGCAGTGGCATGATCTTGGCTCACTGCAGCCTCAACCTTCCAGTCAAGTGATCCTCCCAAGTAGTTGGGACCACAGGCATCCCCCACCACACCTGGCTAATTTTTTTTTTTTTTTTTTGAGAAACAGGGTTTCATCATGTTCCCCAGGCTGGTCTTGAACTCTTGAGCTTAAGTGATTCCCTACCTTGGCCTCCCAAATTGCTGGGATTATAAGCATGAGCCACCATGCCTGGCCCCAAATTATTCTAAAATAATGGTTCTTAACCCTGGCTGCACATTGCACTCACCATGGGAGTTTTAAAAATATTGATTCCTGAATCCTACCCACAGAGATTCTGGTTTTATTATAATTGGAGGGTCCTGGACACGATGGTTTTTAAGCCTCTCAGATGGCTTTAATATGTAGCACAGGTTAAGAACCCTGCTCTAGTTTGGCATAGAGTTCTAAGCACCCATACATTGATCCTAAGCATAGTCTTCTGAATAAATGGCTGATCACTGACAAGAAAAAGATATCAGCTTGAAAGAAGCATTTAGTAAAAATCCAGGTAGGTTGATTTGCTCTCATGGTATGGCTGTAGTACAGTAACATCAGTATCTAAACCCACAGGAGATGTAAAACTGGGGCAGAGGGATTCAGTCATTATTAACACAAAGAATGGAACAAAGGAAGAAACAAGCATGTGAGCTCAACTCGGACGCTCTCCCACAAACCTTGGGGGAATTTTCTCTGTAATGGAAACAGTTGACTATTGGGAGCAGTGAGTAAGCAAGTGTCATCCTTTGTTCCAGAACTGAGAAAAATCCACAGTAAATATCCATTTCATGTTCACAGCGTCTGGGAAATGTTGATCCCACAGTGGTTTTTCATAGAACAAAATTAAAATCAATACAATATTGATTTTTGTCTTTGTAAAATATATCACCAAATATTTGTATACGACTTTGAAATGTCAAAGGTATTAAAACAATGAAGTACACCCTCCTTTTTTGGTAAGATGGGGGCAACTCAAGGTTACAAATGATTCCTCCTCTGGACCGTTTTCCACACTGTGACAGAAGGGCTTTCTAAACTGCAGTTCTGATTCGGTCCCTTCTCTGCTCCACATCCTCTGTCAGTTCCCTATGGCTTCCTTACAGAGCCTCCATGCCCACTCCTCAGCCTTCCCTCCCTCTGCCCCCTCCTACCACCCTGTGCTCTAGCCGCATGCAGCTCCTCAGACAGCACTGCTGTGTCTTGCCTCTTAGCTTTTGTCTGCGCTTCTCCCTCTACCAGGATGGCTTCTTTCATGTGCCCCAGTCCTCCCGGTTTTGGAAACACTTGTCACATTTTTCAAGATTTAGTTCAAAGTAACTTCAACTATGAACTTTTCTCTGACCTATCCATATGACCACTCCCTCCTTTGCTCACTCATTCCCACTAACATGACATCGTACACTTGATATATTTACATGTTTACCTGTCAAATTTTCCTTCTACACTCTAAGCCCTTTGATGTCAGAGACTGTATTTTATCCATTTATATGCCCAGTACTTATAAAGGTGTTTGGTATAAAGTAAGTATTCTCTAAGTTTATTTTATGAATCGAATTTAACTGAATGTATTGAATGAATATTTTATCTCTCCATAAATAATCTCCCTCTCCATCTGCCTCTCTGTCAACACAAATATACATACACACCCCAGGAGTGATGAAAGAAAAAAGCATCCAGATTGGAACAGCTCTTGTGATAGTCCCATGATCGGTAGGGCTGTCTGTCTTACCATTGATGTTCTGTGCCCAGTGACTGAAGGCAGAGGTGAGGAGCTGTTTTCCCGGTGAGGAAAATCCAAGCAGGAGCTATTCTGAGAACTAGCGCTCTCTGAGTCACTGTGCAGATGTCGCTTTTCAGACAGCAATCTGGACAGAAAGCTGCCCTTGCGACTGCCTGGGTGAGATCTGTCTATCCAGAGCCCACTCTCTCTCATGCTGCCTTCACTGTCTCTGCAGTGACTATGAAGATCTGTGAGAGGCTCACCTGAGGGCTCCAGGTCCTGGGACTGCTCCCAGGTTCCTATTGCATGGGATGGACAGTTTCTAGGGGCCATAGTTGTACCTAACCAGGACTGGGATATTGTATTCTGTAAGCCAAATGAGGAATAGTCTGATTGCTGTCCCAGGTGCTGATTTCCACCACTGCCAGCCCAGGGACAAGGGCTGTGAACATGGAGCTGTCCGCTGAGCTGATCCTTCTCAGACCAGTCTTTTTTCCCATTGGAAGGGTCTACTTCAAGTTGCCTGGGCTGTGGGATTTGCCACATGGTTTTAGACTTTGGAACATTAACTCGAATGACTTGCTGTTGATTGTTAGCTTGAAGTGGAGAGATTCTTTCAGGCAAGGAAGAACAAATCATACACTGCTGGGCCACTGAATATTTCTTCAAATGGAATGGAGGAGGGCCTGTTTCATCCTCAATGCCCTCACTGCTGGATTTCTTATAAAGTGTTCTCATAATTTTTCTAATGCCCAGATGAAATATTTCCAGTATGTTGAGTAACAAGGAAATGGCTGCAATGCTGTGCATAAAAAGCATGAAAATTGTCTTCTCAGTGGGCCTGGATACAAAGCAATCCACTGCATTGGGGCAAGGAGGTTGAGTGCATTTGTAAAGGGGGTGCATTTGAAACCCATAAAGGATATATTGGCCTATCATGAATCCTACTTCCAGTACAGATCTGGTCAAGATGTGTAAGACATAAGTACGCAGCAGACATCCTTTCAGAGGGACTTTATGGATCCTCTTCTGCTCCTCTAGCCTCCTCAGTTCCCTATCTATCCTTTGCTGCTCCTCCAAGTCAAGCTCTGGATTCTCCATCTGGGCTCTAAGGTGTGACTTTTTCCTCTGCCTCTCTTTCTCAAAGGCCCTGAGCCTATAAAGTGCATGGCCCATATAGACCAAAGAAGGAGAAGACACGAAGATGATCTGTAAAACCCAGAACCGGATCAAAGAGATAGGGAAGGCATCATCATAACAGATATTGTTGCAACCTGGCTGCCGGGTGTTGCAGGCAAATGCTGACTGTTCGTCATCCCAGACATCCTCAGCAGCCACACGAAGTACCAACATTCGGAAGATGAAAAGGATGGTCAGCCAGATTTTCCCCACTATGGTTGAGTGGGAGTGAACTTCCTCTAGGATGCCACCCAATAAGTTCCAATCCCCCATGGTTAAAGACTAATGTCTGAAATATACAGAAAACAGAGATTAATAGTACCCATGGTTGTAATATATAGACACAGACTCAAAAATATAGCAGGTTCTTTTGTATGTCTGCAAAACTATGAAGGATCTTCCAGCCCTAATATTTACAGCCCATGCTTAAAATAAGATATTTCTTAAGATATTAATTTTTGAAAAAACACTAAAGACCCCACCATTTCACCAAGTTTCCATCCTATCCTCTTTTACTCCCCCCACACAGATGCCTGTTATTCTAGTATACTAATAGGCCTCCGTATTTGCACAATTGATTCTAATTGCACCATTGTATTCATTTTTCTATCCATATGAGATGCTCTATTTACCATACATCTGACATGATCTTAAAGGAGTCTCAATTTCTCAGGAAGTATTCCCTAACCATCCCAAGTTGTAATTTTCCCATTCCAGAATTCTCACAACATTATTGTTAATACTATTCATCTGGGACTGTGCCTAAATGAGTTTTGTGATGGTTGTGGCTTATGTTCCCCTTCCTGGAAGTACCCTTGCAGATAGAGACTCTAAAGCATGTTGCTCATTGCACACAGAAGCCTTCAACATATAATAGTGAACAGAATTGTCTTTTCACTTTAAAATTCTGTTCCTTTACCCTATCACCAAAATAACCATCAACAGCCAAAATAAAGTAAATCCTCATGTTATGTTATACAGGGCTTTCACTGCAAGACAAAATATAGGTAAAGAAAATATAAATCAATCAAGTAAACCCTCAGGAACTGGCTCATATCAGGGTAGCAGCAAAGATTAGGCAGACACAGACACAATAACACATAATTACATCCATTAAGCCACATCTGGAACATCATGTTTTCCTGGAATTTTTGCTAACTTAGAAGAAAAGTGAATATAAACTGCTTCTCTAGCAAGCTTAGGATCTGGGAAACAATCCAGGTGTAGCTGACATGAACAGTTACTTCGTTTATCCCAAAAAGCTGGTGTTTTTCAAGGTTCAGTGAAAAAACTTAGTAGGTTAAAGTTTTCCAAGATGTGGAAGGCTTCTAGATAAAAAAGATATAGAGGAAAAATAGGAAAGCATTATTAAGTTAAAATAGATAATGAGGCCAGGCACGGTGACTTACACTTGTAATCCTAGCACTTTGGGAGGCCGAGGCGGGCAGATCACTTGAGGTCAGGAATTTGAGATTAGCCTGGCCAAATGGCAAAACCCTGTCTCTACTAACAATACAAAAATTAGCCAGGTGTGGTGGTGCACATCTGTAATCCCAGCTACTCAGGAGGCGAAGGCAGGAGAATTGCTTGAACCCAGGGTGGGGCAGAGATTGCAGTGAGCTGAGATCATGCCACTTCACTCCAGTCTGGGTGAAAGAGCAAAACTCTGTCTCAGAAAACAAAAAAAGACAATGAAACAATTATCCCCTTCCATAATTCATTCATTCAGTAATATTTGCTAACATCTTTCTATTGGCCAGGTGGAGTGGCTCATACCTGTAATCCCAACACATTGGGAGACTGAGGTGGGTGGATCACTTGAGGTCAGGGGTTCAAGACCAACCTGGCCAACATGGTGAAACTCCGTCTCTACTAAAAATACAAAACTTAGCTGAGCATGGTGGTGCATGCCTAAAATCCTAGCTACTCAGGAGTATGAGGCAGGAGAATTGCTTGAACCCAGGAGGCAGAGGTTGCAGTGAGCCAAGGCCTGGGAGACAAAGCAAGACTCTGTCTCAAAAAACAAAATAAAGAAACTCAAACGGCTATCGCCTAGGCATTGTTCTAGATGCCAGGAATTCAAATAACAGGATATATTTGGTCCCCAATCTCACAGTACTTGATCACTAAGGACTCCCACTTAATCTATAAAATGAACCAAGGCTGATAATACAAAAATGAATGTCAACCCCAAAAAAAATAAGAGAAAAAACTTGGAATCCTCAGATTTTTTTTCCTATTCCTCCCCCCCAAAAAAAAATTGATTCCAGATAGAACAAAATATTAATTATAAAAAAGTAAGCCATAAAAGTATTAAAATAAATTATAAAATAATATGTTTTGTGACCTTGAAGTAGAAGGCTTTTTAAGCACATCAGTGCCAGAAATTATAATTAGAAAAAGTATAGATTCTAGCTGGCATGGTGACTCATTCCTGTATTCCCAGAACTTTAGGAGGTGGAGGTGGGAGGACTGTTTGAACCCAGGAGTTACAGACCAAGCTAAGCAATATAGCGAGGCCCTTGTCCCTACAAAAAATAAATGTAAAAAGTTGGCCAGGCACAATGGTGAGTGCCTATAGACCTAGCTACTTGGGAGGCTGACATGGGAGGATCACTTGAGCCCAGGAGTTTGAAGCTACAATGAGTCATGATTGCACTACTGCAGTCCAGCCTGGGTGACAGAGTGAGACTCTTCCTCAAAAAAAAAAACAAAAAACAACAAAAAAACAGATTCTATCAGCAAAACTGAATGGTAAAGGTGGAGATATCCAAAGGCATCTGGGTCTAGAGAATAACAACAACAAAAATGGTACAAAAAGGAGATACACTAAATAGGTAGAAAGGATCACTCAAAGACAAAAAGAAAAAGTAAGACAATGACAGAAGGGAATAACACAGGGGAAAAAAGAATCTACAGATAAACATGAGAAATGGCCAAGGAGAGAGAGGAGGAAAACCATGAGGATGGTGTCTCTGAAACCAAAGCAGAGTTTCAAGAAGGGGAATAGTTGACAAAGCCAAATACACACACACACACACACACACACACACCACTATTTAAATAAATTTAATTTAATGGTGATATACCATGCTCAAGGATTGAAAATTGCAATATAGGTAAAGATGTCAATTCTCCCCCAAATTAACTAATCCAAAGGTTCAGTGTGAAATTGTAAATCACTAAGTAAAACAAAACTATAAATGTACATGTATATGTATGCACATATCCATGAGATGTATATGTATATGATTTTATTGAGAATGAAGAAAAAAATGCAGAAGGATACACACCAGGAATTCGTATAGGTTACCTGAGGTCTACTGAATGTGATGAGAGTGGAGAGAAAGTTAAGGTGGATAAAAGAGAGGCAAAAAAGAGAAAGGAAAGGAAAAAAGAGTTCTAAGAAAGCATGACTGATTTTTTATCAAAAGTGTACATTATGTAAATTTTTACCTGTATGTACATATATAAATATAAATAAATTTTTAATAAAATTGAAAAAGTGGTAGATAATCTCAGAATTTGGAAGAGTTATTAGTAAGACTTTTATAATTTACTCAATGTACTTGTGAATTGTTTGAAATTCAAAAATTAAGAATGCAGCCATTTATATTACTTGCAAATAAAAATCAGATATTAAAATTCAGGACTCATATCTCATTAACCAAAAGCAATAATTTACTAAATTCTATCCTGTCTTAAAGAGTTTTGGTATTTTTCCATAATTATTTTCTTAAAAAATTCTAGTTATTATTCTTTATTTTACAAACGGATTTCCTCTGCAGGTAGATAACTGGAAAAATAAATAAATAAAGGATTTCTTTAGCACTTTAAAAAAAACCTATAGCTTCTATTTTCTGTAGAAACCCAGAGGTGGGAAAGCTAACTCATGTCAATTTTACTCCTGTTTGGCAGTGTTAAGCTATATAATACTTCTTTTTGCCACTGTGTCTTTAAAGTGTGGAAATTATTCTTTTTAAATAGCAAGTAAAGGAAAACTGAGCTTAACCTATATGAAAAACAGAAATACAATCTTACATATTAAAATACAAGACATTTTTTCCTTTAGACAACCAGTCCATTTTCTAAAAATAACTATTTCTTACCACTAAATTAGTGTGGGTCTTAGAAATATTCTTGAATTTTCTTTTATTTATCAAATACAAATTTAGCACCTCCTATGTAAAAAGCTGATGGTCCTTTTCATCATATTATTTCAGATCTTGTCTTTCTACCCCCACAAGGAGTTTCTATATATTTCTCATAAACAAGAGAGTCCACATATTTACTACTTACCTTATGGGTGAACAAAAAAATCACGATTGGGTTCTCAGAACCTTAAAGTTGCACTGTGTGTGGCTCATTAGTGGAAAAATTGCTGCTGGTTGCAGATATAAAGGCTCTGATCAGGTGGCTGTGGGGCCCTAATCCAGAATGAGCACAGTTATTTTGATCAATGGAGTCTAACCTAGTCCTCCCCCAAGGTTCAAAATGTCCTCTGGTGCTTTGCAATTTTCTTACAGTATTTTTATTTAATTGATACCAAGCTGGGACCTCTCCTGGTGTATCATATTTGGAAATGGAAAGTGAAACAAATGAGAATTTTCGTTTTGCATTGGTGAATGCATACAGTAATTTAAGTTCGGGCACATTTCTTTCAGTCTGTTGATTGTTCTAGGAATCGATGTTCACAGATCAATGAGTCATGTCCGATTTCATAAACAGCTGCCTGGGGTGAGTCTGGCCTCATAAATGTGAACAAATAATAATGGAGTGGAAATCAAACCTAAAGTGTTATTGCAAATCATGCCATGCTTGAAAGAAGTAACATCTCAAAAAGAGAATAAACATATGTAGAGTTGGATGTGATGGTTCATGCCTATAATACCAGCACTTTGGGAGGCCAAGGCGGGAGGATTGCTTGAGGCCAGCAGTTGGAGACCAGCCTGAGTAACATTATGAGACCCCCATCGTTACAAATAATAATAACAATTAACAGGACATTGTGATGCATCCCTGTAGTCTTAGCTACTCAGGAGACTGAGGAGGAAAGATAACTTTAGCCCAGGAGTTCAAGGCTGCAGTGAGCTATGATTGCACCACCCGTTCCAGCCTAGGTGACAAAGCAAGACTCTCAAAAGAAAAGAAAAGAAGGCCAGCATGCAGTGGCTCATGCCTGTAATCCCAGCACTTTGGGAGGGTGCAAGCAGATCGCTGGAGCCCAGGAGTTTGAGACTACCCTGAGCAACACTGCAAAACCCTGTCTCTACAAAACAATACAAAAATTATCTGGGCATGGCGGTGTGCACCTGTAGTTCCAGCTACTTGGGAGGCTGAGGTGAGAGGATCGCTTGAGCCCAGGAGGTGGAGGCTTCACTGAGCTAAGATCGTAATACTGCACTCCAACCTGGGCAACAGAGCAAGACTCCGTCTCAAAAAAAAAAAAGAAGCCGGGCGAGGTGGCTCACGCCTGTAATCCCAGCACTTTGGGAGGCCGAGGCGGGTGGATCACGAGGTCAAGAGATCGAGACCATCCTGGTCAACATGGTGAAACCCCGTCTCTACTAAAAATACAAAAAATCAGCTGGGCATGGTGGCGCGTGCCTGTAATCCCAGCTACTCAGGAGGCTGAGGCAGGAGAATTGCCTGAACCCAGGAGGCGGAGGTTGTGGTGAGCCGAGATCGCGCCATTGCACTCCAGCCTGGGTAACAAGAGCGAAACTACGTCTCAAACAAAAAAAAAAAAAAAAAAAAAAAAAAAGAAAAGAAAAGAAAAATAGGAAAGAAAAAATATAAACCTCCCCCTCCCCCTCTCCTCCTCCTCCTACTTCCTCTTCTTTCCCCTCCCCTTCCTCCTCTTCCTCCTGCTTGGACCTGGAGGGTTCCCGAGGGTGGTGCCGCTGGGTACCGGTGCTGCACAGCCTGCTCCCTAGATGCAGACACCCACACAGTCAAACCCTACAGACTCCATCTTCCAGGAAGGTCCACAGCTAGCAGCCACCTGCCTCCCAGGCCCCAGCACAGGACACGCGGGGTGCGAGGCCACACAGCGCCAGACCCTCCACCGGGCCGCGAATGGCACGGAGCTGCCTCGAGGTGAGCAGGGGCGTGGGGGCCGGAGGGTGTGCAGACGTCCTGGAGGCTGAGGGCTGCCCCTCAGAAGCTGGTGCTCATCGGAACTTGCTGCTGGCCCGAGTCGCTCCCCTGGCTCCCTTCTCTGGGTGGAACTTCACGTGGATCTGATTGCGCAGCACAGCTGCCCTCAGTATCCAGCCTTTGGCGCCGTGCTGAAACTCCCTGCCCATCCGCAGAGACTTCTAGAAGGTGGTGCTGCGCTAATCCACATCCTGGACATCCAGGATCTTGCTGTGCGAGTCCACTGGAGTGCTGATCAGCCCCTCCCGGATCCGCTGCGTCAGCCCACCTTCCCGGGCTGCCACTGTGGGGCTCAGGGCACTGCCACCCCTGTGCGTGTTGAGGGCGCGGCTGCGAATCTGGGCCTACAAGGTCCTGACGGTTCGGTGGGGGGAGGGCAGTGGGGGAGGCACACATGTCCGAGAGCAGATTGTCCTACGTCTCCTTTTGTGTGTGTGTGTGTGTGTGTGTGTGTGTGTGTGTGTGTGTGTGTGTGACAGAGTCTCACTTTTTTTTTTTTTTAATCGTATTTAGGTTCTAGGGTACATGTGCAGATCATGCAGGATTGTTGCATAGGTACACACATGGCAGTGTGGTTTGCTGCCTCCATCCCCCGCCCCCCCCCCGACATCTGGCATTTCTCCCCATGTTATCCCTCCCCTACCTCCCCAACCCTCCGCAGTCCCTCCCTTGGCCCCCCCAACAGACCCCAGTGTGTGATGTTCCCTTCCCTGTATCCATGTGTTCTCATTGTTCAACACCCGCCTATGAGTGAGAACATGCGGTGTTTGATTCTTGTGTCAGTTTGCTGAGAATGATGGTTTCCAGATTCATCCATGTCCCTACAAAGGACACGAACTCATTTTTTTATGGCTGCATAGTATTCCATGGTGTTTGTGTGCCACATTTTCCTTGTCCAGTCTGTCGTCGATGAGCATGTGGGTTGGTTCCAGGTCTTTGCTATTGTAAACAGTGCCGCAGTGAACATACGTGTGCATGTGTCTTTTTGATAGAACGATTTATAATTCTTTGGGTATATACCCAGTAATGGCATGGCTGGGTCAAAAGGAATTTCTATTTCTAGGTCCTTAAGGAATCGCCACACTGTCTTCCACAATGGTTGAACTAGTTTACACTCCCACCAACAGTGTAAAAGCGTTCCTATTTCTCCACAACCTCCCCAGCATCTATTGTCTCCAGATTTTAATGATCACCGTTCTAACTGGTGTGAGGTAGTATCTCGATGTGGTTTTGATTTGCATTTCTCTAATAATCAGTGATGATTAGTGTTTTTTCATATGTTTGTTGGCCTCATGTATGTCTTCTTTTGAAAAGTGTTATATCCAGGCCGGGCGCGGTGGCTCACGCCTGTAATCCCAGCACTTTGGGAGGCCAAGGCGGGTGGATCATGAGGTCAAGAGATCGAGACCATCCTGCTCAACATGGTGAAACCCCGTCCCTACTAAAAATACAAAAAATCAGCTGGGCATGGTGGCGCGTGCCTGTAATCCCAGCTACTCAGGAGGCTGAGGCAGGGGAATTGCCTGCACCCAGGAGGCGGAGGTTGCGGTGAGCCGAGATCGCGCCATTGCACTCCAGCCAGGGTAACAAGAGCGAAACTCTGTCTCAGAAAAAAAAAAAAAAAAAAAAAAAGGAAAAGTGTTATATCCTTTTCCCACTTTTGGATGGGTTTGTTTGTTGTTTTCTTGTAAATCTGTTTAAGTTCTTTGTAGATTCTGGATATTAGCCCTTTGTCAGATGGGTAGATTGCAAAAATTTCTTCCCGTTCTGTTGGTTGCTGGTTCACTCTAATGTTGGTTTCTTTTGCTGTACAGAAGCTGTGGAGTTTAATTAGGTCCCATTTGTCTATTTTGGCTTTTGTTGGCAATACTTTTGGTGTTTTAGTCATGAAGTCCTTGCCTATGCCCATGTCCTGAATGGTTTTGCCTAGGTTTTCTTCTAGGGTTTTTATGGTATTAGGTCTTTAATTTAAGTCTTTAATGCATCTGGAATTAATTTTAGTGTATTTGTATCCCAGACTGGAGTGCCAGGCTGGAGTGCAGCGGTGCCATCTTGGCTCACTGCAACCTCTGCTGGGATTACAGGCGTGCAACACCACGCCCAGCTCATTTTTTGTTTTTAGTAGAGACAGGGTTTCACCATCTTGGTTGGCCAGGCTGGTCTCGAACTCCTGGCCTCAGGTGATCCACCCACCTTGGCCTCCCAAAGTGCTGGGATTACAAGCGTGAGCCACCTTATCTGGTTGAGGTTGATTATTTGTAATTCAATTTTACCTCCCTTAACTTTATTGTTGTCTGAATTTACCTTAGAGATTACACATACATCCTTTACTTATCAATGTTTAATGTTCTGCCTCTGATGAAATGCATTCAAGGTATTACATTCATTACTTTTCAGGTGACTTTTAACCTAATGCTATACAAATACACTTATTAATACATCATATGTTTTTACCTCTAGTTAATTCTGACAGACAATTTGTACTCTGGGCTGATGTGCCAGGCTAGTGGGATTTTAATGTCACCTGTCTACCTTTCATTATCATCCTTTTTAAAAACTACATGACCGAAAATAGAATAGGCAGGTGATACTGATGAACTACCAGTAATTTTGTGCACTTCTACATTTTATATGGAAAAGAGCAGGCTTACAAATGTGCCTTAGAGCTGTGATCTGAAACCCTCATTAGGTTCTAGTGATGCCCTTGCAGTCAACACCTCTAAGATGGCACTCAGATTATGTGCCTGAGAGGTGACTAGTGGAAGATGCTGTACATTGAGAGTTTGGAGTCCTGGCCTGTTGGCACTGGGCAGGCGGATCACAAGGTCAGGAGATCGAGACCAGCCTGGCTAACATGGTGAAACCACATCTCTACTAAAAAATACAAAAAAAAATAGCTGGGCGTGGTGACACATACCTGTAGTCCCAGCTACTCAGGAGGCTGAGGCAGGAGAATCTCTTGAACCCAGGAGGCAGAGATTGCTGTGAGCCAAAATCTTGCCACTGCAGTCCAGCCTGGATGACAGAACGAGACTCCATCTCAAAAAAAAAAAAAAAAAAAGAAAGAAAAAATGGAAGTCAATCTCACACACACAAAAAAACAGCAGAATATCCTAAATAAAACATTAGTAAACTACATCCAGCAATATGTTTATATATATATAATACATTACTTCAAAGTTGTGTTTATTATTGTGTTGACAAGGAGTTTTAAGAAAATAAGGAGGCTGGGTGCAGCAGCTCATGCCTGTAATCCCAGCACTTTGGGAGGCCAAGGTGGGTGGATCACCAGAGGCCTGGAGTTCGAGACCAGCCTGGCCAATATGGTGAAACCCTGTCTCTACTAAAACTACAAAAAATTAGCCAGGCATGGTGGTGGGCACCTGTAATCCCAGCTAGTCAGGAGGCTGAAGAAGGAGAATCACTTGAACCCGGGGGACAGAGATTTCAGTGAGCTGAGATCACAGCATTGCATTCCAGCCTGGACAACAAGAGCAAAATTCCATCTCAAATAAATAAATAAATAAAGTAAAAATAAAATTAAGTTTATTCTGAAACTGCAAGGTTTAATTTTTAATGATTTAATTTACCATATTTAATAAAGGGGGAAATAAATAAGTTTTTTTTTTTTTTTTTTTTTTTTTTTTTGAGCTGGAGTCTCACTGTCACCCAGGCAGAGTACAGTGCCACAATCTCGGCTCACTATAGCCTCTGCCTCCTAGGTTCAAGTGATTCTCCAGCCTCAGCCTCCTGAGTAGCTGGGATTACAGGTCTGCGTCACCATGCCCAACTAATTTTTGTGGTTTTAGTAGAGACGGGGTTTCACCATGTTGGCCAGGCTGGTCTGGAACTCCTGACCTGAAGTGATGCACCTGACTTGTCCTCCCAAAGTGCTGGGATTACAGGTGTGAGCCACTGCACCTGGCCTAGAAAGAAATTTTTGTAAGCTGATAAACAGTATACATTTTTTCTTCTTTTTCTGAGACAGAGTCTCACACTGTCTCCTAGGCTGGAGTGCACTGGCATAATCATGGCTCACTGGAGCCTTGACTTTCCAGGCCCAAGCAGCCCTCCCACTTCAACCACCGAAGTAGCTGGGACCACAGGGGTGTGTTACCACACTCCAGCGCCATGACATCTGGCTAATTTTTTTTTAAGACAGTCTCATTCTGTCACCCAGGCTGGAGTGCAGTGGTGCCATCTCAGCTCACTGCAACTTCTGCCTCCTGATTTCAAGTGATTCTTGAACCCAGGAGGGCTAATTTTTTGTATTTTTAGTAGTGATGGGGTTTCACCATGTTAGCCAGGATGGCCTCAATCTCCTGACCTCGTGATCCACCCGCCTTGGCCTCCCAAAGTGCTGGGATTACAGGCGTGAGCCACTGCGCCCGGCCCTGGCTAATTCTTTTTTTATTTTTGTAGAGACAGGGTCCCACCATGTTGCCCAGGCTGGTCTTTAACTCCTGGGTTCAAGTGATCATCCTGCCTTGGCCTCCCAAAGTGCTGGGATTACAGGCATGAGCCAGTGCACCCTGCCAAACTTTGTGTCCTTGATGTAGAAGCTGGTAAAAAAGAAAAATAAATAAATGAGTAAATAAAAGAAAGCAGGGCCTCAAATATGAACACCTGTGTTCATAATACTCCACGGTAGCCTAAATGTGGAAACAATCCAAATGTCCACTGAATGGTTAAATAAAAAGTGATAGGCTGGGCACAGTGACTCACCCCATAATCCCAACACTTTGGGAGACTGGGAGGGAGGGTTGCTTGAGCTCAGGAGTTCAAAACCAGCCTGGGCAACATTGCAAAACCACATCTCTATAAAATATACAAAAATTAGCTGGATATGGTGGTATGTGCCTCCAGTCCCAGCTACTTAGGAGGCTGAGAGGATCACTTGAGTCCAAGAAGTCAAGGCTGCAGTGAGCAGTGACTGCATCATTGCATTCTAGTCTGAGCAATAAAGTGAGACCAAAAAAAAAAAAGTAAATAAATAAATAATAAAATAGACCAGACATAGTGGTTCATGCCTATAATCTCAGCACTTTGGGAGGCCAAGGTGTGTGGATCACTTGAGACCAGGAGTTTGAGACCAGCTGGGCCAACATGGTGAAACACTGTCTCTACTGAAAATAAATAAATAAATAAATAAATAGCTGGCCATTGTGGCGCACACTTGTAGTCCCAGCTACTAGGGAGGCTGAGGCATGAGAATCGTTTGAACCTGGGTGAGGAAGTTGCAGTGAGCTGAGATCATGCCACTGCATTCCATCTTGGGCAACAAAGAGAGACTCTGTTCCCAAAAAAATAAAATGCCGTAGATGCATATGATGGAATATTATTCAATCTTAGAAACGAAGAAAATTCTGACGTACTCTACAACATGGATGAACCTTGAAGATATTATGCTAAGTGAAACAAGCCAGACACAAAAGGACAAATATTGTGTGATTCTACTTTTTTTTTCCTTTGAGATGGAGTCCTGCTCTGTCACCCAGGCTGGAGTGCAGTGGCGAGATCTCAGCTCACTGCAACTTCCACTGCCTGGGTTCAAGCGACTCTCTTGCCTCAGCCTCTGAAGTAACTGGGATTACAGGCACACACCACCATGCCAGCCAATTTTTTTGTATTTTCAGTAGAGACAGGGTTTTGCCGTGTTGGCCAGGCTGGTCTCAAACTCCTGACCTTAGGTGATCCACCCGCCTTGGCTTCCCAAAGCGCTGGGATTACAAGCGTGAGCCACCATGCCCAACCCGATTTCACTTCTCTTTTTGAGAATGGAGTCTTGCTCTGTTGCCCTGAGTGGCATGATCTCAATTCACTGCAACCTCCGCCTCTTGTGTTGAAGGGATTCTCCTCCCTCAGCCTCCCTAGTAGCTGGGACTACAGGTGCGTGTCACTATGCCCAGTTAATTTTTGTGTTTTTAAATAGAGACGGGGTTTCTCCATGTTGGCTAACCTGGTCTTGAACACCTGACCTCAGGTGATCTGCCCGCCTCGGTCATGCAAATTGCTAGGATTACAGGCATGAACCACCTCACCAGGCCGTGTGATTCCACTTCTGTGAGCTACCCAGAATAGTCAAATTAACAGAGAGAGAACGCAGAATAGTGGTTACCAAAGCCTGGAAAGCAAGTGGGGAATGGTTACTGTCTAATGTCTGTTGAATGCATAGAGTGGGTAGAGTTTCAGTCGGGAAGATAAAAACGATTTGGAGATGGGTGGTGGTGATGACCACATGTGAGTGTAATTAATGTCACTGAACTGTATATTTTAAAATGGTTAAACTGGCCAGGTGCAGTGGCTCATGCCTGTAATCCCAGCACTTTGGGAGGCTGAGGCAGGTGGGTCACCTGAGGTTGAGAGTTCGAGACCAGCCTGACCCAACATGGAGAAATCCTGTCTCTACTAAAAATACAAAATTAGCCAGGCATAGTGGCACATATCTGTAATCCCAGCTACTCGAGAGGCTCGGGCAGGAGAATCACTTGAACCGGGGATATGGAGGTTGCAGTAAGCCAAGATCATATCATTGCACTCCAGCCCGGGCAGCAAGAGTGAAACTCTGTCTCAATAAAATAAAATAAAATAAAATGGTTAAACTACTACATTTTATTATAGATATTTGCCACAATTTTTTTTCAAACTGTGCATAACAGCATTACTTTTAACAGTCCCGAACTAGAATACAAATGTCTATGACAGTGGGATAAATTGTGGTTCAACTGAAATATATACAACAGTGAGAATTTACTATTGCTATACTCAACACAAGCATGAACCTCACATACTGCTTAATGAAAGAAGCCAAATAGTATCTACAGTTACAATTCCATTTGAAAGTTCAAAGACAAGCAAAACGAATCTATAATAATATAAATCAGGGATAGTGCTCTGATAGTGTTTGTCCCTAGGGAGAAGGAAGGACTAATACTAGGAATGGTGATGGTGGGCACTCTGGAGGGCTGGTAATGTTCTAATTCTTGATCTGGGTGCTGTTACACAAGTGTTCACTTTGTGAAAACTCACCATTTCTTTCATGCACTTTTCTATGTGAATGCCATACCTCAATTTTGAGTTTGACATTTTTATGTCTGTACCTTCTTCCTAACAAGGCAAGAACTATAACATTTGTATGCTTCCTTGATCTCCTCTACTTGCCATTATGTTGATACTGTCTAAAATTATAATTCTGATTTACTGCTTTCTAAAAATATCTTTCTCTCCCTATATAGATCTTACCAAGGTATCTGAACACTGTTATCCCCATAGCTTTTGCAGTATCTTCTGGACTTTTTGTTGAGTATTTTTTCCGAAATGTTTCAATGTGAATCATTGGCAAATCTTTTTAAAAAATTTTTTAAACTTTTCTGTAACTTTAGAGGTACAAATGGTTTTCAGTTACGTGGATGAATTGCATACTGCTGAAGTCTAGGATTTTAGTGCACCAGTCACTGAAGTCACAAATATTGTACTCAATATAGGCGCAGTAGCTCACACCTATAATTCCAGCACTTTGGGAGGCCAAGGTGGGCGGATTGCCTGAGTTTGGGAGTTTGAGACCAGCCTGGCCAGCATGGTGAAACCCCATCTCTACTAAAAATACAAAACTTAGCCGGGCATATAGGTGCCGGCAATCCCAGCTACCCAGGAAGCTGAGGCAGGAGAATCACTTGAACCTGGGAGGCAGAGGTTGCCGTGAGCCAAAATGGTGCCATTGCACTCCAGCCTGGGCAACAGAGCAAGACTCTGTCTGAAAAAATAAAACATTGTTTTTCATCCCTTCCCCATTCCCCCTTCTAAGTCTCAATATCCATTATACCACTCTGTATGCCTTTGCATACCCATAGCTTAGCTCCCATTTATAAGTGAGAACATGAGGTATCTGACTTTTTTCCCTCTGGTTCCCAAGTTTTATTCAAAAACTCATACAAAATATTCCAGATAAATGAATTTTAATCCTCATCTTCCTCCTCCTATTTGTCCTAGTTAATTTGAAAGTAAAATAATTCATAACTTTCTTCACTGTTAGCAACTACGTGCAACCAATTCCATAGATTATTTTTCTTCAAATATTTTTTAGTGAGATATTTCAAATACCTTTAGGAAAAAACTCACCTCGGAAATTATGGTGATCTTGCTCTTGCTCCTTTCCATAGTCACAACACCTCCCTTGAGATTCCTGGCTTTTCCATTCACTTTCCCCTCTTGCAAAAACTGCTCAAAGTTAGCAGCATCCATGATTCCATCTTCTACAGTGGGGGCAATTAAGAGTAAACTTCAGAACTTGCTTTTTTTCTTTTTGCCCCACTTTGCCACAAGCTTTTTCATGAGTGCCATCATGGCAGTGGAAGCAGAAAGGGGTATCTGGATTTTTTGTTTTTTGAGCTGAAGTCTCACTTTGTTGCCTAGGCTGGAGTAGAGTGGCATGATCTTGGCTCACTGCAACCTCTACCTCCTGGGTTCAAGTAATTCTCCCTGCCTCAGCCTCCCGAGTAGCTGTGATTACAGGTGCCCACCACCACATCCAGCTAATTTTTGTATTTTTGGTAAATATGGCATTTTGCAATGTTGGCCAGACTGGTCTCGAACTCCTGAACTCAGGTAATCTGCTCACCTGGGCCTCCCAAAGTGCTGGGATTGGTATCTGGTTTTCAATTTCTGAGTTACTTCACTTAGAATAACAGCTTCCAGTTCCATCCAAGTTACTCCAAAAGACATTATTTTATTCGTTTTGTATGTTTGAGTAGCTCTCCATGGTATATGTATACCACATTCTCTTTATCCACTCATCAATTGATGGACACTTGGTTGATTCTCTATCTTTGCAATTGTGAATTGTGCTGCAATAAATGTGTAGTTGTCTTTGTGATATAGTGACTTCTTTTCCTTCCAATAGAGATCCTTGGTAAACCTTAATGTTTCTATTAAGTCCTCACATTTGAATGACAGTTTAGATAGATTAAAACTTTAAGTCCAATACTTTAAATATGACATTGTTTTCCCTACACCCAGTATTGCACTTGAGAAGACTGAAGTCAATCTTTTTCTTGTTCCTTTATATATTTACTGTAAAAGCCTTTATATTTTTCTCATTACCTTGCTACTCTTAAATTTCAGCATATGTCTCTCATTTGGCACTCTATGGCCCTTTCAATATATGTTTTTTTCCTCCTGGGCTTCTTACCTCAATGTTGGCACACCTACTTCTGGCCTCCATCTTGCTTAAATCCGCTTTCATATTTCCTATATATATATTTTTTTGCTTTCTTCTGGGGGTTTCTCAGGCTGATTTTCCAACTAACTTATTCTGCACCTCTATCTATCCTACATTTTTGTTTTTGTTTTCTTGAGACTGAGTCTCATTCTGTCACCCAGGCTGGAGTGCAGTGTCGTGATCTTGACTCACTGTAACCTCTGCCTCCCGGGTTCAAGCAGTTCTCTGCCTCAGTCTCCCAAGTAGCTGGGATTACAGATGCCCACCACCATTCCCGGCTTTTGGTATTTTTAGTAGAGACAGCGTTTCACCGTCTTGGCCAGGCTGGTCTTGAACTGGCCCTGGCCTTTTAAAATGCTGGGGTTTCAGGCATGAGGTACTGCACCCAGTCTGTATCCTACTCCATTTATTATGTTATTTTAAATGTTTCATTATTTCTTATTCTTGTATCATGTTGCTAGCATCTTTTAATGTTTATTAGTTTCATTTTAGATTCTGAAAGTCTTACATAATCCAGTTTTCTTTTGAACCAGTAGTATCTTTCAGTCATCATATTACTTTGCTTGTAAACTCACTAACCTGGTAGCATGAGATCTTCTGAGTGATATTATGCACTGGAGGACTGACAGCCAACCCTCTAGTTGGTATTAAGGGTTCAAAGAGAGGGAAGGGGACAAGCCCCCATGTTGGAGGGCCCTAGCACTACAAAACCACTGCTAGTTGTTTCAATGTGTAATCCTTTAGGACAGGGCTTCTTCCTTTGAATACCCTGAGAAAAATGGCAATGAGAAAAGGCGCTTCCTAGAATCTAGGGCCTACATTACTAACTCACTAGTTCTGTGAGTCTGAAGGCAGAGGGGTGAAGAAGTAATGCCCCAGCTAATCAATCCTTACACCTGTTTTCTCAAAATCTTCACCCAAAAAGCTCTTGTGCTACTCTAATTTTATCTGTGAGAACACCTGCAGCAGAGATATGGCTCACCGTTCCAGTGCCTGCTGTGAGAAAGCAGGCAAGAGCAATCAGTTTTCTCTAACAAATCTACTCAGAGCCATTCAGCCAGCCACACCCCCCACAAGGAACCACTTCAAAATTGCTTCCTATGTCCCCTGGGACTTTTACCTCTTTTGATGGTTTTTTTTTTTTTTTTTTTTTTTTTTTTGAGACAGAGTTTCACTCTTGTTACCCAGGCTGGAGTGCAATGGCGCAATCTCGGCTCACCGCAACCTCCACCTCCCGGGTTCAGGCAATTCTCCTGCCTCAACCTCCTGAGATTACAGGCATGCGCCACCATGCCCAGCTAATGTTTTGTATTTTTAGTAGAGACGGGGTTTCACCAGTTGACCAGGAAGGTCTCGATCTCTTGACCTCGTGATCCACCCGCCTCGGCCTCCCAAAGTGCTGGGATTACAGGCTTAAGCCACCGCGCCCGGCAGCTCTTTTGATGTTTTAATTATTACCTAAACACAGTAAAAGTAAAATAAACATTCTAATCAAAATACAACAAAACTTTACATGGTTTTATTATACATTACTGTTATTGAAAGCAAACTTTATACAAAATGTTTTATACAGATACAAAAATCCTTGGCTAGGCAAAGCCATTTATGTGTGTCCATACAGAGACACACATACATACATATACACACAGTATTTTACATCATTATAATTATACATATTTATAAATACATTATTTAAATTATTTTACAATATACCAAAATGAGAGGCAATTATAAAAGCAAATAAAAAAAGGGATGAACAATTGAACTAGTCACTAAGTTTAAAATGCTACGAAACTATTTTTTTAATCTAGAAAAGAAAGTCATTTCTTTAAAATATCAAAACTAAAATTTCAATACATCACTGTTGCTTTCATTTTAGGTTCTAACATGTTTAAAAATAAATATTTTGGCCAATAACAGATAAGTAAATCAGAATGAAGACTGGAACAAGCTGAACATGCTGATGTGAAATTAGAGAGTCACCAAGTAATAACAAATGTAGATTATCATCTGGTAATCAAAAAGGTGATAAATCTCCCTCTAGTGCTCATTTAGAACATGAGGAATTTGAAGCTTCTGTGTAGTATGCAATATCAATTAAGACTCCCAGGAATTCAGCAACTTATCTGTAATGTAAGAAAATGCTAAAGTTATGATTCTATTTATTTTTCTGATAGGACTATCTCGTAATGTGTTACCTTTTAAATGAGCTCTATTTAGACAATATTGGTGTTTAGTAAGCTGGCTTTCTCATCTTCCAATTGGTTTCAAAATTAAAAAAAAAAATACTAGCTTTTGCAATCAGTTTGGTAACTATCATTATACTTTGATATTGACAAAAATTTAATGAGACTACAGTACTTGTGGTGGAAAAAAATCAGTTAAGAGGCAAGACAGGAGTGAAATAACCCATGATATGTACTATCCTGCAAGCAAGGAAAATGTCAAATATCAAATTCATTAAATGGTTTTAGATTTTTGGCGAGATACAGTAGCTTATGCCTGTAATTCCAGCACTTTGGGAGGCCAAGGCAAGAGGATCGCTTTTGATGTTTTAGAGAGACCAGCCTGGGCAACATGGTGAAAATCCCATCTCTATTTAAAATAATTTACATTCTCTTCACAAGAAAATGGAAATCGTATTTTAAGATAACATTAAAGTTAAAAAAAAGAAAATTGGTTTAATTTCTTAAAGGCTGCAAAAAAGCAGAGTTAATCTAAAAGATAACCAAGCCACTTTGCCCAGAGCTTTTTAAAAAAGTTTAGAATAAGCTTCTTCAAATTCCCCATTATTTAATCTTACATTCTGTTGTATGGCTTTATTTTTTTTTTCTTTTGAGATGGAGTCTTGATCTGTCACTCAGGCTGGAGTGCAGGGGTGCCATCTTGGCTCACTGCAACCTCCACCTCCCAGGTTCAAGTGATTCTACTGCCCCAGCCTCCCAAGTAGCTGGGATTACAGGCAAGTGCCACCAGCCCAGCTAATTTTTCTAATTTTGGTAGAGATGGGGTTTCGTCATGTTGGCCAGGCTGGTCTCAAACTCCTGAACTCAGGTGATCTGGCCACCTTAGCCTCCCAAAGAGCTGGATTACAGGTGTGAGCCACTGCACCCAGCCACATCCTGAATTATATAAACAGAAATTTAACATCATAATTACATGAACCCAAGAGGCAGAGGTTGCAGTGAGCTGAGATCTTGCTACTGCACTCCAACCTGGGTGACAAAGTGAGACTCCATCTCAAATTTAAAAAAAAGAAAAGAAATTTAATGTTGGCCGGGCGCAGTGGCTCACGCTTGTAATCCCAGCACTCTGGGAGGCTGAGGCGGGCGGATCACCTGAGGTCAGCAGTTCGAGACCAACCTGGCCAACATGGTGAAACCCCGTCTCTTAAAAAAAAAAAAAAATTTAATGTCATAGTAAACTACTAAACATATTTTGAAGATCTCACTAGCACTGTGCTGTATGTCCAAATCTAGTTTTTTTTTTTTCTTTCTGAGAGACAGTCTCACTCTGTCGCACAGGCTAGAGTGCAATGGCGCAATCTTGGTGCTCACCACAACCTCCGCCTACCAGGTTCAAGCGATTTCATGCCTCAGTCTCCCAAGTAGCTGAAATTATAGACACATGCCACCATGCCCAGCTAATTTTTGTATTTTTTTTGTAGAGAGGGGTTTCACCATGTTGGCCAGGCTGGTATAGAACTCCTGGCCTCAAGTGATCCGCCCACCTTGGCTCCCAAAGTGCTGAGATTACAGGCGTGAGCCACTGTCCATGGCTATGTCCAAATACAGTTTCTATTCAGATTTAATTCAAACTTCATTTAATTTAAAATTGGATGTTTTGGATTCAAATAATTAGGACTACAAATCAATTAAAAATACAGTGATACATTAAATATCTTTAAAATTTTGCTTACATAAAAATCCAAAATATTTAAGTAACTGGCTGAGATCTTACAGAAAAAAACCTAATGGGGATTTATTTATTTAATTAGTTTTTAGAGACTGGATCTCACTATATTGCCCAGGCTAGAGTGTACTGCTTATTCACAGGCACAATCCTAGTACCCTACCCTCAGATTTCTGGGCTCAAGCGATCCTTCTGCCTCAGCCTCCTAAGTAGCTGGAACTACAGGTGGTCATCACTACACCCAGTATTCTGCTGATAATTTAAATATTATTGCATTAATAAACCTGTATGTACAAGATGACTTGTAGGAGAAGTACAAAAACTGAGGAAACATGTCTGTGAACATTATTAACAATTTAATATGGTAAATCATGTCATCAGCTTAGATGACAAGAGACTTTATAAATGTTTTGTATTTTAATTAGCACTAATTTAAAAATGTGAGAAATATTAAATTACCATGACAACACAGACTTTACTGCTTATGAACCACATACTGCAATTCAAGAATGTTTGGTTTTATATTTATCTATAAAATGTTTTTAGTAATCAAATGGATTTCCCCCCACCTTAGACTCATCAGCAATCAGAAGGTTGAGGAGAGATGCCATGCTGATCTGAACTGCAGCAGGCTTCACTCTGAGCACGTCCCTGTGGATGAGGTCACCTTAGTTAGATGCCTGCTCGAGCAACCATCCTCCAACCTGTGCCTGAGGCAGGAACTCAACTGGATGTCTCTCACCCACTATTCACATCTTCAGTGACTAACCAGCCATTCACTGTACAACTACAGTGTCAAACATTTATTTTACTAGTCTCCTGTAGTGTAACCATTAACTACCTGCATTTTGACTTTTCAAAGAGCTTCATTAGCTGCTGGAATCTTTCTGAGACCTGAAAATTTAAAAATCAGTGTTAATTGTAAATACCTCAGTAATATTTTTCATCTTTGAAGAATACTTTCATAAGACAGCTAAAGACAGAGAAAGTTACCTTCAATAATAAAGAGATGAAGTAATGTTTAGAAAAGTATCTTCATGGCTGGGCGCAGTGGCTCACACCTATAATCCCAGCACTTTGGGAGGCTGAGGCGGATGGATTACCTCAGGTCGGGAGTTTGAGACCAACCTGACCAACATGGAGAAACCCCGTCTCTACTAAAAATACAAAATTAGGTGGGCATGGTGGCACATGCCTGTAATCCTAGCTCAGGAGGCTGAGGCAGGAAAATCGCTTGAACCTGGGAGGCGGAGGTTGTGGTGAGCCAAGATCACACCACTGCACTCCAGCCTGGGCAAGAAGAGCAAAACTCTGTCTCAAAACAGAAAAAAAAAAAAAAAAAAAAAAAAAAAGGAAAAATATCTTCATATACTAAAGGTGATTATTAGTTAACTTTTCAATATTAAACTTTTGTTTTTAAAGAGACAGAGTCTAGCTGTGTCACCTAGGCTGGAGTAGTGTCAAGAGCATAGCTTACTGTAACCTGGGCTCAAGCAATCCTCCCAGCTCGGCCTTCCAAAGGACTGGGATTACAAGCATTATTTCTTAAACAAGCAAACATCAGTTTACAAAATAAACAGGATTTTCCCAGTCATACTTCTTCCACAATCACCAAGTTTTTAACAGTCCTACAATGAGCCATGCTTTTAAAGAGGCTGGCTAATAAATACCTACATATTCTAACACTCAAAAAGTAAATCTAAGCCAGCTCAGGAGTTCAGATCTAGCCTAGGCACCATAGTGAGACCCTATCTCTTAAAAAAATTTTCTTCACGCCTATAATCCCAGCACTTTGGGAGCCCAAGGCAAGCAGATTACATGAGGCTAGGAGTTCAAGACCAGCCTGGCCAATGTAGCACAACTCTGTCTCTACAGTAATCTACTAAAAATACAAAAAATTAGCTGGGTGTGGTGGCACACACCTGTAATCCTGGCTACTTGGGTGGCTGAGGCACAAGAATCACTTGAACCCAGGAGGTGGAGGTTGCAGTGAGCGAAGATCATGCCACTGCACTCCAGCAGGGGCAACAAAGTGAGACTCTAACTCAAAAAAAAGAAAAAGAAAAAGAAAAAGAAAACTACTAACTTGAATTCAAAAAGAAAAAAATTCAATCTAAGCATTTGTTTACTTTTATTTGTCTGAAACAGGGTCTCACTCTGTCTCAGGCTGGTGTGCAGTGGTATGATCATGGCTCACTGCATCCTCAACCTCCTGGGCTCAAGCGATACATTTGCCTCAGCCTCCTGAGTAGCTGGGTCTATAGGTACATGTCACCATGCCCTGCTAATTTTTTTGTTTTTTGTAGAGACATGGTCTCACTATGTTGGCCAGGCTGGTCTTGAACTCCCGGGCTCAGGTTATCCTCCCTCCTCAGCCTCCCAAGTAGCTGAGACCACAGGTGCACACCACAGCATCCTCTAATTTTTTTTTTTTTTAGACGGAGTTTCGCTCTTGTTACCCAGGCTGGAGTGCAATGGCGCGATCTTGGCTCACTGCAACCTCCGCCTCCTGGGTTCAGGCAATTCTCCTGCCTCAGCCTCCTGAGTAGCTGGGATTACAGGCACACGCCACCATGCCCAGCTAATGTTTTGTATTTTTTTAGTAGAGACGGGGTTTCACCATGCTGACCAGGATGGTCTCGATCTCTTGACCTCGTGATCCACCCGCCTCGGCCTCCCACAGTGCTGGGATTACAGGCTTGAGCCACCGCGCCCGGCCGTCCTCTAATTTTAAAAAATTTTTCTATAGAGGCAGGGGTCTTAATATATTGCCCGGATGGTCTCGAACTCCTGGTTGCAAGGGATCCTCCCACCTTGGCTGTGCTGGGATTATACGTGAGCCACCACACCCAGCATAAATCTTAAGTATTTAGAGTAGCAACATCTATGAACAAATAGAGATGTAAAAATTGGGTAGTTACCTGATTTGGATTTTTATCCAACTTGGCAGCTAAATATGTAAATGTTTTAAATGATGGCCCTCTTTTCTGACACTCCAGTAAAATTTCCCGGTCATCATTTCTGAGGAGGAAAAATCTGTATTTAGTTTTTGTACATAATAGTAGGAAGGTAATAAAAATCCCACTGCTTAAAGTCCACCAATCAGGGAAATTTAAACCCATAGGAAAAAGGAAAAGTGTATATACAGAAATAATGACAATGGGTATCTCTGAGAAATAAGATTTAGATGATTTTACTCTATGAACTCCTATGTAATCTACAACAAGTGTACTGATTTATTTTCCTAAAGACAAAATTAAAGTTTTTTTTTTTTTTTAATTCTACCTTTAATGTATACACTAAAAAACTTAGGGCCCAAAGATGGTCACAGACATAATAAGCAGAAGAACCAGAACTAAAATAGAATCCACATCTTCTAATTCCCAGACCTCTGCTTTTTCTAAATACTCTGACCAAATGTGTGTTTAATACAATTGCTGAGATTTTATACTGCCATCTGCAAAGTTATCTGAAATGGGGATTTGAGGACTGTGGAATTTGAGGACCATGAAAACTGATCACCAGTTTTCACAACACTCGGCTTCTCATTAAGCATTCTAGTCAAGTATGTCTACCTCTAGTCCAGTGATTCATAACTGTTGTTACTTCTACATCTGAATGAAGTCTTAATTTTCTTAAACAGTTCATATGAAACTCAAAAGGATAACTGGTTTAAAAACTGTAAACTTCTAATTTGGAGGAAAAATCAAAGTATTAGGTTGCTGCTAAAGTAACTGCGATTTTGCCATTAAAGTAACGGCAAATGGATTAAGGATTAATCCTTAAAGTAATGGCAAAAACCACAATTGCATCAACCTATACCAACACTCCCATTTTTGCCGTTTCATCACTTGTCATTCCTTCTAAGATGTGCTTACACCAGTTGCTTCCAAATGAAATAATAGTTTTCAATTTAAAAAGTGAAGTTAAACACAATTTTTAACTTTTTTTACTACTTTTTTTTAACTTCACACTAGAGCTTTTCAAAGCAAAAAGCTGTATCCATGATGGTACTGCACACCTCTGGTTAAGAGCCACTGTTCTAGACTGTTCCACAGTGCAGCAGTCTATAATGTATCTTCAACTAAATTTGGCTACTTTGAAGTCATCATCTTCCTTATTTTAGGATAAAGCTATGAAGACATGACAGATTAGGTATCTTTAGGTTTTAGGATTTTTTTATTTTGAGAGTTTTGCTCTGTCACCCAGCCTGGAGTACAACCTCTGCCTCCCAGGCTCAAGCAATCCTCCTGCCTCAGCCTCCCAAGTAGCTGGGACCACTGGCCTGCACCAACATGCCTGGCTAATTTTTGTATTTTTTGTAGAATTTCACCATGTTTTCAAGTTGGTCCCAAACTCCTGGGCTCAAGTGATCCACTTGCCTCAGCCTCTAAAAGTACTGGGATTATAGCCATGAGCCACTGCACCCAGCCAGACAGATTTGATTTCTGAGCTCAAAATTTCTTGGTGATTTAAATGTCTCACAAGAGTCTTACCTTGTCCATAAAATGATAATTTCTCCCTTCTTTTTAATAACATTCTTGGCAGAAAGGCTTGTAGAAGTGGTGAGTGCTGCTGATGAATCCTTAATCCCTGGAGATGCCTTTAATGATGAGAGATCTTTATTCACAGGAGGGGCCCTCTTCTTACTGACTTTCTTTCGGTGAGCTTCAGTATTCTCACAAGAATCTTGGGTAGGTTTTTTGGTCTTTTCCCTGTTGGTTGAATCTGTTTCCTTTCTTTGTTTTTTATGAGAATAATTTAGATCAGAAAGGTTTTTTCTCTTTTTGTGAGCATTATGCAAAGTCCCAGGCAACTCCGAATCATCACAATTTGATGCTGGCTCTGATTTTAATTTGTCCTTTTTTACTTCACATGAACTGGGAGATTCTGTGGTCAAGTCAATATAGGTGTCCTCAACAATGCATTCCAAAGGTCTGTTTGCCATTTGCACCTTTTCTTCCTTACAATTATCTTCATCTACATGGATCACCCCACACCCCAAGTCTTCAACAGCTAATTTAGGATGATTATCTTCACTTTTACTCTCACTTGAAGCATCTTGTGTCAAATCAATGAAAGCACCTACAGTATCAGCCTGCAAAGAACTGTCTAATATCTGAGCACTTTGATTTAAATTGCCTTCAGAACATCCCAAATGATCAATATTTAAAACTGTTACTTCTATGAATTCCCCCAAGTTTTTGGTTTCAGTAACTGGATCTTTTGTTAGGTCTATGTATGTGTTTGGAAGATGACCCCCAACAGGGTGTGAGAGTTCTTCCACTGAAGGCAATTCTTCAATGCTTTCAGGCACTTTTGGTTCCCACACTTGATCCAATTTGAAACATTCATCAGCCACTTCATCACTATGATCTGTCTTACCTGAAGCATCTTTAAGAAATTCATATATATCAGGAACCTGTGTTTGTATCACAGAGCTCTGTTCTTCATGAGTTGACTTACTGCTATCAACATTTTTATTGGAATTTTCTGCTTCTTCCACAGATTTAAAAAGTGTGTTCTGACATGAAATATATTCTTTCTCTACTGCCTCATCAGCTTCCTTTCCACACTTGGGCAAAGATGTCAGTGATTCATCAGGCATCATACTCTGTTTAAGACCAGAAGTAGATGGTGTTGCACGCCGTATTTTCACAATGAAATGATCATTGGACTTTTCCATTATGACAGCATGCATAGGTAGATTAGGGTGGTACTGAAAGCCTGGAGCAACAGATCGGCTTGTCCAGGATGAAGAACAACTTGATTTACTGCTTGAATTATCAGACTCCAGAGCTAAATGAATATCTTGCTCAGATGCATCCTCCTCTTCAAGTAAGGCATCTTCACTAAAATGAGCACTAATGACTTCTTCAGGAGTTGAACTAGATGAAACATCAGGCTTTAAAAAACTGAGATGACCATCTGACTTCAGAGGTGATGGTACTGTTAAAGAGACGGCTAGATCTTCAAGAAGTATGGAAGAAATGCAGGGTTTGCTCTTTTCTGCACTACACACATTATCTTTACTTAAAGGTAGGTTAGTAGACACTTCAAACATACAACTTTCATCCAACACATCAGGATGAACTGGTAATGGAAGCCCTGAAGACAGAGACGGACCTTTTTCAGATGATAATAATGACCAATTATCATCACTAATAATTTTAGGACATGGAGAAGCCACCCCTGAAACTAGTTCTTCTGTACAAGCTGGTATGGACTCGCACTTAAGAGTCTCTAGCAGCTGCTTCTCTGGAGTCTTTAACTCCCACTCACTTTTTTCAGTACAGTTAACACTGCTGTCTAGAAGATCAGAACCTTGCAACAAACTTTTAAATATTTCACCCATTTGTGCATCACTCACTAAATTAAAAGTAAGGCTAGATGCTTGCTGTTCAGTAAGAATCTCAAAACTTCGTTCTGGCTTCAAAGCTGCATGCTGGGATGTCGGTGCATCCTCTATGCTGCTTCCTTCGTTTTTTTCTGACTTTGGGGTGCTTGGATGGTGTAATTCTAAGGAGTGCTCTTCAGATTGAGAGTTCTTTATATTATCAAAGCAGGCGTTAAAATTTTTTTTAATGTCATGCTTTACTGTGTTAATACAGGAGCTATTTTGGTCTTGATATTTTTCCTCAGATTTTTTACATACTAGTGAAGACTTATAATGAACAGTGTCTTCTGATTTTGGTAATTTTTCTTTCAGCGATTCTTTGTTGTCCACACTCCTTTTCTGACAACTTGAAGACTGTGCATTCTGTTTACTTGTTTTTTCAAGTTTGCCTTCATCACTACCTCTTCCAAAGTTCATGGAATTTACTAAGATTTTCCTAAGCTTTGCAAACAAATAATCAAGTTGTTCATCTACAAACTTCCACAATTTCTTTTTCATATCTGGTAGCTGCTGTTCAAATAAACGATCAACTATGCCATTCTTTTTAACTTGCTTAAGTTTAGATTCTATAACATCACAGAGATTCTTCTGTAAGGTAGTCACTGATTTAGAGATTTTGTATAAGTTGAGATGTTTAATTAGAGATGTAAAACTCAAAATTGCTGACTCAATAATTCTATGAAATTGTATTAATGAAAATTTTGCCTTGAATTTCATATAATTTTTCCTTACATGTTTTCTTATTATTCGGAACATGTGCATGATCTCTTGTTCAGAAGAAGGTACAGCAATAATTGGAACTATTTTTTCCAAGCTGGAAGTGCTCATTGCTTTATCTTTCTTCTCTGTTTTTGAAGATCTGCTAGATTTACCATGTTTTTTATTCCATTTGTTATTGGTCTGATGGACTCTTACATGTGTCTTCCTACTGTCTTTATCCAAACACACAGTACTACTCCCACCTGCTGGGATAGTCTTTGAGTTCCGCACTTCAGCTCTAGGCTTGGCATTTTTTTCAAAACTTCCTTGTGGTTTAGATGTTTCACTATCACTTCTAATTTCTCCTTCTTCTAATTCATCTAAAGGTGAATTCTTACATGTGTCTTCTTCTGTACATTTGTCGGATTTGTAAATTGGCTTTTGATTTTCCTTATTGAGATCAGACTGACTCCTAGAGGTAGAATGAGCTGAATTTGGTAAAAATACATCTGTAGAAGACAAAAGTATATTAAACACATCTATAGAAGATAAAAGTATATTAAAGTTTAGTCATTTGACATGTCCATACTAAATATAACAAAAAATTACTGAGGCACTTCACTGTTTTACTAGTTCTTTTTTAGGCAGAATGTGAATGCCTAATACTTTTATCATTGATTTTTTCTTTCTTTTTTTGTTGTTGATTTTTTTTTTCTTTGAGACGAAGTCTTGCTCTGTTGTACAGGCTGGAATGCGGTGGCATAATCTTGGCTCACTGCAACCTCTATCTCCCGGGTTCAAGCAATTCTCCTGCCTCAGCCTCCCAAGTAGCTGGGACTACAGGTGCCTGCCACCACACCCAGCTGATTTTTGTATTTTTAGTAGAGACGCCATTTTACCATGTTGGCCAGGCTGGTCTCAAACTCCTGACCTTGTGATCCACCCGCCCTCAGCCTCCCAAAGTGCTAGTATTACAGGTGTGAGCCACCACACCCACCTGTATCATTGGTTTTGATTGGTCTTAAAAAGTGCTCAGGTGTCTGACAAGTATAGAGTTTGGTTATTTGAATGATCATCAATTATGCATTGTGTCTTTACTTCATTTTAGTAGCATCACCTACTCTAAGCCATTTGATGATGGCTTTTGAACAACAAAAATACCTCAGAAAGCAAGTAAACGGTATTTAAAACAACCTGTCCTAACACTCCCTTCTTTGTATAAATAACTAAAAATTACCTAAATGGGCTGGGCATGGTGGTTCATACCTGTAATTCCAAAACTTTGGGAAGCCAAGATGGGCAGATCACTTGATGCCACGAGTTCCAAGACCAACTTGGCTAACACAGTGAAACCTCATCTCTACCAAAAAACAAAAATTAGCCAGGTGTGATGGCACATGCCTGTAGTCCCAGCTACTAGGGAGGCTGAGGCAGGAGAATTCACTTGAACCCAGGAGGCAGAGGTTGCAGTGAGCTGGATCACACCACTGCACTTCAGCCTGGGTGATGAGTGAGACCCTCTCAAAAAAAAAAAAAAAAAAAAAAAAAAAAAATTACCTAAATGTAAGACCCTGTCTCAAAAAAACAATTACCTAAATGTAGACTAAAGACTCCACGTTGGCCAGGCGAGGTGGCTCATGCCTGTAATCCCAGCATTTTGGGAGGCCAAGGCAGGTGGATCATGAGATCAGGAGATAGAGACCATCCTGGCCAACACAGTGAAACCCCGTCTCTACTAAAAATACAAAAAATTAGCTGGGCATGATGGCAGGCGCCTGTATTCCCAGCTACTTGGGAGGCTGAGGCAGGAGAATCACTTGAACCCGGGAGATGGAGGTTGCAGTGAGCTGAGCTCACCCCACTGCACCCCCCCCGAAAAAACACCAAGACTCTCTCTCAAAAAAAAAAAAAAAAAAAAAAAAGACTCCATGTGCACTTCTACATACAGGGGCTGAATAATAATGGTACTTTTTATGTTATCAAAAAAGCACCAGTTTATCTTATGGATTTTACATTCTCATAAAAAGAGAAGTTATAGAATATATCAACTATTACCTTTATGACTGTTATTATACACTGGAACTTGAGGTGGGCTTTCATTTCTAAAAACTTTTGCTACGGGTCTCACTGGACTATTGAGAGGACTGATGGCTTCTGGAATAGGCCTCAGGTGATTAAGGTCAATGCTCAAAACTGAGTTATCATCATCATGATATACTGAGTTTGTTTCACCAATTTCCATTCTGTGGTCCATTAACTCAGTCTGCTGAAGTGAAGAATCTAGAGTCTCTTTAGCTAAGCAAGGCTCCAAATGACACGACTTACTCTCAGTCAGTGGTGTAACTGTAACAGAAGGCTCAAATTTTGGGCTATTATCTTCTGAAAGCATTATTGGCAAAATATCAGCTTCTCCAACTGAAGGCTGCAAAACACTTTCGGTGGTTTCACCCACTGTTGTTGAAAGTGCCACCTTCATTTCCATATCTTCAGAAATACCACGAGAATCTGAATTATCATTTCTTTTGGTATTCAATTCCAAGGCCAAGTTTTGGGACACATCTATTTGTAATACATCCATTACCACAGGAACTGCCACCCTTGGATTATTAATGGTTTGTTTCATTTCTGTTGATGGAAGCAAGGATTCTGTTTGCTGTATTTCCACAGGAGATGAGAAGGAAGTCTCTGTAGTACAAATGGGCACTTCACAATGCACAGTACTGTCAACAGATCTAACTAACAAACAATTTTCTTCTTCCATTTTGGCTTCTGAGATACTGATCCTGGGTTCAGTTATTGCTAGAAGAGCAACCTCTGGTTCCAATAACGTTGATTTGGGTTCCCCTATGGTATCTTCACTGACAGAGGCACCCCCCAAGATATGTTCATTGATGGAAGGAACACATGCCACTGTTTTAGCTGGCACTGAAGACTCTGAATCACATACACCACTGGACTTGGGAACATCAGTTATTTTATGATGATTATCCTGAGAAATGGGTTGCTTCTTAGCAGGAGAAAGAGTTAAGTTCAACTTTTTCATAAAACTCAATTTTAAGTCTTTGTTTTTTGTTTCATTTGAACCACTCTCACCTTTCATTTCAAGCTCTTTATTATCTGTTCCTTCAGAAACACCATTATCAAGGACTTCTCTCTTACCAGTATTTAGCTCATTCTGTTTCTTTAAATCAGTAGTGGTTTTCTTAGTTTCCTTATTAGCCTTCTGCAAATGTTCTGTAGGTATTCTTTTTTCATTTCTAGTATGCCTACTTTCTTCTTTGCTTTCTCGTTCTCTTTTCCTCTTATCTTCAGTTCTATGTCTTTCCGCTTTTAAAGGTGTATTTTCCCATTGGTGTATAGCACCAACTTCCTTACAGTCAATGTTTTTGTGAGTTCTACTGTTTGAAAGAGAAGATGGACATCTCCCATCTTGAAAACTATGATTGTTTACACTCCTGTCTCTTTTACAATCTTCCCATCCTCTTCTCTCTTCTACATGGTATTTACTTGAATTATGAGAAAATTTTCCTATTTCATTCTTAGAATGAGGAAGTGATGGTCGTTCAGATCTTCTCCAATGATCTTGGTCCTTTACTACTGATTTAGGTTTTTGATCAGCTTTTCTTTCTTCTTTATCTTGTGATTTAACTTCTTTTCTATTTATACTTTGTGATCTTTCACTTTGTCTTTCTAGTTTTTTGTCACTTTGAGAGTCTACTCGACTGTGTGACCTTTCTCCAGGGGTCTCCTTCTCCCAAGAAGAGTTAATGCGTTCACCTTTATAGTCAGAATCTGAGTTACTTTTAAACTTTGAACTTTTGTTTTCAGTCTTTGCTTCACCTTTACCATATTTCTCAGAATGTCCTTGTAGCCTTTGACTAGCTTCCAAGATCCTTGGTTCACCATCACCACAGCCAGTACTTAAGTCTTTTCGTAATCTATCAGTTCCTCTGCTAAACTGACTATGTCTAATATCTTTTCTTCCTCTTCTATTATCCTCATTTGAGCTACCCTCACCAACCTGATAATGAGAACGTGACCAAACACCATTGGTGCAGTGTTTCTCAACAGATGAAGGTAAATGTGAAGTACTCCTTTTATCAGAATGTGATTTTCCTTCCTTTTCCAGAGTTGGCAGTGAAATGCTATGATGTGCATCTTTAGAAACATCACTTTTAGCTCTGTGATCAGACTTTGAACAATCATCCAAATGTGGAGATCTAGATTTAAGATCTTTTGTTTTAACTGTATCAAATGTCCTTGCAGTTTTATGATTATTTCGAAAATGTGGAAACTCAGACAATCTATTGAGAAATAAAAAAACAACAAAGTTAAATGATATTTAGCAATATTCCAAACTTTATTCACATGAGTAATTCATGATTAAGAAATTACCAGCTTTGGCCGGGTATAGTGGCTCACACCTTTAATCCCAGCACTTTGGGAGGCCGAGGCAGATGGATCACTTGAAGTCAGGAGTTCAAGACCAGCCTGGCCAACATGGTGAAACCCTGTCTCTACCAAAAATGCAAAAAAATTAGCCAGGCGAGGTGGCAGGCACCTGTAATCCCAGCTACTTAAGAGGCTGAGACAAGAGAATTGCTTGAACCTGGGAGGCAGAGGTTGCAGTGGGCCAAGATTGCGCCACTGTACTCCAGCCTGGGTGACAGAGCAAGACTCTGTCTCAGCCTCAATCTCCTGGTTGAAAAAGAAATTACCAGCTTTGGCCAGGTGTGGTGGCTCACACCTGTAATACCAGCACTTTAGGAGGCCACGGTGGGACGATCACTTGTTTGAGCTCAGGAGTTCAAGATCAGCCTAGGCAACATAGTGACATCCTGTCTCTAAAAAAATACTTTTGTTTTAATTAGCCAGGCATAATGGTACATGCCTGTGGTCCTAGCTACTTGGGAGGCTGAGGTAGAAGGATCACTTAAGACCAGGAGGTTGAGGCTACAGTGAGCCATGATTGTGCTATTGCACTCTAGCCTGGGTGACAGAGTGGAGTGAGACCCTGTCCCTAAAAAAAAAAGAAGAAAAATAAATTACCAGCTTCCAACTAAATTATCCAGTTTTAAAATATGAATTCTCTTTCATGTGCTTTGCTCAAAGAAGTTTTGAGGACCTGTCAGATCTATCCCAGTACTTGCCAATGTCTCTTAGACTTACTTCACCACAGTGCACAACTTCCCAGCTAACCACAAGTTCACTTCTTTTAGAACAAGTGACATTATTTTCTTGCCTTATTCATTCTGGCTCAACTGAAACACAAGGCAAAGTAAAATCTTGCTAAACAACAGACATGATCAAAGTAGAACTCGATATAATTCCCTATGCTAGTTTTCTGTTTCATATACAATCCCGTAGCAAGCCAAAGCACTAATGGCTATCTTAAGGTGTTATATAGTATGCAAAAGTAAAAAGGAATAAAGAGTTGTACTTCTTTCCTAGGAGAATGGTATATATTTACTGTTTAAAACACACAAAATCTAAGTCTTAAGGTTTTATATAGTGTTTAAAAAAACCAGTAGGTTTCAGGCCAGGCATGGTGGCTCATGCATTTTGGGAGGGCCAAGGTTGAGTGGATCACCTGAGGTCAGGAGTTTGAGACCAGCCTGGCAATGTGGTGAAACCTTGTCTGTACTAAAATACAATAATTACCCAGGTGTGGTGGTGTGCGCCTGTAATCCCAGCAACTGGGGAAGCTGAGGCAGGAGAATTGCTTGAGCCTGGGAGGTAGAGGTTACAGTGAACTGAGATCGTGCCACTGCACTCCAGCTCAGACGACAGAGCTAGACTCCATCTCAAAAAAAAAAAAAAGGAAGAAAAAATACTGGTAGATTCCCTAGCAATAAAATGTAGATAGCTCATTTTAACTTTTATTTTTGAGACAGGATCTCCCTCTTTCACCCAGGCTGAGTGCAGCGGCACAATCATGGCTCACTGCAGGCTTGACATCCTAGGCTCAACCAATCCTCACATTTCAACCTCGCAAGTAGCTGGGACTATAGGCACATGCCACCACACCTGGCTAATTTTTAATTTTCTGTAGAGACAGGATCTTGTTATGCTGCTCAGGCTGGCTCAAACTCCTGGACTCAAGCAATTATCCTACTTCGGCTCCCAAAGTACTAAGATTACAGGCGTGAGCCACCATGCCTGGCCCATTTTGGCTTTTTATAGTAACTTCATGTTCCTGAACTTCCATAACTTCTCTGAATTTTCATAAATCTATTCCTAAGTATTGTGTAGAAAACCCCAAAACTTAAAAAAACTCAGAAATATAGGGAGATTGTTATAAAATAAGAGAGGATTAGAAAACATACAACCTCGCTGGGCGCGGTGGCTCAAGCCTGTAATCCCAGCACTTTGGGAGGCCGAGGCAGGTGGATCATGAGGTCAAGAGATCGAGACCATCCTGGTCAACATGATGAAACCCCGTCTCTACTAAAAATACAAAAAATTAGCTGGGCATGGTAGCACGTGCCTGTAATCCCAGCTACTCAGGAGGCTGAGGCAGGAGAATTGCCTGAACCCAGGAGGCGGAGGTTGTGGTGAGCCGAGATCGCGCCATTGCACTCCAGCCTGGGTAACAAAAGCGAAACTCCGTCTCAAAAAAAAAAAAAACCAGTTGAAATAGTAGTAGTCACCACTCACATTAAAGCCTTAAGTATTTAATAAAATACATTATTTTCATCTTTCCTCTCAAGGTTAAAAATATTCCACACATCAATATCCATGTAATTTATAACATCTATACCACTCAGTAATACCTTTGGTGAAGATTACTTATTTCTTCATCCTTGCGGTTTATTTCCACTCTGGCAGTTTTGATAAGTGCTGAAATATTCTTCTTAAGAGACTGGTTTTCACTTATTAAGCTGAAATTCTAAAATACCACAAAATATATTAATGAAGTACATACCTATGGGTTACTAATACTACTGCATATATTAGCTGGCAATTATTGAATGTTAACTATATGCAGCCATCACACATTTAATCTTATATAATTCATAAGCCCTATGAAGAGTATTATTCCCCCTTATACAGGTGAGGAAGCTGAGATTATGAGAAGATAACTGGCACCAGAAATAGTCCCACTTAAAGCGAAACTACTTAAAACAGAGATCGAAATGAAAAACCAATTGACAGCAGAAAAAGTAAGTTCTGCCTAGAATATGATCTTGAAAATTGAAAATAAAAATAAGAATTATATCATATTTAACAGCTTGAGTTAAACTTGCAAAGATGTTTTAGTCCAGGCTGGGCAGAGAGGCTCATACCTGTAATCCCAGCACTTTGGGAGGCTGACGCAGGCATATCACCCAAGATCAGGAATTCAAGACCACACTGGCTAACATGCCTAAACCCTGTCTCTACTAAAAATACAAAAATTAGCTAGGCATGATGGCAGGCACCTGTAATCCCAGCTACTCAGGAGGCTGATGTAGGAGAATTGCTTGAGCCTGGGAGGGGGAGGCTGCAGTGAGCTGAGATTGTGCCACTGCACTCCAGCCTGGGCAACAAAGCAAGACTCTGTCTCAAGGGAAAAAAAAAAAAGATGTATTAGTCCTCAGATAAACAAAGAAATAATTGAGAGTTCACTGGTTTTTTCAGAGGAAAGGTAAGGAAGAGAAACAATTTTACCAAAAAGTAAAAACCAGAACAGGACATGACATTCCTGATTTTTGCAGCACAGTCACAAAATGGGTCATTCTGGCAAAAACTGAAGTCATCATCACTGTCCCCCAAGAGCCATGTTAAACCTGTATCTTTGCTCCTCAAAACCATTATTTTAAACCAGTTGCCATCATCTCCACAAATTTTCTATTAGCTAACTATTAATTGCCCTAAGTCTAACAGATGTTTTATATCAATGCCATTTAACAAATCAAGCCGGCCGGCGCAGTGGCTCACATCTGTAATCCCAGCACTTTGGGAGGCTGAGGCAGGTGGATCACGTGAGGTGAGGAGTTCGAGACCGGCCTGGCCAACATGGTGAAAACTCATCTCTATTAAAAATACAAAAATTAGCCGGGCACATGCCTGTTATCCCAACTACTAGAGAGGCTGAAACAGGAGAATCACTTGAACCCAGCAAGCAGAGGTTGCAGTGAGCTGAGAGTGCACCCCTGCACTCCAGCCTCGGCAATGGAGCAAGACTTCGTCTCCAAAAAAAAAAAAACTATCAGTTTCATCAACTCAGAAAATAATGCATACGTGCCACATTTGCTATTTCATTTAATACTAAAAGAAAGCTTCCTTATGAATTATCAACACTTTAACATTTTAATTTCTAAGAACATTTTTTATCTTTTTTTTTTTTTTTTTTTTTTTTTTTA